>NC_059170.1:70374861-71104072 GCF_019923935.1 Bubalus bubalis | reverse complement strand
CTTAGTGGCTCAGTGGAGAAGGCAATGGCACCCCACTCTAGTGCTCTTGCCTGGAAAATCCCATGGACGGAGGAGCCTGATAGGCTGCAGTCCATGGGATCGTGAAGAGTCAGACACGACTGAGCGACTTCACTTTGACTTTTCACTTTCATGCATTGGAGAAGGAAATGGCAACCCACTCCAGTGTTCTTGCCTGGAGAATCCCAGGGACGGGGGAGCCTGGTGGCCTGCCGTCTGTGGGGTCACACAGAGTTGGACACAACTGATGCAACTTAGCAGCAGCAGCAGCAGCAGCAGCCGTGGCTCATTGGTAAAGAATCTGCCTGCCAGTGCAGGAGACACGGGTTCGGTTCCTGGTCTGGGAAAATCCCATGTGCCACAGGGCAACTAAGCCAGTTCGCCACTGCTACTGAGCCTGTTCTCTGGAGCCCATGCTCTGCAGCAAGAGAAGCCACTGCAGTGAGAAGCCCTCACACCAAACTAGAGAAAAGCCTGAGCAGCAATGAAGACCCCATAAATAAATAAATTACAAAAAAAAAGTCTGAGAAAAAACAATTATTCTAAAATTATGTTGCTTGTCAGAATGTGTCCTTTGTTGTGATTTATCATTCTAAATAACTGTTCAAGGTCACTCAAAGCCGGTGCACTGGGACAACCCTGAGGGACGGGATGGGGAGGGGGGTGGGAGGGGCATTTAGGATGGGGGACAGATGTACATCCATGGCTGCTTCATGTCAGTGGGTGGCAAAACCACTACAATATTGTAAAGTAATTAGCCTCCAATTAAAATTAATTAATTAATTAAAAAATAAATAACTGTTCATTTTAGCACAGAATTTTGTCCAGAAGGCTTTGCCAATTATGTAAACTTGATTCCCCTCTCAAAAATTTAGATCCGAGGGGAGGAGCCAAGATGGCAGAGGAGTAGGACGGGGAGAACACTTTCTCCCCCACAAATTCATCAAAAGAGCATTTAAACTTCGAGTAAATTCCACAAAACAACTTCTGAATGCCGGCAGAGGACATCAGGCACCCAGAAAAGCAACCCAACTCTTCGAAAGGAGAGAGAAGAAATACAGCTCCATCCACCAGAACATCGACACAAGCTTCCCTAACCAGGAAACCTTGACAAGCCACCTGTACAAACCCACATACAGTGAGGAAACGCCACAATAAAGAGAACTCCACAAACTGCCAGAATACAGAAAGGACACCCCAAACTCAGCAATTTAAACAAGATGAAGAGACAGAGGAATAGCCAGCAGATAAAGGAACAGGATAAATGCCCACCAAACCAAACCAAAGACGAAGAGATAGGGAATCTACCTGATAAAGAATTCCGAATAATGCTAGTGAAATTGATCCAAAATCTTGAAATTAAAATGGAATCACAGATAAATAGCCTGGAGTCAAGGATTAGATGCAAGAAAGGTTTAACAAGGACTTAGAAGAAATAAAAAAGAGTCAATATATAATGAATAATGCAATAAGTGAAATTAAAAACACTCTGGAGGCAACAAATAGTAGAATAACAGAGGCAGAAGATAGGATTAGTGAATTAGAAGATAGAATGGTAGAAATAAATGAATCAGAGGGGATAAAAGAAAAACGAATTAAAAGAAATGAGGACAATCTCAGAGACCTCCAGGACAATATTAAACGCTACAACATTCGAATCATAGGGGTCCCAGAAGAAGACAAAAAGAAAGACCATGAGAAAATACTTGAGGAGATAATAGTTGAAAACTTCCCTAAAATGGGGAAGGAAATAATCACCCAAGTCCAAGAAACCCAGAGAGTCCCAAACAGGATAAACCCAAGGCAAAACACCCCAAGACACATATTAATCAAATTAACAAAGATCAAACACAAAGAACAAATATTAAAAGCAGCAAGGGAAAAACAACAAATAACACACAAGGGAATACCCATAAGGATAACAGCTGATCTTTCAATAGAAACTCTTCAAGCCAGGAGGGAATGGCAAGACATACTTAAAAGGATGAAAGAAAATAACCTACAGCCCAGATTATTGTACCCAGCAAGGATCTCATTCAAGTATGAAGGAGAAATCAAAAGTTTTTCAGACAAGCAAAAGCTGAGAGAATTCTGCACCACCAAACCAGCTCTCCAACAAATACTAAAGGATATTCTCTAGACAGGAAACACAAAAACGGTGTATAAATTCGAACCCAAAACAATAAAGTAAATGGCAACAGGATCATACTTATCAGTAATTACCTTAAATGTAAATGGGTTGAATGCCCCAACCAAAAGACAAAGACTGGCTGAATGGATACAAAAACAAGACCCCTGCATATGTTGTCTACAAGAGACCCACCTCAAAACAGGGGACACATACAGACTGAAAGTGAAGGGCTGGAAAAAGATTTTCCATGCAAATAGGGACCAAAAGAAAGCAGGAGTAGCAATACTCATATCAGATAAAATAGACTTTAAAACAAAGACTGTGAAAAGAGACAAAGATGGTCACTACATAATGATCAAAGGATCAATCCAAGAAGAAGATATAACAATTATAAATATATATGCACCCAACACGGGAGCACCGTAGTATGTAAGACAAATGCTAACAAGTATGAAAGGAGAAATTAACAATAACACAATAATAGTGGGAGACTTTAATACCCCACTCACACCTATGGATAGATCAACTAAACAGAAAATTAACAAGGAAACACAAACTTTAAATGATACAATAGACCAGTTAGACCTAATTGATATCTATAGGACATTTCATCCCAAAACAATGAATTTCACCTTTTTCTCAAGCGCACATGGAACCTTCTCCAGGATAGATCACATCCTGGGCCATAAAGCTAGCCTTGGTAAATTCAAAAAAATAGAAATCATTCCAAGCATCTTTTCTGACCACAATGCAGTAAGATTAGATCTCAATTACAAGAGAAAAACTATAAAAAATTCCAACATATGGAGGCTGAACAACACGCTGCTGAATAACCAACAAATCACAGAAGAAATCAAAAAAGAAATCAAAATTTGCATAGAAACGAATGAAAATGAAAACACAACAACCCAAAACCTGTGGGACACGGTAAAAGCAGTCCTAAGGGGAAAGTTCATAGCAATACAGGCACACCTCAAGAAACAAGAAAAAAGTCAAATAAATAACCTAACTCTACACCTAAAGCAACTAAAAAAGGAAGAAATGAAGAACCCCAGGGTTAGTAGAAGGAAAGAAATCTTAAAACTTAGAGCAGAAATAAATGCAAAAGAAACAAAAGAGATCATAGCAAAAATCAACAAAACCAAAAGCTGGTTTTTTGAAAGGATAAATAAAATTGACAAACCATTAGCCAGACTCATCAAGAAACAAAGGGAGAAAAATCAAATCAATAAAATTAGAAATGAAAATGGAGAGATCACAACAGATAACACAGAAATACAAAGGATCATAAGAGACTACTATCAACAATTATATGCCAATAAAATGGACAACGTGGAAGAAATGGACAAATTCTTAGAAAAGTACAACTTTCCAAAACTTGATCAGGAAGAAATAGAAAATCTTAACAGACCCATCACAAGCACGGAAATTGAAACTGTAATCAAAAATCTTCCAGCAAACTAAAGCCCAGGTCCAGACGGTTTCACAGCTGAATTCTACCAAAAATTTAGAGAAGAGCTAACACCTATCCTGCTCAAACTCTTCCAGAAAATTGCAGAGGATGGTAAACTTCCAAACTCATTCTATGAGGCCACCATCACCCTAATACCAAAACCTGACAAAGATCCCACAAAAAAAGAAAACTACAGGCCAATATCACTGATGAACATAGATGCAAAAATCCTTAACAAAATTCTAGCAATCAGAATCCAACAACACATTAAAAAGATCATACACCATGACCAAGTGGGCTTTATCCCAGGGATGCAAGGATTCTTCAATATCCGCAAATCAATCAATGTAATACACCACATTAACAAATTGAAAAATAAAAACTATATGATTATCTCAATAGATGCAGAGAAAGCCTTTGACAAAATTCAACATCCATTTATGATAAAAACTCTCCAGAAAGCAGGAATAGAAGGAACATACCTCAACATAATCAAAGCTATATATGACAAACCCACAGCAAACATTATCCTCAATGGTGAAAAATTGCATTTCCTCTAAAGTCAGGAACAAGACAAGGGTGCCCACTTTCACCATTACTATTCAACATAGTTTTGGAAGTTTTGGCCACAGCAATCAGAGCAGAAAAAGAAATAAAAGGAATGCAAATTGGAAAAGAAGAAGTAAAGCTCTCACTGTTTGCAGATGACATGATCCTCTACATAGAAAACCCTAAAGACTCCACCAGAAAATTACTAGAACTAATCAATGACTATAGTAAAGTTGCAGGATATAAAATCAACACCCAGAAATCCCTTGCATTCCTATACACTAATAATGAGAAAACAGAAAGAGAAATTAAGGAAACAATTCCATTCACCCTTGCAACGGAAAGAATAAAATACTTAGGAATATATCTACCTAAAGAAACTAAAGACCTATATATAGAAAACTATAAAACACTGGTGAAAGAAATCAAAGAGGACACTAACAGATGGAGAAATATACCATGTTCATGGATTGGAAGAATCAATATAGTGAAAATGAGTATACTACCCAAAGCAATCTATAGATTCAATGCAATCCCTGTCAAGCTACCAACAGCATTCTTCACAGAGCTAGAACAAATAATTTCACAATTTGTATGGAAATACAAAAAACCTCGAATAGCCAAAGCGATCTTGAGAAAGAAGAATGGAACTGGAGGAATCAACCTACCTGACTTCAGGCTCTACTACAAAGCCACAGTTATCAAGACAGTATGGTACTGGCACAAAGACAGAAATATAGATCAATGGAACAAAATAGAAAGCCCAGAGATAAATCCACACACATATGGACACCTTATCTTTGACAAAGGAGGCAAGAATATACAATGGATTAAAGAGAATCTCTTTAAGAAGTGGTGCTGGGAAATCTGGTCAACCGCTTGTAAAAGAATGAAACTAGAACACTTTCTAACACCATACACAAAAATAAACTCAAAATGGATTAAAGATCTAAACATAAGACCAGAAACTATAAAACTCCTAGAGGAGAACATAGGCAAAACACTCTCTGACATACATCACAGCAGGATCCTCTATGACCCACCTCCCAGAATATTGGAAATAAAAGCAAAAATAAACAAATGGGACCTAATTAACCTTAAAAGCTTCTGCACATCAAAGGAAACTATTAGCAAGGTGAAAAGACAGCCTTCAGAATGGGAGAAGATAATAGCAAATGAAGCAACTGACAAACAACTAATCTCGAGAATATACAAGCAACTCCTACAGCTCAACTCCAGAAAAATAAATGACCCAATCAAAAAATGGGCCAAAGAAATAAATAGACATTTCTCCAAAGAAGACATACAGATGGCTAACAAACACGTGAAAAGATGCTCAACATCACTCATTATCAGAGAAATGCAAATCAAAACCACTATGAGGTACCATTTCACACCAGTCAGAATGGCTGTGATCCAAAAGTCTACAAGTAATAAATGCTGGAGAGGGTGTGGAGAAAAGGGAACCCTCTTACACTGTTGGTGGGAATGCAAACTAATACAGCCACTGTGGAGAACAGTGTGGAGATTCCTTAAAAAACTGGAAATAGAACTGCCTTATGATCCAGCAATCCCACTGCTGGGCATACACACTGAGGAAACCAGAAGGGAAAGAGACACGTGTACCCCAATGTTCATCGCAGCACTGTTTATAATAGCCAGGACATGGAAGCAACCTAGATGTCCATTAGCAGATGAATGGATAAGAAAGCTGTGGTACATATACACAATGGAGTATTACTCAGCCATTAAAAAGAATACATTTGAATCAGTTCTAATGAGGTGGATGAAACTGGAGCCTATTATACAGAGTGAAGTAAGCCAGAAAGAAAAACACCAATACAGTATACTAACGCATATATATGGAATTTAGAAAGATGGTAACAATAACCCTGTGTACGAGACAGCAAAAGAGACACTGATGTATAGAACAGTCTTATGGACTCTGAGAGAGAGGGAAAGGGTGGGAAGATTTGGGAGAATGGCATTGAAACATGTAAAATATCATGTATGAAACGAGTTGCCAGTCCAGGTTCGATGCACGATACTGGATGCTTGGGGCTGGTGCACTGGGACGACCCAGAGGGATGGAATAGGGAGGGAGGAGGGAAGAGGGTTCAGGATGGGGAACACATGTATACCTGTGGCGGATTCATGTTGATATTTGGCAAAACTAATACAATTACGTAAAGTTTAAAAATAAAATAAAATTAAAAAAAAAATTTAGATCCACCCCTGCCTATGAGGTAGGAACCATTAACAATGCTATCTTGCAGATGATGAAACAGACCCAGAGATGTTAAGTTACTTGCCCAAGTACACACAGCCAGTAGGCAGTGGGATCCAGATTTGAACCCAAGCAGCCTGGTTCCACTTGGAATATTGTTAACTATATACTTTATTACTTCTTATAATTTTTACATAGAGCTCCTAGAAAACTCTCTGTGACACTCAATACCTGGTAGCTACTATTACTCTGTAAATTAAAAACTGTTTTTGCAATAATGGGAATGCAGCCCCATCCTTATTTAAAGAAAGCATATCAATCTGAAAGCAGACTGATTTTATACAAGACATTTGCTTTTTAAAAAAAAATTGCAGTTAATTTTATTTTTAAAAAGTATTTATTTATGGTTGCGCTGGGTCTTCATTGCCGCACAAGCTTTTTTCTCTAGTTTCAGCAAGCAGGGGCGACTCTAGTTGCGGTACGCAGGCTTCTCATTGTGCTGGCTTCTCTTGTGGTAGAGCATGGGCTCTAGGGAGTGCGGGCTTCACTAGTTCCAGAACATGGGCTCAGGAGTTGTAACTTTCAGGCTGTAGAGCACAGGCTCAATAGTTGTGGCCCAAAGCATGTGGGATCTTCCCGGATCAAGGGTGGAACCCTCATCTCCTGCATTGGCAGGTGGATTCTTTACCACTGAGTCACCAGGGAAGACCAAGACTTGCTTTTTAATATTAATTTCCTGAAAGATGCTTTCAAAGCTGTATCAGTCTCAATGTGGTCCATGCATTGCCCGCATCAGGACCACTGGGGTCCCATCCAAACCTAGTGGATGGAAATTGATGGGAGTAAAGGCTCAGGGATCTGAATTCTTAAAGAGCCCTTGAGTGTCCTTCTGCAAGATGAAGTTTGAAAACCACTGCAGATAATGGATTTATTACACTATGGGTAATACTGTTTATAGATGAGGTGTGGGGGAAGAAGCATCTTGAATCTAGCATATATTAGTAATATTTTCAGTTAAAGATAAGTAATAGGAATTATAATGCAGGCTAAAAGGAAAATTCAGGTACATTAAAATTTACAAGTTCACTGACATCTAAAAACTGTTTGTGCTCAGTTGCTCAGTCATGTCTGACTCTGCGATCCCATGGACTGTAGCTCAACAGGCTCCTCTGTCCATGGGACTCTTCAGGCAAGAATACTGGAGTGGGTTGCCATTCCTACCATTTCTTACTCCAGGGGACCTTCCCAACTCAGGGATCAAACCCGAGTCTCCTGCATCTCCTACTTTGGCAGGCAGATTCTTTACCATCGAGCCACCTGGAAAGCTCTGACAGCTGTTCACCAAATACCACGTGTAGAATTAAAATATGACAAATGCACCTGTCTATATGAAACACCAACAGAGTCAGGGACATAGAGAATAGACTGATGGTTGCCAAGGAGGAGGGGGTTGGGAGAGGGTTGGATTGGGAGTTTGGGGTTAGCAGATGCCAACTATTAGCTATAGAATGGATACACAACGGGTCTTACTGCATAGCACAGGGACTGTATTCAATACCCTGTGACAAACCATAATGGAAAAGAATACAGAAGAAGAATACGGGATTTCCTTGGCAGTCCAGAGGTTAAGACTGTGTTGCCAATGCAGGCAGTGTGGGTTTGATCCCCTGGTTGGGGAGCTAGGATCCTTGTGGTGTGGCCAAAAGATTAAAAAAAAAAAAAAAAGTAAAATACAAATAAGTCACAGTACAGTGACCCAATCAAATTAAAGAATGTACATATATATAACTGAATCACTTTGCTATACAGCAGAAACTAATACAACTACAACTGTATTGTAATTCAACTACAATTCAATAAAAACAAATTTTAAAAAATGGTTCACATATAATTTTGAAGGCCATAATTATTGAGACCACAGCATTAACTGCATTGCCAGGCACTGTTCAAAGCATATTAATTAATATTCAAAATCCTTTAATTAAGTAATCTAGTCACCCCCATCCTCAAGATGAGTAAATAGAGGCTCGTAGATGTGAATTAGGGCTTCCCAGGTGGCGTTAGTGATAAAGAAACTGCCCGACAATGCAGGAGACACAGGTTCGATTCCTGGGTCGGAGGGCATGGCAACTCACTCCACTATGCAAACCTGAAGAAGCCCATGGACTGAGAAGCCTGGTGGTCTACGACCCATAGGGTTGCAGAGTCAGACATGACTGAAGTGACTTAGCACTCACACAGATGTGAACTAACGCTCCAGTAAGCACAGAGACAGGATTCGAACCCAGAAGTCTGGTTCTGGAGGCTGTGCTCTCAAGTCCTACATCTTATACACATAAAATTTTTTTTTAAGAGGATAGGGATAAGAAGGTAAAATCACCAATTTTCACAAAACTTTTATATTCAGAGTTTTCTCCTGATTTAGTCATTTTCCAGAAGAATAAATGGTGCCTTGGGCTGACGACAGCATGAAATCACTAACATGGGCCAAACCCATGTTCTTATAAGCAGGAAAGTTCAGTGTTAAGCCTACTTGGACTTGCAGATGTCAGAGCTTTAATCCCTCCTCTTAACTCATAAACAGAATCTTTGTTTCAGTGCTTCCCACATCTTCTCCCTCCGCCCCGTTAAAAGTTTTCGGATCTTTACCCTAGATTCCTTCCCTCAGCACTTCAGCTGCCCAAGCCTAACAGCAGGCTCCAACATCAAGTACTGACCATTCCCAGCACTTTTAGATGTATTACCTACCCAACCCTCATAACTCTGTTCTTTCCCACTATGTACAAAATTGGAGACTGAAGCACTCAGGACTGTGTTCAGCATCACAGAGCTGAAAAGTGCCTGAATCAGGAATTGAGCCCCGGTAGCCGGCGTCAAGCCCCCGTCCTTAACCAAAACATCTACCATTTCATATACCACAGTATACGAGGTCCTTTACACAAACTAGCAGCTGGATCCTGTAGTATGCTCAGGAGGAGGTGTGTGCCCTGCTGTAAGGGACAGGAAAAGAAGGCATAGATAGGCACAGAGGAGCTTGTCCAGGCCACACAGCTGGAAAGGGCAAAGGAGAGACCAGCCTTGCTCTCTGTATGCCAAGCTTGCACATTCCTCCTCCACCACACAGCCTCCTGGAATTTTTATGGGTTATTCCTCATGGCAGTCCTACAAGAATCGTTCCATTTTGTAGATAAGCACATCCTTAAGGCAGAGTTGACGTGAAAGTAACCATGGGATGTTTAGGCAGATTCTGTTTTCCAGATCTACCTTCAAACCAAGGCGCTGGGAAAGGGGTCAGAAAGTATACCTGCTTATCTCTTCTTCTCATCCTGCAAAAGCATGCTTTCAGCTAAACAATTTAAATACATGTGTGCAAACAGCACCAGAAGATGCAGAAATGCACCGTCTACGTTTATCAGGACAGAGCCCTTTTTCCCTATAAGGTCTATGCATTGATATTTGTGGGAACCTGTTTTATATTCTTTCGAGAGCCTTCCTATCCATCAGACATTGTATTGAGAGTTCATATTTGCAGGTTTCATTCACTTGTGAGGTTAAGACATTTAAAAAATCCTGGCAGATACACAGAGTATTAACCAGGGGAACTGAGACCCTTTGGTTCTTCGTCCTCCGCCCATCATTTGGCCATTTTTAAGCTACTAAAGCTATAAGATATGAAAACTGTGTTCTCCCGGTTTTCAGATGAGAAAAGTGGAAGCTTCCACGAGTTTAGAACATTTCCTAGACGTGCTCTCTCTCTCGAACAACTGGAAACCAACAGCAACCTGCCAACACTCTACCCCACAGGCGCATCTGAAAGAACCTTGCAGTTAACTTAGGGTACTGGCTCAGAAATGAACAAAACCAGCAGAAACCCGCGCAGGTAACAGGAGCCGAAGAGGTTTGGTTCCGCAGGACCTTGAAGTGCAGACACAGTTCTGCAAGAAACTTCGTCATCCAGACTCTCTCCTCGAGGGAACAGTAGATGAGGAAGCTCCCAAGCAGAAGACCAGGGACGGAGAGAAGAAGAGGGGACGGTGTGCCAGGACATGGGGGTGATCCCACCCTCCTTCGCGTCCAGTAGCCTGTCCCGCAGCCACGCGCCCGAAGGCGGCGGTGGGAAGAGACTGAAGCCGGCGCCCGGGGCCCACCCGGGGCCCCCTAGAACTCCACTTACTTGATCCGATGTGTCCCCCCAGCTCCTCGCCTCTTCCAGCAACCCGGCGCAGAGCGGCAGCGAAAAGCACAGCCCGAGCAGCGGGAGCATGGTGAGGCCGGGCGGCTGCACCAAGACGCTGCGGGACGCGCTGATACAGCGCGGGACTCAGGGCTGCGCTCCGAACTGGAGACGCGCGCTGCCCCGCCTCGCGCCCCGCCCCGCCCACTGAGCCCTCCCGACCCGCCCCTTAGCCCTCCGGCCACGCCCCCACGCCTATTCGGGTCTCGCCCCCGTCCTTCCGGCTCCGCCCCCGAACCCTCCGGTCGACCCTTAGCCCCTTCTGCCCCGCCCCCACGCCTATTCGGTCCCGCCCCTATGGCCCCGCCCCTTAGCCCCTCCGGGCCCTGCGCCCCTCCTGCCCTGCCCCCGGCGCCGTGTCGCGGCTCCTCACTCCTCGCGGGTTCAGACTCCTCACTCCCGCGAGGTCCGCTCTAGGTCCGCTGCATCCACGCCGGGTGCCCCCAGCCCAGAGCGCACGGTTCGCCCCCCATCGCTCGTCGCCTTCCCGCCAGTACCTTCAGCAACCCCCCTCCTGCCCCGCCCCTCCCTCGCCTTCTCCAACCAGCGCTGCGGGCACCTGCCACCACCTGCATGCCCCTCTCCCGCTCCTTCGTGAACTCGCACCATTCTTGTCGCAGGAGGACACGGTAAGGGCCAACCTGACCCTCCATGTAGAGTCCGCCCCCTTCACCTGCTATACAGACCTCGCTCCCGCGCCGCATGTATACCGCCCGCCCACTTCCAATATATACCACCTCCCACCTGCTATATGCACCACCACCATTCCCACACCTGCCACCTGAAAGCATCAGGAGACCTTCTTCTGGGAAATAGTGCGTTCCCCTTGACATCCAGCACTGATGCTTACAAGCCCAGTTGAGGGAATGCTACGTGGTCTAACGCAGAAAGTACCAGCAATGTGGTCCCCTTTTATATGGCTCTGGCATAAGGGAACAGAAAGGAGGAAGCTAGAGCTGGCACCACGTCGTAGTACTTCTGATTTTTTTGGTTATTAATCATAAAAATGAATGTCACTGTTATCATAGTTACAGACTATTGGTCATGTTTCTGTCCTTTCATAGGAAGAATTATTAATAACCTGCCAACCATTCACCCACGGGCCTTTTAGAGTCTGGGATCCATCTTTGTACCTGGCAGATACACAGTGATCTGGAGCTGCTTGTTTCCAAAAGGCAATCACCTCAAAGACACTTAAAAAATTTTTTTTGTCTTGATACTGCTGCTGCTAAGTCGCGTCAGTTGTCCAACTCTGTGCGACCCCATAGATGGCAGCCCACCAGGCTTCGCCGTCCGTGGGATTCTCCAGGCAAGAACACTGGAGTGGGTTGCCATTTCCTTCTCCAATGCATGAAAGTGAAAAGTGAAAGTGAAGTCGCTCAGTCCTGTCCGAGTCTTAGCGACCCCATGGACTGCAGCCTACCAGGCTCCTCCGTCCATGGGATTTTCCAGGCAAGAGTACTGGAGTGGGTTGCCATTGCCTTCTCCTTGTCGTGATAAAAATCACATAAAATAAAAAGTACTATTTTAACTATTTACCCTATTTACCTGTACAGTTTGGTGACACTAAGTATGTTCACATTATCATGCAACTTTTACCATCATGCATCTCCTGAATTTTTCACCTTAAGACATTTTTTATGTCTCTGTAAAAATTCCTTATAAACCAATACACTGAGTAATCAGTTGGCATCCATCTCAGTGGCCAAAAACAGGGAAATGGTTAACTCAAAAGACAGAAGTTGTTAAATAACAATCATTAAGTGCATGGAAACAGGAAAAATGTTTACAGCGTAATTTAAAGGAAAAATCAGATCACATAACCATATCAAAAGTATGAGTTTAATTAGGTAAAAATACATATGAGTGGTCATTAGAACTAGGGAAGAATGAAAACAGTGGGTGTGTTAGCTTATGGCAGTATCTCTTTTTAAAATATTTTGTTTTCTCTTGTTGAAATGTTGATTGTTAAACAAAGACATTAAGGGGCGGGGGGAGTGTTGTTTTGGTGAAATAAATGGAAGGAAAATCATTGTCATTAGCAATTAAACATGTAATAGCCTATCCATGGGCTAATTTAAAAAACATGCCCCCACCATGGAGTGACAGTAGCTGGTACAACAAGGTTTCCACAACAAAAGCACCGGTAAAGGAGAACTTTGAAGTAATCAGAGGGTTTTTATTCTTAGTTCTTTACTAACCAAGAATTACAGGTGCATCCTGGGCACACTTAGAAACTTCACAGCATGCCAAGTATGTGCAGTCCCTTCCTCATTTTAAAACTAAGGGGGAGAAAAACAATAGAATAAAATAAAAAGGAGGAGAGCCCCAAATCTTCTGGAGTTTTGCCCCCACCACCTCCTTGCCTCTAAAAGGAAATGCCTGCTTAAAAACTGAAAGTTGAATTTGGACAAAACTGGTTTATTTGAAAGTAAACATTAACAGCTACTGTTATTTCAATCTGTCAATCCTCCAGCAACACTGGGGACCTTGTCTTGGTCTTTCTCTTCTCCCCTCTCCTACTCAACTCTTGTTTTGTTTGACCTTATATCTGCCCTTTGTCCCATTGTGTCCCAGCTGGTTTCTGCAGAGGTCAAGTCGTCCAGGGAAATGAGTTTTCTTTTCTCCATCTGCTAGGACTCTCCAATTCTACTCTAAGTGGTGGTGCTGGTTCATGGTTAAATTTGTTTTATGGCACCTTTGACCTAAGGGATCAGAACTTCCTTGAGGGCCCCAAGTTTTCTTCCACAAATTGTAACATTGTGCTCAATGCATGCCTAGCCTTTAAGGACCATTTGATGAATGGAATTAGGGGACAAGAGGCCTGGTGGGGCAGGGAGCTAGCTGTGCTGAAGGAAGACTGCTGGGCTGTATTCTAAACTTGGTCCCTTTCTAGCTACGCAACTTGGGAGTTTCCGAACTTACCAGTATTTACAGAACTTCCTAAGCTTCTGAGTGACATCAGAGCGTCTGTGTGACCAAGAGGAGATGGTCTTTAAACCTAGGGAGGTGTCATACAAATAAAACCCAGTGAAAGGTTTCCAAAACTCTCCGTAAGCATAGGTGATTATTTCTATTAGCCTTATTAGTCAGAATGAATAAATTAATGATCCCCCTTCAAAGGAGCCGAGGTATCCCCACACATATGTCCTTTGATGTCAGGAGTTACTGGTTTTGCTGTGTGAAACCACCAAGCTCAAAGAACCTCAAAGCTGGAAAAGACCTAAAATCCAGTCCTGATTTTTCCAATGAGACCTGTAAGGGGTTTGCAGGGCCCATTCTCTAGTTAGACACAGAGCTCCAGTCAGGACCCATGTGTTCAAAGACAGGATCTGGATGCAGGGCTCAGCAACAAGGGTGTCTTAGTACAAGAGTGAAGAGGATCTGCTGGTCAGGGAGGCCCCTGTGCCAGCTCTTGCCAGGAAGTGGCTCCCGTGCGTGACTAAATGATGGGGCAAGGGGTCCAAGATTTTAGAATCAGGCTCATTGGAGTTAGGGGCTTTCCCCTGGTCCCCCACGTGAGACCACCAGTGGATGGGCCTGGCCAGCGTAGCCAGGGCAGAGAGACTGAAGAGGGAAGGCAGGCTCTGCCGTTGGTTTCTTTTCTTCTCCCTCGAATTTACCCTTGGTCACCTTCTGGTCCCTCTATCTAGCCGCTCTGATACTCAAGCTCCTCCTCTGCGCCTCCCCACCAGAGGCCCCCTTACCCAAGCTGCTTTCTGAACATCTGCAAGGCCACTGTTCTATTCTGGGCCAGCTCTTTCCCACCTCCTCCGACTCACCTTTTTATCTGCTTATATGGTGTTGTGTTTCTCCTGAACCCTTGACAGCTTTGTGTACTCACGACAGTTTCGTTTTTTTAGTGACTTTTTTTTTCTTTTTGATCAAAAAGATAGGAAGAGAAAATGGATTCCTCTGGCTTTGCCTCCACGATTTCTCAGGGGCCCTTGGTACCTTGGGAGTCATGTGGTTGTTGCTCAGTTGCTAAGTCATGTCTGATTCTTTGCAACCCCATGGACTGCAGCCCGCCAGGCTTCTCTGTCCTTCCCTATCTCCCAGAGTTGGTCAAAGCCAATTTTCACCTAGTTTACCGATGGTGACTCTTACCCAGAGAGATTTATGAGAGAGGAAGCAGAGAATACAGTTTTCCTATTTCTTTTGATTGATGATTTGCTAAATATGTCAACACTCAAAAAGTGTAGCACAGCATATTCTATTTCCCACTCCAGTACTCTTGCCTGGAGAATCCTATGGACGGAGGAGCCTGGTAGGCTGCAGTCCATGGGGTCGCTAAGAGTCGGACACGACTGAGCGACTTCACTTTCACTTTTCACCTTCATGCATTGGAGAAGGAAATGGCAACCCACTCCAGTGTTCTTGCCTGGAGACCCTAGACTTGATTTGTTCATGGGCAAGGATTGTCTCAGGCTCATTTTTATATCCCCTGGAATATAAAAATATCCCCTGGAATCTCTATTCCAGTCTGCCTGGAATAGAGTCAGCATGCAGTGTGTTTGATGGATTGGAAGACTGTATCTGTGTCATGAACCCCTGTGCTAGCTGTGTGCCATGATATAACAGGAGTTCTAGACATGATGCTGGAAGAATTTAACCATTTAGATATGAAGCTGGAACTTACAGTGTAGTTTGAGCTCAAGGGTGAGATGCTAAGTGGAGAGGAGGTGGAGATTATGATTGTGGTCTAGGATAATTAGAGAAGGCTTCGGGGAGGAAGAAAAAGTTATTCTTTGCATGAATCAGACTTGAAAGCCAGATGGAGAAGACAGGATGTTCAGGAGAAAGAAGAAGGAGAGGGTGCAAGCATGGAAAAGGCATTAGACATCGTGGAAAATTCACAAAATGCTGGGGGAAAGGTCCAAGTTTGGGGAGTTACCTGTAGAATGTTCTTGAGCGAGTAGTCCCCAAGTGCAAATCTGCCAGCTTTTTCCATCAAGCTAACTTTTAAAAAGAACTGTCCTTTACTTCAAGAGTTTTGTCACTCCCACCAGTGATGGTGTGTCTCTCTGGGTCCCTGGGGGGAGGATGAGAGGAGTATGTTCCCGGGGGGGCCGTATATACATTGAGGAGAATGGGGTGGGTGGAGGAGGTGGTGAACCAGAGCCTCAGGAAGGCATTGAGAGGAAAACATGCCCGGGTGATTCCAAAATTCTGCCCACATCCCCCACAAACATGGTACCGTATGCCTAGGTGGTATAAAAATTACTACTATTTCAGTGACCCATACTTACTGCTGTTATTAATACTATAGAGTAATTAAATATGCTGTTTTGAACAAGTCTTTTCCATTAATAAAACTTTAAAAAGTAATTCTTGCTTGATAAATGTAAGTGATCTAACCTAATACAAGCAAAAAGTACAACTGCAAATCAAATAAACTTGAAATTTCAATGCAGCCATGTAAAAGTGAGCAAGCAGTGATAAATCAAGTAAGTTGTTCTTAAGAAACCATTCGAGTTAAATGAAGTGGCTTGTTGCCAGATGCTGTCTTGATCGGTTGGTTACCTTGTTTAGGATTCTGATGGAAATGTTTACACAGCCACAAAATTCTCAGTGTAAATTGGGTTCAATAAACATTTCATGGGATGCACGCACGCATGTGAGAAGAACACGTATACTTTTTAAAAATGCATTTTATTGAAGTCTGGTTGATTTACAGTGCGATAGTTCCTACTATTGGAGAAGGTGATGGCACCCCACTCCAGTACTCTTGCCTGGAAAATCCCATGGACGGAGGAGCCTGGTAGTCTGCAGTCCATGGGGTTGCGAAGAGTCGGACACGACTGAGCGACTTCACTTTCACTTTTCACTTTAATGCATTGGAGAAGGAAATGGCAACCCACTCCAGTGTTCTCGCCTGGAGAATCCCAGGGACGGGGAGCCTGGTGGTCTGCGGTCTATGGGGTCGCACAGAGTTGGACATGACAGAAGTGACTTAGCAGCAGCAGTTCCTACCATACGGCAAAGTGAGTCAGTCAGGTGTGTTCTTTTTCACGTCCTTTTCCGTTTTGGTTTGCCACAGGATATTGAGCATAGTTCCTGGTGCTGTAGAGTGAGATCAGTTCATTTTTAACTTAATGCTCTCAAGGTGTGTGTGATGGGCAAGGAAAACTACCAGCACAGTGTCTTCTAAAACTCAGACTTGGGGTCAGCAGTGGCTGAGTTTCATCTCATCTACTCACCTTCATCTTTCTGAGTTTTGTTCTCTTAAAAAAATTTTTTTTATTGGCATATAGTTCATTTACAATGTTGTGTTAGTTTCTGCTAAGTGGTTCAGTTATACGTATATTCTTTTTTAGATTGCTTTCCCATATCGGTCATTACAGAGTGTTGGGTAGACTTCCCTGTGCTATACAGTAGGTCCCTCTTGATTATCTATTTGATGTATAGTAGTGTATGGGTGTTCAAGCTGGTTTTAGGAAAGGCAGAGGAACCAGAGATCAAATTGCCAACATCTGCTGGATCATGGAAAAAGCAAGAGAGTTCCAGAAAAACATCTATTTCTGCTTTATTGACTATGCCAAAGCCTTTGACTGTGTGGATCACAATAAACTGTGGGAAATTCTGAAAGAGATGGGAATACCAGACCACCTGATCTGCCTCTTGAGAAATTTGTATGCAGGTCAGGAAGCAACAGTTAGAACTGGATATGGAACAAATAGGAAAAGGAGTACGTCAAGGCTGTGTATTGTCACCTTGCTTATTTAACTTATATGCAGAGTACATCATGAGAAATGCTGGGCTGGAAGAAGCCCAAGCTGGAATCAAGATTGCTGGGAGAAATATCAATAACCTCAGATATGCAGATGATACCACCCTTATGGCAGAAAGTGAAGAGGAACTAAAAAGCCTCTTGATGAAAGTGAAAGTGGAGAGTGAAAAAGTTGGCTTAAAGCTCAACATTCAGAAAACGAAGATCATGGAATCTGGTCCCATCACTTCATGGGAAATAGATGGGGAAACAGTGGAAACAGTGTCAGACTTTATTTTTGGGGGCTCCAAAATCACTGCAGATGGTGACTGCATCCATGAAATTAAAAGACGCTTCTTCCTTGGAAGGAAAGTTATGACCAACCTAGATAGCATATTAAAAAGCAGAGACATTACTTTGCCAACAAAGGTCCATCTAGTCAAGGCTATGGTTTTTCCAGTGGTCATGTATGGATGTGAGAGCTGGAGTGTGAAGAAAGCTGAGTGCCAAAGAATTGATGCTTTTGATCTATGGTGCTGGAGAAGACTCTTGAGAGTCTCTTGGACTGCTAGGAGATCCAACCAGTCCATCGTAAAGGAGATCAGTCCTGAGTGTTCATTGGAAGGACTAATGCTGAGGCTGAAACTCCAATACTTTGGCCACCTGAGGCGAAGAGTTGACTCATTGGAAAAGACCCTGATGCTGGGAGGGATTGGGGGCAGGAGGAGAAGGGGACGACAGAGGATGAGATGGCTGGATGGCATCACCGACTCGATGCACATGAGTTTGGGTGAACTCCGGGAGTTGGTCATGGACAGGGAGGCCTGGCATGCTGCGATTCATGGGGTTGCAGAGAGTCGGACATGACTGAGCAACTGAACTGAACTGAACTGAAGTGTATGGGTATCTTAATTCCAAACTTCGAGTTTATCCCTTTTGATAACTGTAACTTTGTTTTCAAAATCTGTGAATCTTTTTCTGTTTTGTAAATAAGTTCATTTATATCATTTTTTAACCTTTTGAAAATGTTAAGGATTATAGGTAGTCATACATTTTTTTAATATTCCTGAGGTCATCCAGAGGCACAGTGAGCATGAGTTTTGCCTTATTCCTGAAATGCACACACACACACAAAATCAAAGCCAGCTCCTCACTCTTCAGCATTATCTGTAGATGCTGTCTTTCCTTTCCTGCGTTTGCATTAACGCGTATGTCAAAGCCATGCAAATGGTTCTGAAGAAATATTTGTTGGTTGAGCAATGGTCTGTACCTATAGAAGTGTTCACTAAACATTGAACAAGGTCAGTGAAAACTTAGGAATTACTCTTATCTTTTGGAAAAGACCCAGATGCTAGGAAAGATTGAGGGCAGGAGGGGAAGGGGGTGACAGAGGATGAGATGGTTGGACGGCATCACCGACTCAAATGGACATGAGTTTGAGCAAAGTCTAGAAGATAGCGAAGGACAGGGAAGCCTGGCCTCCTGCAGTCCTTGGGGTCTCAAAGAGTCAGACACGACTGAGCGACTGAACAACAACAACTTACCTTTTGGAAGGACGCCTAGAACCACAAGAGCTGTCCTACTTTTCTGGGGTTCAGCCTGGGACCACAGAAGACTTGCAACAGCACAGAGTCTTTGCCTATCCTGTGACAGAGATGAGGGATCAACCCACTTCCGTGCCCGACTGTGGGTGCCCCGCATGGCTTTTTCTTTGTCTTGAGGCATGCAGGATGGAGAAGCCCACAAAGCTTGGAGTTCATCCACAGCATGTGTTTTCTCCCTGATGACCTGCCAGATCCTTTCCAGACAGACCTTGGGAGGTGTCCAGAGACCTTCACTGAAAGCTGCAGGTGTCTCTTTGGAAGGGTTTTGACTCAAGCAAAACAGTGTTGGTTTTGTGGTTGATGCCAAGAGATAGATCACACTCCTTGAAATCAAGACTTAACAACAGAGCTATCATCGAGTTCTTTCTCTGAGGCTCACAGGCTCGCTGGTGAGGGAGAAACTGTCTTATCTGTGTAACACGTGCCTCAGGTGCACACTCGCTGATCCAAATATGTAATCCTGTCCCCGTATCTCAGGGTTACCATTCTCCTGTGTAGAATGGACTTCACTCTTGCCCGTTCATGATAAACCATGCTTTGCTGTTGTTTAGACACTAAGTTGTGTCCGACTCTTTTGTGACCCCCTTGGACTGTAGCCCACCAGGCTTCTCTGTCCATGGGATTTCCCAGGCACAAATACTGGAGTGGGTTGCCATTTCCTTCTCCAGGGAATCTTCCCCACCCAGAGATCAAACCCGTGTCTCCTGCATTGGCAGGCGGATTCTTTACCACAGAGCCACCTGGGAAGCCCCCTAAACGATGCATGTGGATCTTTAAAATGATCATTGTTTTCTTAGTCAATTTAGGGTTTTTTGCCTTTCTTCCTCTCTGTTGGCTGGGTCCTAAGTTACATAAAGTCATCAGGGAATAGACAGGGAGGAGCCACTGGTTCTCAGACATCACCTGTGTTATGGATTGAATGTTTGCAACCACCTAAAATTCATATGTTGGAGTCCTAACCCCCAGTGAGATGGTATTTGGAGTTGGGGCCTTTGGGAGGTGATCAGTGAGAGATGAGGTCCTAAGGGTGGGGCTTCCATAATGGGATTCAGTTCAGTCACTCAGTTGTGTCTGACTCTTAGCGACCCCATGAATCGCAGCACACCAGGCCTCCCTGTCCATCACCAACTCCCAGAGTTCACTCAAACTTACGTCCATCGAATCGGTGATGCCATCGAGCCATCTCATCCTCTGTCGTCCCCTTTTCCTCCTGCCCCCAATCCCTCCCAGCATCAGAGTCTTTTCCAATGAGTCAATTCTTTGCATGAGGTGGCCGAAGTACTGGAGTTTCAGCTTTAGCATCATTCCTTCCAAAAAACACCCAGGGCTGATTTCCTTTAGAATGGACTGGTTGGATCTCCTTGCAGTCCAAGGGACTCTCAAGAGTCTTCTCCAACACCACAGTTCAAAAGCTCAATTCTTCGGCGCTCAGCTTTCTTCACAGATAATGGGATTAGTGTCCTTATAAGAAGAGGAGGAGACACCAGAACCATCTCTCCACCTTTTGAGGACACAGTGAGAAGTGACTCTTCATTCCAGGAAGAGAACCCATACCTGGAACCGAAACAGCTGGCACCCTGATCTTGGACTTCCAGGCTCTAGAATTTGAGAATTAACTTCTGTGGTTTAAGCCCCCAATCTGTGGAATTTTGTTACAGTAACCTGAGCTGACTGATACATCTGTTTATGTTGGCACTTGCATCATCCCATCTGATTGCCAGGGTTTAGGGATGCAGGGAGGGGCTGAGGGATGGAGGGATGGAGGGAGTAACTATACAGGCTAACAATTCCAGGGACACCCTTAGGGTGATGAAACTGTCCTGTTATCGACTGCGGTGGTAGTTAAACAAGTCTACACGTGTGATAAAATTACATAGAATTAACTACACACACACACACAAATGCATATAAAACTGGTGAAATCTGAGCAAGTCTATGGGTTGGACCAATGACAGTTTCCCTGATTTTGACCTTATGCTATCATTATGTGAGATGTTACCAACAGAGAAGTCAAGTGGAAGGTACATGGACCTGATGTATTATTTTTACAACTTCCTGTGAATCCATAACTATCTCAAAACAAAAGTTTAAAAAGAAAGTTTATTGTATCCTACATCTTTGGGACTCTAGGTGGAGGAAGAGGTAGGGAGAGAAGGGAAGGTTTTTTCCTGCTGTTCATCTGTGTGTGGGGGGTGTGGTCATTTTGTACCTCCTTTTACCATTGAAAGTGAAACTCCCTCAGTCATGTCAGACTCTCTGCGACCCCATGAACTGTAGCCAGCCAGACTCCTCTGTCCATGGGATTCTCCAAGTAAGAATATTGGAGTGGGTACCCATTTCCTTCTCCAGAGGATCTTCCCGACCAAGGGAAAGAACACAGGTCTGCTGCATTGCGGGCAGATTCTTTACCTCTGAGCCACCAGGGATGCTCCTCTCTGGCCGTAGTCACCACCTTTATTTTTGATCTTCGTTATCAAAAATGAACAAAATAATTCTTTCTTGGCTTACTCTTATCAATGAGGCATGACATCATATCTAATAGAGAACACTGTTGGCCAATGGAATCCTACTATACGGGGTCATTTCTCAGCTCTGCCACTGATTATGTCATTTATCTTTCTAGTGGAGTATCTTTAAAAATATATATATATATATATATATATATATATAGTCATGCTTTTACCATCATTTAAATGAAATACCAGTGTCATGCTAAGACTCATGATTCTATCATGATTCTATCATGAGTCTTGCTAAGATAACTTTGTAACTGAATTCAAGAGGTACAGCCAACTTGTCTCACTTAATGCAGCCACTTGCCAGTTGACGCTGAGTGTTGTACATGGCTTCTTTCTTCCTCAGGGCAATCTCTAACACACAGATAAAAAAGTGACTTCAGGATGGCGAGGTCCTTTGCCAGGTGACAGAGTTGGAAATGGTGGAGCTAAGAAGTCATAAATCCATGACCATCTGACCCTCAGAACAGCTCCATAGCTGGTATTTCCTCACAAGGCTTCTGTGCTTTTGTTGACTATTCCACCTTGGAAGTGAAAGTGAAAGTCGGTCAGTCGTGTCCTACTCTTTGAGATCCCATGGACTACACAGTCTGTGGAATTCTCCAGGCCAGAATACTGGTGTGGGCAGCTGTTCCCTTCTCCAGGGGATCTTCCCAACCCAGGGATCGAACCCAGGTCTCCCAAATGGCAGGCAGATTCTTAACCAGCTGAGCCACAAGGAAAGCCATCTTTGCTACACTCTAAAATTTTAAAGTCATGAAATACATCATTGAAAATGCCACCAATTATGTAGTATGATCTTGGAATGGACTCTCCTTTTATTTTTATTTTTATTTTTTTGGGGGGGCATAACTGTTGTTTTTTTTTTAATTTTATTTTATTTTTAAACTTTACATAACTGTATTAGTTTTGCCAAATATCAAAATGAATCCGCCACAGGTATACATGTGTTCCCCATCCTGAACCCTCCTCCCTCCTCCCTCCCCATTCCATCCCTCTGGGTCATCCCAGTGCACCAGCCCCAAGCATCCAGTGTCGTGCATCGAACCTGGACTGGCGACTCGTTTCATACATGATATTTTACATGTTTCAATGCCATTCTCCCAAATCTTCCCACCCTCTCCCTCTCCCACAGAGTCCATAAGACTGTTCTATACATCAGTGTCTCTTTTGCTGTCTCGTACACAGGGTTATTGTTACCATCTTTCTAAATTCCATATATATGCGTTAGTATACTGTATTGGTGTTTTTCTTTCTGGCTTACTTCACTCTGTATAATAGGCTCCAGTTTCATCCACCTCATTAGAACTGATTCAAATGTATTCTTTTTAATGGCTGAGTAATACTCCATTGTGTATATGTACCACAGCTTTCTTATCCATTCATCTGCTGATGGACATCTAGGTTGCTTCCATGTCCTGGCTATTATAAACAGTGCTGTGATGAACATTGGGGTACACGTGTCTCTTTCCCTTCTGGTTTCCTCAGTGTGTATGCCCAGCAGTGGGATTGCTGGATCATAAGGCAGGTCTATTTCCAGTTTTTTAAGGAATCTCCACACTGTTCTCCATAGTGGCTGTACTAGTTTGCATTCCCACCAACTTATATTGCCATGATTTTACCATTTTTTCAATAGGAATACCATTATTATCCCCCTTGTACCAAGACTCTTGTTGAGATAATGTCATCACCACAGGGAAGTATCATTTGCTATGATGGATTTGTATTACTGGAGAAGGAAATGGCAATCCACTCCGGTATTCTTGCCTTGAGAATCCTATGGACAGAGGAGTCCATGGGGTCACAAAGAGTCAGACATGACTGAGTGACCAACGCATGCATTTATATTACGCATCGATGATGTTTATCCCTGATGGATGCTCCGTGAGCATCTGGACTGGTTTCCTGTGGCTGCTGTGATAGATGACCACAAACTTAGTGGCTTTAATGGCGCAAATGCAGTCTCTTAAAGCTCTGAGAGTCTGAACAGGGTGGACAGGGCTGTATTTCTCCTGGGGCTGCGGGGGAGAATTGTTTCCTTGTCTTCTCCAGATTCCGGGGGTACACGGGGCTGCCCTGACTCACGGGCCCACATCCCTCCAGCCTCTGCTCCCAGCCTCACACCTCCTCTCTGACCCTGACCCATCATCCTCCACTTTGTCTTACAGGGATCCCAGTGATCACCTTGGGTCTACTCAGATAACCTGGGATAATGTCCTCATCTCAAGATCACTTAATCTCGGCTGCAAAATCCCTTTTGCCAGGTAAGTTACACATTCACAGGTCCTGGGGATTCAGATCTGAAGATCTTTGGGGCTCTTATTTATCCTACCACACCATCAGAAGGCTTCCTTGGTACTCTCCCTGGTGGCTCAGCAGTAAAGAATCCATCTGCCAGTGCAGGCGACAGAGATTTGATCCATGGGTCAGAAGATCCCCTGGAGAAGTAAATGGCGACCCACTCCAGTATTCTTGCCTGGAGAATCTCATGGACAGAGGACTGGCAAGCTCCAGTCCATGAGATCACAAAGAGTTGGACACAACTGAGTGACTGAAGAACAACAACAACCCAAAGCCTGTGCTTTTCACTTCCAAGGAGAGAGGAGAGATGTGTCTTCTACAAAGGCTCTTTCTGCAGACACCCCAAGATCAAGAACAAAATGATACATCGTACCATGCTGCAAGACGTGTGCTGCCCCCGGGCGGGTCTTAGGGAGATGCATCCCCACCCCACTTCTGTGCCCCCTCAGCCATCACCTCCTCCAGGGCCGATGCTGGGAAGACTGAGGTCAGGGACCTCTTTGGGGAAGGTTGCTGGGGGTCTCTGGCACCTCCCCACCCCAAGAGACTGGCTGAAGCCATCTATGAGGGGAGAGGGCAGACTGAGGGGTCAGCTATATGTGGTCCGTGCACGTGGGCACATTCTCAGGAGGTGTGGGCATCCCTTGGAGGCGGCTGGCCTGGGATCACTTGCTTTCCATGCACGGAGAGACACGCAACAGGACCCAGTGGAGGGACCACAAGGCAGGAGGCCAGCAGTTGAGCCAGCCACTGAGCATCTTCAGACAGACAGGCCTCTGCCAAGGCACTTGCACCTGGAGGTAACCCCAGCGGAGTGCATGCTAAGTCACTTCAGTACTCTTGACTCTTTGTGACCCCATGGACTGTAGCCCGCCAGGCTCCCCTGTCCTTGGGCTTCTCCAGGCAAGAGGAGACTGGAGTGGGTAGCCATTTACTCTTCCAGGGGATCTTCCTGATCCAGGGATTAAACCTCAGTCTCTTATGTCTCCTGCATTGGCAGGCGAGTTCTTTACCATTAGTGCCACCTGGGAAGCCCTGGGAAAGCATGCCAGCAGCCTATTCAGAAGGGAAACCAAACCAGCCCCCTCCCAGAGTTCTCCCCCCACCCCTGCCTCAGTCAGGATACTGGTGTATAGAAGGTATTTTCGTGAATGCCGCTTGCTCGACTGGCTGATTATTTATAGTACGTACTTATCCACTGTTTCCGTTTCATAAGAGCAGCTTCTGAATAAGACTTAGAAGTGAATCTGTCCTCTGTATTCATGAGTTTTATGTGTTGTATGTCGGAATCAGTAGTTTTAATGTGTGGTGAAGCCAGTGTTTTTGAAGGGAACGCTGCATCGTTGACTCTGGTGATATTAGGTGTGTGGCTATGCAATGCCACTAAAGTAGAGCTCCTGTGATTATTCTAGAATGATACAGGAGTTCCTGTCTACCTACTGCCTGGTCAATGTTTTACTTTAAAGTTCTTGGTCCCCTATTTTGCACGAGGACCATTTTGTTGTTCTCATTTAGTTGCTAGGTCATGTCTGACTCTTTTTTGACCTCATGGACAGGGACCCACCAGGATTTTCTGTCCATGGGATTTCCCAGGCAAGAATACTGGAAGGGTTGCCATTTCCTTCTCCAGGGGATCTTCCTGGCCCAGGGATCGAACTTGTGTCTGTTGCATTGCAGGCAGATTCCTTACCGCTGGGCCATCAAGGAAACCCACAAAGACCATTGTTGTTGTTCAGTCACTCAGTCATGTTTGACTCATCTCACACGACTCTTCACCATCTCCCAGAGCTTGCTCAAACTCATGTGCACTGAGTCGGTGATGCCATCCAACCATCCTGTCCTCTGTCATCCTCTTATCTTCCTGCCTTCAATCTTCCCCAGCATCAGTTCAGTCTCAGTCATTTCCAATTCTTTGTGACCCCATGGACAGCAGCACGCCAGGCTTCCCTGTCCATCACCAAGTCCTAAAGCTTGTTCAAACTCATGTCCATCAAGTCGATGATGCTATCCAACCATCTCATTTTCTGTCGTCCCCTTCTCTCGCCTTCAATCTTTCCCAGCATCAGGGTCTTTTCCAATGAGTCAGTTCTTCGCATCAGGTGGCCAAATTATTGGAGTTTCAGCCAAAGTCCTGGAGTTTCAGCCAATGCCAAAGAATGTTCAAACTACCACACAATTGCACTCATCTCACATACTAGCAAAGTAATGCTCAAAATTCTCCAAGCAAGGCTTCAACAGTGCGTGAACCATGAACTTCCAGATGTTCAAGCTGGATTTAGAAAAGGCAGAGGAACCAGAGATCAAATTGCCAACATCCACTGGATCATCGAAAAAAGCGAGAGAGTTCCAGAAAAACAGCCACTTCTGCTTTATTGACTACGCCAAAGCCTTTGACTCTGTGGATCACAACAAACAGTGAAAAATTCTTAAAGAGATGGGAATACCAGACCACCTGACCTGCCTCCTGAGAAATCTGTATGTAGATCAAGAAGCAACAGTTAGAACTGGACATGGAACAACAGACTGATTCCAAATGGGGAAAGGAGTACGTCAAGGTTGTATATTGTCATCCTGCCTATTTAACTTATATCATGTGAAATGCCGGGCTGGATGAAGCACAAGCTGGAATCAAGATTGTCAGGAGAAATATCAATAACCTCAGATATGCAGATGACACCACCCTTGTGGCAGAAAGTGAAGAGTTAAAGAACCTCTTGATGAAAGTGAAAAAGTTGGCTTAAAGCTCAACATTCAGAAAACTAAGATCTTGGCATCTGGTCTCATCACTTCATGGCAAATAGATGGGAAAACAATGGAAACAGTGAGAGACTTTATTTTGGGAGGCTCCAAAATCACTGCAGATGGTGACTTCAGCCATGAAATTAAAAGACACTTGCTCCTTGGAAGTAAAGCTATGACCAACCTAGACAGCATATTAAAAAGCAGAGATTATTACTTTGCCAACAAAGGTCCGTCTAATCAATATGGATGTGAGAGTTGGACTATAAAGAAAGCTGAATGCTGAAGAATTGATGCTTTTGAACTGTGGTATTGAAGAAAACTCTTGAGAGTCCTTTGAACTGCAAGGAGATCCATCCAGTCAATCCTAATGGAAATCAGTCCTGAATATTCGTCGGAAGGACTGATGCTGAAGCTGAAACTCCCAGCATCAGGGTCTTTTCTTACAAGTCAGCACTTCACATCAGGTGGCCAAAGTATTGGAGCTTCAGCTTCAGCATCAGTCCTTCCGATGAATATTCAGGATCGATTTCCTTTAGGATTGACTGGTTTGATCTCCTTGCAGTCCAGGGGAATCTCAAGAGTCTTCTCCAACAAGGATGGGTGTATCAGCTCAAAATAGGTGAGCACCTTGCGCCATCTAGTGGAGTTACACAAAAAAAATTTCCAGTGATTTGTTCAATCGCTTAGCAGAGTCTGACTCCTTAGGACCCCATGGGCTACAGCATGCCAGCCTTCCCTGTCCTCCACTATCTCCTGGAGTTTGATCAAATTCATGTCCATTGAGTCGGTGATGCTCTCTAACCATCTAATCCTCAGCCGCTCCCTTCTCCTTTTGCCTTCAATCTTTCCCAGCAGCAGGGGCTTTTCCAGTGATTTACTGACCTGGATTTGCAGACCCACACCATCTAAAAGCCACTTTGGATAGACTTAGGAATCACAGTAAAGACAGAAACTTTGAATAAAATCAGAATCTTTCCCCCACTAAGCAACAGCTCTAAAATCATTCTTTCAGACTCTCCCAGCCTGGTGTCCCCGATTCTGTACAGCAGCTTTGTATTGAAAATACTGCGCCCCCACCATGTGTCCTAGAAGAGACCACCCTGCTTATCATAGGATCTCAGAGATTTCCTTCCTTCACTATGTGATGCAGCGGCTTCTGGCAAAGTCAGCAGGGCTGCTGGCTGCCTAAGGGCAGCTGCAGGGCATGATGGAAAATGCAGATTCCTGAGGCCTGCTCTCCTCTTGTCCGCCGCACACTTTGCTGTTGACGTAAATGCTGTTGGAATGTGTGGTTCCATGTGTGGTACAAGAGCCTCCCCAAATTTCTGCAAATTCTATGTCTCATTCTTATGGTAGCATCTGCTTTTCATCTTGCTGAACCCCCAGTCTCGGTTCTACCTTTCCTCTGCTGGTTTTTTTGGTACCAAAACGCAGCTTCCTCCTACTTCCTGGCATAGAAAGTGAAAGTATTAGTCACTCAGTGGTGCCCAGATCTCTGTGACTCTACGGACTGGGGTCCGCTGTCCGTGGAATTTTCCAGGCAAGAATACTGGAGTGGTAGCCATTCCCTTCTCCAGGGGATCTCCCCAACCCAGGGACTGAACCCAGATCTCCTGCATTGCAGGCATATTCTTTACCATCTGAGGCTTGAGAAAGACTGCCTTTCCCAGCCCCACTGAAATGAAGCCTGGCTGTGTGCCTACATCTGGCCAGTGAACTGTGGACGGAAATGACATATGTCATTTCCAGACATAAACATCTAAATAATGTACTCTTCCTCACTTTTCCATTCTCTCCACCACAGCCTCCCAGCAGGGTTGGTCTTGTTCATTTTCCTGCCACAGAGACTGGCTGCCTGCCCGGCTCCATCCAGCTTACAGATTCTTTGTCTGGCTTCTGAATTTTCCCTCTGTTGTGCTTTGGTATCTACGTAGAACTATAACCCCATAATGAACCTCCTCTTTGGCCAGGGGGCTTCAAACTTGGATGCTGTCATACCCATTCCACTTATCATTTTTGTGCAGCTCTTTTCCTAAATTATGTATAGCATTATGCTTCATATGACCCAGTTTTCAAATCTCTAACAATCCTGACTACCGTCCAGTAGTTTATCTCTAATTTCTTAGAGTCCATCATGCTATCTTGTTCAGAATTGAATGCAATTTTCCAGGTAGAGTCTACACTGGAGAATGCCCTGATTTACTGCAATTTACTTTTGCCTGTCAAGATGTCTTTGAATTCTCAACCTGTCTTCCAAAATATTAGGCACCCTTTCCAACAACTTGTTGTCTGAAATTTCGTCCAGCATTTCATTCAAGTCTACTTCAATTGTGTATTTGTTTGTTTTGTTTTTTCAATCAGCGTTATTACTGAGATATAACGTATACACAGGAGAAGGAAATGGCAACCCACTCCAGTGTTCTTGCCTGGGAACTCTCATGGATGAAGGAGCCTGTTGGGCTACAGTCCATGGGGTCGCAGAGAGTCGGAAATGACTGAGAGACTAAAGAACAACAGTGTGTATACAATACAATTCACGAATTTTAAGTGTGTAGTTGGATAAATTTTAACAAATATATAGAGTTGTATAATCATACCACGGTCATGACATAGTCATGATGTTTCCATGTCGTAAAGTTAGCACCCCCTTTGCTGCTAATCCCCTTCTACGTCAAGTTTCTTTTATTTGAACAGGTTCCGTGAGTTTTACAATTCTTTTTCTCGCCACAAAATCTATTCCTTCATGTTAACATGAATCTACTCATCAGAGCTTTTCTGCTTGGGTTTGTTCAGACAACAGGTTCCGTAATGAAGGCTTGGAAAGCTCATTCGTTTTCATTTTCCACTTCGTCCATGATAAGCATGTTAGAATCCATTTGTGCTTATAAGAACTCTGGGTCTCCAGTGTAGAAACATTGGGATAAAAAGATCTGAAGTTAGTTCAGTCAAGCACTGTATCATCAGCAATCCTTTAGGCAGGGCAGAAAATGGCTCTTTGCCTTCCACGAACTCACAAATCAAGGGGGACGGTTAGGCTATGATACATGATCGTGTTAATGGATTATGTGTGTGTTACCAGCCCCTGGCTCTGCTGACAGGAGGGATGGCCCTTCAGTGCTTGGCCAGGCTTGGGCCCTCGCCTCTGGTTTGGCCTCCAGCCAACGCCAGCACTCACCTGAAGGTGGCTTGGTCCCTCCTGCTTCCTGACCCTTGAGAAGGTCTTTACAGCACTCATAACTTCCCGTGGTCTTCAGATCCCCTTCTGCCTCCTGTGCACCCGCCTCGTAGGACTTCGGACCTCAGGCTGGCCTGCTTTGCCTTCTCTCGTCCATCCACCCCCTGAATCCCACTCTGATTCATCACCCCGTGTGCCTCCCGCCCTATTCCTGCCCTGCAGAATCTAGGGAGCCTTAGTCATCAAACCTCTTCCACACACATAGAACCTTGTCAGACTGCTCCCTTTTCTAGTTATTAAACCCTTGTTTGAATGGTTTCATTCACTCAGGCTTTTTTTTTTTTTCCCAAAATAAAATCAACCTCAAGGGGCTTCCCTGGTGGTCCAGTGGTTGAGACTTCATCTTCCAATCCTGGGGTTGCAGGTTTGATCCCTGGCTGGGGAACTAAGATCCCACATACCTCAAAAAACCAAAACATAAAACAGAAAGAGTATTGTAACAAATTCAGCAAAGACATTGAAAATGGTCCACACTGAAAAAAACTTTAATAAAATAAATAAATAAAAATAAAATCAACCTCAAGCTCCGAAACCTATAATGTATAGCATCTAAACGTCTTCTTTTTTGGAAATGGAGGGAACCCAATGGGAATCCTTTACAAGCTGTTTCTCTGAAACTTCTTTTGGTTCCCTTGGCCCTTAGTCTGGGCCAAGACATGGTTAATTTGAATTAGTGCAGTGCAGCCTTATTACCACCACATTCCTCCCGGGTTTATTTCCCTCTTAATCCATTGCTTGTGCTCCTCCTGGTTGATGGTCCCATTCTAAGGAAAAGCCAAGGTAAATAAACTCCTAGTTGACTTTACTCTATTTTCCCTGGCTTCAGGCCTAGTGTTCTTCATTTTTTCCCATGTGCTCCAGACATCGTTTTATTTTTATTTGATTTTACTTTTTAAACAAAGACTAATTTTTAGGGGAGAGGGGAGTGCAGCATGTGGGATCTTAGTTCCCTAACCAGGGATTGAACCTGAGCCTCCTGCATCAGAAGCACAGAGTCTTAACCAGTGAACCACTAGCGAAGTCCCCCAGACATAGTTTTAAAGGTCCATTTTGGTGTTGGGATCTCTTGATTTATTCCTACTGTATAGCACAGGGAACTCTACTCAGTACTCTGTAATAACTTTATGGGGAAAGAATCTGAAAAAGAATCAGATAACTGAATCCTTCTGCTGTGTACCTCCAACTAACACAACATCATTGTGTGAGAGTTGGACCATAAAGAAGGTTGAGCACCGAAGAACTGATGCTTTTGAACTGTGGTGTTGGAGAAGACTCTTGAGAAATCCTTGGCCTGCAAGGAGATCAAACCAGTCCGTCCTAAAGGAAATCAACTCTGAATGTTCATTGGAAGGACTTATGCTGAAGCTGAAGCTCCAATACTTTGGCCACCTGATGCCAAGAACTGGCTCATTGGAAAAGACCCTGATGCTGAGAAAGATTGAAGGCAGGAGGAGAAGGGGACGACAGAGGATGAGATGGTTGGATGGCATCACTGACTCAATGGACATGAGTTTGAGCAAACTCCAGGAGATGGTGAAGGACAGGGAAGCCTGGCATGCTGCAGTCCATGGGGTTGCAAAGAGCTGGACAGGACTGAGCAACTGAACAGCACAACACTGTAAATCAACTATACTCCAATATAAAATTAAAAAAATTTTTAAGTATGACGCGTCACACACTCTAACTTTGTATTTTTGGCTCATGCAAGCTCTATCAATTTCTAACATTTTTCTTCTGAAATTTATGTTCTGTCCCCAAATTACAGTAACCCACACTTAGGCTTGTTGTTGTTCAGTCGCTCAGTCGTGTATGACTCTTTGCGACCCCAGGGACTGCAGCAATCTTGATTCCAGCTTGTGCTTCATTCAGCCTGGCATTTTGCATAATGTATTCTTCATATAAGTTAAATAAGCAGGGTGACAGTATACAGCTTTGACACACTCCTTTCTCAATTTAGAACCAGTCTGTTATTCCAAGTCCAGTTCTAACTGTTACTTCTTGACCTGGATACAGGTTTCTCAGGAGGCAGGTAAGGAGGTCTGGTATTCCCATCTCTTTAAGATTTTTTCACAGTTATGATCCACACAGTCAAAGGCTTTAGCATAGTCGATAAAGAAGCAATAGATGTTCTTCTGGAATTCTCTTGCTTTTTCTATGATCCAACAGGTGTTGGCAATTTGATCTCTGGTTCCTCTGCCTTTTCTAAATCCAGGTTGAACATCCGAAAGTTCTCAGTTCATGTACTGTTGAAGCCTTGCTTGGAGAATTTTGAGCATTATTTTGCTAGTGTGTGAGATGAGTGCAATTGTTGTGGTAGTTTGAACATTCTTTGGCTTTGCCTTTCCTTTGGGATTGGAATGGAAACTGACCTTTTCCAGTCCTATGGCCACTGCTGAGTTTTCCAAATTTGCTGGCATATTGAGTGCAGCACTTTCACAGCATCATCTTTCAGGATTTGAAAGAGCTCAGCTGGAGTTCCGTCCCCTCCACCAGCTTTGTTATCCTTAGTGATGCTTCCTAAGGCCCACTTGACTTCGCACTCCAGGATGTCTGGCTCTAGGTGAGTGTTCATACCATAGTGGTTATCTGGGCCATTAAGATCTTTTTTGTAGAGTTCTTCTGTGTATTCTTGCCACCGCTTCATAATATCTTCTTCTTCTGCCCTTCATTGTGCCCATCTTTGCATAAAATATTCTCTAGGTATCTCTAATTTTCTTGAAGAGATCTCTAGGCTTTCCCATTCTATTGTTTTCCTCTATTTCTTTGCATTATTCACTTAGGAAGGCTTTCTTATCTCTCCTTGCTATTCTTTGAACTCTGCATTCAGATGGGTGTATTTTTTGAGAAGAAAAAAGACCTGACAGAATGATATAGTAGCATCTTGAGAAACTTAAGAAAAATAATCCTTGAAGAACCTAATGCAAAATATCTTAACCTGACTATCATTAAAAAAGGCATCTAAGTTCAAAGACGTGTAGAAAGCAGACCTGGTCCATATCACACCCCATCTGAACAAGCAGGTAAGGATCGGATACAGCTATTTGTAAGGTATATCACCTTTTAACTTTAGACTTTTAAAAGTATACTCTTTCACAACGGTAGAAATAAAACTGGATTTTGTAATTGTGTGATGGTTATCGCGACACCATTATCTAAGCTACCAAAACTTACTCTCAGAGCCACAAACCCAAGTGTATCGATGTTCCTGAGAATTCTCATTGGGCAATAAATGAGTTATTCTTTTATTTAAACATTATTTAATGTACTGAATTTTTTTTCTCTTAGATTTCCTACCGATTCTTACATCTATGGAAGTGAATATTCCTGCAGCATTTGTGGTAGCGATTTCCATATAAATCCAGACTGTGTAAGGAACAATGGAAGGTACCAATGGATACCTTCCATTCACCAGTGACAGCCACCCAGGCCCAAGGCTAGTGGAAGGAGCCCAGGTGCAGGACCCCATGACCTGGGTACACACTTGCCCTGGTAGGGAACCTGGCACTTCTGGATGGCAAGAGAGAGCAAACGTGGTGAGTTTTTTTTCATGACCTTGGAATTTGGAGATAGGTCATCAGCATAAAAAGAGAAGCCTGGCTCAGGCTGCTCTTAGCTTGACTTGTCCTAAGGTCGTTCCAAATACCAGATTACAGTCATCAAGAGGAACTGATCGATGGAAGGGGCCAGAATTTTGGAACTCATACTTAACGTTTGCAAAACGTGCAGTAAGGTCTGAATAGTCATTATCTCAGCAGAGGATGCAAAGCTGTGATGGAACTTTTCCATGAGGGTCGGGTTGAGGCACACACTTGGCTGGGAGCTCCCCCAGCCCAGCCTGCACACAAGGGAGGGAAGGAGTGGTTTTCTCACTTCCAGCGTCCAGAAGATACATCTTCCCAGAAAGTATAGCACCGTGCAATTTCTAAGGCCGAAGGGAAAACCTGAGCAGAAAAATACAGGCAACTGTCAGCTGCATGCTCTGTGATTGTATTTTACGTTCCAGGCGGGTTTTCTTTGGCCGTTCACAACAGTAGCAGTCGTGATGCAAGCACAGGACAGCCTCTCACTCTGTCCCAGCCCCGAATCGCATTCATTCTTGGTCTGCTCTTCCTCCCTGCTGCGCTATGACATGACGGTATAGCCCCACTTTACCAGTGAAGAAACTGATTTACAGAGAGAGGAAATCTCCCGCTGCAGTCACTAATCTAGTAAGAGATAGACTCTAGATTTTGAAGATGGTGTCATGTCCCTTTTGGGCTTCCCATGTGGTTCAGCTTAAGAATCTGCCTGCTAATGCAGGAGACTTGGGTTCATTACCTGGGTCGGGAAAAATCCCCTCGAGGAGGAAATGGCAACCCACTCCAGTATTCCTGCCTGGGAAATCTCATGGACAGAGGAGCCTGGTGGGCTACAGTCCTTGGTGTCACAAAGAGTCGGACACGACTGAGCACATCATGTTCCATTATTGGGAACTAAATAGCTTGATGCAAAAATATTTTGAAAAGGACAACGTATGAAAGGAAAGAGTTATTACTTTGGGGCCAGATCACCTTCCAAGAGTGGTTCAAGTCAGTGTTGATCCTTAAGGGTCAGTTATGTTCAAAGGCACTGTGGTGACTGCTGCATACAGTGCCAGGCACATAGTAGGCTATCTGTAAAGGCTGGGTTTTTTAGTTTAGTTTACTGAAATATAGTTGATTTACAGTGTTGGGTTAGTTTCTGCTGTATGGCAAGGCGATTTAGTTACACACATATATATATTCTTTTTCCATTATGATTTATTACAGGATATTGAATATAGTTCCCCGTGCTCTACATAGGACCTTGATGTTTATCCATCCTATAGGTAATAGTTTGCATCTGCTGATCCCAAGCTCCCAATCCATCCCTCCCCCTCCTTTTCCCCCTTGGTAACCACAAGTCTGTTTTGTGTGTCTCTGAGTCAGTTTCTGTTTCATAGACAAGTTCATTTGTGTCACAGTTTAGATTCCACATATAAGTGATATCATATGGTATTTGTCTTTCTCCGTAAAGAGCAGTGGATGAAGGTGTGTGTGGTCTCTGCACTTGAGAAAATGTGACAGGGCATGGAGTTGTGTGCTGCAGATATGGTGATGAATGTCAGCCAGAGGAATCCGTAGCATGTTGGTGACAGAAGTCGCAGTGAAGCTGACCTTTGAAAGGGGGATGTGATGCTGATAGAGGAACATTGGAGGAGAAGGTGGGAACTGCAGGCAAGGGAGCTGTGTCGGGGAAGCCCTTGGATGAACGGTTTGGAGCTGAGAAAATTGTCTGGCTTTGTGGGGTGTAGGGCTTCCCTGGTAGCTCAGTTGGTAAAGAATCCACCTGCAATGCAGGAGACCCCAGTTCGATTCCTGGGTGAGGAAGATCTGCTGGAGAAGGGATAGGCTACCCACTGCAGTATTCCTGGGCTTCCCTTATGGCTCAGCTGGTAAAGAATCTGCCTGCAGTGCTGGAGATCTGGGTTCAGTCCCTGGGTTGGGAAAATCCCCTGGAGAAGGAAACAGCTACCCACTCCGGTATTCTGGCCTGGAGAATTCCATGGACTATATAGTCCATAGGGTCGAAAAGAGTCGGACACGACTGAGTGACTTTCACTTTGTGGTGTGTAGGTCACCTGGAGATCAGGCTGAAGGTAGTGGATTGACCACTGTGAAGTCACTCTTGGCTGGATCTTCTATAGGAAGAGAGTGGAGACTCTGGAGCAGGGAGTAACTGCTTCAGAGCGGCACCTGGGTGCTGTGTTCAGCCATGGTGTGATGGTGATGGATTCAGAAACTGTAGCCAAGACATCCTCTAGAAAACACTGCTAGCATTCCAGAAAATTAGTGAATGTGATGACAGTGGGGATGGAGAGGAAGTGGAATCCAGATCAACTGGTATGTTCCCAGAAATGCTTACCATGTCCACTCTTAGCTGAGACCAAGCATTTGCGGGGCGGGGAGCGGGGTGTGTGTGTAAATTCACTACCAAAGTCATGCAGTACATGCTTAACAAAACCAAATCAGTACTATCCGGGGTCTGGCCCCACGTCATCTTCACTTATAGCAAACGCTGCTCCGTCCTCAACTAATAGATTTATCTGGTTAGCTTAGACCTCTATTTTACTTAAACAAAAATAGGTGGTGTGTAAAACAAGTGATTTTCTTTGTTCTGCCAAGGTTACCTGTATTCCTTGCTGAAAATATTTTAACTGACTTGGAATCAGTTTTCTTTGCTCTTTAAATTGTTTTTTAAATGTTTAATTGTGAAATATCACAGAGGAAAATTTAAAATATACTTGTTTAATGGAAGCAAGCCAAGTGTTCACGGCAGGATGAATGGATAAAGAAAATATGATATATACATACAGTAGATGATTATATTCAGCCTTTTTTTATGTGGACCATTTTTTTTTTTGACGTCTTTATTGAATTTGTTACAATATTGCTTCTGTTTGATGTTTTGTCTTTTTTTGGATCTTAGCTCCCTGACCAGGGATCAAATCCGCTTTGAAAGGCGAAGTCTTAACCACTTGGACTGCCAGGGACGTCTGATAAATAAAGAAGGAAATCCTGATGTAAATGACAACATGAATACACCTTGAGGATGTTATGCTAAATTAAATAAGCCAGTCACAAAAGGACAAATACTGGATGATTCCACTTACGCGAGGTATGTAAGGAGATCTTACTCACAGGAAAAACAAGTAGTAGGTGGTTGCCAGGAGCTGGGGGCAGGCAGAATGGAGAATTACTGTTTCCTGGGGACAGGGTTTTAGTTTTGCTAGATGAACAATTTCTAGAGAGAGGCACTTCACAACAATGTGCACGTAGTTAATAATCATAGATTTAATTCTCTTCTTTCTTTTATTATTATTTGCTCTAATGTCTGTCTTAACCCAATACCATCTTTGTAACCCCCATTTTCAAGTATTTAGAAAAAATAAGATAGATTTTAATGCAATCTCAACTTTCAGTCTGCTTTTGTCCCTTGGAGATAAAATGTAAATCTTAGAGACAGCATAAAGTTGAACTTTTTTTAAAAAATCAGTAAATCTTCATAATCTTACAGATAAATTTAATCCATTTGCATTTATGGTACATTTGAAGCAACACTCCCAGTTATTTTGGGCACGTGCTTGGATTTAACAAATTTGTAGTTTTTTAAAGATCATCTTGTGTTATTTGAATGTCAGTTTATCTTCTTTGGCATGGTGTTTTATTTTCTCTTTCCTTGCCTTGTTTTTGAAATAAACTTTAAGCCATGTCCCTTTAAAGCAAACCAGAAGACAGTCTCAGAAAAGTGATCTGTTTTTCCTGGGTTCACTGCAATCCACGCGGTGAATGTCAGGTCCATGGAAAGCAGATCTAGTAGAAACAGCCCTACATCACAGGTCACACGGGTCATCACAGACTTCCTGTTTTCATGGGGTGCAAGTTCCCTTGTGTTAGTGAACTTTTAGAGAAATTATTTCAGCAGCAGCTCCCTGACCAGGTGCTGGATCAAACAACTTTGGACAGAAAGGCGGTAGTTCCATCCTGGTAAAGGAAACTGCCAGAAAAGACATGGGAGCTGGCCAGACTGGGGTCCACAGCCTGGCTGTGTGCAAGCAGATGTCTGGAGTAGAGGCTCAGGAAAAAGTTTCATCAAATAGACTGGTCACCCAGCTTGGGGACCACAGGTAAACCTTAGTGTAAATTCACACCCGGAACCCCGATCCCAGGGAGGGAACCCAGGGCGCCTCTCCTGGCACTTACTGAACTTTGATTCTCAACCTTGAATCAAGTCCCCACTTGCTGACTGTGAGATGGGGAATCAATTACCAAATCTTCTTTTCCTCCATTGTGAATGGAGATAAATGAAGTACACACCTGATATGGCTCTTTTATAGTTGAAAAGTAAAGGGCTAAAGTTAATGCAAGTAAAAGAGACTGATACCACAGAGAACTTCATGAATCCTAGTTATCATTGTTACTAGGATTCCTGACCGTGAGCAGGAAGGGATTCCAGGCTGGGCTGTCCCTGGTTCTGGGACTAGGGGGAGCTGATTTTCCACCGACCTGAATGAGGCTGACGGGAAGCAGTGGGAACAGACTCTGTTCTCTTCATCAAAGATGTTCCCGAAGCTTCCTCGCTGCAGGGCGTGCCTCCCACACTGCTTCTCACCCAGTTCTTTCATGAAATAGGTTCTCGGCAATCAAAGGGAGAGGGAGAAAAGCATTGCTCATGAGTGCTTTGCTCAGAAACTCTGGGGTTTCTTCTCCTCCTTTCCCTAAATTCCTCCTGCTTTCACTTAAGGCTTTTGTTTCCAGAAACTTTCTAACTTTAGGTTTTTCCCATCTGACTCAATTTCTCGGGAAAGTTCCTCACCTGGTCTTTCAAAGAGGATGACACTGACCTTTAGATCTCTTTGATTTTAAGATGAACAGAAATCAGCAGAAAGGGGAAAAAAAAAAATACTGCACATCCATCTGACCCTGACATACTCTCACAGCCCAGGGACTACCTCTGGCTTGGCTGTTTGAATAACCTCTGGGCATCTGATCCACCCCCAGAGCTTAAGTTTGAACTCCAGAACAAATATTTGTCCTGTTTGGAGCAAAGTTTGAGAGCTCTCTTCTCTTTTCTTCTTTTTAAAGCCCAACTGTACTGCTCTGCTGTGCCTCTCTGATCGTGGTTCAGGGGACACTGGGCTCCCTCCCAGACCCCGTGCCTGAGAGCTGGGCAGAGACACCCAGCGTGATGAAGGGGCTCGCGTGCTTTTTCCTCTGCTTCTTCCTTTCTGAATCGAGAGGCTTTGAAATCCCCACCAATGGAATTTCAGAAGTAAGTACTTCCAGAAGACTCCTTGCTGTAGGCTCCCTGTGTTAGTTTGGTAAATAGATTGTCTCTCAGTCGTGTCTGACTCTTTGCGACCCCATGGACCATGGCCCACCAGCCTCCTCTGTCCATGGGATTCTCCAGGACAGAATCCTGGAGTGGGTAGCCATTCCCTTCTCCAGGGGATTTTCCTGACCCAGGGATTGAACCTGGGTCTCCTGCATTGCAGGTGAATTCTTTACCATCTGAGCCACCAGCAAAGCCTATTACCTGTTGCTGTTCAAGGACTGTATCCTGTGAGGGTTAGAAATTTATGATAAAGTTCATCTGAGTAGAAGTGTTCGCTGTTGAAATTACTCAAATGTGTATTTACCCTTTAAAGCATTAATGGGCTTTTCATGAGAATTGAGTTCATGGGCTGGCCCCATAGTGTAGCATTTATGGAGTACAGCTGCCTCTCCTTATCTCAGAAACTGGGGATATTAACTGATCTGATCCAAAGGATGGTTATAAGGTTTAAGTGACATTTGTAAACTACCCAGCACAGTGCGAACCTGAGCAAGAACTTGATAATTATTAGCTCTCATAACTATTATTATGAAATACCATTATTACTCTTTTACGTAAGAGTATAAGAAAAGCCATTTTCAAAGCACTGTGGTTGAGGGACTTCCCTGAATCACTGGAAAAGACCCTGATGCTGGGAAAGATTGAAGGCAAAAGGAGAAAGGGGCAGCAGAGGATGAGGTGGTTGGATGGCACGACTGACTCAATGGACATCAATTTGAGCGAACTCCAGGAGATAGTAAAAGACAGGGAAGCCTGGTGTGCTGCAGTCCATGCAGTTGCAAAGAGTCGGACATGACTTGGTGACTGAACAACAACAAACAGCTGATGATCCAGTGGCTAAGATCCGAGCTCCCAATGCATGGGCCCTGGGTTCAATCCCTGGTCAGGGAACTAGATCTTCCATGCCACAACTAAGAACCAGAACAGCCAAAAAATTAAAAAGGACTGTTGTTTGTCATACCTAAGTGAACAGTGATTTCCAAGTTAAGGGCATTTAATATTCCTGTTAAAGGGGAAGATGGATGAGGCAGCAGGCAGAGTATAGGAATTATTCCCAAGGAGCTCAAGGTCTTCCCTTCAGACCCTTGATCATCCTCAGCATGATGAAAGTCTTGGACTGAAAGTCATATAAGAGCTATTCTGATACTAGAAAAGCCACATGTATTCTGGGAATATCCTGGAAGATGCAGCAGCTTATGATACTTACAGGGTGGATTATGTATACAAATGCCAAAGAACAAGATGGCATATTTGCAAGAAAAAAAAAATCACTCTGTCTGCCTAGAAATTATCATATTTTCCAACACTTTAGAAACCACCAGAGTGTGTTGGAAGCCTCATTGATGGAGCCAGGAATTGGAGGCAAGATTTCCAAAGGTGCTTGTGCTTTTTCAGTCACTTACTGGTATTCCTTTCATATTGACATTTCTAACATCTTATTAGACATTTCTGATGCTGCTAAGATCTATGCAACTCTTCCCCCAGGTACCTCCTTGTCATCTTCAGGCAAAGTGAAAAATGAATTCCTGCATCCACCAAGTTTGGAGATATTAACTCCTAGTTACTCACCTCCGAGATATAACCAGCAAACAAAAAGATTAAAGAAATCATTGTAACAGACAGAGAAAACAACTTTTGGTTACCAAAGGGAAAAGGGGAGAGGGATAAATTAGGGGTTGGGGATTAACAGATACACACTCCTATGTATAAAATACACACAAGGACCTTCTGTATAGCATAAGAACTATATTCAATACATTGTAATATTCAACCTATAATCAGAGAAGGCAATGGCAACTCACTCCAGTACTCTTGCCTGGAAAATCCCATGGATGGAGGAGCCTGGTAGGCTGCAGTCCATGGGGTTGCAAAGAGTCCGACACAGCTGAGCGACTTCAGTTTTACTTTTCACTTTCCTGCATTGGAGAAGGAAATGGCAACCCTCTCCAGTGTTCTTGCCTGGAGAATCCCAGGGACGGGGGAGCCAGGCGGGCTGCCGTCTCTGGGGTCGCACAGAGTCGGACACGACTGAAGTGACTTAGCAGCAGCAGCAGCATATATAACTGAATCACTTTGTTGCACACCTGAAATGTTGTAAATCAGCTATTGATTTTTTTTTAAAAAGACATTATATGGAAAAAAAAATGAGATTGCACAGAAATATAGAAAACAAGACAAAATAATATATTAAATACTTTTTGCCTGTCACCAGCTGCCTTTTTTTCATTGATGGAAATAAACATCCTGATTTGTTTTAAGTTCGCAGACTATGGAGACCATGTGGAGTTGGCTCCAGGCAAATTCCAGTTTGTGCCAGAGAATCGGAGGTATCAGGTACAGTAAACCTCAGTTCCGAAAGGGAAAATAAGTGCAAGAGATCATGAATGAAAAAATAAGAAAAAGACTGAGATGCTTTTTGCTACATTTTCTCAAGAGCTTGTTTTTCTTAGCAGCAAAGAGTCCAGTAGTAGTATACTCGGGAGAAACACATTTCCGCTGAAATGAAGGGAAACCTCCACATGACTGTCCATCTCTGAACGCAGTGGTCATGTTGTTCGCTTAAACAATACGTGGCTATGTGTTCAAAGCTTAAGATTATGGGATGGTTTTACTGTCATATATGGAAGAATTTCCTCCTAGGAGGACATATTTTGTGGCTTCCTTGTGGGGCCACACATGCTCCCCCACTGGTCACGGTCACTACCGTTTTGGGGAGCCGCTCAGAGAGCACAGGCAACCTAGCCACGCTGGAGGCCGTCTCCAGTTGTTAAGATCTCACCTTCCAGTACAGGGCGTGTGGCTTAATCCCTGGTCCAGGAGCTAAGACCCCACATGCCTTGCGGCCAAAAAATCAAAACGTAATACAGAAGAATATTATAACAAATTCAATAAAGACTTTAAAAGTGATCCACATCAAAAAGATTTAAGAGGAAAAAAAAAGAAACCTCATAGGTAAATCCTCATGTCAGGGTCTTCATCTAAAAGACAAAACTTAAAGAGCTGTTGAGAATTGCATTCAAAGATCTGAAAAAGACCCATGGACATAGAAAACAAACTCATAGTTACCAAAGAGAAAAGGGGGAAAGGGATAAGTTAGGAGGTTGGGAGTAACAGATACACACTACTGTATATAAGATAGATAACCAGGAATTCCCTGGCTGTCTACTGGTTAGCACTCTGTTCTTCCACTGCAGGGGGCACAGGTTCAATCCCTTGTTGGGGAACTAAGATCCTGGAAGCCGGGCAGCATGGCCAAAAAAGAAAATAGATAACCAACAAGGACTTATATAGCATAGAGAAATATACTCAGTGTTTTGTAATAACCTATGAGGGAAAATAATCTGACAAAAAATAGATATGTAGTAATAACTGAATCACTTTGCTGTACATCTGAAACTAACACAACATTGTAAATCAACCTTGCTTCAATTAAAAAAAGCCTAAAAGAAGGCAACTGTTGGCCTTACTATGTCATATAACACCCCCAAAAATTTCAGCTCACCCCAAAGCAGGCAAGCTAAGCTCTACTAACCCACATCTGAATTATTACTTTAAAATCCATCTGACATTAGATGCTCACCCATCGCTCTAAAGCCAGCCCGCTTTCCATGCCACAGGACAGTCATTCATGCAGATAAATCTCTAGCATGGCAGTTAGAATACAGGATTTTCCATCTGCCAGTTACCATGTTTAACTCAGGGGCTACGCCAAGGAGAAGATGCGTGTGTTACAGCTCCCATGTTGCTGCATCTAATGGAAGAGACAGACATGCCTTCCCACTGTCTGGGTTTGAAGGAATTTTGCTGCTATGAAAACACTCAGGCAAACAGATGTTTTTATTTGAATTAATGAGGTGGTTTTTACAGGATAAAGGTGATCTGTGCTACTCAGCATGAGCTCAGTTGAATATTTTCATTTAAAAACATTGGTTTTAACATTGTATCAGAGAATGATGGGCATGCCACCAAAAGACAGCCGAGACGCTGAGACACTTACTCAGGGAAGCACCCCAGGGGAAACTAGCATTCAAGAATATTTGATAGTTATGTCTCGACTCCAGTGAATGAATCAGAGCTCAGTATGGAAGGAGAAAATGTTTCTTGACAGATAAAACAGTTTTTGCCCTCAAAGTAGTAAGCAACACGCTTCTGAAGAATGATTTTATCCAACTTCCTTCCACAGAGAAGTATTTCTGGAGAATCTGGAGAAAGGACGGTAAGTGTACTTTGATTTTGTTAAAAATTGATGTCTGAATGACTTTTCTGTTACCTATTATTGAGAAATCAATACGGCTGCCTTCTTTGTCTTCAGCACCAAGAGTGTTTACCTGACTTTCGAAATACCTGTTTGCCCAAATCTGTTTGGAAGTGTGTTTAAAATTCAGCATGAGAGGGTGGAGTGTGTAAGCAACCAGGAGAGATGTCCCCAGGAGCTGAAAATGTTCCTTTTCTTTACTTTGGCAAGTTTTGCCAACAACACAGGTTTTTGGGTGGTTTTTTTTTTTTTTTTTTTTTTTTGGGAATAAAAACTATATATTGATTGCAACATAATGGTTTTGATTTAAAATAGGACACCTAACAGCTTTCGTGAGTGTGGAAAAGGCACTCTTAAACACGAAATCAGAGCAGGCAATGGCACCCCACTCCAGTACTCTTGCCTGGAAAATCCCATGGACGGAGGAGCCTGGTGGGCTGCAGTCCATGGGGTCGCTGGGAGTCGGACACGACTGAGCGACTTCACTTTCACTTTTCACTTTCCTGCATTGGAGAAGGAAATGGCAACCCACTCCAGTGTTCTTGCCTGGAGAATCCAAGGGACGAGGAAGCCTGGTGGGCTGCCGTCTATGGGGTCGCACAGAGTCAGACACGACTGAAGTGACTTAGCAGCAAACACGAAATGGCCCGATTCCCTGAGCCGTTTGGTGTACCGTAAGTCCCCTACATACAAACAAGCCCCATTCCAAGAGTGAGTTTGTACGTCCAGCAAAGTTAACCTAAGTACACAACCAACACAACCAGCTGTATGTAGCTGCACTGTAATAGGTTTAGAATACTTTTCATACAAATAATACATAAAAAAAAAACTGACACAAAAAATAATGTTTTTAATCAGACGGTACAGTACCTTGAGAAGTACAGTGGTCCAGTACAACAGCTGGCATGCAGGGACTGGCATGGGGTGAACAGGACAGAGGTGTTACTGATGGAGGAGGGAGAGGAGGTGGGAGACGGTAGGGCTGAAGGGTCATCAGCAACAGGAGACGGAGGACAAGCTGCGGTTTCACTCATGCCTGATGTTGATGGCACACGTTCCGGTTCCTTGCTGGAACCAGATGCTCGTTCGCATCTTTGAAAATTTGCAGCTGCACCTCAAAGGTCTGTATGTATGTAGAGGCTTACTGTAGTTCCTCCTGTGGCAGGAAGACATCAAAAGGAAAGTTGTTTCCTTGGCTTCATGGTCTGAATGGACAGCAGCTGTGAGAAGCTCTGGGTTAAGGGGGAGGAAGGACAAACAGCTTAGCCTGGGTTTTATCTTTGCTTGAGGTGAGCTGGATGTTCACAAGTTGAAAGATTTAATCTTGGATGCGAAGTTTGGGGAAAATGATACCTAGTATTGAAATAAGTAAAACGCTTTGGAAAAAAAAAAAAAAGCAGAAACCAGTGGGTCCCATCACTGCCACGATCCTAGCAGTTTAGAGGCACCTCCTAAAAGATGTGTGTTTTCAGTGCTTTGTCTTTGAGCATATGGATACTGGAACAGCCTTAAATCAATAGAGAAGGGTTGGGAACCAGGTCCACAGTGCTGGGCCAATCACCGCGTCAAAATGCCCTCTGCGAGATGTTCTGTTCTTCACTCATATCCATCAGCATTCTTGTGCGTGCTCAGTTGCTCAGTTGTGTCCGACTCTTTGTGACCCCATGGACTGTAGCCTGTCAGGCTCCTCTGTTCACAGGATTCTCCAGGCAAGAATACTGGAGTGGGTAGCCATTCTCTTCTCCAGGAGATCTTCCCGACCCAGATTGAACCTGGGTCTCCCACATTGCAGGCAGGTTCTTTACCGTCTGAGCCACCAGGGAAGCCTAGCTCTCCTGTTCAAACTATATCTCATAGTTTGTTTTGATTTGGGAAACAACAGGAAGACTGGGAAAAGGTGAAATTGCAATAGATGAGGTTCAAAAAGGTAGGTAGCAGTGTGGGGCTTTGGGGACCACCTGTGTGTTCCACCCCACTGTACCCCAGGAAGTGGCTGGGTCCCCTTTCTACACTGCACACCCGAATCCTTTCCTGCCCTCTGGCCTGTATTCAGAGTTATTTCCTGCACTTTCATAATCCAATCTTGCTTCCCCACAACTATTTCCTCCTCATATTCCAACTTTCAGAATCATTGTTAATAGACTCACAGCGCTGGAGAGGCATCTCAAGATTTCTTAAAACAAGAGTGAGTTTCTGCCTGCAGGATATCCCAAGAATTTAGGAGAATGCTTAGTAAAAGCTGAGTTATATACTTAGTGATGCCTTAGAATCTTCTGTACTGTTATCATCAAATATGCAGTGAAGTTCTGTCATTTTTCTCTGAGTACAGTTGACTTTTCTTGCCGATTTCAGGAAGATGTTGATCAAGTGACTGTTCATAGTTATAAAGTCCAGTCTACTATTACTTCTCGAGTGGCCAACACTGTTATCCAGACCAAAGTGGTGAACCACTCTCCACAGCCTCAAAATGTCGTGTTTGACGTGCAGATCCCCAAAGGAGCCTTCATCTCCAACTTCTCCATGTGAGTAACTCCCACTCAGAACCGGAAACTGGATATGCTCTGCTCCCAGGATCAAACCCCTCTCAGAGTGGACCTTTAGTGCCTCAACTCTTCATGGCTGTATACCCAGCATCTTTGTGTTGTTTAATTGCTAAGTTTTATCTGACTCTCTGCTACCCTCTGGACTGTAACCCACCAGGCTTCTTTGTCCATGGGATTTCCCAGGCAAGAATACTGGAGCAGGTCTGCTATTTCCTCCTCCAGGGGATCTTCCTTAACTAAGGACTGAACCCGAGTCTCCTGCATTGGCAGGCGAATTCTTTACCACGTAAATCACCAGGGAAGCCCAGAGTGGACCCTGCTGGTCAGCAATTCCAGGGGTTCTCGCTTTTAGAGTTGTGGACCCACTGGACATGGAGTCATCTTGCTGCTGCTAAGTCACTTCAGTCGTGTCCAACTCTGTGCGACCCCAGAGACGGCAGCCCACCAGGCTCCCCCGTCCCTGGGATTCTCCAGGCAAGAACACTGGAGTGGGTTGCCATTTCCTTCTCCAATGCATGAAAGTGAAAAGTGAGAGTGAAGTCGCTCAGTCGTGTCCGACTCCCAGCGACCCCATGGACTGCAGCCTACCAGGCTCCTCCATCCATGGGATTTTCCAGGCAAGAGTACTGGAGTGGGATGCCATTGCCTTCTCCGGAGTCATCTTGGGGTGGGACCAAATAATTTGCTTCTGTTCAGAGTAACAGAATTTGCAAAGGATTTGCTTTTCTTTTCTAATGAGTGAAAACATCCTTAAGCCTGTCTCTATGACAGTAATCTCCCACTTCCTTAGGGAGAGGCCGTATGTTCTATTTTGCTTCAAAAACTCTAATCGGATGGCTCTGACTAATCATTGCTGGGACAGATTAGGTGAAAGCAAGCGAAGAGTAAGGTAGGTAGGGACAGAGATAACAAGAGAGGACAGAGTTCCCCGGGGAGATGTTAGGAAGAGAAACACACACTTGGCAGGGATCGATCAGTGCTTTTCTCCATCTTTCTTTGCTCTTTTCCACCCTCGAAGGATCCTTAATACATGGAAGAATGACCCTATAAACCACATGGCAGCCAGATAGCTAGTGGTTTATCAATCACAGCCGTAGGCACATTTGTCATTTCAAAGGAATGCACAGGAGAACAACCCTTAATCCAAAGGGTAAACCTGGAAAATGAAGAAACATTTTTTAAAATTTTGCCTTGGAGGATAGTTGACGTACAATGCTGGGTTAGTTTCAGGTGTACAGCAAAGTGATCCAGTTACACAACTATATATGTCCATCCTGTTGCAGATCCTTTTCCCATATAGGTTATTACAGAATATTGAGTAAAGTTCCCTGTGCTATACAGTAGGTTATTGTTACTTATTTTATATATAGTGGTGTGTGTGTGTTAATCCCAAACTCCTAATTTATCACTTCCCCTTCACATTTCCCCTTTGGTAACCATATGTTTGTTTTCAAAGTTTGTTTCTGTTTTGTAAATAAGTTCATTTGTATCAATTTTGGGGGGGGATTCCACTTATAAGTAATATTATGTGATGTTTGTCTTTCTCTGTCTGATTAATTTCACTTAGTTTGATAATTTCTGAGCCCATCCATATTGCTGCAAATGGCATTATATCATTCTTTTTTATGGCTAAGTAGTATTCCAGTGTGTATATGTACCACATCTTCTTTATCCATTCCTCTGTTGGTGGACACTTAGGTTGCTTCCATGTCTTGGCTGTTGTAAATAGTGCTGCTGTGAACGCTGGGGAAGAAGCATCTTAAACACAAGTAACAATATGGGAGAGAAAGCTTCTGGTACAGGAGCCTACCTCATCTATCTTAAATCACACTACCAGATAAAGAAACTCCTTTTATGAAACCTGCAAATGTCTCTCTACTTGAAGGTTCCTTCCAGGTGCAAAATGATAAATAATTCATTAAGTCCACCCGGTTGGGTTGTTAGCTTGTTTGTTCATTGTGCTTCTATTCAGACCAACTGTGGCCCTTCTGTCATTTTTTAGGACTGTGGATGGCACAACTTATACTAGTTCTATTAAGGAGAAAACTGTGGGCCGAGCTCTCTACGCACAGGCGAGAGCGAAAGGCAAGACGGCAGGACTGGTGAGGTAAGGGCAGGGTCCCCATCCATTGCTGCCTGTGCTCAAGCCTATTCCCTCCATGGCAAGCCAGCCCCCAGGAAGGCAGAGAAGCTTGTCCTTCTTTGCTAGGTCACTTCTTTGTGGTACTTCCCTGATCCCACACGATCCAATTACCCACAATCTCACCTTGCTTGTTTACCATTTAAATTTTCTAAAAATCGCTGACTGTTTTTCCTAAGGCTCAAATCACCCTCATTTGACAACCCTGCTGTTTTCTCTTTAAAACCATAAACACTTCAAGATGAGTGATCACATTGGACTTGGTGCGTACGGGAGTAAATAAGGCATTAGTGCTGGAAATACATATTCAATTTGAAATAATAGATGTCTTCTTTATGAAGACTTTTAAAAATGCAAAGAATCCCTAGAATGAGTCTTACCAGCAGTAGGGGAAAGGTGTGCTGTCCTTTGGATCATCTAAACTGGGATTGAGTTTTGACCCTACAACTGACTCGCATGTGATCTCAAGTGGGTTACTTACCCTTTATGAACCTCATTTGTCATCACTTGCTAAATGAAGGTCTTGGTGTTCATCTTTTAGAGCGGCTATAATAGCAATGATATATGTCAAGTTCCTGGCAAGTAACAGGGGATCACTAACCAGTAGCTCTTTGCAGATGACACTCAGATCTGTAAGAAGCTCTGCAAGAAAAAGATCAGGTAGGAGAGGGGAGAGGAATTCCAGGCTACTGGAAGGAAATTGATCTAGAAGTTGCTGTTATCTCTCCTGGGCCTACCATTCATTCTCCTAAGCAGTGAGCAGGTGGCTAGCCCGGGGCAGCCTGGACGCCCTCTGCGTCGATTCTACATGTGATGACTTACATGGGCGGGCTCGCATCTTTAGGAGCAGAGCTCTCGATATGGAGGACTTCAAAACCGAAGTGAGCATCGCCCCTGGAGCAAAGGTGCAGTTTGAACTTCATTACCAGGAAGTGAAGTGGAGGAAGCTGGGGTCCTACGAGCACAGACTCCACCTGAAGCCAGGACGACTGGCCAAGCACCTGGAGGTGAGCTCTCCCCTCTAGAGCTGGATCCCCATCTGTGCTTTCTGTTCATCTTCTCTTCATGGTGTTCCACACCACTTGACACTGCAGGACAGGGTGGTGTATGGAAATTGACTCTGGGTTTGGAGTAAGGAAGTGCCTCTTCCGTACACATTTCAAGGCTAGCTCATCTTCTTACTTGCTGTGTCAATTTCCTGTGGCTGCTATAGCAAATGATTGCACACAGGGGGCTTATGACAACAGAGATGTCTTCTTACACAGTTCTCGGGGCACGGACTGAAGTCAAGGTATTGGCAGGGCTCTTGAGGAGGGTCTGTCCCACTGCTTCTGTGGTCTGGAAGCGGCTGGCATTCCTTGACTTGTGGCCTCGTGGCCCGTCATTCTGATCTATGCCTCCCTGATCACATCATTTCCTCCTCTGAGTGTCTTAAATCTCCCTCTGCTCTTGTAAGAACATTTGTCATTGGATTTCAGGCCCACCGGGTAGATCAGGATGATCAGGATCCTTTACTGTATCCACAAAGATCCTTTTTCCAAATCAGGTAGCAGTTTCAGCTTCCAAAGATTTAATGTAGACATGCCTTTGGTGGGGGGTGGGGGTGGGGGACGATTCAACCCTCTGACCTTCCAACTAATGCTGATCCTCAATTTTCTCATCTGTGAAGAGTCCTATCTTAGATTCCTTGGTTCCAAGTGCGATGAGAGGTCAGCGAAGGTTGAGTTCATTGTCTTTGTCTGTTCCACGTTCCTCCCGTTGCACCCCAAGTCTCATCACCTGGAGAGCAGTGCCTGTGCAGGGCAACTTGAACTCACTTCTGCTGTAGGCTTCATCTCTTGCCTTGAGAACTGAGCTTCTTTTTTCTTGGCTCTAAACTTGTTAACATCATGTGAACGTCTGTGTAAGAGGCAGAGGAGGGCTGGCTGGAAGAAACCCAGGGAAGAACACAATTCACCTGGTCTCTGTTTGACACAGACGAGGGTGAAGCAGACAGGTTGTAAACTGTCTGTAGACAAAGATTCAAGGGGATGAGTGGATCATGTATAATTTTCTTATAAATAAGAATGGAATGGCATGGCATGAAGTAGAAGGAGAATTAAATTCCAGAGAAACGAAGCAATAGAAAGGGAGCACTGAGTTGCCCATAGGGTCTTTCAGCCTCCCTGGTGAGATGCATCATATCACACAGGATTTAAAGAACTTGCAGAAGGGATGGTGGAGCCATGCTAGGTCATCTTTGGGAGATCCTAGAGAGGAAAAGAGCAGCAGAGGACTTAGAATTGATAATCGTACTTCTTGCTCAAAGTCTTGAAAGGTGTTTTAATGCTTTAAGTAACTTTCCCACTTCTAGGTAGATGTGTGGATTATTGAACCTCAAGGACTAAGATCTCTTCATGTTCTGGACACATTTGATGGGCATTTTGATGGCGTTCCCACTGTATCTAAAGGACCCCAGAAGGTACCACAAGCCGTGATGTGACAGTCTGAGTGGCCACTGGTTCGCGGGTTTTCCTCTCCCTCTCTGCTCTAGGGGATGGAAGAATTGTCAGGTGCTGAGCTCAGGGAACGTAGGAACTGTGATCCCTGAGCAGAGTCTAGGGCCTCCCACAGGACATACAGAATGAAACCAATTGTTTCATTGCATTGTGACCCGTGTCTGTCCATTTTGAAACCCATTTCCCCCAAGTCATCCACTGGACTGGTAGCTAAAAGACAGTCTTCACATAATATATAGAAAATTTTCCTTAATCACTGCGAGAGCTACTCAGCTTAATTCTCTCTGCCTTAATGGCCAATACTAACCACCTCTGGAGGGGTCAAAGTCCTCAAGAACCTTTTGCCAACTCTTTCTAGAGGTGGTGGCCATTTCTTCCATGGGGTGGGGGTGAGGGGGAGGGAGGAATTCTTCGAATCTCTTATAAGGGACTGAAGCCTGGCCAACAGCGCTGAAGGCTGCTAGATGCCCCTCTGGTAGGACCATTGATGCTGCTTGGGTGCAGAGTGGCCCTGGGCCTTCCCCTGTGTGCATGAGAAGGTGTTCCCCCGGACAGGGAGGGGGCAGAGACCGGGCTCTGACACCACTGCTCTTTCCAGGCACACGTTGCCTTCAAGCCCACGGTGGCACAACAGAGAAAATGCCTCAACTGCTCAGAGACGATGGTCGACGGCGAGCTGGTGGTGATGTATGATGTGAACAGAGAGGAGAAGGTTGGGGAACTTCAGGTGGGTGCAAACAACTCTCAGGGGCCAGCCCTGCCTGAGCCAAAGATCTGTTTCTTGTTGAATAAACCCCCAGGGAAATGCCCTGGGAGGTAAACTGCGGAGAGGCTGGGTCCTTTCAGAAAAGGACGGAGTGGGCGCAGGAAGAAGGGAGAGATGGACGTAGCCAAGCCTCTGTTCCCTTCTTTACGACCATCATGCCTCCTGCTCCCCGTGGTCTCCTCTCCCCTCCCAGTCCCCAGACCCTCATCCTCCTACATGCCAAACACTGGTAATGGTTTGGCTCACAAGTATGTCCTGTTTTTCAGGTATTTAATGGATATTTTGTCCACTTCTTTGCTCCTGAGAACATGGACCCAATTCCCAAAAACATCCTGTTTGTCATCGACGTTAGTGGCTCAATGTGGGGAATTAAAATGAAACAGGTGAGTAGCCCTGGGTTGCAGTGGGACCCAGGACTCCACGCCTTCTCTGATCCTCTCGTGATGGTGCAGTTGTTCGAGGCCCCTTCCCGCTAGAGCTAGTCTTAGTTCAGGCTGCTCACAAAGGAACAGAGGCTGGGTGACTTCTGAACAGGAGAAATTTATCTCAAAACTTGACTTTTTGAAAAATTTCGCCTCCATATAACCTCACTCTGCTCAGGCTTCTGCTTCATATTCCTTTGGTTCTCCTGCATGACATTTTAGACTAATATCTTGCCATTGTGCATGAATAACTTTAAAAACGTTTAATGCACAGTTTTTCTAGTTATGTTGTAATTCCTTGAGGGTGATCATTCCATCTCATGTCTTCCAGTTTGGAGTTCTTCACAGGCTCCTTCAGTGTTAATGGATTAGGTACAGTTGTGAACAAGGACATTCCTAGTGCACCCATTCAACTAGTGTGAACCAACCAGTGAATCTCTGTTCATTCAACAATCACTTATGACCACCCAAGTGTTCACTACTGTTCTAGGATCCTAGAGATGGAAAAGCATTGGCCCTGCCTACCTATATCACCAGGTTCTCAGCAGTGGCACTTGTGACATTTGGGGCTGATGAATCCGTGTCGTGGGGACCACACTGTACCTTGTAGGATGTTTAGCAACATCTGTTCACTAGATGCCATGGAACTCATCCTCCTGGTCATGACAATCAAAGATGTCTACAGAGGGCTTCCCTGGTGGTCCAGTGGCTAAGAATGGCTAAGAATCGCCCTTGCAGTGCAGGAGACATGGGTTTGATCCCTGATCTGGGAAGATCGCAGGTGCCGTGAGGCAACTAAGCCTGCGAACTGCAACTAGAGAAAGCCTGCGCACAGCTGCAAAGGCACAGCATGGCTGAAAATAAATAAATAAAATTCAAAGTAAAAAAAAGAATGAGAAAGAAGGTGGTCTTCTCCCCCTCCACACTTACAAAAGTGTCTTCAGACATTGTGAAATGTCCCCTGGGGAGAAAATTATCCTCATTTGAGAACCACTGCCCTAATACAGTTTATTTGTTCCTTCCTTTCCTCATTTAACAAGGATTTATTAAGCACCTGTCTTGTGTCAGGCACTTAGTTCATCACTGAAGTCTGAGACGACTGTTACACACCCATGGACATGACACATAAAGCAGGCTATTGGCTCTCCAAGTCTGGTGTCAGAAGGTATTGAGCGAGACATGCACTTAGGAGCCACCAGAGTGTAGAAGGTACTCATAACAATGAGACCAGGCGAGAACACCGAGGAGGAAGTATAGATAAGAGAAAACAGACAGCGAACCTTACACTATCCCAGTAACTAGAATAATGTGGGGAGAAGAGGAGGAATCAGCAAAGACGACTACACCAGCAACTCTCCTTGTGGCCCAGGGGCTAAGACTCCGTGTTCCCAGTGCAGGTGGCTGGGGTTCGATCCCTGGTCAGGGAACTATATCCTGCACACTGCAACTAAAGATCCCACATGCTGCAATGAAGACCTAAGGTCCCATGTGCTGCAACTAATACTCAGTGCAGCCGAAATAAATACATACATTTAAAAAGAAAAGAAAAGAAAAAGCAGCCAATGAGAGGAGGAGAAAACCCAGAGCGGCCGAGGCTCTGGAAGATGAGGAAGTTGTATGAGGATAGCGATGTGACCGGTTGGTCCAAATGCTGCTCAGATTGGGTCTGATGAGATGAGAAGAGTCCATTGGATTTAGCAACAGCCTTGATGAGCATAGTTTCAGTGGAGGGATGATGGTGAAAACCTGAACGGAGTGGGCTTCAGAGAGAACAGGAAAAGAAGATTTGGATGGAGACAGTGCGCTTACAATTCTTTTGAGGAATTTTATTGCAAAGGGAAACTGAGAAATGGGGGAAATGGGTACGTTCAAGGTTTCTAAAGGCATGAAAAATGACAGCGTTATTGTATGTATGGAGATGTACCAATAGAGTGAAATGTATGATATAGGAGAGGCAGAGGACAGATACCAGAGCCATGCGTTTCAGTAGCCGAGAGAGAGCCCAACCTAGGTCACCAGCGGATGGATTTGCATTAGGCAGAAATGCTTCTCCTAGGTCTTCTGCATTACCAGGCATCAGGGAAAAGTGTATGGGCACAAATCCTGGCACGGGGGAGGTTTATGGTGGCAAGGGTTGTAGAAATCTTCTTCTGATGACTTCCATTTCTCAGTGAAGTAGGATTCCAGGTCATCAGCTGAGACAGGAAGAGGGAGGTGGTGGTTTGAAGATGAGAAGCAGGAATTAATGCATGAGAAGGCTGAGTAGAGGGACTTGAGAAATACATTTGATTTTCAGGCACCACAAATGGGACATCTGAGGCTCAGGATTCTCAGTGTAAAGTCAGGCTGGTGAGACTGGTCATGCATGACAAAACAAGACAGTAAAACTTTCAGTATCAAAATGCAGACAATACGTGTTTGGACAGAATAGGAGAGTGTTAGATCTGTGTTGACAGAGGTGGATTTATGAGGTTTGTGGGAGAACTATCACTCGAGCCAGTGCTTAAAATGATGAATGATTGAGCTTCCTCATTTCTTCTTAGGTTTAGAGAGTATATAGTAAGACCCTTCTCCATTCTCTCTCGAAATAGACGGTGGAAGCAATGAAGACCATTTTGGATGACCTGCGAACTGAAGACCATTTCTCTGTGGTTGATTTCAACCACAATGTTCGAACCTGGAGAAACGACTTAGTCTCAGCTACTAAAACACAGGTTGGAGATGCCAAGAATTACATTGAGAAAATCCAGCCCAGTGGAGGTGAGTGGGTTTAGCCTAAAGCCCAGTGAGAAACTCCCACAGGATTCAGCGGAGTCCTGAGAAATATGAGAATCACTTGAGAAATATGATTCCTTACCCCAGTGGTCTTTGCCTTAATAATACAGTTATTATTAAACAGTGCATACTAAGTTCATGGTGAAAGCATAATATGCATACCCCATCCCACACACATTTTTAACCATTCTGTCCTCAGAAAACGGTGTCAGTAAGTGACACTAGCTTTCTTATGACTCACACGGTAAGAGAAAGACAAATACCATGTGATATCACTAAAATATGACATAAATGAACTTATCTACAAAACAGACTCAGACATAGAGAAGAGACTTGTGATCGCCAAGGGGGAGCGGGGTGGGGCAGGGATGGATTGAGAGTTTGGCGTTAACAGATGCAAAGTGTTATCTAAAGAATGGATAAACAACAAGGCCTGTTGTATAGCACGGGGGACTATATTCAATATCCTGTGATAAGCCATAATGGAAAAGAACACAAAATATATTATATATATATATAAAACTGAATTACTTTGCTCTACAGCATAAATTAACACAACACTGTATGTCAACTAAGCTTCAATTTGAAAAAGGGAAAAAAACACGTAGAATAACACACAATTGTCTGCAGAACAGTATCCAAGTATATCAGCAAGGCTGAATAGGCAACTTCAAGTTGGTGGTTAACAAAATGACTGGTGCTTTGAAAGGGTTACTTCATCTCTAAGGGAACTGTTCACTGTTAATACAAAGTGAATATTTTACTCCACTGGGGGATCTGGACCAGCCTGGGTAAAATTTGGAAAGCAGTCGAATGATTTGGATGCTGAAAGAACGACACGTGAGTCATCACCAGACAGATGAACCTGGGCTCCAGACGTGGTTGTTTCTGCGGGAAGTCAGAGTATATAACAGAACAGCACGTTCTCTGGCTTTCCCAGGCACAAATATCAACGAAGCCCTGCTGCGAGCCATCTTTATTTTGAATGAAGCCAATAACTTGGGAATGTTGGACCCCAACTCTGTCTCGCTGATCATCTTGGTGTCTGATGGGGATCCAACAGTAGGTAAGCACCCCTTCCATTTTTAGTGATACATATGTTTCCTGTTGTTTCTTGGGAACGTGATTGGCTTAAAATGCGAACTTGAATGGCATTTGCCTGAGTGTCTAAACCAGCTTGGGCTTCCCAAGTGGCACAGTGGTATAGAGTCCACCTGTCAATTCAGGAGATGCAAGAGACACAAGTTCAATCCCTGGGTTGGGAAGATCCCCTGGACCAGGAAATGGCAAACCCACCCTGCTATTCTTGCCTGGGAAATCCCATGGACAGAGGAGGCTGGTGGGCTACAGTCCGGGGGGTTGCAAAGAGTTGGACGCAACTTAGCAACTGAGCATACATGCAGCACTAAACCAGTTTAAACCCATGCTTCCTAAAGGAAGAGTTCGTTTGACCCTGAAACACTCACCCCACTTACAACAGCCTCTAGATGTTTGGAAGGGGGATGCTGAATGCCTCAGCCTCACCTCCACAATCTGGGGAAACTTGCATTTGAATTTGAGTCTAACCTATGCAGATTGCTGATACACACTAGTGCAGGGTCTTATCTCCTCAATGTAACTACGCTGAAGCTTAAGTGCATTTATAGTTTGGATGAATTTTTGCAGAAACCGCCTTCCATGGATGTTCCCAAAACTTTGTGCCATTGCCTCCTCACTCCTTTCCTTCCTGTCCACATCAACTTTAGGTGAACTGAAATTGTCAAAAATCCAGAAGAATGTGAAGCAGAACATACGAGACAACATCTCCTTGTTCAGTTTGGGGATAGGATTTGATGTGGACTATGACTTTTTGAAGAGACTCTCCAATGACAACCGTGGGATGGCACAAAGGATTTACGGAAACCAGGACACTTCTGCCCAACTCAAGGTGACTTTGTTTTCTGTGCCTTTTTTGGTCATTGTTCACTCGAAATCATTCAACTAGCAATATCTGATGCCTAAAAGAAGATGGCTGAATTCAAGTAAAAACTGTCATTATTTCAGCTATGTTAGTGTTCAGTCCCTTTCTCATGCGCCCCACCCCCACTTGTATATCTGCAGTAACAGTGAGATGAGAGGCAGTGGTTGATGGATACAAAGGTCCCTAGTCCCTGAACAGGTCTTGGGAAGCACCATCAAAGTTTCTTGAATCTCTCCAGTCCTGCTGCTTGTCACGGGAACTATTCTTCCTTGAAAGTACATTGGCACTGGGACTTCCCTGGTAGTCCAGGGCTTAAGACTCTGTGCTTTCAATGAAAGGGGTGCAAGTTCAATCCCTAGTTGGGGAACTAGCCAACATGCCAAGAAAAATTTTTTTTTAAAAAAGGAAAAGTATATTGGCATTTTGGAAATCAACTTTTTTTAATGCAACACAAAACAAACTGTAGCCTGTTTGTTTCCTTAAATATAAAGGATATGTATGCATCATTTGTTTATTTTGACTAAATGGACCAAGAAAAGATTAAGGAGAAGAAGAATATATTTTACCCTTCCCTCTGTTGGTACCAAGTACCATGTATCAATAGGAGGTACTGTATATAAACCTGGGAACAGGTAAGAGACAGGTTCTAATTTAGGGATATCCACCCAGAGGACTTATTATGAGTGTCCATGAGCTTTTCATGCTCATCATAACAGAAAGAAAAAGTGCTGGACTCTTGAACTCTTGTAATCTTCTTCACAAGCCCTGGTTGTCTCTATTTCAGTTCGTGTAACAACTGAGAATTTTCCGTAGCTTTCCACAGACATCTTGGAAGAATACTAAGCACTTGAAGAACCTCAGAGAAAAATGCTTCAGATTTGTAATGTGGTGTGAAATAATGATTTCTCTGTTTCTTTCTTTTTTTTTTTTTAATGAATTGTAGAAATTCTACAACCAGGTCTCAACTCCCTTGCTCCGGAATGTTCAGTTTAACTATCCCCAAACATCAGTCACAGACGTCACTCAGAACAGTTTCCATAACTATTTTGGAGGCTCAGAAATCGTGGTGGCTGGAAAAGTGGACCCTGAGAAATTGGGGCAGTTACAGAGCATCGTCACTGCAACTTCGGTACTTTTACTTTAATTCTAAAAATGTGAATTGTCTCCTGGGTACACCTTGTATATTAACAGGTTGATAGCAGAATTCCGAGAATCACTTAGGTCGAATAAAAGCAAAAAGTGAAAGGGAAGTTCCTGAGAACACCTGTGCCATCTTCCCAACTATGGTGTAAATCCTTACCTTTTTCTTCTGAAACCCAAGCCCAGACCCCAGAGGTTGGCACTGACTTCCTCTTGTGTGTTCTTTTGGATTATTCTGCATCCCCCTGCAAATGCCTGCTAGCCTGACTCACTCACAGTAGGCCCTTTAGAAAACGTGAACTGCTTAACTACAATTCCACTCCCCTGGTGTCCTTCCATCATCCAGGCCAACGCAGAGTTAGTCTTGGAAACCCTGGCCGAGATGGATGGCTTGGAGGATTTTCTATCCAAGGACAAGCATGCAGACCCTGATTTCACCAAGAAATTGTGGGCCTATCTGACCATCAACCAACTTCTAGCTGAACGGTAAGAAGACCATATGCCACAGGGATTTGCAAAAGGTTTGCTGAGGTTACTTGACGTCACAGACAAAAAGAGTTTGGAACCAAGAAAGGCAGCAAATTATTTCAGGGTTTGGAGTATTCATTTCCACTGCTTTCAAGCACTTTTGGGGCTTCCCAGATGGCACCAGTGGTAAAGAACTCACGTGTAAATGCAGGAGACATAAGAGATGTGGGTTCGATCTCTGGGTTGGCAACCCTCTCCAGTATTTTTGCCTGGAGAATCCCATGGATAGAGGAGGACTGGCAGGACTACAGTCCCATGGACTGGCAGGCTACAGTCCACAGGGTCACAGAGTCAGACATGACTGAAGTAACTTGGCATGCGTGCATGCGAGCACTTTTAAGTAAAGCTGGGTTCACTCTCTTTTTTTCTTGATGGATAACAAGCATACAGTGAAGCGTGTGATGTGCATTCATTTTAAATGTACAGTTTAATGAATTTTAACTACGTCACCCATGTCATCAGTACTGGATCCAGCTCCAGAGCACTTCTTTCATCTCTGAAGTCTTCATTCTTCTTCACACTCAAGACCTACCTCTGGCCTTGAGTAGAAATCACTCTTCTGACATCTGTTACTGTTAATTGTCTATGACAAAATTTCTTATAATGATACAAACTGTATTCTTTTGTTTCTGGCTTTTTGCACTCCATATGATGTCTGTGAGGTTCATCCATCTCATTGCAGTGGGGATCATGAATTCATTTGCATTCACTCCTGAAAATAGTTAATGTCCAAAGAGAAATTTAAGGTTATGCAATTCTGATATCAACTGAGGGCTTCCTATAGATACTGTTTCATCTCTGGCTTCTCAGCTGATTGATGTTTAAATGCTCCAATACAAAAGCTACGTTTCTAGAGCAATGTATGGTTCTTTGACCACCATCAGGATTATGGGGTGGGGTTGGGGCCGGTCTTTGGAGAGGAACTGACTGCTCCTCAGTCCCCTCCACCTATTTGATCAGATTCTTGGGAAGGGGGAGCATACTGGTCTGAATGGAGTTGGGAAAAATGAAATATAGCTGTATAACCATATTCAGAAAATCCTTGATATCAGTAAGATTATAAAACAGACACAAGATTGTAAGCTGTGGCTTTAGAGTGAGTGAGCAATGTCTCCTCCCCTTTACAAAGGCAACTGGGTAATTTAAAGGTATATAGCAAATTGGTGCTGAAGTTAAATATTGATTTTTTTAAAGAACAATCCCTTAAACAAATCAGTGGTTGTCAGCACGTGGGGAGCAGGAAGGTTGCATGGGGGTTGGGAGGGTTAGGACACTGAAACTACTCTGCTTGACACTGTAATGATGGATACCTGTTGTTATGCATTTGTCCAAACCCACAGAAAGCACAGCACGAGCATGAACCCTAATGTCAGCAGTGGACTTTGGGTGATGATGACGTGTAGATGTAGATGTATCGATCTGACACATGTACCACTTCTAATGGGAGATGCTGAGAAGGGGGAGGCTGTTGGGTGGGGGACGGGCAGGGAGTAAATATAAAATCTCTACGTTCTGCTCAGTTTCACTGTGAGTATAAAACTGCTCTGAAAAATAGTCTGCTTGGATGTGTGGTTACCAAGGGGGGTTGAGGGGGTGGGGACGGAGGAGGAGTTTGGGAGGTGGGGGCTAGCAGATGCAACCTGTTCCATATAGAATGGATAAACAACAAGGTCCGACTGTATGTGGCAGAGAACTATATTCAGGATCCTACAATAAACCATCATGGAAAAGAATATTTTAAAAAAGAATGTATACATATATATGTATATTTGTATGTATAACTGAATCACTTTGCTGTACAGCAGAAACTAATTCAACATTATAAAGCAATCATACGCCAGTTAAAAAGTATGTTTAAAAAAAGAATAAAAATAAATAATTTCCAGAAAACTCAAAAAAGAAAAAAAAAATGACTGTCATAAGGACAAGTCTTGTTAATTAAAAAAAAAACATATATTTTTGTTGTAATTGCTAATTCAATGAGGAACACTCATAAAAATAAATTTGAGATCCATCAAAAAAAGAAAATAACAATGTAAATCAACTGTACTTCACTAAAAAAAATAATAATCATAATCTGTTTAAAAAGTTCCAAGAGGGAGGCTCAAAAGGTAGGGGATATATATATATATATATATATATATATATATTAATATCATTATGACTGATTCTCATTGCTGTATGCAGTAACAAATGCAGCATAGTAAAGCAATTTTTCACCAATTAAAAAATAAAAGAAGAAATTTTTAAAAATTCCTTAAGGGTACATAACTAGGTAAAATACCAAGCTTCACGAAGCCAGCTCGTTCTGTTTTCCCTCGTGGCCCCCAGAGTCCTCGTTGACCCCAGAAGTGGCAGAGTTCGGTCTTGTGATGCTGTCCAATGTCTCTGTTTCCTGAACACAGGAGCCTGGCTCCTACAGCTGCCATGAAAAGGAAAATTACAAAGACGATCCTGCAGATGTCTCTGGATCACCACATAGTGACCCCCCTCACGGCGATGGTGATTGAGAACGAGGCCGGGGACGAACGCATGCTGGCAGACTCCCCTCCGCAGGACCATTCCTGCTGTTCAGGCGAGTCTCCCTACCTGGACAAGAAGTATTCCGGTCGGTTTTCTTATCCTGCAGCAAGGTCCTCCATCCCCTCCTCTCTCTTCCCAGTCCTGTGTCCCCAGCTGACCTTCCTGCCAATTGACCTCGGCGACAGTTTCTCGCTGCCATCTTCAAACATGTTTGCTCACTTGTCTTCCAAAGGAATTCTGAAAATCTGTGTATTCCCCTCACACATTGTTTAAATCAACATTAAAAAATCTTCACCTTCTTTAAATAGTGATAACAAATTTCATTCATGATGACACATGGAGCTGAAAGAGAACTCAGGAATAAAAATAATTCTAGAAAAACCTAGCTGAGAATCGCTGGTGTTGGTCAGCATAAACCCGATTCTTAAAATTATAAGCAGCTTCTATGGAAAAGTAAACCCAGAAACTAATGGATACAGTGTTCTCCACGCAGGCGCCCTGTATCACGGCAGCAAAGTGAGCCCAAATTCAGTCCCATCTTGGGTCAAGCCTTCGCCAGCGCCAGGGCTCCCAATGCCTGCTGTCGGCGCTCAGGTGCTTGAGTCAACCCCTCCTCCACATGTGATGAGAGGTAAGAGGATGAACCCTCTGGGATGGAACAAAGGCACCTCTCGTGTGGGGAGGGCCGACAGGTATCCGTGGAAAGGACATTCTCTTTGGAGGTTGTTCACGACACTCACGTGAACGTGCATTACTTAACAGTCTGCACATCACTTCCTTTATTGGGAAAACAGGCATCATGATTCTATACATGACTGGGTTGTTGGTGAAATGTGAAACCATCTGTAAAGAGCTAGCACTCCATAAACAGGTGTTATTATCAAAGATGATCCATCTTAGGATCAAAAATACTTGAATGTTATTTCCTGTAGAATTGCACTGTTGTTACTGTTTAGTGGCTAAATCGTGTCCACTGTTTGCAGCCCCATGGAGTATAACCCGCCAGGCCCCTCTGTCTATGGGATTTCCCACGCAAGAATACTGGAGGGGGTTGCTATTTCCTTCTCCAGGGGATCTTCTTGACTGTGAGGTGGAACCTGCATCTCCTGCCTCTCCTCCATCGGCAGGCACATTCTTTACCACTGAGCCACCTGTTCAGTTCAGTTCAGTCGCTCAGTCATGTCCGACTCTTTGCGACCCTATGAACTGCGGCACGCCAGGCCTCCCTGTCCATCACCAACTCCCGGAGTTCACCCAAACTCATGTCCATCGAGTCGGTGATGCCATCCAACCATCACTCCCCTTCTCCTCCTGCCTTCAAACTTTCCCAGCATCAGAGTCTTTTCAAATGAGTCAGCTCTTCGCATCAGGTGGCCAAAGTATTGGAGTTTCAGCTTCAACATCAGTCCTTCCAGTGAATATTCAGGACTGATCTCCTTTAGGATTGACTGGTTTGATCTTCTTGCAGTCCAAGGGACTCACAAGAGTCTTCTCCAACGCCACAGTTCAAAAGCATCAATTCTTCAGCGCTCAGCTTTCTTTATAGTCCAACTCTCATATCCATACATGGCTACTGGAAGCCACCTGAGAAGCCCATAAAACTGCATTATCATCACATTATTTGCAGGACTGTTTATTAATTTGCTTCCTCAATTTTAAGTGTATTTGAAAATTCTAGTTTTGCTCAGTGTTTAAAAATCTAGAGCTAGGGACCTTGGTTCTGTGTTTTAATGATGCCCTCTTGTGCCCAGCTCCTACACAAAATCAATTAACCAAGTGTTTACTGCCGACAGAGCATGGGCTTGATGGTGTGAGGAGTGCAGAGCAGGCCAAGACTCTGTCTGTGCTCTGCTTGAGTTGACCCTGCACGTCTTGCTCCCATACACACTTGAAGGAGCACATCGGGGTGGCTGGGAGAATCAGTTTGTAATCAGACAGTGCTGCTTTAAGTCATAGCTGTGCCACTGACTAACTCTGTGACCTTGGGCAAGTCACTTGTCCTCTGCAGGACCACAGTGAGTCTTAGTTAATATTTGCAGAGAGCTCTGTCACAGTATCTGGAAAACAGTGGCCTTTCACTGGATGGTACCCTGCTCTTCTGATTTTATTCTGGAGAACACAACTACTGCTGCTGCTAAGTCGCTTCAGTCGTGTCCGACTCTGTGCGACCCCATAGACGGCAGCCCACCAGGCTCCCCCGTCCCTGGGATTCTCCAGGCAAGAACACTGGAGTGGGTTGCCATTGCCTTCTCCAAACACAACCACTGCAGCTCCTAATGCAGACCTTCCTCTTCAGTCCCTTCAGTTCTGAGGCTCAAAGCCTGACAGTGTGAAATTACTCCTCTCCACTCAGTCACCAGATACTGTGGCTTCTACCAGATGTCTCTTGAATTTCTCCCCCGACCCCTCCCCAAACCAATTCACATAGCTAGTTCCTGCATTTAACATTTCTTGCTCGAAAGACTGCTGTCTTAGCTAGTAAATGATCTTCCTGTGTGTACTTTCTGATACTTAATTCATACTGAGACCAGTAATTGTAATATTGGGTTGGCCAAAAAGTTCGTTTGGGTTTTCCTGTAATATCGTACAAAACACCTGAATGAACGTTTTAGCCAACCCACTTAAATGGGGTCAAATCATATTACATTTATTCTCCAAAACCTTTAAAAGCTCCCCAACAGAATAAAGGTCTGTTCTGTAGCGTGGCGGTTCATGGTCTCTATGACCTACATTCTTGGTCTTATCAAAAACCCATTTTCCAGGTACCTTGAGTTACTATCCAAACAAATCATCAACTTCTCTCCCGCCATACCTTTCCCCATTCTGTCCACTCAAGGATAAAATCTCTCTCTCTCTCGTGTCTTTTACCTACTGGTCTTCCCCTACCTTCAAGACTTAGTTCAGAAGCCAACTCTTTCAATTGTTTTCTCTTTTTGGCCACACCATGGTATGCAGGATCTTAGTACCCCCGCCCACTGCCACCAACCAGGGATCAAATCCACGCCCCCTGCAGTGGAAGCAAAGACTCTCAACCACTCACCCACCAGGGAAGTCTCCACCCACCCTTTCATAAGGTCCTTCTCCACTTGCCTGAGTGGAATTGATCATCCTTTCATCTTCATTCCCAGAGCGTTGTGCTTGGGTCATTTTTATATCATTTACTTTATTCCATCTCATATGAGTGCTTGGTTCTGCCTTCATGAAAGAAAAAATGATATTCTGTTAAAGGAAACAGATTATTCATGACATTTGTGAAAGCATGGTAAGGAAGATTTTATTCAAGGGGATGTAGGTACCACTACATTGGGGTATGGAGATTGGACTCAGTCTGAACAAACCGTGGGAAAGTGGGCATTTATACACAAAAACAGGCTGGGGTCAGTGGATGGAAGATTACTAAGAGGAAGCATCAGTGGGAAAGGGGAGGTCTGGTTAAACTTACCTAACAGGGCCTCCCTGATAGCTCAGTTGGTAAAGAATCCGCCTGCAATGCAGAAGATGCCAGTTCAATTTCCTGGGTCAGGAAGATCTGTTGGAGAAGGGATAGGCTACCCACTCCAGTATTCTTGGGCTTCCCTTGTGGCTCAGCTGGTAAAGAATCTGCCTGCAATGCTGGAGACCTGGGTTTGACCCTTGGGTTGGGAAGATCCCCTGGAGAAGGGAAAGGCTACCCACTCCAGTATTCTGGCCTAGAGAATTCCATGGACTGTATAGTCCATGGGGTTGCAAAGAGTCAGACACCACTGAGCGACTTTCACTTCACTTCAGCAGGATTCTTGCTGAAGGTAGTCCGAGTGATCAGACCCCACCTAGTGGGGGACAGAGGAGGGGAGGAACCTGATGAAGATACAAAGGTGATCAGATTTGGAGGGTGGAGGATTCTAGCTAAACCTCCTTAGTAGGATTTTTGCTAAAATTGGACAATGCAGAGATGAACACAGAGGTCCAGAATTTGAGGTTGAACTTGAAGAGTTCAGGGAAACCTGAGTTTATTCAAAGAGAGAATCTTTGTCATGCCATTAAATTGTTCCTCTCTTGAAGGTAGGGACCACGACTTTTATAGCTACACCACACATTGCCTAATTCAAAGCTTTGCACGTAATTTGTTTTTTTCTCACTAAATATTTGTTGAGTGGTTAAACAAACAAAAAAGATCAGCCAAAATAATGGTGTCTGGTAACAAAGGAGTACTTTCTTGGGAATAGCTTGATCCTTGATTGCTCTTGGAATTGATCAATACTAATTTGTATGCCGACAGGTAATGTCTTTTTTATTTTTATGCACTGTGTGCTGCTGCTGCTAAGTCGCTTCAGTCGTGTCCGACTCTGTGCGACCCCATAGACGGCAGCCCACCAGGCTCCCCTGTCCCTGGGATTCTCCAGGCAAGAACACTGGAGTGGGTTGCTATTTCCTTCTCCAATGCATGAAAGTGACAAGTGGAAGTGAAGTCGCTCAGTCGTGTCTGACTCTTAGCGACCCCATGGACTGCAGCCCACCAGGCTCCTCCATCCATGGGATTTTCCAGGCAAGAGTATTGGAGTGGGGTGCCATTGCCTTCTCCGTATGCACTGTGTAAAACTATTTAAAAATACAGGTACTTTATCTATATAAACGTTCAGTGTATACACACATATGTTGCTCTTCAGTTGCTAAGTCATGTCCAACTCTTTGTGGCCCCATGGACTATAGCCTGCCAGGCTCCTCTGTCCTTCACTATCTCCTGGAGTTTGCTTAAATTCATGTCTGTTGAGTTGGTGATGCTATCTAACCATCTCATCCTCTGCCACCTCCTTCTCCTATGCATATATATGTAGAATATATATAGTGTATGTGTGTGTGCTTGGGTTTCTTCTTCCTTATGTCTTTTTAAATATTTTATTTATTTATTTGGCTGTACAGGGTCTCAGTTGCAGCATGTGGAATCTAGTTTCCTGAGCAAGGATAGAACCCGGGTCCCCTGCATTGGGAGGGCAGAGTCTTAGTCACTGGATCACCAGGAAAGTCCCCCTTATGTCTTTCTTATTCATTTTTCTCTCTAGCCAAGCACATATGGCGTGGCTACAGAATGAGTATCCACTCTGTACATAACCTAAAACCTGATGGCAGCTCCATGAGGAGGGGACAGTGCTTGGACCCTGGGTCCCTGGTGCCTGGAAGAGTACCTGGCATATAATAGGAGCCCAATACACATTTGTTCTTGTGAGATGTTTGGCAATAAAATACTGTTCAAAATAATCTTTTCTATGATTTTGCTTAGTTGCATTTTCTTTGTATATTTTCCAGTTGAAAATGACCCACACTTCATCATCTACCTGCCAAAAAGCCAAAAGAATATTTGCTTCAATATTGACTCAGAACCTGGAAAAATCCTCAACCTTGTTTCTGATCCAGAATTAGGTAAGATTAAGATATACTATATTTGAATTCGACTACTAGGTCATAGTCATTCTGTCCTATTGTTTTTATCTGGATTTCTTTCTTTCCCACCTTAATAAAAATGTTTTATATATTATATATAGGACTTCCTGGGTGGTGCAGTGGTAAAGAACCCATCTGCCAATGCAAGAGACTCGGGTTTGATCCCTGGGTCAGGGACATCCCCTAGAGGAGGAAATGGTAACTCACTCCAGTATTCTTGCCTGGAAAATTCCACGGACAGAGGATCCTGGAGTGCTATAGTCCATAGGGTTGCAGAGAGTTGGACATGACTGAGTATAGCACAGCATATTTTTCAAGCTCTGATAGTAAGAAATTAAATATATTCTTGTTTGAACTATTATAGATACAATACACTGAGTATAAACTAGCAGAACTTGTAATATAATTCATTTAAACCATAAAAAAATTATAAAATGAAAATTACAAAGGAAAAATGGTGTGTAAATCCTGAAGCAAAATAAAACAATAATTTCCCATGTTGTCACGTTTTATAAGTTTGAGTTATCGTGCCCACATGGGCCAAAAAAAAAAAAAGAAATAGCACATGGGACAGAAAAAAACTTGTGTCTTTTCCTGCAGGGATTTTGGTCAACGGACAGCTTGTTGGTGCCAAGAAGCCCAAGAATAAAAAACTCAGCACCTATTTTGGGAAACTGGGATTTTATTTCCAACGTGAAGATGTGAAGGTAGAAATCAGCACGGAGACCATCTCCCTGAGTGGGGGCTCCCGAACATCCATCTTGTCCTGGTCTGACACGGCCCACGTGCTTAATCAGAGGCAAGTACTGTTACATCCAGATTCAGATGTGACCTCGACCCATGATCCCATCAACAAAGCCAGACGTCCGTGACACAGAGAACGAAAAATCATCATTTTAAATGTGAGGAAGTCGAGGTTCAGAAAAAATTGTGTTCCTTCCTTCCCCTGCTCCTGGCAGTAGAGTCTGGGTGTTTTGGTCACCGAGTGTCTCATAGCCTAGCACCTGGTGCACAGTAGGGATTCAATAAGGACATGTTGGACAAGTGAATGAAGCCATCAGCTGAAAGCCAGTCAGCCGTGTCAGAGTGTGCTCAGAAACACAGGGTCGTTGTCTTAGAGTAATATCTTCCCATGAGTATCTGTTCATTGTTGATACAGAAACGTATACACTGACAGAATTCCAGTGCTAGGAGATACATCAACATTCTGTGATGAAAACGTTTTAAGGCTCTTAGAAAACTGGGGTGGGGATGGGGGGTTGTACTGGGCAGAGTGAAGTCATGTTAGGAGTGGGAGGGGAATGATTTGATAAATGAGTCAGTTCTAGGGACTTCACACTCCCCATGCAGGGGGTGTTGAGTTCGATCCCTGGTTGGGGAACTAGAGGCTACATGCGGCAACTGAGAGATTCCACATACCACAACAGAGATCTCAGATCCTGCAAGCTGTAACTAAGACCCAGTGCAGCCAAATATTAGTGTTTAAAAAAAAAAACAAAAACAATAAAAAATAAAGCAAATCAGTTCTAGAAACATTCATTCCTTTTTTAAAATTTTTGAGTGAAGTGCAAGTCGCTCCGTTGTGTCTGACTCTTTGCTACCGCATGGACTGTAGCCTACCAGGGTCCTCTGTCCATGGAATTCCCCAGGCAAGAATACTGGAGTGTGTGAACATTTCCTTTTCCAGGGGATCTTCCCGACCCAGGATGGAACCAGGGATTGTAGGATAATTGTTTTACAATGTTGGGTCATTAATTCCTTTTTGCCTTCCCACTAGGCTGCTTGTCTCTGTGAAGAAAGAGAAAACTGTGACTATCACCCTGGATAAAGAGATGTTCTTCTCTGTTTTACTTCATCGCGTTTGGAAGAAGCACCCGATCAATGTCGACTTTTTGGGGATCTACATCCCCCCCACAAACAAGTTTTCTCCTAACGTGCATGGGCTGATAGGTAAAGTGTCCCTGGACCGTCTGGCTGGTGTGGGACTGACCGCCCTAGGTCTTAAGCAACTTTGCCTCAAGGTTAGAACGTTTGGGTAGAATGTGGAAAAGTGACAGGTGTGGAGTGGAGGCTTCAGGGGGACCCACACTCGCACCTGAGTCTTAATTTCTGAAGGTGCCTGAGTGACACAGAAAGAGTTCAGTGTCATTGACAGAGTGTAATGTTACTGTTCAGTTTCCATAGAAATACAAAGTGCATCTTGCCATGCAGGGCCATGGGGAGAAAGCCAGATTTGGGTCAGGAATCAGAAGCAGAAACAAAGTCTGGGCTAGGACCTTTACTCTGAGGCAGAGACAAGACAGAGCAGGTGGTGTGGGGTTAGTTGGCTTGGTAACTGCAGCAGGCATTAAGCTACAGGACGTCTTTCCTTGCGTGGTGCCTTGCCCAGGAATGATTCCTCTGGGTCTCACAGGCCAGAGAGAAGAGGTCTGGCTCGGTTCATTTGAAGATTCCAGCTGGGCTCCTGGCTGAGTTCTTTGTTATCTTTCATAGTTGGCTTTCCCAGGGAGGGGTAGGTGTAGTGTTTAAGATATCAAACATCATAAGATAAACATATAATTTTAAGATATCAAACATCATAAGATAAACACATAAAACACATGATTCCTCTAACAAAGCAGTGCAGGGCGACTCAGTCATGCTACAGGCAGGAGTGTTTGCTGCTCCAGACAAGGTTTTCCCAGGGCTGGGCTTTCATCACCACTGGGCAGATAAAGAGAACAGATGAACACACTTTAAGTTTTATGCTGAAGATTTTTTTCTCACTGAAGAGAAGTGAACTGGCTTAGGAAGTCTCTGATAATGAACAGGGCTTCCAGGTAAACCTTCCCTACTTTGTAAAGAACTATGGCAATTTAAGCGTATAGTAGCATCGCTACTTTGGCCACCTGGTGCGAGCTGACTCATTGGAAAAGACCCCGATGCCGGGAAGGACTGAGGGCAAGAGGAAAAGGAGAGCGTCAGAGGAGGAGATGGTTGGATGGCATCACCGGCTCCATGGACATGAGCAAACTCCAGGAGATAGTGAGGGACAGGGAGGCCTGGCGTGCTGCAGTCCACGGGGTCACAGAGTCGGACACGACTGAGTGACTGAACAACAAATAGCATCACGAACCAACTTTGTTTTTTCAGTTTGAGCAGTGCTCTCAGGTGCTCACCTTCAGGACATTCACATTTACTTAGGGTCCATTTGATCAGCCTCATTGTCTAATGACAGCAAGGTAAGCAGCATGGGTCTGCCCTCAGGAAGGACCCACCCCTTTCCATCTGAATCTTTTTCCTCTCAACACATCTTTCTATCCCAGAAAGTCTGAGAAGGACCCCAATGCAGCTCGGATCACGTGACCAGCTTGCCCTTTTGTCGCCCCTTGAGTTGCATGTAAATAAACATCTAGACCTTGTCTCATAGGCCAGTTCATGAATGAGCCAAAGATTCATGTCTTCAACGAGCGACCGGGAAAGGACTCTGAGAAGCCAGAGGCAAGCATGGAGGTGAAGGGACAAAAGCTGGTTGTCACCAGGTAGGTCTCAGATGCGTCTTCCAGGATCAGAAGGGGCTTCTGTGAGGATTGGACTCATAGGGCAAAATGGAAAAGGTAAACACACTAGTTGTGTTTATCTGAAATTCAAATTTAACTGGCATCCTGTTTATATTTATCCCTTTTTTGGCCATGCCCCACAGCACACGGGGTCTTAGTTCCCTCACCAGGATGGAAACTGCGCCCCCTGCATGAGGGCACGAGGGAAGTCCCTAACATCCTGGGTTCTTATTTGCTAAATCTGGCAGCTTCTTCCTTGCTTTGAGCTAATCTAGAGACTATACCAGCCCTAACTGACCTTGAGAACACAGCCGCCAGCCAGTTCTCACTGCTTCCTTGCCCTCTGTGTGCCCCATGACCAGAAAGAAGACTGGCCCTGAATCCTTGGGCCTCCCCTCTGCCAAGGTAGAAGGTGCAAAACGAGAAAAAAAGAAAGTGAATTTGCACTCCTTACCTTCCTGGGACTATATTGGTCAATCTCTATACAGGTTATTTGAATTTCTAAGGACACACTGCTTATTCTCTTTCTAAACCAAGTCCCAGACTCTGTTATTTTGTACAACTTGGGGAATGGGGATGGGAGGGTTGTTAGCAGATACAGTGCTACGTGCGAACTCAGGTGTGTCCGACTCTTTGTGACCCCATAGATGTAGCCAGCCAGGCTCCTCTGTCCACGGAATTTTCCAGGCAGGGATATTGGAGTGGTTGCCATTTCCCTGGGATCTTTCCGACCCAGGGATGGAACCTGAGTCTCCAGTATCTCCTGCATTGGCAGGTGGGTTCTTTACCACCAAGCCAACAGGGAAGCCCAGAGATGGTGCTAAAAGGGGGCAGAAAAAAGAGAGGGAGAGCCTGTCTCTTTTCTGGATGTGCAGGCTGGCCCCGCCCTGGTCTGTTTCCTAACCACGCTCACGCTCTCTTGCAGGGGCCTGCAGAAGGACTACCGGACGGATCGAGTGTTTGGAACGGATGTTCCCTGTTGGTTTGTGCACAACAGCGGGAAAGGCTTCATTGACGGGCATTACAAAGATTACTTTGTGCCTCAGCTCTATAGCTTCCTCAGACGGCCTTAAAAGTTTATAGCTGGGGAAATTCTCGGTAAAAAAATAAAGTTTTTTTTTTTTTCCTGCCACCTTTGTAGTCATTCTTTGTAATCAAAACCTACCAGACACCAAGGTGGTTGATAAAACCTATTAACACAGCTGAAGAAAATAAATAACTTTGCCAAGAAGTTTTAGGATGTTGCTGTTTGCAGATGCAAAGTTGTGTCAATTGAGGCGCAGAGGAAAGCTGCTTTGGTGAGTCAAGCCACCATCTGGACAGAGTCCTGGGTTCGGCATTTACTGGGAGGACGTCACTATGGTTGAGTGTCAGGTCCTCGGCTTTACAACTGAATATATTTTTAGGTGGTCAGTTACACAGCAAGTTCAATTATGAGGTTATCTGGTGAACTTTGAACAAGAAGTCACTCACCTTAATTGTTTTGTAATAATATATATATCTATCTATCTATATATCTATCTGTCACCCAACCTTGCTAAGATACCTATGATGGTTCATCATGCTTAATCAAAATTCCCTCCTTGGTACTGGCCTCAGAGACCCTTTTTAGTCCAGGAAGACTATTAGTCAGGGCTCTGCTGAGAAAGAGAACTGGTGGGATGGCTGTATCATATATACATATATACACACACTATACACACACATACATACACAGTTGGCCCTTGAACAATGTGGAGCTTGGGGCTGCCAAAATCCCACAGTCAAAAACCTACAAACTTTTATCTCTGTCTCAAAAACAAAGGAATTGACATCCAATGACTCACCCAAGGGCAGGAGATGGAAACAGTCTGGAATGAACCAGGACTCAAACACTAGTTCTTTTGATTCCATGTAGTGTGATCTCTAATCTGACACAAACTTCTCCCCAGACTTACTTCATTTAAAGATCTGTAAATTGAAATTGTAAGTACTATATTTGGTTTTTTAAAAATCCATGCAGTTCATACCCGTGTTGCTCAAGGCTCAACTTGAAGAGCTGTTATTAGGAATTGGCTCATGTGATTATGGAGGCTGGTCCAAGTCTGATCTATAGTTATTCTGTACTTTCCTTTGCTTATAATCTTCCTTTAAATCTATTCTGAAAATGGGTATGTGTTCAAAGACCAAAGTGATAAAATTGCACTTTAGAAAAAAATTTAAATCTACATTTTTATGAAGCTTTCTCTGCATAATTTGACAAAAACCAGTTTTCATTTTAGAAGGCAGACAAAGCTACCTTTTTGGAGATACAAAACCAGTATTTGAGAAAGCAGGTGATTATCTTTGGACATAATTGCAAAATATGAAATGTATGTGATTATTTCTGTAACCTAAAGATAACCTCAGTGCTGAAGAGGTAAACAGCATTGCCTTTTAGTTCGTCTATAAAAATTGGTCACCTATGATTTTTAAAAAAAATCTACTACATCTTTTCCATTCCATTTCAAAAGTATGAATCTTAAAATGCTAATATTCAACACAAACTTCAAAAGTGGGTTCTTATCATGGCTACTTTGTAAAACATTTTTGCTCTAAAACCACTACTTTAGCTACATAAGGTTACTTCTAGTCCTAGTATTTTACATGTGCTCAGTAGTTTTACAAATAATTATGAAAATCTTGGGGTATAAATTTACATGCAGTGTATTTAGCAACACAGTCCTAGCAAAAGAAACTAGATTTAAAATTGAACCCATGTGATTAAAAACTTAAAAGTTATCAAAACTTATATTAATAGCTGGTATTTTAAAATTAATTGCCTATAATCTTATTAATACTATTCATGTGACCCTCTTGAGACTAGAAAAATGCCTTCTCTATATAATTAATTTTGAATTATAATCATGTTTTGAATTTCAAATGAAGAAACCAAATAAATGAGAATCGTTGGAAAGAAAGGAACTATGTCACTACCTCTTGACTAGTCTCTGAAAGTATACTGTGCTCAGCGATGAAGAAAAACAACTTGGTAATTATCTATGTTTGTTTATTCACTGAAGCACCTTGGAACCCATTGGTAACTGGTCAATATTTAATTTTGTATGTGGCTTGGTGGTAAAGAATCTTCCTGCCAATGCAGGTGATCCAGAAGATGCAGGTTTGATCCCTAGGTCAGGAAGATCCCCTGGAGGAGAGCATGGCAGCCCGCTCCAGAATTCTTGCCTGGGAAATCCCATGGACAGAGGAGCCTGACGGGCTACAGCCTATGGGGTCACAAGAGTTGGACACAACTTAGCGACTAAACCACCACAACAGAGCTAGGGCACGACAGGGCTCTGTGTGTGCATGCCACGTTGCTTGTTATGTCCACCTCCTGACCTCATGAACTGCAGCCCACCAGGCTCATCTGTCCATGAGATTCTCTAGGCCAGAATACTGGAGTGGGTTGCCATGCTTTCCTCCAGGGGATCTTCCCAACCTAGGGATTGAACCTGTGTCTCTTGCATCTCCTGCATCGGCAGGCAGGTTCTTGACCACTAGTGCCACCTGAGAAGCCCAATACAGGGCTAGTATTTGTCAGATTTATTCATCTTTCAGACAAAGGTAGCCTGTCTTCAATGCTTTTCCTAAGTATCAACCTAGTTACCATTAAACCAACTAGATACTGATGTCTTATTGTCAGAACCGAAACCCTTTGAGAAAAAGTGGACACTGGGTTCAGATCATACCTGTCGTAAGTTTGGGTTGTTCAATTACTGAAAATTAAACAAGGTTTCTTAGAGTTGGAATATTGATAATCCAAAGAAACAACTTTTTAAAAGGGGGGAGGGGAATTAAAGTGTCTCAGTGTGTAGTAAAAATGAACAATGAATCAGTAAGTTATTTTAGTACCTAAGGGTATGAGGTCTTATGCAAATCCTTCTATTTCCTTTAAAGGATCACTTAATACCATAAAGGGCATCTTCTCTTCAGCCTTATCCCAACTGAAAGACATATAAATGACCTCAAAGACCCCTGTAAGAGCGAAGTAGAAGTTTACCTGGCTGCCTAGATACACAAAAAATGCCTATATGCTGTAAGAGTATTTTTTATTCTTTCCTTAACACTTTTTCAGAGAATTCCATGGTGGTCCAGAGGTTTAGACTTGTCTCCTGGGGCCTGGGTTTGATTCCTGGTCAGGCAAACAAAAAAACACCAAAAACAAACAAACAAAACAAATATTTTTTCCCACTGGCAAAGTCTACAGTGGAGAAGGCGATGGCACCCCACTCCAGTACTCTTGCCTGGAAAATCCCATGGACGGAGGAGCCTGGTAGGCTGCAGTCCATGGGGTCGCTAAGAGTCGGACACGACTGAATGACTTCACTTTCACTTTTCACTTTCATGCACTGGAGAAGGAAATGGCAACCCACTCCAGTGTTCTTGCCTGGAGAATCCCAGGGACGGCGAGGCCTGGTGGGCTGCCGTCTGTGGGGTCGCACAGAGTCGGACATGACTGGAGCGACTTAGCAGCAGCAGCAAAGTCTATATGGGTGCTGTAGTTGTGTCCGACTCTGTGCGACCCCACAGACGGAAGCCCACCAGGCTCCCCCGTCCCTGGGATTCTCCAGGCAAGAACACTGGAGTGGGTTGCCATTTCCTCCTCCAATGCATGAAAGTGAAAAGTGAAAGGGAAGTCGCTCAGTCGTGTCCGACTCTTAGCTACCCCATGGACTGCAGCTTACCAGGCTCCGCCGTCCATGGGATTTTCCAGGCAAGAGTACTGGAGTGGGGTGCCATTGCCTTCTCCACTACATGGGTGACCTTTTTCTGAAATAACCACTGTAAGAGGAAGGAATATCAGGGATGCTTCCTTTAATGGCATAATGATTCAGTTACTCAGTTAACATTTCAGGGGCACTTCAGTCTACCTAATGGTGACCTTACAATGAAAGCTGCCCCATATTTGAATCCGGGGACCCCATTTTACCAGAGTAGGAACTGAGGTGTATGCTGGCAGCGGTTATAGGTTTCTCACTGAGGGACAGCAAAGTCAGGGTGGGTTTTTAAGCAGCTATTCCTGATTAGCTCATTTCCGTCAGCCAATCGTTTCATTTGAGTATCAATTCATTGAACACTGTCAGTTCCTACGCTACACCCACCTTGGGCCTATACCTGCTTCTCACCCTTTTATCTCCAGCACTTATGGCAATGGTTTACTTCTAGAGGCACTTAGTAAATGTTTGTTGAATGAATTTACTCAAAGATATCAGCAAAAACTGATAGGCAGTTAAAAGCACATAAGGGGAGGAAACTTCCTTAGTGGCCCAGTGGTTAGGACTCAGCTCTTCCAATGCAGGGGACCCGGGTTCCATCTCTGGTTGGGGAACTAAGATCCCACAAGCCACGGGGCACACACAAAAAAGCAAAGTAAATAAGTAATAAAATAAAAGAAGTACGTAAGGGGAAAATGAGCAAATAGAGCAATGGGACCCAATGGCATTCCTAATGAAGAAACCTCAAGGAATTAGGTTTCCTAAGATACCAATGCCAATAATTTTATCTGACCTCAAGTAAGCCTGTGAAAAAGAACAGCTTTCCAAAAACTGAGAAGCCAAAAACTGAGAGAAAGTACTTTAAAAAGACATATCTGGTATAAGACTATCATCCAAAATATACAAAGAACTCTTGAAACTCAACAGTAAGGAAGTGAATGACTCAATTTAAAAATGGCAGAAGACTTGACTAGACAACTCACCAAAGGAGACATACAGATGGCAAATAAACATACAGAAAGATGTTCAACATCATATGTCATTCAGTTCAGTTCAATTCAGTCGCTCAGTCATGTCCGACTCCTTGCAACCCCATGAATCGCAGCATGCCAGGCCTCCCTGTCCATCACCAACTCCCGGAGTTCACTCAGACTCACGTCCATCGAGTCAGTGATGCCATCCAGCCACCTCATCCTCTGTCGTCTCCTTCTCCTCCTGCCCCCAATCCCTCCCAGCATCAGAGTCTTTTCCAATGAGTCAACTCTTTGCATGAGGTGGCCAAAGTACTGGAGTTTCAGCCTTAGCATCATTCCTTCCAAAGAAATCCCAGGGCTGATCTCCTTTAGAATGGACTGGTTGGATCTCCTTAGGGATTGCAAATTAAAACAATGAAATACTACTACACACCTATTAGAATGGCCAAAATCAAGACAATACCAAATGTAGGTGAGGCTGTGGAGCAACAGAACTCTCTCATTCGTTGCCTGTAGGACTGCAGACTGCAACAGAGACTTTGGAAGTCACTCTTACCATTCAATCCAGTAACCACGCTCCTTGGTATTTACCCAAATGAACTGAAAACTTGTGTTTACACAAAAATCTACACGTGGAAGTTTACAGCATCTTTATTCATAGTTGACAAAACTTGGAAGCAACCCAGATGTCCTTCAGGCTAAGTAAATGAATGGCTAAGTAAACTGTGGTGCATCCAGATAATGTGATATTATTCAGCACTAAAAAGAAATGAGCCGTCGTGTTGTGAGAAGATGCATAGAGGAAACTTAAACACATATTACTAAGTAAAAGAAGCCAGTCTGCAAAGGCTCACACACTGTATGAGCCCAACCACAGCATTTTGGAGAGGTCAAAACCATGCAGACAGTAAAAAGATCAGTGACTGATGTGGAGGGAGGGGTGGGAGGGAAACGAGGAGGTGGATTTTTAGACAATGAAACCATTTCGTACGATCCCATAGTGGTGGATAAATGTCATCATAAACTTGTCCAAGCCGACAGAATGTTCAACACCAAGAGGGAACCCTAATGGAAACCATGGACTTTCAGTGACGATGACCGGTCAGTGGAGGTTCATCAATTCTGCTGCAAACCTGAAACTGCTCTAAAAAATAAAGTCTGTTTTTTAAAAAGAATAATAGCTTACAATGTTTTAAAAAGAAAAGTCAGGGAATTCCCTGGTGGTCCAGTGGTCAGAACTCTGTACTTCCACTGCATGGGGCTAGGGTTTGATTTCTGGTCGGGGAACTAAGATTTTGCAAGCTGTCTGGTGCAGCCAAAGAAAAAAAAGAAAGAAAAAAGGTCAATATAAGACTTGATTTTAGGTGTCTGCAGTTAACTCTGCTTAATATAACCATATTGGCCTCTAAAACCTTATAGGGAAAACAATTCTATAGTATAGAATCATATTTTTATGCTTGATTTTTTAAAAATTAAACCTAACCTCAATAATGCTACTTTATTTTGCGATAATTTCAGGAAGATGTTGGAGAAAAGAATGTGAGAGGTAGGGATGAAACTTTTTTCTGTGAAGAAAACTACTGAGTTGATTCCAAAGTTACAGATTTGGGGGAGGCCTGTGGAAAGCATCATGTTTTATTTCTGCACCACAATCAGGGAGAGCCATTCCTTATGGAAATGGCTCTTCAAATGTTAGACACGGTATAACATGAGTGAGTTACTGTGCCCCAGGATCTGAAAATGCATGACCACAAAAAGTCTTGTGCATGCATGCTCACAGCAGCATTATTCATCATAGCCTCAAAGTGAAGCAATCCAATTCCATCAACTCATGAATAGTTTTTAAAAAATGCGTTATATATCCATACAAAAGATTACCGTTGAATGAAAATGAGGTAGTAACCTATGCTACAACATGGATAACCCTTGAAAACACTATGCTTTGTGTAAGAAGCTGGTCATAAAAGACCATATACCGTATGATTCCACTTCTATGAAATGTCCACGACAGGCAAATTCACAGAGATGGAAAGCAGATTAGTAGTTGCCAGTAGTCTGGAGTGACTATAGATCCAGGGTTACTTTTGGGGAGATGAAAATTCTCAAATTAGACAATGGTGATTTTCAAACAACTTTGTAAATATTCTAAAAACCACTGAAATGTCCACTTAAAATGGGTGAAATTGTATGGTGTGTGGATTACATCTCAATAAAGCTATTCTATTTATAGTTTGACTCTTAAAAATGTAATTATATTACATCCAACTTTACTACTTTACTGATGAAAATATAAATTTAGAGTATATGAAAGATTTGCTCTACAATAGTTCTACATTGTCCTATATACAACACTTTACAATAATATTCTTTTAATGTAGATTAAAAAATCAAGGAAGTATTACAAAGGCAACAAAAACAACAAGGACATAATTACATAATTCTGATACTTCACGAGACATAATTCAATTTTTCTATAAGTTAGACTAAACAACTACAGTAATATTTAAATAAATCCATTTGTTTTATACAAAAGAAACACCCTAACACAGTAGAGTCTTGTAATGTCTTGGTGAACACCAATTTGATGCTTTAAGATTTTAATGTGATGCTAACAAATTTTCAAACTCAGGCAAGTTTAGAAATGTCTTCGTATTGAATTCCTTCAACTCTGCGTCCTTTTAAAGGGCCCTACAAATTAAAATAATTGAAGAAGTGGTTAAAAACACACATGCACTTACAAGACAAGGACATATGCTTCTGGATGCCAATGTGCCTTTTCACATCCCTAAGACACCATTAAGGTGGCTAACAGTTCTTCGTGACTCTGAATTTTAAAAAAGTACCCTATGGTGTCCTCGTCAGGAACTGGTTGTGTTTTCTTCATACTGGGTGGGATGCGTTACCACCAGATGCTGTGCCGGAGACCTGCTGGCTGGTGAGTACCTCCTGTTCCCCACCCGCTCCCCCTGGTCAGGCGCGGTGTGAGACGGTGCTCCGGCCCACAGAACGGACGGGTGGCGCAGGGCTCGCCCAGGCCACGCACCCTCCACACGCATCCTCCACACGAAGCCCATGGTCGGGGTGGTGCGGGGCTTGTGCAGGCCACGCACCCTCCACACGCATCCTCCACAGGCAGCCCACGGACAGGGGTGGCGCGGGGTTTGCCCAGCCCATGCACCCTCTACACGCAGCCCATGGACAGGGGTGTCGCGGGGCTTGCCCAGGCCACGCACCCTCCACATGTACCCTCCACATGCATCCTCCACACGCAGCCCATGGTCAGGGGTGGCACGGGGCTCACGCAGGCCACGCACCCTCCACACGCGGCCCGTCACGCTGCCCGTGATAACGATGACACGGTGCAGCAGTGCGAGGATCTGAAGCCCGTCTCAGATCCTTCCTTTGAAGACAGGTCAGGTCTCACTCTTGTGAGCAGAACTGTCAGTGGACCAACTCTAAATGAATCGGCAATTTTACTTAAATATCAGATTCCTGAAATGAATTACTTTATTGATGTCACCTACCTTAAATCCTTTATGAAAGAAGGAAGAACACTGAAAAATTATTGATTTCTGTGGCTTTCCTCCATTAATCATGACTATTCATTCCTCACTAATTACACTCTGGCAGATTAAGTTTATATTAGATATGAGGGGGAAAAAACTGAGATACAAAACTATACATGTTATACACAATTTTATAAAATACAAAGATGGGGGAAAAACAGACTAAAATATTAATGGAGCTTACCTTTTGCCTGGAGGCTTATGGGCAATTTTTTAAAGTATTTATAGTAAATTGTAATTTTCAGCTTTTATATAAGAGTATTGCTGCAGACTGAATGTTTGTGTCCTGCCCCAAACTGATTCAATACGTTAAAATGTGATGGTGTTAGGAGGTGATGAGGTCACAAGGGCAGAGCCCTTGAGGATGGGATTAGTGCCCCTAAAAAGGGACCCCAGAGAGCTCCCCGCCCCTTCCAGCACACGAGAGAACACAGATCAGGACACAGACCCTCAGCAGACACCCAGCTCTGCCTGCACCTTGGTGTTAGACTTCCGGCCTCCAGAATGTGAGCAGTCAATTTCTGTTGTTTCTAAAGTCACCCTGTCTATGGTATTTTGCTATAGGAGCGTGAACAGATAAAGACAAGTATGTACGGCATTTCTTTTGTAATCAGAAGATAAATTGCTTCAGCAATGTCAGTTATTAAAGAAAACAGGCTTATACAGGAGCTTCCTTGGTGGTCCAGTGGTCAAGAAACCCTCTTCCAAGGCAGGGGCTGTGGGTCTGATCCCTGGCTGGGGAGCTAAGACCCTACATGAAGTGAAATTCATTCAGTCACGTCTGACTCTTTGAGACCCCATGGACTAGTCCATGGAATTCTCCAGGCCAGAATACTGGAATGGCTAGCCTTTCCCTTCTCCAGGGTATCTTCTCAACTCAGTGATCAAACTCAGGTCTCTGACACTGCAGGCGGATTCTTTACCAGCTGAGCCACAAGGGAAGCCCAAGAATACTGGAGTGGGTAGTGTTGGTTGCTCAGTCATGTCTGACTCTTTGCAATCCCATGGACTGTAGCCCAACAGGCTCCTCTGTCCATGGGATTCTCCAGGCAAGAATACTGGAGTGGACTGCCACTCCCTTCTAAAGAGGATCTTCCCGACCTAGGGATCGAACCCAGGTCTCCTGCGTTGCAGGCAGATTCTTTACTATTTGAGCTGGAGTGGGTAGCCTATCCCTTCTCTAGGGGATCTTCCTAACCCAGGAATTGAACTGGGGTCTCCTGCATTGCCACCAGGACTTCCCTCGTGGCTCAGACGGTAAAGTGTCTGCCTACAATGTGAGACCTGGGTTCAATCCCTGGGTCAGGAAGATCTCCTGCAGAAGGAAATGGCAACCCACTCCAATATTCTTGCCTGGAAAATCCCATGGACGAAGGAGCCTGGTAGGCTACTGTCCATGGGGTCGCAAAGAGTCAGATACAACTGAGCAACTTCACTTTCACTCCTGCACAGGTGGATTCTTTACCAACTGAGCTATCAGGGAAGCCTGGATCCCACATGCCTTGTAGCCAAAAAACCAAAATATAAAACAGAAACAATAGTGCAACAAATTCAGTAAAGACTTTTAAAAATGTTCCACTTCAAAAAAACTCTTAAAAATAAGGGGCGGGGCAGCGGGGGTGGGGGAACCTTACAGATTTCCAAACAGGAGCGAATACAAACAGAACACCCAAACTCATATAACACCAAATCAATGACAAAAACCATAGCACATTTTAAAAGCATTTTGAAATTTGTCTTTCTGTAAATATACTTACAGTTTCAATGACTATAGTAGCAGAAAAAGTCTTCTCATTGATGGATTCTAGGGTGCCTTCATTTCCTCTGTAGCCTCCATTTAAAACGAGGATTCTTTTTCCTGCAACAGAAAAAGAGTTAACACTTAATACAAAAAAAATGCCACTTTCTTACAGCCAAATATAACTGCTCTGCATCAACACAATGCAAGTTCTTAATCATTTATTATCTGTATGATTCTAAAGTACAGTTTGTAGATACTTTGATCACCATCACATTATAAGACTCCTCATTTTTTCCACTTATTTGTTAAGGGATGTTTTAATTTAAGACCAAAAAGCATAAGGTTCTTGGAGGGGATGCAGAGCCCGTAAGTAACCAGAAAAAAATTCAGCTTACTTTGTCTCTTTTTAAAATCACAAGATGGTTGTTAGTTTCATAAAAATGTAAACGTATGCCTACTGAACCATTCTATCTCTAAGAATTTTCTCAGAAAAGAAATCTTATATCTATATAAAGATCTGTACATGAATGTTCATATAGCAGTTTTATTTATAATGTCCAAGAACTTTAAACAACCCCAGTGTCCATCGGTGGGTGACTGGATAGAGGCTGGCATGTCCACATAATGAAATACTCAGCAGTAAAAAGGAATAGAGTACAGATGCACACAACATTATTCTGGATTCATCCAGAATAATGTAGATGAATCCAGAATAATGGATGAATGTGCTTAGTGAGAGAAGCCAGACACAAACACAGGACACACGATATGATTTTATTTATATAAAATTCTAGAAAAATAGGAGCTAATCTGTATGATGGAATGCAGACTAGTGGCTGCCTGGGGGAGAGGGGAGACAGAGCAGGGAGCAAAGGGTTGTCAAGGAAATGGGGAAACTCTGCGGGGGTGATGGACACATTCATCAACCTGATGGTAGCAATGGTTTTCATGGGAGTAGGTATGTGCTGTAACTTATCAATTTCTATACCTTATACACAGATGCAGTTTATGTCAGTTACACCTCACTAAAGCTTTTGAAAAAAAAGTCCACAATTCCTAATCCATAAAATGAATTTTGTTTTAGGGAGAAAGAATAACAGGATCTGATCTGATAAATGCAAGTTTGAGAGACTAACATTATCACTGTGCCGGCAATGATAATACCATGAAGGGTTTTGGGTCAGAGGCAGACAACCTAACCACAGTGGCATTTACATTAGAAATGTGTAAGATGGTTAAGGAACAGAAAAAGCAAAATAATACTAACTTTTACTTTACTACCTCAAATGGCTAAACAAAGGCATTAATAAGCATCCTAACATGATTGATTTTATCCAGATATGTCTATGATTTGCTTCTGGGGGAATAAAAAAATAGATTCTAGGAAGGGAAAATTTATTCATGCCACAAAATAGCTTCCTCAGAGGACTGGTAAACATCCACATCACCAAGTCAAACAGGAGCTGGTTATAATAGGCGATTACATTTTTCTAAAGAGGAAACTCATATCTTGAATTATTGAGTAATGTCCAGTAGGAATGGAATCCCTTATTTCCATGGTATATGTATTAAACGGTCTGCAGAGTGATTTACCTGGTGCTGGAATGACTGTCTCTAAATGAGTCTGGTCAAGTTTCAGCTTGTCTCCAGAGTCAATCATCTTTACCACAGCTGTGTATTTGTCAATTACTTCCTGTCATGTAAAACCAACACTTTAATAACAGAAGAGACATGCCAATATGAAGTCCAAGGACACAAATAAATAAATGAAAACAAATGAAATTCTAATCAAAGAGTAAGAGCAACTTGTTTTAAGAGTAACTCCTTCTATTAATATCATTGGAGTTTACTTTCTAGAAGCCATATTTGATCAGGCTATGACCATGAACTCCTTATTGCCAAATTCAGACTTAAATTGAAGAAAGTAGGGAAAACCACTAGACCATTCAGGTATGACCTAAATCAAATCCCTTATGATTATACAGTGGAAGTGAGAAATAGATTTAAGGGCCTAGATCTGATAGATAGAGTGCCTGATGAACTATGGAATGAGGTTCGTGACATTGTACAGGAGACAGGGATCAAGACCATCCCCATGGAAAAGAAATGCAAAAAAGCAAAATGGCTGTCTGGGGAGGCCTTACAAATAGCTGTGAAAAGAAGAGAAGTGAAAAGCAAAGGAGAAAAGGAAAGATATAAACATCTGAATGCAGAGTTCCAAAGAATAGCAAGAAGAGATAAGAAAGCCTTCTTCAGCGATCAATGCAAAGAAATAGAGGAAAACAACACAATGGGAAAGACTAGGGATCTCTTCAAGAAAATCAGAGATATCAAAGGAACATTTCATGCAAAGATGGGCTCGATAAAGGACAGAAATGGTATGGACCTAACAGAAGCAGAAGATATTAAGAAGAGGTGGCAAGAATACACATAAGAACTGTACAAAAAAGAGCTTCACGACCCAGATAATCACTATGGTGTGATCACTGACCTAGAGCCAGACATCCTGGAATGTGAAGTCAAGTGGGCCTTAGAAAGCATCACTATGAACAAAGCTACTGGAGGTGATGGAATTCCAGCTGAGCTATTCCAAATCCTGAAAGATGATGCTGTGCAAGTGCTGCACTCAATCTGCCAGCAAATTTGGAAAACTCAGCAGTGGCCACAGGACTGGAAAAGGTCAGTTTTCATTCCAATCCCAAAGAAAGGCAATGCCAAAGAATGCTCAAACTACCGCATAATTGCACTCATCTCACATGCTAGTAAAGTAATGCTCAAAATTCTCCAAGCCAGGCTTCAACAATATGTGAACTGTGAACTTCCTGATGTTCAAGCTGGTTTCAGAAAAGGCAGAGGAACCAGAGATCAAATTGCCAACATCTTCTGGATCATGGAAAAAGAAAGAGAGTTCCAGAAAAACATCTATTTCTGCTTTCTTGACTATGCCAAAGCCTTTGACTGTGTGGATCACAATAAACTGTGGAAAATCCTGAAAGAGATGGGAATACCAGACCACCTGATCTGCCTCTTGAGAAATTTGTATGGAGGTCAGGAAGCAACAGTTAAAACTGGACATGGAACAACAGACTGGTTCCAAATAGGAAAAGGAGTTCGTCAAGGCTGCATATTGTCACCCTGTTTATTTAACTTATATGCAGAGTACATCATGAGAAACGCTGGACTGGAAGAAGCACAAGCTGGAATCAAGATTGCCAGGAGAAATATCAATAACCTCAGATATGCAGATGACACCACCCTTATGGCAGAAAGTGAAGAGGAAGTAAAAAGCCTCTTGATGAAAGTGAAAAAGGAGAGTGAAAAAGTTGGCTTAAAGCTCAACATTCAGAAAACAAAGATCATGGCATCTGGTCCCATCACCTCATGGGAAATAGATGGGGAAACAGTGTCAGACTTTATTTTTTGGGGCTCCAAAATCACTGCAGATGGTGACTGCAGCCATGAAGTCAGAAGACACTTACTCCTTGGAAGGAAAGTTATGACCAACCTAGATAGCATACTCAAAAGCAGAGACATTACTTTGCCAACAAAGGTTCGTCTAGTCAAGGCTATGGTTTTTCCTGTGGTCATGTATGGATGTGAGAGTTGGACTGTGAAGAAGGCTGAGCGCCGAAGAATTGATGCTTTTGATTTATGGTGTTGGAGAAGACTCTTGAGAGTCCCTTGGACTGCAGGGAGATCCAACCAGTCCATTCTGAAGGAGATCAGCCCTGGGATTTCTTTGGAAGGAATGATGCTGAAGCTGAAACTCCAGTACTTTGGCCACCTCATGTGAAGAGTTGACTCATTGGAAAAGATTCTGATGCGGGGAGGGATTGGGGGCAGGAGGAGAAGGGGACGACAGAGGATGAGATGGCTGGATGGCATCACTGACTCGATGGATGTGAATCTGAGTGAACTCCGGGAGTTTGTGATGGACAGGGAGGCCTGGTGTGCTGTGATTCATGGGGTCGCAAAGAGTCGAACACGACTGAGTGACTGATCTGATCTGATTTGATGGTCCTTAAAGAGTTCAATTCAAAGTTTAGTTGAGGTTTTCACATGGAAGGAAAAGGCTGGCGATCTTAGAATAAGTCTTTAAGACATATAGCGAGAGAACAATTCTGCCTTGTTTAAATATATTAGGAGGGTAATTTATGCAGGCACAAGGGCTGGCTGCTAGCATGAAACTATACTTAGGAAAAGCAGAAGAAAGAAAAAGACTAGAGAGCTGATTTTTAAATTTTAAAATACTACGGCAATCAAGATAAGCCTCTCAGGTTAAACACAAGGAAGTCCCCCTTAGAACTCCGGGGCATCATTTCATTGCCTGTCAACAACAATGGGAGTGCATAAGGTGTACTTGCTGAAGTTTTTTAAGACATGGCCATGGACACCTATACTATTTGCTCCAGTAAGAAAGCAAACCACAGTTTATACTATGGCTGGAAACAGAATATTTCTCCAACCATTGTGCAGTCAGCCATCAAAATCCTTAGACACACTGCTTCTGCTGCTAGGACTTGGTTTTTGAGGAGTATCAAGATGGCTTTCAGAGATGACGATGGCACCCCACTCCAGTACTCTTGCCTGGAAAATCCCATGGACGGAGGAGCCTGGTAGGCTGCAGTCCATGGGGTCGCTAAGAGTCGGACACAACTGAGCGACTTCACTTTCACTTTTTACCTTCATGCATTGGAGAAGGAAATGGCAACCCACTCCAGTGTTCTTGCCTGGAGAATCCCAGGGACGGCTGGAGCCTGGTGGGCTGCCGTCTATGGGGTTGCACAGAGTCGGACACGACTGAAGCGACTTAGCAGCAGCAGCAGCAACAAGATGGCTTTACTCAGCCCCCCACCAGCTCCTTTCCCAAATTCCATCCCTAACTTCACAGTCCTACCTTTACAATCCCCTTCTTCTTATGATACTTCTCTCCAAGTTTTTTGGTTATAATTTTCACTATGATTTCCTAGGGAAAAAAAAAGATGGAAGGAACAATATAAGTTACCTTTCCTCTTTTGATACTATATTTTAAACCATTTTCACCAAAAAAATCATAGTAAAATGTTACCTGTTGTCTAAATAAGACCCTTTGGAGTTGGAAGCCTTCCTACCACAATGGCAAGACATTTTCTTAGTAATCTTTTATTTCTTCTTTCTCTTTTTAACTCAACACAGTTGGTTACCAAGAGAAAAAATGCATATCTCATGGCTGATTTCCACAGTGAAGGTTTCCTGAAATCTAGCACTTCTACCTACCAATCTCAACTAGTCTAGGTCTTTCACAGATGGCTAAAACAGAAAATAATTCTAGACTTAAATTCAAGGGGTCCTTACAAAAATTTGGCACTAAACTCAAGGCACATTACTGGTTCAAGAACAGGAAGCCACCTCCCAACAAAAGTACAATCAGGACTTTACAGAGCAGATGCACAGATGAGTCATTAAAGTTATAAATGTATCTCCAGAAGTGACAGATATTTAAGAAATTTAGCCATTTATATCAAAGACCATTTAAATCATTCACTTAAGAACACTGGGCTCAGCAGTAAAGAATCCACCTGCAATTCAGGAGACACAGGAGAAGTGGGTTTGATCCCTGGGTTAGGAAGATACCTTGGAGGAGGGCATGGCAGCCCACTCCAGTATTCTTGCCTGGAGAATCCCATGGACAGAGGAGCCTGGCAGGTTACCATCCATGGGGTCTCAAAGAGTTGGACACAACTGTATTAACTTAGCACACAGGTAAGAGCACACTTAGATGTAAGAAGGCCCAGTGGGATACGTACAGGCTGCAGCCAGTAATCTGTCCGTGCAGTTCTTTTCTTCTCCTCTTCAATCTGAAGGACACATGAGACATTCCAACAATTGCCTCTTTAAAATATTCAGTTTATTTCTAATAACATTCTATGTAGCAAAAGAACTCCATAAAACACACTTCACAGAAGACTGATATAATGTGTAAGCTCTGATAAACATTTTCTGCAATTTATTTTTGATTGAAAAAAAGCAACTCTAAGAAAATAAGCAACAGGCAAATCAACTGACCAAGATGATAAACAGCTTCTATCAAGTCAAACTGCGAGGCTGCCTGCCAACATCACACAGTCCCACCCCTCCTTCCTTCCCCAGACTGTCATGAGACGGAAAACAGGTGATGTTTTCAGGGGTAAAAAATGTAACTCTTATGGACCAATCTAGCACAGTGTACTTGGGTATACAGTTTGATGGCAAAAAGGAGCTTCCCTGTTTGACAAGGATGGTAAAGCTGTCAAATGAAGGAGAAGGAAAACACATCCAAGAGAGATGTAAACGAAAGGGTGACCAAAAGGAAACATGCTAACCACCAGCAGAACTACATCGCACACCTTTTTCTTTCTCAAATGCTTAGTTAACCCTAAGTACCAACTGTCAAAGGGAATGAACAATGCCATTCTTTGGTTGATCTGAAATTTCATTTTAATTCTGCCGACTTCCCAATATGAACAAAGAATACCCTATAAACTTGGCATATTATATTCTAAGCAGGTAGATCCAGCTTTCTGTTTCACTTAATTATATTCCAAATGGGCTCTAAGACTACTGCGGGGCTGCCCCTTCTCTAACGTCAGATGCCCCCACTCCAGTGCTCATTGGGCTCCAGCCACGTGGATCTTCCCTTCGGAGACTGAAGTAGCGATCTTCCCCGCCTTGGCTAGGGAACAAACTATCTCCCCACTCCCTGCCTTCAGACCTCCTTAGGGCTTCGCATTTTGTGAATACTCATCCACTGGTTCACTCTGTCTGGGATATCTCCTTTGCTAGAGCAAAAGCTCCATGACACGCAGGGTCCGTGTTTTTCTCCCTACTCTACACATGCAGGACCTTGCATGATGCCCAGCACATAACAGCAACTCTGCATGGCCTGAATGCTAGAATGAACACATCTCACAGTGTACACGCAATATGTTATACTTTAAGCTGTTCTGACTGCCCTGCATTTTCTGTTTTTCCAATAATAGGGAAGACCAGTTTCCTCCTATCTCTTTGCAAACGAAGGAAAAAGGTTGAGGAGCCCAGAGGAAATGATGTTAAGAGGGAAAATAATCAGTCTCTTGTACCCATTTATTCTTTCTCTTCATAAATAACTTGAAGATTTCATAAATTTATTGATCAGGGAAGGTGATGGGGTGAAAGGGAGAAATGTATATTTAAGGATATATTAAGAACCTTCTGCAGAATGACTCCAGAATTTCAGGTAAATTTAAAGCAGAGGTATAGCTCTACGTCAGATAATCACAGGTTTTCAATGATGTCACATAAATTTGGCTATCTGGTTTAATCAAATTAAAAATATGTCTAAATGTTCTCTTCCCAGGTAGGAGGTGTTAAGTGGAAGTTAAGAGGCCACAGAAGAGATCCCTGAAGGATGCCAATTTTCTGAGCCACCAAAGGTGAGCAGAGCTTTTATTTCTGGCGTCAATCACCACAATGGTCCTTCTAAACGAAATCTACTGACCACAATTTCAGGAAGAGTTCTGCAGACAGCAGTTGAGGCACCTATCTAGGGAGGTTCTGGCTCCACTCAGATGGAACTGCATCTGGGCTCTTCGCCCCTAATCTGGCCTGAGCACATTTTCCTCCCTTTGTATTAATCTCATAATTGGAGAAACTGTTTAACTCTCCTTGGTTGGAATCACATCGTTCACCGAATAGCTAGAGTGGACAAGCAGTTCATAAAGCTCACCTCCATGATTTCATCGAGGGCAGACTTCTTCTTCTTCTCCTTTGACGGAGCCGAGCTCTGGGAGGACTCCTTCCGCTTCACTGATGCTGTGGTCCCAATCGTTTTCAGGGCACTGGGTCCCAAAGAACTGAGGGGAAGAGGAATGCGCTGTTAACAAAAACTGTGCAAACGTGCAGGCTTTATAATGGGTGAAAGGAACAACACAGAAGGAGCCTGTTAAACACGGTTAACTACAGATTAGTCAAAACAGTGACGGGCATGTCCCTCACGTATAGGACTGGGAGCACACAGCCCTTCTTGTCCCCGCCCCAAGTCAGCGCCACTCTACCCGTGTGACCCAGTCATGGACGACAGCATCAGCCTCAGGGCTGGGGCCACGAGGGTTTCTTTCTACTTCTGCTAGGACCCTCAGCAAGTTTCCCTACATCCCAGTTCCCCAGCTATAAACGGGGATTGTAATGTGGCCCAACTCTAGCTGGACCGCAAGGATCAACCAGGTGAGAGGTTTGTAAAACAGCCATCAGAAGTCCAGCACAGTGCTGTTGCTTTCACTTCTTTAAAACAAAGATTTCAACCTTCAGTGTGAATTTTTTTATTATTTCTGATTGCCTGAGGTCTTCACAGCGCACATTCTCAACTTTTGAGTGCTACTATACAACCGTCACCACTGGCACCAGAATACCATCCCCGATTTACTATGTATACTTATCATTCTGAACAATTTGCTATTGATTGAGCCATGCCTGTCCAAGCCTCTGTAATTCTGCACATGCCTCTCTGTACCTAAAATAGTCTCTCCATTTATTTCCATATGTCGAAATTCTTTAAGATCCATTCTTCATGAGACTTCATGGACCGTGTCCTTTTTTGAACTGCCAGAGCACTTTGGGGCAGGCACCCGACTCCACCTCATATAAAACCCTTTGTATATATGAGTCCTCTCTCATAGGAGGAGAGAGACTACATATATCCATATATATATATATATATTTTTTTTTTCCTCCCTGTAAAGTAGCAGTAACTATCTTGTGACTCAAATACATGCTCCATTAATATCTGCTGACTCACTGAACCCTACCAGTCTAATTAATTATTTTGTCATATTTACAAAATATGAAACTGAGTTGTACTAAAGCTGTTACTTTTACTTAAAACTAAGCTGAATAATAAACAAACCTAGTTTAAAAATGGGCAATAAGTGATTCTCCAAAGATTATAAACGGCCAAAAAGCACATGAAAAGATCCTTACCATCACAAATCATTAGGGAAATGCAAATCAAAACCAAAATGAAACACCCTCATTAGGCTGCTACTATTAAAAAAACACAGAAAATAACAAATGTTCGCAAGGATGTGGAGAAACTGGAGCCCCCTGTGCAAATGCTGGTGGGAATGTAAAATGGTACAGCTGTTGTGGAAAACCTTTTAAAAATTAAACACAGAATGACCATATAATCCAGCAAATCCACATCTAGATAAACACCCAAAGGAATTGAAAGCAGGAATGTGAACAGATATTTGTACACTGATGTTCAGAAGAGCATCGACCACGAGCACTAAAAGGCGAAAACCACTCAAACGCTCACGATGGATGACTGGATAAACAAAGCGTGGTCTACATGTACAAGGGGACATTTCCATTGAGACTAAAGAAGAAAGAAATGCTGATCCAAGCCAAGACATGGATATACCTTGAAGATGTTGTGCTAAGTGAAAGAAGCCAGACACAAATGGACAAATACTGTATGATTCTGCTCAGATTCATTAAGACAGATGAGCAGAACAGAGGTAACCAGGGACTGAGGGGAGGGGCAGTGGGGAGTTATTTTTTAGAGTGCAGAGTTTCAGTTTGGGGTGATGAAAAGTCATGGAGATGGGTGGTGGTGATGGTTGTACCAGTGTGAATCTACTTAATGCCGCTGAATTATATACCATTGTGATTAACCAAAAAAACAAAACAACAAACAACAACACCAAAAAACCCTCTCCCCAGACAAAAAATTGAGTTAGGTTAAATAAGCATTGGGCTTCCCTGGTGATTCAGCTGGGAAAGAATCTGCCTGCAATGAGGGAAACCTGGGTTTGATCGCTGGGTTGGGAAGATCCCCTGGAGAAGGAAATGGCAACCCACTGCAATATTCTTGTCTGGAGAATCCCCATGGACAGAGGAGCCTGGGGGCTACAGTCGATGGGGTCGCAAAGAGTCAGACATGACTGAGTGACTAAGCACAGCACAGAAATAAGCATCATGTAGAATATGAAGGAAAATAGCAAATATGACCCAGCTCAAAAAATAAATTCCACCAGATATCGGTGTCCTCCTGAACACCTATCCATGTTTAAACCTCCATGACTAAAACCGAGTGCACCGCACATGACAAGCAGCACATGCATATTTGACGGAAGAACACGAGGCCCTCGAGAAAAGAGAACACGAAGGGTAGACACAAACACCCGACCACGGGCCATCCCAGGGCTTGACACACTGCAGCCTGAGGGCCAGACCCAGTCTACTGCCTGCTTTCATAAATGAGATAGAACTGGAACACAGCCGGGCTCATTCGCTTACGTACTGTCTGTGGCTGCTTCCTCAGTCCAATAGCACAGTTAAGTGAAGTGGTGACAGACACATGGCCGACAAAGTCTAAAATACTCACTATGTGGCCCTTTACAGAAAAGGCTGGTCAGCTCTGGCTCAGTACCACACCCTTTAGAAGGAAAGGCTGTTGCTACTGAGTGCCTACTAACGCACTTATACTTTACCAGGTGCTAAGGAGATAGCTGGAGAAGTTAAGTCTCTCTTCTCAGAAAATCATAACAGAGCAGGTAAAACAAAAAGTGTATACCCCAGCTAACACAGTGGGCTATGATAGAAAAATAAATACTGCCATAGCATAGAAAGAACCACTGAGTGGAGAAGGAGTCAGGGAGTAGTAAATGTTTACCAGGTGAAGCATTTTAATAAAACATGAGCTTTCCTCAAAACACAGAATCAGTTCATCACAGACAAATAAGAAAAAAACAGTTTCTAAGAAAAAAAATCAATTAACCATTAAACAAAACAAAAAGAGATGAAAATGACAACTAGAAAAAATAACTCACAATCCTGCATCTTTTAAGATAGACATCAACATTCCACCCAAACTCTCAAGTTCTAAGATACCTGTCCATGTGGCTCACCTTGATTTGGAAGATGCTGCTCCTGAACTACAGGCTCCTTTATTCAGATTAAATGTAACTGGAAGAAAAAAACTGGTATTCGATATATATTTGGGGAAAATTCTAGCAAAACATCAGGTAAAAACCACAAAGAAGCCACACAGAAATTCATGGATATTCTGAACAAATGAGAGCTGGAATGTTCCTACCCAGAGATCATAAACTCCCGTAAAATATACTGAAGTGGTGCTTACAGAGTAGGGAGAGATATTCACTGATAGAGCATATGGCCTTGACCCCTTCCCTGCTCCGCTTCCCCTCTCCCTTTGGTAACAGGAATCCCATTTTGTTTGGGTGTCTGAAGGCCTCACACATGGCTTGGAGGATGCTATGGTCTGAAGGGGTGTGTCCCCTCCCAAATCTAAACGTTGAAAACCTAACACCCAAGGGGATGGGACTAGGAGGTGGGACCTGTGGGAGGGGATAAGTATGGCTCTTTGGTCTAAACCAATCAAAATCATTCCATTTCCTTTTCCAGTGACTGTTTTTGAGGGGGGACACAAGATACAGTCTGACCAATGACATTCAAAAGGAAACCTGCTGCTAGGAAGAAGGTCCTCTAGGAAAAGCTTACTTGCTCATAGGGGACTCCAGAAGAGAAACAGGCTCTCTGTTTTCCTCTGGACAGGCTGGGTCTGCATATGATGGCTGGAGTGCTGGCAGCCACCTTGTGTCCAGCTGCTGACAGTGTGACATCCAGGACCACCCTATCTCTGGGAGTCGAAGTCTTGGTGTGGCAAAGTATTTCCTTACTGTTTAGGCTAATTTTACTCAGTCTGATTATTCGTTGCTGAAGGCATTCCATCTAATTCATTGTTATCACCTTTTCATTTGACTAATGAGAATAAAGCAGTCCAGGTAGATAATATGTCCTATTCCCAAACATGTTGCTAGTTTTTGGCAGGGCCAATATAAAAGCATCCATTTTCAAACAGGTAGAAAAGTACCTTTTTCTTCGTCATTTTCTCTGCTTAATTCCGTAAAAACAGGGACTTCCTTTAAAAAAAAAAAAAAAAAAGAGTTTGGATGTTTGGTTCACAGTGCATTTACTAACAATATTCAAGAGCTCTAAATTATAACTCACTATCTAAAACAATTAAGGTATTATATAAGAGATTACATGTATTGTAAACATCTTCCAATAAAGACATCCTATGGGGGGTGTGGGAGGAGCTGGAAACAAGCCACATGCTTCTCAATAGGAGAATGGATAAACACTGTTATAGTCATAAAATGAAATGTTATACATGAATCAAAAAGAAGAGCAGCACTAATGGGAAAGGACATGGTGAACGACATGCACAGAACGTTATGTTGAGCTAAGGAAGCCAGACACAAAGAGAACATACCATCAATAAAAATAAATGAATGCATGAATACATAAATAAAAAAGACAGCATACTGGGTGATTCAATTCTTACAGAGTTCAAGGACAGGTTAAACTAACCAACAATTAATAATAGTGTGTTGGAACAGTGCTTCCTTCTCTGGGGACAAGGGGTCCTGGTTAGGAATGGGCATGAGGGAACCTTCTAGGATACTGGAAATGTTTAATATGTTCATCTGGGTCGTAGCCACATGGACTATCTACTTATCTATAGTTCAATCAGCCCATCCATTCATCTAAAGACACATACATACGTAAAAGTTGGTGCAAGTGTAACCGTAAGATTCACGCATGCCATACACTTTATGCATGCTGCATCTCAATAAGCTTTTAACAATACTCAACGGCTAGTAGTTCCACATACACACTAGGCTGTATTTTCCTGCTCTCACACACATCTAGTATACAAGCTCCTCGAAGGCAGGGATTTTCATCTTCTCCCCACTACTGGATCCCCAGTGCCTATAAGAACTCCTGGCACACAGAGGTGACCAATAACTATCTACTCAAATAAGTTCCTTGATCTAGTTATTCTAACACCTGAAACAATTTTATCATGCCTTCCCTCCCCATTCACCTGGGTTTGGCCCAGTGACTCCTCAAGACTCCTCAGCCTGGGGGCTATATCTGCTTTTAAATATTCTCGCGTCACCCCAGGCTGGGGCAGGTGCCCGCTCTCTGTATTCCCACACACTGTGGTCTTCCCCAGCACTGCATTAGCTACAATTAGTTGAACTGACTTGTTCACATCTTCATCTTTAGGTACTGACTCTATTTTAGGGATGAGGAAACAGGTTTAGAAGATTACACAGTTACATAAGCATGTGAAGTCAGGAAGTGACCCAGCTTTGTCTCCACTCCACAACCTGGGCTTTTATACCAGACCATGCGCTTTCTCCTACAAAATGTGGTTCAAGGCATAAACAAATAAGTGATTGTGCTTCTTCAGACCTTTGTCTGTTGCATCTCTGGATGATGCCCACCTGCTCTTTTCCTTCCAGACCTCTTCTCACTTGTTCTTGAATAAATTTGGCGGTTTTTTCTTCATCATCGAGGTCCTGCTTCTTCTTTTTCTCTAGTTCCAGCTGCCGGCGGATTGTTTCAGGGTCCCTATCTATATACTGAATATACCAGCCTTTTGGTGTCTCATCCACTTTGCACAAACCTTTAAAAAAGTAACCGATACTATTAATTTTGTACACAATCAAAGCTGAAAGCAAATATAAATGTGATGTGTCTACCGTAATTACTCATTCATTCAAGTACACTCATTCAAACATGTTCAAATACACAAATTCATACAGTATGTGAATTTTCCATATTTACAGTTACTGACATTTAGATTTTAATTGGAATACGTTCTAGTATTTTTAAAAAGAAAAAAATATTATTTTGGTTTTTGACTAGGTTGCGCCAACACATTGAAACAAGGGAAACATTAAAAAATGGATTATCCTGCTTAGTAATTATTCAACTGTCTCTAAGCATTTAACATCCACTGAGTACATGATATTCCTGCTGACTTCACTAGCAGAAAACTTCCCCCCAAAATGGAATAAAGAAACACACTGAATAAGTAATACAATAATAAAAAAAATTTCTTCATCTTTTCTTTTCCCAAACTTTTTATCCTATTAGAAATGGGAAAGGAGGCAGCAAATTTAAAAACTGCCTTAACAAGAGTTTGTGAAAGTGAAATGAATGTGGGGGGAAAAACTGGAAGAGGATAGGTACCTCTTGGTTGATATTCAACCTAACGACTGGATGCTTCAGTGATAAACCTTGGCATCATCAAGAGAATGGCTCCAGACGCCCTTACACACCCGCAGTGTGCAAAAGCAACCCTGCAGGAGGCACTCCTCTCCACCAGTTTCTAACTGACCTACTCAACCTCTTTCCCGTAAATTTACACAGAAGGTGGACAGAGTCTGGCGGGCTTCCATCCACAGGGTCACAGAGTCGGACACAACTGAGCAGAATACAGGACTGTCTTCTCCCCTCCCACGTGCAGCCATGGAACAGCCGCTCACGTCACGTCTTGTTCTCACCTTCTCTGCCCAGCCACTTGGTAAAATCTGTCAGTGTCTCCCACTGTGTGGCGTTCATGTGGATGTGCTCCCGGTGGCTAATGTACTCATTGTAAACAATGTTGTTGTGAACCCTCTTGGTGCCTGAGAACAAAATACAACACGGCAGACCCTGAGCACATTACAAGATTACAAAGTCACTGTGTGCACAAGACTTAAGGTGCTTACCAAAGCGTCTCCTGAGAAGTTCTAGGAAGTCATTTCGGAATTCCCTAATAAAGCAAGAAGGGAAAGCATTAAGGTAATTTCTACAAATATACAGCATCATCTTCCTGAAATTTAAGCCATCATACAGTTTGCATGAGCAAATGATACGTGAAATATCTAGGTGAACATCGGTTGTGAACCTTTAAACATTGAAAGAGGGAAGAATCCTAAAAGATTTTAGCTTTCAACAATTAAAGTTAAAAGTTGGTTTGGAGTTGAAACTTTGTCTTGGTGAAGCAGGCACAAGGTGACCATGGGTCTCTGGAGAGGGTTCTTCATGAAGTTTCACGCTTCATGAACTCTCAGTAAATGTGGCATAATAACCCCATTCTATCAATAACAAAACTGCCTTTTCCATGTGAAGTTGGCACTTAATGTGTCCCTCTGAGCTATGCACAATGTTAAGTGCCAGATAAACATAGGTGAGTAAGATACAAATCCTCACTGAGGTCACAACCTAGCAGAACCATCATAACCATAACAGAAGCTAAACTGCTGCTTGGCTAAGCTAACCTGAAAAAGAGATGTAATAAGACATCATGTGAACCTTGAGGGAGATACCAAGAGGCAGAGGCAATCTTTAATCTGGGTGGTGAAGTACAAATAGAATTTTTACAGATGAAAAGGAAAAAAAGGCTGTTCCCAACCCCAACCAGCACAGAAACATGAAAGCATCACTTGGTATTTGAGAAATGACAGACAGGTAGACAACAGTTATTTCAAATTAAATATTCAGTACCTATTCTTCTCAAAAATAAACAAATGAGCCTGTGATGTCAAGGAAAACAATTGACAATATTTGTTGCCAATATAAAATCTGAGCTTCCAAGTGAAAACAGAAATTTGGTAAACTAGTATCCACCACCATGATTTGACACGCTTCCTAATACTTAAAGGTGTTTCTGAAGCACTGACTTGCATTAATGAGTAAGATGTTATGACACTGCCTAGTAAAACGTATCACTGTTCAGAATTTCAGAATACCTCTCTACTGAAATAATAATCATAATAATTAACAGCTAATATTAATCAAGTACTGGGTACTCTTCTAAACGCTTAAAAATATTAACTCATTTAATCTTCACCTATGTGAAAGTTGGACCATAAAGAAAGCTGAGCACCGAAAAATTAATGCTTTTGAAAAAGACCCTGATGCTGGAAAGATTGAAGGCAGGAGAAGGGGACGACAGAGGATGAGATGGTTGGATGGCATCACCAACTCGATGGACGTGAGTTTAAGCAGGCTCTGGGAGTTGGTGAAGGACAGGGAAGCCTGGCATGCTGCAGTCCATGGGGTCACAAAGAGTTGGACACGACTAAGCAACTGACCTGAACTGAATCTTCACATAAACCCTATGAAGGAAAGACAATACTTGAGAAGATACAATGTCTATAGATAAACTCTGGAAGCTCAGCCAAAGTCACTCAGCTCCTAAGTGGAGAGCCCAGGTTTGAAGGACTTAAAAGTCAGGCAGTCTGATTCCAGAGCTGTGCTCTCAGCCACAGCTATTTTAGAATGAAAGACAGTTTTTCATTATGCTTGATGTGGAAGGAAGGAAAGACTGAATAATGAGAAATACTTTTTTTTTTTTAACAATTCCACACAATGATGTTGTCAAAAGAAGACAAAAATGGAGCACAAAGTTAATGCAGCTATCACATTAATTTGTAAGGAATAAACAGAGCCTCTAATATATAAAATATTAAGCATCTCTTAAATGTCCAACTGAATAAAGCTTATGAGATAAAGATGGTGTTGAGTTACTTACTCGGAAAAATAATCCATAAACTGCTGAGGATTTTCTGAAGCCAGCAACAGCTGTCTCTGATGAGATTCAGACATACAATGACACTTAAAGCCATTCTATAAAAATACAAAGGCAGTAGTTAAATTCTGATTTAGATCATTAAAAGTATTTAATTAAATTAATAATAAATAATAATAATTTAATAAATAGAAAATAATAATTTAATAAGTAACATTAATACACTTATTAATAAATCAATAAGCAATTAAACCATAGATAACTGCTCTTTGATGATAAATTATAAAAAATAATCAAGTCACTGGCTGTAGCACCCTGTTGTTTGTTTTTTTTTTTTTAACTTTATAAAACTGAGTTTTGCAACCTTGCTAATCAAAGAAGAATCCCAGAAGGTTAAAGAGACAGAAAAATGGCGCTTTAGAAAACAGACATTAGCAAGAAAGATTACAGGGCACAGTAACGAAGAGTGATTTCATGTTTTGACTCTAACAAATTGCTATTGGGCACCTACTTCATACAAAGTGTTAAGCAAGCATTTCGAGGAATATAATGAAGTAAAATGGGTTATTAGTGAATTTCCATTAGGGAAACTATTATATTTTCACTCACTTTCCTATACTTTACTCCTATACTTTAGCTCATTACCCAAAAGACACTACTTCGTATTATACATAATCTTTATGATACTAAATCTGTATAGTCTTCAGATGATTTAAAAAAAAAAGGCAAGTTTTGGCTTCGTATCTACGCTGCTTAGCATCTGAACCTAACTCGTCACCAGTAAGAGACATAAGAAAGTGCCTCTCCTCCGTCTCCCCATCTTGGGAACGGCTGTCCTGACCCTGCACCCAGTCCAGGATGCAGGATGCTGCACCCTAGAGGCCTCCACCTCCATAGCACTCTGTCAGCTCAGCCCTCCTAATGACTCACCCTCTGCTCAATCCCCTTCCCACTGTCCTGAGTCCAATTTCAATCTTGCTTAGAGTAGCTTCCTCATCTTTAGTCATCCACAGACGCCTACACAATTTTTGCCAGGACCCAGTTTACAGAAACTACAAGGGTTAGAGAAAGAGGGCAAAAGACAACCACAAGCAAACGTAATGGTTAAAAGGGAGTCCTCCAGGATCACTGCCGGCCTGGTCTCTTCAAGTCAGTGTCAATAAAAACAAATGGGGGAAGGAAAGGTGCTCCATCTCAAACTGAAAACTGAGAGAGAATTAAAAGTCCTAATATACCACACCACTGAGACTTTTAGGGCAGTGAAACTATTCTGTATGACACTATAATGGTGGATATTAGTCACTATACATTTGTCCAAACCCACAGAACGCTTAACACCAAGAGTGAACTCTAATACAAACTATGCACTTCAGTGCTAATGATGCACGAATCGCCTCGTTGACTGTCACAAAAGTACTATTCTGTTGCACCATGCTGACGGTTTGGAAGGCTGTACATACTGAGGGCAGGGTGGGTAAGACAGATCTTTGTACCTTTCAAAAAATGGACTTCATTTTTGCTATGAACCTAAAACTGCTCTAAAATTAAGTCTGTTTTTTAAAAAAAGTTCTAATAACTAAATCCAATGTATTGCTTTTGACTGGATCTTGGTTTAAAAAATAACTGGGGTTTTTTTGTTTGTTTTTATTTTTATTTTATTGAGTATAGTTGATTCACCATGTGTTAATTGCCACTGTGTAGCAAAGTGATTCAGTTATACATACACTTACATTCTTTTCCATTATGGTTTATCACAGGACACTGAATACAGTTCCTTATGCCAAAAAAAAGTTTTATACAGCATTCATGAGAATAATTGAGAAAATGTGACTATGCAGTATATACGAGGTGATATGAAGAAATTATTTGACTGCACTGGGTCTTAGAGTTGCAGCATATGGGATATATTTTTCCATGTGGCTCATGGACTCTCTAATCACAGGTGTGTGGACTCCAGGGCTTGGGGGCTCAGTGACTGTGGTGCATGGGTTTAGCTGCTCCGTGGCACGTGGGATGTTAGTCCCCCAACCAGGGATTGAACCTGTGTACCCTGCATTGAAAGGAGGATTCCCTACCACTGGGCTACCAAAGAAGTCTCCAAGAAATTTTCATTAATTTGGTTATGGTCATGACATATATTGTGACTATGTAGAAAAATATCCTAATATTTTAGAGAAACATATTTAAACATTTCTGGAGTTTAAATGGATGAAGCACAAACTGGAATCAAGACTGTCGGGAGAAATATCAATAACCTCAGATATGCAGATGACACCACCCTTATGTAGATGACATCACCCTTCGCACAAAGTGAAGAACTAAAGAGCCCCTTGATGAAAGTGAAAGAGGAGAGTGAAAAAGCTGACTTAAAAACTCAACATTCAAAAAACGAAGATCATGGCATCTGGTCCCTTCACTGCATGGCAAATAGATGGGCAAACAGTGGAAACAGTGGCTGACTTTATTTTGGGGGGGCTCCAAAATCACTGCAGATGGTGACTGCAGCCATGAAATTAAAAGATGCTCTCTCCTTGGAAGAAAAGTTATGACCAACCTAGACACCATATTAAAAAGCAGAGACATTACTTTGCCAACAAAGGTCTGTCTAGTCAAAGCTATTCTTTTTCCAGTAGTCGTATATGGATGTGAGAGTTGGACTATAAAGAAAGCCGAGCGCCGAAGAATTGATGCTTTTGAACTGTGGAGTTGGAGAAGACTCTTGAGAGTCCCTTGGACTGCAAGGAGATCCAACCAGTCCATCCTAAAGGAAATCAGTCCTGAATATTCATTGGAAGGACTGATGCTGAAGATGAAACTCCAATACTTTGGCCACCAGTGGGAAGATCATTGGAAAAGACCCTGAAGCTGGGAAAGATTGAAGGCAGGAGAAGGGGATGACAGAGGATGAGATGGTTGGATGGCATCACTGACTCAATGGACAGAGTTTGAGTAAACCCTGGGAGTTGGCGATGGACAGGGAGGCCTGGCATGCTGCAGTCCATGGGGCCGCAAAGAGTTGGACATGACTAAGTGACTGAACTGAACTGATTTAAACTGATTTTAAGTGAAATATCCTGATGTTTGTAATTTACCTTAAAATATTTCAGGGAAAAGGACACAGCAAAATACTTCAAATGTTAAATCTGGGTAAAGGGTATACGGATTTCCCTGTACTAGTTTTCTGTGTGAGAATTTTACTGTGAGTAGTAGTAAAGAGAACCAAAGAGAAATGAAAGAGAAAAACTGTTATCAGTGTCATTCAACATTGAGTCCCATCTAAAGTATCTCATCCCTCACTTGCAGAAACACTGGATTACATTATTCCAAGTGTCCACTGTTCTTCCTTTCCTACCCAATTCAACATCCAGAGAAAAATAGGATCCCGTCACTAGCCTGCAGTCAATTTTTCCAGGTGCTTTTATCATCCACCTAAATAATGGGGAAAAAGTGCTCCACAGCACAGTCTACAAAGCTTCTCAATATCTGCCCCTCAGCCACTTTGCACATAATTTACTCATTTAAAACTCAGTCTCATGAGAACGGACAATTACTAGTCTCACTTTTCAGATAAGTAAACAGGTGGAGAGACAGCAAGTAACTTGTAAGGGAACACAGCTCCGCCTCCTGGTTCTGACTCCTGAGTCCACAAGCCACCCGCAGAAAACATCCCAGACCTGGCATGTTGCAGGCGCTCGACAAAGGCTTGTTAGGTGATTAGCTTGCAAGGGCTTAGTTCTGGTCTGTACCCTGATTATGTCTAAGAGCCAAGCCAAGTCTGAGAAGGTGTTGTTATTCCAGGGCGTCCAGCGCCGCACGGCTCATCCCGCGTTTCTTGAAAGCCTGACTGACGTCGCTTCTCAAGGGGGATGCAAAACCTTTTCATTCTTTATTCCTTTTGGGGTTATAACCTTTTCATTCTTTACTCCTTTGGGGGTTATAACCTTTTCATTCTTTATTCCTTTGGGGGTGATCACACTGAGGAGGAAGGAGGTGTCCAAAGCCGGCTTCTCCGCCAGGACGGGCGGTTGAAGGGAAGTACAGCCCTACTGAGTGGAGTCCCGGGCTCGCCCTGCGCAGCCCCCATGCCTGGGGGCGGGAGACCCAGGCGGTCGCCGCGGCGTCTGGCACCTCAGCCTGCATCCCCAGTGGGGTACCGCCGGAGAGGCGCGGGGGTGCGCGCGGGGCCACCCCGCGCCCGCTTACCTCGTCCCGGCACTGCTTCTGGCACATCTGGCAATACCAGCGCAGCTTCTGAAGCCCCTTGGACTTGATCCTGTTGGCGATAGCCTTCGGGGTGAGGAAATCTGACTTCCCCATCGCGACCACCACAACAACCTTCCGGAGCCAGCGCCTAGACGACCGGAAGCGGAACAGGGCAAGCGGGAGTGGGAGGGACAAATACCACCCGCCAGTAGGAAGGAGGCGGGGCCTCGGGAAGCTGGGCGCCGGACGCTCGCGAGGCTTCCTTCAGTCCGGCGGGAAGAAGCGAGGCTCAGGGAGACAGCGGGGTGGGCGGGACGCGTAACGCAGCTTCCGCGCACGCGCGGTGAGGCCTGTCTGACCGACCTTCAGCAGGGCCGGCGTCACCATGTTCTCTCGGGCGGGCGTCGCTGGCCTCTCGGCCTGGACCGTGCAGCCACAATGGTAATGGCAGGTCGCAGCGGGGATGAGAGGGTTGCGAGGGGTGGGAGAGCTCGGGTAGGGGAAGCAAGTGGGGAGGCGACTCGGACTGAACCGGGGTCTCAGGGCTGGCCAGGCCCCGGTCTCGCGGAGGCCGGCTGCAAGAGGCGCTCGGAACAGAAGGGCGCGCGAGGGCAGCGGAGACGGCGAGGTCGCGCCTCGTCTCCTGAGACGGGCCGGGGCGGGGTGAGGGCCGAGCGGAGTGGTCGTCAGGGACCTCGGTAGTGGACCTTGGGCCCAGTCAATTGCAGAGCGGCCTTGGATCTCCTCAGCGACTAATTAGACGCCTCGGAAGCCTCTGCTGCTCGCCAGGGCGACGGGCCTCGGGGAGGCCTTTGGAGGGCCCCAGGGAAGGTCCAACGAAAGGTTAAGGAGTGCTTTTGTCCTTGACGCCGTTTGAAACCCTGCGGTGCAGAGGGCAGTGAACTCCCAGCCCGTGTTGAGCACCTATTCTGCAGCAGGCGCCTTGCTGGGCACTGGTGAATGAAATAAGTGCCCTCGTGGGCAGCAAAAGAGACCTTAAAAATATTAAGGCGAGGAAGGGAAAGATACCTTAACTATCTCGAAACCGTTGTGCAGAAACAGTAGCCCTGCAAGGTCATGACATCATCATAAGGTCCCGAGGAGGAGGAGATAGACAGACTTGTAAGCGACATCCGTCCATTGCTATGCAAGTTTTAGGGATTTAAGTAAACATTGGTTTCTCCTCCATCCCCAGAAAAAGGCATGTTACAAGGCCTGGCAATAGGCAGATAAATGTTGGTTTGTGGTGGTGCTCTGTAATAGGATGAAATGTTTTGAAGCTAGGCAGTCTGGAAGGATTGCAGATAGGGTGCTAAGGGGATTGTTAGCTGTCGACTGGGTGTTTTAGCAATTACTTGGTTTTACAGTATAGGAGAATTCTAAGAAGCCACAGCACTAGATGTGTGTATCCTAATTTATGAGAAGGGACTCTAATACATTAATTAAAATAGGTATGTTTTCATTAAGCAGATAACTGATAAAAGATTTTCAGGGTAATGAAGAAACTAAATTTGATGTGAAAAACCTACACACAGATGTTAGTGGGTTTGCCGTGGAAGTCAAATTTTCTTTCCCCTATGTTGAAAAGAGTATTCATGGGGATGAAGTCAGCTTAGCTGGAGTCTCACTCATAGGTTGCCCCATTTCTTCATCACTCGGCACACATTTGTTGGGTGCTTGCCCAGCACCAAGTTGACACTGGGCAAAGTGCTGAAATGTGAAGGACAGACAGATACGGTCCTGATGAAGTTTGTAGGACAGCGTGTCTGACATGCAGCAGTGGTCTGCAAATGTCAGCTCTCCTTCCTTCTTTCCCATCTTGCTGTGCATGAATGTAACCTGTAAATATTTTTAGAACTTTAAGTCAGCCAAGTTGATCTTTTAAAAATGGACAGTTTCAGAAATGAGTACAAAATATTTTACCTTTAACTGTACAAAATCACTTTTTAAAAACCTGTAATCATTTGAGGATCCTTTAGTAAAGGATCATTTGAGCGTGCTCTCTGTCTGCAATGGAGAAGGCAATGGCAACCCACTCCAGGACTCTTGCCTGGAAAATCCCATGGACGGAGGAGTGTGGTAGGTCCCTGGGGTCGCAAAGAATCGGTTGCCACTGAACGACTTCACTTTCACTTTCTGTCTAAGATAACTACTGTGGGGGGCAGGGAGCTTAAACTGGAACCCCAGTGAGCAAATACATGTGGAAGTCCTGACCTTCATCAAATTGGTAGGTTGTGAATATTCATCAGACATCAGTGTTCCACCTTGGAGAGTAGACTCTGTCCTCTTCCTTTTTTTGGATGGACATATTCCATCATTCTTCGTGCCTGGTGTCTGTTTTGCTCCTGCCACTTCCTAGTCACTGTAATCGCCTTTTGAATTCAGCAATTAAAGCCGTCTTAATGTTTCATACTCCACAGAATTAATCTGAAAAGGAAGTACACCTTTGCCTTTATAGAACCAGGAAGAGGCATGTCCTTGGTTCTGTTTAGGTTAATGTGCAGTTTGTCATTGTTCCAGAGACGTTAGCATACTAATATTAACTGACTGGTAGGTTAAAATTATTTTAATTGTTTAGGGTGTCAGTAAAATAACAACTAAATTTTTGAAAATTAAACCTTTTTTTAAAAGCTCATTTAAGAGAATGGAAATAAGAAATTTGGTTGGGGAGGGAGTTTTTGATTTTTCTGCGTCAGAGGGAAAATATGTTTCTATTTCTCAGTGTTCCACCTTCTCTAAGATGGAACTGTTTTATATTAGGAAACCAATGGCCATAAGTGGACATGTAGATGTTGGAAAGGAAGGGAGAAGGCGTCTCAGAGGAGAGAAGGCAGGCCTTCATCTGAAACTGAGATAGCAGACACTTACTTTTAAATGTAAAAGCATGAGGCAGCAGTGTGTAGCATGCCAGGCGGAGTGGTGCCTAACTGCCCGGTTGCAGTCTTGGCCACCCTCAGGCTTGAATCCTGACTGCCTCGCTGTGCGGCCTTGTGCAGCTTACTCAGTGTCTTTATCATTTCCCCATCTGTTACATGGGGGTAATGGAGTGCCCCATTAATTGGATTGTTGTGAGGATTAAATGAGTATTTGTAAAGAAGTGAGGGTAGGGGGAGAAATGCTTGTGGGGACCCAGATGTATCCACTGAAAAATGAAAATGAATTTGTACGTACATGTTTTATCTATATAAACTAATGTGAGAAGGTAGAAACCTAATGAGGATGGATCGTGGATGGTAGTAAAGTTCTGGAAGTCATTTGATGGAGAGCCAGGGGTTGGACTTCCACCCCGGCATTCAGTATTCAGATTGCAGATACTTCATAATTTTCTTTTCCTCAGGAATTAGTGGATGCTGCTTCTTCCTTAATTTTTATGTTCACATCATATCAGATCAGATCAGTTGCTCAGTCGTGCTTGACTCTTTGCGACCCCATGAATCACAGCACACCGGGCCTCCCTGTCCATCACCAACTCCCGGAGTTCACTGAGACTCACGTCCATCGAGTCAGTGATGCCATCCAACCATCTCATCCTCTGTCGTCCCCTTCTCCTCCTGCTCCCAATCCCTCCCAGCATCAGAATCTTTTCCAATGAGTCAACTCTTCACATGAGGTGGCCAAAGTACTGGAGTTTCAGCTTCAGCATCATTCCTTCCAAAGAAATCCCAGGGCTGATCTCCTTCAGAATGGACTGGTTGGATCTCCTTGCAGTCCAAGGGACTCGCAAGAGTCTTCTCCAACACCACAGTTCAAAAGCATCATCAATTCTTCGGCGCTCAGCCTTCTTCACAGTCCAACTCTCACACCCATACATGACCACAGGAGAAACCATAGCCTTGACTAGACGAACCTTTGTTGGCAAAGTAATGTTTCTGCTTTTGAATATGCTGTCTAGGTTGGTCATAACTTTCCTTCCAGGGAGTAAGCGTCTTCTAATTTCATGGCTGCAGTCACCATCTGCAGTGATTTTGGAGCCCAGAAAAAGAAAGTCTGACGCTGTTTCCACTGTTTCCCCATCTATTTCCCATGAAGTGATGGGACCAGATGCCATGATCTTCGTTTTCTGAATGTTGAGCTTTAAGCCAACTTTTCACTCTCCACTTTCACTTTCATCAAGAGGCTTTTTACTTCCTCTTCACTTTCTGCTATAAGGGTGGTGTCATGTGCATATCTGAGGTTATTGATATTTCTCCTGGCAATCTTGATTCCAGCTTGTGCTTCTTCCAGTCCAGCGTTTCTCATGATGTACTCTGCATATAAGTTAAATAAGCAAGGTGACAATATGCAGCCTTGACGAACTCCTTTTGCTATTTGGAACCAGTCTGTTGTTCCATGTCCAGTTTTAACTGTTGCTTCCTGACCTGCATACAAATTTCTCAAGAGGCAGATCAGGTGGTCTGGTATTCCCATCTCTTTCAGAATTTTCCACAGTTTATTGTGATCCACACAGTCAAAGGCTTTGGCATAGTCAAGAAAGCAGAAATAGATGTTTTTCTGGAACTCTCTTGCTTTTTCAAAGATCCAGCGGATGTTGGCAATTTGATCTCTGGTTCCTCTGCCTTTTCTAAAACCAGCTTGAACATCAGGAAGTTCACGGTTCACATATTGCTGAAGCCTGGCTTGGAGAATTTTGAGCATTACTTTACTAGCATGTGAGATGAGTGCAATTGTGCCATAGTTTGAGCATTCTTTGGCATAGCCTTTCTTCGGGATTGGAATGAAAACTGACCTTTTCCAGTCCTGTGGCCACTGCTGAGTTTTCCAAATTTGCTGGCATATTGAGTGCAGCACTTTCACAGCATCATCTTTCAGGATCTGGAATAGCTCCACTGGAATTCTATCACCTCCAGTAGCTTTGTTCATAGTGATGCTTTCTAAGGCCCACTTGACTTCACATTCCAGGATGTCTGGCTCTAGGTCAGTGATCACACCATTGTGATTATCTGGGTCGTGACGCTCTTTTTTGTACAGTTCTTCTGTGTATTCTTGCCATGTCTCTTTAATATCTTCTGCTTCTGTTAGGTCCATACCATTTCTGTCCTTTATCAAGCCCATCTTTGCATGAAATGTTCCTCAGCATTATACGCTCCTTAAAATTCTTCCAAGCTGTCTGCAGTGAATCTCGCAGACCCCATCCTGTACTGACTCCTTCGGTTTTTCTCACACTGCCATGTGATCATAGGAGATCATGGCAGTCCACTATCTGTGCAATTTGCCCTCCATTGTTCTGGGTAAGCTTCCGGTTTCTTGGATAATCTCCCGACGATTTCTCAGGACAAGACAATTTTCTGGGACACACAGCTGATTCAGAACTTCCTTTATCTTCTCATTTGCAAAAACTATATTCAGTAGAGCAAGCTCTCCCTAAAGAGAGCTCAGATCAGCTCTTTTTATTTTGTTTTTCTATTTTATTTTTTTTTTTTTTTTTGCATCAACCATCATGTCTGTTGATAGTTACAAATCTGTCTCTAATCTCAAAATACCTCGTATTTTCCACAGACCCAGATCACATTTCCACCTGGTCCCATAGTACAATATCGCATTCAAAACTCATTATCACAAGTGAGAATCCCCCCTACCTAGCTTTTCTGTCTTGGTTAAATGACAGCACTGTCCACTCAGGTCTTAAGTTAGAAACCTTTGGGTCCGCTTGGTCTTAGATCTAGGCTCCCCTTGCTTTGCCAGCCTCTTGGTCCAGGGTCTTGCCTTCTCTTGTCTGGAAACTGCAAGCAGCTGCCCCTGTGGCCTCTGTGTCATCAAGATTCAGTATCATTCTGTGCTTTTCCTTGCCATCTGAGGTACTTTACTGAACAACTAAAGTTTCATCATTTCCCCACTACCTATAAAATAATATTTAAACTTACTAATGCAGGCTGTGTCTCCAGCTTCAAAACTGCAAACAGTTCCTTGGAATGCCCTAAGGCCCTCCTTTATGTACAATGTATGCTGCTGCTAAGGCGCTTCAGTCATGTCCGACTCTGTGCGACCCCATAGACGGCAGCCCACCAGGCTCCCCTGTCCCTGGGATTCTCCAGGCAAGATGTATAGATTCCTCAGTTCTTCCTTGGCGATTTCCAGGCCAACAGGTGCTTGATGGATTTAAGAGCTGAAAGATGATGTATGTTCTATAACATGTTGTCTTCACCAGTAAGGGGAAGAGCCTCTCATATTTAGCTTTAACTGTTACTATTTTTGACTTTTATGTGTTAGCGCTTTAAAGACTAGAAAAATATTTAATGTAAAATTTATGTAAATCTTAAGTTTGCATGAATCTTGTTTATGAGATAATAGTATGCTTATTGGGAGAAGGCGATGGCACGCCACTCCAGTATTCTTGCCTGGAAAATCCCATGGACAGAGGAGCCTGGTAGGTTGCAGTCCATGGGGTCGCTAAGAGTCGGACATGACTGAAGCGACTTAGCAGCAGCAGCAGTATGCTTATTGTGGTCAGAGACCAAGTCCTGGAGTAGAGTATCTGCTCCATAAAAGCTCACTGGATTGAGTTGGAACAGTTAAGAATTGGTTTTTAAATTCTACTTTGACACATGTGGTCATGTTAGAATGTATGATTGACCCTAAAGTGTTATGTTATTTATTGGTGAAATGAGGAAGTCAGGAGCTTGCTTGGGAACTGAGCAATCGTTTTTAGAAGTGGCTGACCTTGAGTTTAAGAATAACTGGATAGCCTGACAAGGGGAAGGACTGTCTGTCATGGAAACAATATAGGCTAAGACATGGAGTCGGAAATAGAGCCTGTGTGAATGCCATGTGACCTCAGTGGAAGCTTTATGTTAGGGCAACTAGAAACAGACCTTTCAAACAGGGCTTGATATCCATATTAGGGGGTTTATATATATCCATATATATTCAGAGTCTTATTATTTGATAGATTGTTTCTTTATGGGCCACTCTTTAAGTCCATATATTAACTTTGGAAGTTTCTGGAGCTTTTTCCCAAAAAACTAAAAAAAAATTTTTGCCATCTTTATTTTCAGGATCCAAGTTCGAAATATGGCAACTTTGAAAGATAGTAAGTACTTTATCTCAATATGCGAATTAAGAAAAACTAAATTTTGCCAAATAAAAATACTTCTGAAAGTGTGCTGCTTTAGCCCATTTACGTACTTGGTTAAAATGGACAGTGAATCTATGTCATGTGTCTGTGGCGTTGGAAGAAACCGCTGTGACGTAACACATGGTGGCTGTGCTTCTGTTGTCTGTAGAATGATAATCAGAAAAAACTGTACTCTGTGTGGCGGGTAAAATGTTATGGGACTTGTTTTTGGTTGAAAGCCATTTTCAATGCCATTTAATGTTTTACATGCATAATTTAATGTTACATTGCTGTTTTTGCTTGCTGTCCATATAGCGCAAGGTCTGACTTAGTGGTACTCGACTATTAACTCTAATATGAAGCCTAGTTTGGCAGATGGTCTAACTGCTAGTTATTCTACCTTGCAGTTTAGGAAAATATTTCCATAAATTCACAAATGAAATCATAATTCCTTTATCTTAACACAGCACTTATGTTTTTCAGTTACCAGGCGACTAAAATCAATCAAAAACATCCAGAAGATTACCAAGTCTATGAAAATGGTAGCAGCAGCGAAATACGCCCGAGCTGAGAGGGAGCTAAAACCCGCCCGAGTGTATGGAGTGGGGTCCTTGGGTAAGAGGGGCGTGCAGTCAGATTACAAAGACCTTTTAAGCTAGAGATCGCGGTCCTGAGCACTTACAGGCACTCACGGTCATGGCAGCCCTGTGCAGGCGGGCACTATTGGAGCCCCAGCTTTGCAGAGGAGAAAACCCAAGTCCAGTACAGTCGTGACTTTACCTGCATGGCTTGGCATCCAAGCCTGTCTCTATTCATCACTGTATGTGTTCACCTCCCTTTTAAAGTACTCTGAAAGATTGTTCCTAGATTATTAAATATGCCATCAAAAGATCATGGGGTTTAGTGCATCAGACTCAGATGCTTGATTTTATCCTGTTACAATATGATGTGATCTTTTAGGACTGCAGGTTGGGGTGGGGGTACCCTGCAGTGGAATTTGACTCAACAGTCATGGCTATGATTGAGTATATGGACAGAGTGTTGAAAGAGCAGCTGTAAAGGAGGAAAAAAGATATATCTGTATTATCTGTATTAATCTGTTAGAAATTAACTTTCTGCAGGAGTTTTCTTGTGTTTATATTTCTTGAGCATGCATTCATACTGCTACCGAAAGTTTTGTATGAGAAAATGATAGCATTCCATGCTTCAGTTGAAATGACTCCTTGCTTTGAAAATGCCATACTGGGACCTCCCTGGCAGTCCGCTGGTTAAGACTTCACCTTCTGTGCAAGGGGTGCACGTTCAGTCCCTGGTCAGGGAGCTTAGATCCCACATGCCTCATGGCCAAGAAACCAAAACATTGGACAGAAACAATATTGTAACAAAATCAATGAAGACTTTTTTAAAAATAAAAATACTGTATTTAGTTTCACTTAGCAGTATAGGAGAGACTTGTTCCATTAGGTTTTAGCCATCTTTAACAACACCAGCTGTTTGCTCTTATGAGTCCTGTTCTCTGCTGGGCTTAATGAAGAAATTGACTTGGATATCTGATTAGAATATTTGTGGTATAATATTAAAAATTCATCTTTCTTTATTTTTTAAAATTTTATCTTTAAACTTTACAATATCGTATTGGTTTTGCCAAATATCAAAATGAATCCGCCACAGGTATACATGTGTTCCCCATCCTGAACTCCCCTCCCTCCTCCCTCCCCACACCATCCTTCTGGGTCGTCCCAATGCACCAGCGCCAAGCATCCAGTATCGTGCATCGAACCTGGACTGGCAACTCGTTTCATACATGATATTATACATGTTTCAATGCCATTCTCCCAAATCTTCCCATGCTCTCCCTCTCCCACAGAGTCCATAAGACTGTTCTATACATCAGTGTCTCTTTTGGTGTCTCGTATACAGGGTTATTGTTACCATCTTTCTAAATTCCATATATATGTGTTAGTATACTGTATTGGTGTTTTTCTTTCTGGCTTACTTCACTGTGTATAATAGGCTCCCATTTCATCCACCTCATTAGAACTGATTCAAATGTATTCTTTTTAATGGCTGAGTAATACTCCATTGTGTATATGTACCACAGCTTTCTTATCCATTCATCTGCTGATGGACATCTAGGTTGCTTCCATGTCCTGGCTATTATAAACAGTGCTGTGATGAACATTGGGGTACACGTGTCTCTTTCCCTTCTGGTTTCCTCAGTGTGTATGCCCAGCAGTGGGATTGCTGGATCATAAGGCAGTTCTATTTCCAGTTTTTTAAGGAATCTCCACACTGTTCTCCATAGTGGCTATACTAGTTTGCATTCCCACCAACAGTGTAAGAGGGTTCCCTTTTCTCCACACCCTCTCCAGCATTTATTACTTGTAGACTTTTGGATCACAGCCATTCTGACTGGCGTGAAATGGTACCTCATAGTGGTTTTGATTTGCATTTCTCTGATAATGAGTGATGTTGAGCATCTTTTCATGTGTTTGTTAGCCATCTGTATGTCTTCTTTGGAGAAATGTCTATTTAGTTCTTTGGCCCATTTTTTGATTGGGTCATTAAAAATTCAAGTCAAGGCTGCCAGTCAACTTCTAAGTCCTTCAAACTGAAAAAATGTTAACTGCTGGATATTAAATGGCTAATCTTTAAAATATTTAAGAACTTTAAATAGGAATTTTATTTTTTATGCTGTACAATATAAAAGATAAAAAGAAACTTAAAAGGAATATTCTCTTCACTTCCCTGAACTTTAGAGTTAGTATGTACCTTTCTCCACCTTTTATGGAGGGTTCTCAAGTATTGAAATTTGAGAGTCCTGCTCTAATTGAAGAAGGGTAATAGGAATTTTGTTGAAGTGGGGGCATGTGGCAGCCATGAGGATGCAGTTTCCAACTAGAGAGACAGCTGCTGAAACCATCCTATGTTTGCACCCGAGACATGCTTCCCACGAGCTCCTCCTGACAGATGGGGTGCTCAGGCTGCATGTTCTGTGGAGACCTGGGGCTCCCTGGCAGCCTTGCTGAGCTTTCCCTCGACTGCTCTGCAGGCCAGGAAGCTGCCTCCTCATCTTTCTTCCCACTGGTCAGACAGGCATCGCAGCGTGATGGCTCTTCTGACCTCCTTCCTGTGTCTTCTCTCAGGCATTTTCCCAGTAAAATCCATGTGTATTGAACCCTATTTGAATCCCTCTTGGCTTCTGCTTCTTCGAAGATCAGACCAACAAAGTGAGGCTGTAAAAGTAACACCCAAAGTAAAATGGCATCCATTATTTTAATGTCAGTAGTTTTCATAAAAGCTCGCTGTGCAGATATATGAATAGTTCAGTAAATATTTACTCCCTGCTTTCTTGGTTGTACTCTGAAGATTTTAATTATTTAAAAATTTGGTAAGTCTAGATAAGTCGTCACTTCTCTAAGTCTGGCCTCTTTACAAGCTGATTGTACTAGTGATTTCTTTTAGTCAGTGCTTAGATAACTTTGTGTCTAGAGACCTCTTAACAGAGATTTAGACCTTTATGGTTTTCAACCTCTTTGTAAATGAAATAAGTGCAAAGATACTTGATAAGTAAAGGCATCGTTTTGTGAATTAGGGGTTATTGCTGTATTTAGTGTAATTACACCTTTTTTTTTTTTTTTTTGAAGCTCTGTATGAAAAGGCTGATATTAAGACTCCTGAAGACAAGAAGAAGCACCTCATCATCGGTGTGTCCTCGGACCGAGGGCTCTGTGGTGCTATTCACTCCTCGGTTGCTAAACAGATGAAAAGCGAGGCGGCCAACCTTGCAGCAGCTGGGAAAGAAGTTAAGATTATTGGAGTTGGTGATAAAATCAGGAGTATACTTCACAGGTAATATAAATACATATTGTTTATTCAGAAGGCTGCAGGTGTGAGTAAAGGGCATTTTCTTTAATAGTTGATTTAAGCAAGGTGTCTTTTTGGTTGCCATTTTATACACACGGAGAAGCTTTGTTTTGTTTCAAGTTTTGTTCCAGGATATCTTAGAATGTGTAGATTTCCCTTGTTTTTTACTTGTCATTTGCTTCTCCTTCTTCCAAACCATAAATGGAATACAATAGGAGTGTCAGAAGCTAAGGGCTTTTTTTTTTTTTTTTTTTTTAATGAGGACTCTGAGGAGTTGTCATGGCCTGGAAATGCCAGAAATGAGTAACAGTTAATTAGAATTGGCAGGAGAGGAGTAAAGGCAGAGAGAGAGATAAGGCGAGAAAAGGTGATTGTGAGTCCTCAGTTCTGGGCAGGCTCTGAAGGATGGGTGATCATAATAACGTAGGGGGTACCTTAATTCAGTGAACACCGCATTCTCCACTCAAAATACACTTGATTCATAGAGTATTTTTGCCTTGTTCCTTGCGCAGAAGTATTCCGCTCAGCTGTTACAGATGATCTCTTCGTTTTCTCATAGGACTCATTCTGACCAGTTTCTGGTGACATTCAAAGAAGTGGGGAGGAGGCCCCCTACCTTTGGGGATGCGTCAGTCATTGCCCTTGAGCTGTTAAATTCTGGATACGAATTTGATGAAGGGTCTATCATCTTTAACCGATTCAGGCAAGAAAAATGTTGGAATCCAAGCTTTTTTATGTTCAGATTTTTTTCAGTTGAGTAAATGTCTCCTTAATAGTGTGAAATTATAATCTTGGAATTTACATTAGTTTTTGCCATTTCTAGGTCTGTCATCTCCTACAAGACAGAAGAAAAGCCCATCTTTTCCCTTGACACCATTTCAAGTGCTGGTAAGTATATTTTGTATGACAAGTATTTTTCCTATGAAACGAGAGATTTGCAGATTGAGGAAAACAGTATTTGTCAGGGTGGCTTTTTTTCAGCAGTAACAAAAATGTTGAGTTGTTTCTATCATCATCTATTAGCAGCTTCCATGAAACCATAAAACATTCATTGTATAAATAAATATCCATTGGGGGTCAACATTATATATGAAAGTCATCATTGCTCAGTGAAGCATTCTGGAAATAATACTCAGGAATCAATTTCATTTTCCTCTCCTATATATTATATTTCTTCTATTCTAAGAGGTACACTTTTTAATGTCTCTAAAATTGAGGTGCTTCTACCAGTCAGTAACATCATTTTTAATTGGCTGTGTTACTTTATTTCTTCATGGTATATAAAATAGGAGTTACATGATCCTCTGCATCTTAAGTCAACGATGTGCAGCCCTGTCTCATTTTACCCTAATGAAGACTTTTTGAATGCGCTGCTAAATTTCTGCTGCCTAATTGCTGAAATGCAGAGCAGCCTCTAACTCTTTGACTCATATTCTCAGAAGAACTTTCCCTCCCTCATTGTCTTGACACTGTCAAATTTCTCCAATAACCACATGATTGAGTTGGGATTTTTATATCACAGTATACAAGTCTCATTTCTCTCCTTAATTTCTCTATTGAAAAACTCGGTCCCGGACTGTGCTGGCTTAGTCCAGGGCACTCTGCTAGATGCTCTCCAGAGGCTCTATACCTGTGAAATGTAGGGCTGTTACTTTAAATGTCAGCCTCTTGAGTTTTATGAAGTTAAGCATTTCAAGTAGAATACCAAGTGCTTTGTTTACACATCATGTTTTACTGAAAATCTGCTATAATCTATAGTATGAAAATAGATGAAGCTTTTAGAACTGTGTCTTTTAACCAGTCTCACATTGACTTCTCTGTGATTATAAAGGATTTTTGCACCAGGAAGCTTCTTGATTAAATCAGTTTTTGCATTTCAACAGAGAGCATGAGTATCTACGATGACATTGATGCTGATGTGCTGCGGAATTACCAGGAATACAGCCTGGCCAACATCATCTACTACTCCCTGAAGGAATCCACCACGAGTGAACAGAGCGCCAGGATGACGGCCATGGACAATGCCAGCAAGAATGCTTGTAAGTGCCCGGCACAGTCTGAGGGCTTCCCTTTGCTGAGGCTGCATGGAGGCCCTCGCTCATATCAAAGGGTGTTAGCAATTCTGGAAGAGGAGCAGGAGAGCTGGGGTCTGGTCCTGGGCTCTGCCACTGATCCTGTGAGGATAGAAAAGTTATATTCTTCTCCTTAAAGGAAGTAACGTCTTACTTGGTAGGAAGTAAGTGTGCAAGTACTTTAATTCTTGGAAGATACAAAAAAAATATGTCTCCATAACATTTTTCAAGAGGCCAGTTCCACTACCTGAAAAGAGACAGAATCTTATTTTTTAATTAAACAACTTACATCTCATGAGTGAGTTAGTGAGCAAGGTATTCTTTTCTGGTTTTAAATCTTGTTGTCTAATCTTCGTTTTGTTTGTAGCTGAAATGATTGACAAATTGACTCTGACATTCAATCGCACCCGCCAAGCTGTCATCACCAAAGAGCTGATAGAAATCATCTCTGGTGCTGCGGCTCTGTAAGTAACTGAGCATTGCCTTCAGCATTCTTGTCTCATAGTGCCTGCTCGTTTATCCTTGGCTCGTTTATGTCCCCTTCTCCCCTTTTTTGGTCTGTTACAGCAAAAAAATGATCTATTGCTTAATCTTGTTTGCTTACTCTTAGAATATAAAGATTTGATGAAAATGAGATCTCTAGAGTATTTTTGATTGTTTCAGCTGAAACATTCAGGCTTAGTTTATGAGTTACTGGTTTTCGGTTTGTTTTTTTTAAAATCTGTAAATTATTGAATGGTGGTAGGGTCAGGAAGTTTTTAAGTAAGTTTTCTGTATCAGTACTGTCCTTCGATAGTTCTTAAAATACCGCTGTCCTTAAGAAAATGTCTTGGTTGTTTAGCTAGATATGTTAATGTTTGTAACCAGGGTTACAGTAATGGGAAATCTATAAAAAAGGATTACGTTGAACACCCATTACATGCCTCATATAGTGCTAAAGGGTGGGATCCTTTGTCCCAAGGCGTTTACATCCTAATAGGATAAGAAAACATAGACAATTGTAGACAATTGTGCTGAAAGATAAAATGTGTATTAAGTAATCTTTGACTCATTCTCTCACCTCCTGCTAATTGGTCACCACGTTCTCTAAATCTTACCTTCTTCTAAATATCCCTTGACTTTCTCCCCTTTATGCCCTCTGAATGCATCTTTGTCATTTCTCTCCCAAATTAGGAAATATATTTTTTAAGTGGCACATGCTTTTTCCTGAAATGTCATTCTTTTTTTCCCCTGCACCCTTAATCCTCCACCTGACTGACTTCTGTTTGTCCTTCATAACGGAGCTGGGGGACTCCTTTCCCCCAGAAAACCCTCCTTTGTGGTGTGAGTGGGGCTATTTCCCGTGTTTCCCTCCATCACAGCACTTACACCATTTTATTAGGAACTGCCCTTAGGTTTGTCTGTGTCCTGTGGCTTGAGAGGGGCCATGTCTCGTTCACTTTTGTAGCTTCATCACCTGGCATGCACTTCCTTAGTAAATATTTGTGGAGTGAATGAATGGTAAGCCATGAGTGTATTAAGAACTGGAATTTTAGAAGAGACAGAAATAACACTTTGCTGAGTATATGAGTATGTGGGTCCAGGTTTAAGACTCGGGGAAAGGTTCATCGCTAAGGTGACATAGAAGTTGGTCCTTTTTGTCTCTGGAGGATGGAAATGGGCAGGATTCCAGAGACACACACAAACTGGTTGAGACCATTCTGTCAGTGTTGGTTGGCTCCATCAGCTCTGCTGTCCTAAACAGCCTTCCTTCTCTTATTTTGCTTTCAAGCCTGCGTTTGAACCATCTGTCCTCCTGGTCACTACTGCTCTGTTAGCATCAGCGTCCAGGCAGTGATGAGTGGTCCTGCCACTTTCCAGCTTGACAGAGACAGTTAAGATGCTCTCCCTGCAACACAGTTGTTTTCTATGACATGCGAGCTAGGATGGGGTTAAGCAGGTGTATTATTCGTGTCCTCCTTGCTGTACATTCTACTGCTTCTCCGGTGGCGAGTGTGCCTAGGCCTGGGGGAAAGAACTGCACTCTGAAGGTCTGGGGGCTGTGAGATGCAGAGAGCCAGGGGAAAGAGGAATGGATGCTCGGAATAAATGGAGGCTACAGCCTCTGCAGAGTGGAGGACCCAGCTCTTGATTAGGAATATGGGGACCTGACTGAAAGTAGCAAATGCAGAGAAATGAGAAGGAGATTGGGACATGAAGAATGAGACTTTTAATAACAGTTCAAATAACTGGAAATTGACTATTCAGTTTTCACTTTCTAGAAAGGCAGGCTAAATCCTTTATTAAAGGTTAGCTATGCAGACCTTAATAATCCTCATGATGGATTATTTATATGAAATGAACCTGCATGCTCTGTAACCTGTCAGCTCTTCTGCTTAAAGGCTAGTATTTAATACAAACACATTTCACTATTTGGTAATAAAAGGCATGAGTAAACCATATTTGAGGTGCCAAGTGTTAGTTGCTAGCTTAAATTAAAAAAAAAAAATTATATACTACTTATAGCAAAGTTGTGGTTTAAAGTATGCTTTCATAGTCCTGCCTACTTGCATGAACATGGTTTTATTACTCTAACCAGATTCAGGTCTGTAATGTTTTCTAACAATTAGTGACTCTGTTTCAAGGAACTCTTTTGGTAAGTATTTATGTGATATACTCAAGGTAGTGAATGAGGAAATGGGCTTTTCTAGTTGGAAATTGTACATGATTAACCAGCATGGATTGCTTCCTGACCTGCTTGTTTTCTGTTTGTGTTTTCCTTCTAATATAATAACCCAGGGACTAATGAAAATCAAGTTTCATCCTCAGACAAGAGGTAAAGTGGTAATTCACACCCTCCCCCCATCCCATCAGAAAACAAACCCAGTCAGAGAGAATTGAAACTAATTCAGCAACAGGGAAACTGATTTCTTGGGAGATGAGACTGGCCGGCTATTAGGGCAGCAGTCAGATTGTGGGAGCACATGGCTGATGCTAGGGGTCTTTTTTTTTCCTTCTTAAATATATTAAAACTACAAGGATAAAGAATCAGCATTTCTTTGCAGTACTAAAAGCAGGCTGGTGAAGAACAGTGGTTCTCAGACTTCCTGGTCTCAGAACCCCTTGAAGTCTGAGTCTGCAAAAGATAGCTCAGTCCTCTCCACTTCTCTATTCATTCTGTTCTGACATTGCAGGTCATGTAGGTTCTGGAAAACTCCACCATGTACTCTTAAGAATGAGAATAAAACAGGCAAGCAGCATTGTTACAGAAATTAGTTTTGCCCTCACAGACCCCATGAAAAGGTCCCCACACCAAAACTTGAGAACCACTAGTGTATAGAGGAACAGTTTATTATGTAGAGTCAGTTCAAGTCCCACTTTAGATACATATTATCTCTTGATATGTTTAATTTCCAAAAAAAAATTGTTTGATTTTTATTTGTTGTATACTTTTATTTTTCAGGTAAAGAAGAATTCAGCAAGCTGATTTTGTTTTTAGCTTACTGCTGTCCTTGTCAGAAGAATATATTGGTCCATTGTTCAGATTACTAAAGACAGCAAGATATTTGTAAATTATCTTACAATAAATGACTCAACATAAAATCACTGCTTTTTTTTTTTTTTACTATTTTTATATAAGAACAACCATTTTCAAACTGAGATCTTACAACACTTCAAAATATTAACATACTTGTATTAAAATTTCTTAGTAAGAAGCTAGTTGAAGAGGCTCTTGTGATTTTTTGGTTTCTTAACAGCCATGGAAAGCCTGGCTTCTGAGGGGTCACAGAGTGGAAGGAAGAGGTGCCAGCCACAACCCCAAGCCAGGCCTCCCTGCCTGTCACCCTCAGAAGACCACCAGCGCAAGGCAACAGTGCCATGTCCGAGTCATTCACTGTTGTATAGAGGGTGGAGAATTCCAGGGACGCACTGACTCTAAATAAATGTTTAAATCTTTTCCAAGGACTGAGAACCATTTCAGTAGGGTATTCACTTCACATTCACATTTAGATAGCCATTAACTTTGGGCACGTGAGCTATTCTACAGAACGAGCTGGCCCTGCCAAAATGTTGGGATTTTTTTTTCCTATTTAAGAGGATTTAGGGCTACAGTCCATGGGGGTTGCAAAGAGTCAGACATGACTTGAGTGACTAACACTTAACTTTTTTAGGGGTTTTTTTATTGCAAAAGTAATACAGGAATTACAAAAGACTACATAACTATAAAAAATATACATAAAGCCCATCGTCAACACTTTATATTACTCTTAAAACCATTAAGAAGAAGGTTGCCAGAGGAAGGTAAACTGAACAGAATCTCAGTGTCATTTTCTAGCTTCCCTGAAGTGATTTAAGAGCCATTTTGATTTCTGAGTTTTTGTGACACTTGTTTTCCTCTGAAAACTTAGGTCTCTACCTGCGTTGCTCTGAAATGTTGCCACGATGATTGTTAATAAGCATCTTTGGGCAAGTCTCTGCACATTTGGATGAATACTTCTGTGTACTTAATTGATCAGTGACTCAGACTGTGTGTTGGGTTGGCCAAAAAAGTTCATTTGGGTTTTTCCATAAGCTCTTAACATGGAGCATAAACTTTGGGGCAAATTGGGTTAGAATCCTAGTTCAGCCCTTACCAGCTGTGTGACCTTGGGTGAGTTAATCTTTCAGTTTTATCATCTGTAAAATGATTAAAATAGGACTTATCTTATAGGGTTGTTATGAGGACTACATGAATCAATATTTGCAAAATACTTAGAATCTGACATGGGATGAGTGCTGTAGCTGTTTAAATGTTACCCGATACACTTAAGTGATCATCATGTTTACTGATCTTGTGTGTGTTGCTGCTGCTGCGTCGCTTCAGTCGTGTCTGACTCTGTGCAACCCCATAGACGGCAGCCTACCAGGCTCCTCCGTCCATGGGATTTTCTAGGCTTAAAAGTACTGGAGTGGGGTGCCATTGCCTTCTCAGCTTCTCTGTGTTAGCACTCTTAAATTCTGAAGATATAATAATTACAGTCCTCTATATGTCTGGTTCAAAGACATAATAAAAATGTAAGCCTTTTGGGTATAGTGAAAGTGTTTGTCACTCAGTCGTGTCCAACTCTCTGCAACCCCATGGACTATAGCCTGCCAGGCTCCTCTGTCCATGGAATTCTCCAGGCAAGAATATTGGAGTGGGTTGCCATTCCCTTTTCCAGGGGATCTTCCCAACCTAGGAATCGAACCCAGGTCTCCTTCATTGCAGGCAGATTCTTTACCGTCTGAGGCAGCAGGTAAAAAAATCCCCCAATGAGGAGGACTTGTCTGGCAGTCCAGAGGTTAAGACCTACATGGTTCCACTGCAGGGGACCACGGTTCCATACCTGGTTGGGGAACTAAGATCCCATATGTCCCATGGCAAAAAAAAAAAAATATATATATATATATAATTTTAAAAAGTCTTGACAATCGGGCTTTATTAAAATTATCGAAATACTGAGGGAAGACATTTGCAATACAAATAAAATTTGAATATAGTTGTATTTTTTTAAACATCCACAAATCAGACAAAACCCACTTTTAAAAGAATGAGGTGAAAAACCTTAGTTTACAGTAACTTAGATGAATGTCCAGGGAATTATGGTGGGAATTCTGAAAGGTACACTCTATGATTCCATGTATGTAGCATTTTTTTATATGACAAAACTTTAAAAGTGGAGAATAGACTAGTGGTTGTCAGAGATTAGAGACAGGGGAGCAACAGGAAGGCTGGGATGGGTATCAAAGGGCAGTGAGGAAGATCCTTGTATTAGACAAATAAAAGACTGGACATCCTATTAAGATAACTGTCCTGGACTTTGCAAAAAAGTAAACGTCATGAAAGACCAAACAAAAAACCAACAAGCAAAAGACAAACAACTGGTGGGATTGGCCTACCAAGAGAGGAAAACGAATTTGCTGGTGGGCCAGTGGTTAGGACTCCAGCGGCTTTCACTGCCTTGGAACTGGGTTTGATTCCTGCTTGGGACTGACTAACCTGTAAGGCGCTTGGCACAACCAAAAAAAAAAAAAAAAAAAAAACCTAAGTGCAATGAATGAGTCTTGAATAGGTCAGAGATTAAAAAAAAAAAAAAAAGCTATAAAAGACATTTGGGAACAATGGTAAAATTTAAGAATGCTACTTCACATTGGGTCAGGGTGACTGTTATCAATCTTGTGTTTGCTTTATGTGATTGTTTGGATGGTGGGGTAATGGAAGTTGAGATACACTTCAAGGATCCTCCCTTCAGCTGGACGGAAGGAAGTATTCCCTTAGCTTCCGAGAATTCTGGACGCACACAGCCCTCAGCTGACAAAGCTCATTGGAACTGCCTCAGCTGGAGACCACCTTGCCCACGGTCATGGCTCCACTCCTGGGCAGCCCACACCCATGGCCTGATCACCGTGGGAGTAAAGCCATGCCCCCTTGCCTGAGCTCAGGATAGTTCTAAAGCTCTCTGTGGGGTTTGCTGAGATCTTTCCTGAGGATGGGCTGCAGCTCAGCATCTCCCTCCCCAGCTGGACTCCTTCCCTTTATCCAGGCAGTGATCTCAAGAGCACCCCTTCGCTAGTCTCCATCTCAGACCCTGCGTCTGAGATCTGTCTCAGAACACACCTTGGGGGCGGGTCTGATTTGGGACGGTGCTCACAGGAAGGGTTTGAGGGAGTGGATGCTAGGACAGGACTTGGGAGCTGGCTCAGCCCCTCGGCCACTACAAAGACTGCCTTGGGAGTGGCAGATGGAATACAGAGCCCCAGGCATGAGGTGGATCCCGAACGTGCAGGTTGGTACAACCCCCACGCTGGTTCCCTGGCTTCTGGGTAAGAACTGTGGCAGTGGGAAGGCAGAGGACAACTTTTTCAGACTGGTTAAACTGACTTAACAGGGCTTCCCTGATGGCTCAGTTGGTAAAGAATCTGCCTGCAATGCAGGAGACTCCAGTTTGATTCCTGGGTTGAGAAAATGTGCCGGAGAAGGGATAGGCTACCCACTCCAGTATTCTCGGGCTTCCCTTGTGGTTCAGCTGGTAAAAGAATCAAGCTGGAATGTGGGAGACCTGGGTTTGATCCCTGGGTTGGGAAGATCCCCTGGAGAAGGGAAAGGCTACCCACTCCAGTATTCTGGCCTGGAGAATTCCATGGACTATACAGTCCATGGGGTTGCTAGGAGTCGGACATGACTGAACTTTCACTTCCATTGGGGGTCGGGGGAGGTAGAAGTCAGTGGTACACTTAAAGACTTAAAGAAGTTGGTGTGTGTGCACACTCAGTCGCTCACTTGTGTCCAACTCTGCCATCGCTTGGACAGTAGCCTGCCAGGCTTCTCTGTCCATGGCATTTCCTAGGCAAGAATACAGAAGTGGGTTGCCATTTCCTTCTCCAGGAAGGAAATTCAATCCCAACCCAGGGATTGAATCCGTGTCTCCTTTATCGGCAGGTGGGTTCTTTATCGCTGGGCCACCCGGGAAGCCCAGGGGTTGGGGGAGGGGCAAAATAGGGGAAAGGGATTCAGGGGGACAAACTGCTATTATGAAATAAAACACAAAGATGTGATACAAAGCACAGAGAATGCAGCCAATATTTTACAATAACTGATGCCCAGTGTGACGGTGTTATAAGGTGGGGACTTGGGGAAGGTCCGGAGAGTGTAGCCCTCATTAATGAGATTAATGCTGTAATAAAAGAGATCCAACAGAACTCCCCGGCTCCTCCCACCTTGTGAGGATACAACCTGAAAATTCTGTGCCCCAGGAGAGGGCCCTCACCAGACAATGCTGATCTCAGATTTCCAGCCTCCAGAACTGTGAGAAATAAATGTTGATAAATGACCCAGTCTGAGTTACAGCAGTCAGAAGGGACTAATACAGTACAGGCTATCTTAATGCACTGCCCACTCCCCTGAAGGACTGAAGGCTTCCATGTTCCCTGGAATTGTCTCATATCATACGCTCTCCTCAGGTAATGATTTGCTAAAATGGGAATATAAAGGTCCAGCCCCTTTGTTCCAACTCAGGACAGAGGTGAAGGGTCAATCCCGAGTTAGAGCTCCCTATGGGATTGCCTGAGGTCCCTCTGAAAAGTGCATTGGAAACCCCTTTCCTTGTACAGGCGTAGACCCTAGGAGCACTTGATAAACCTGCAGGTTAATCTCCACCTCAGAATTGGAGAACTGAAGCCATGACACACGGTTATGGAGGGGAATGTCCTTCTCTGGGGAGATAGATGCTGGAGTATTTCTGGGTTAAATGTCAAGATGTTTGCAATTTATTTTCAAACTTCTGAAAAAAAAGTTCTATATGTATGGATGTATATAGTAAATGTGGCAAAATATTTATAATTGGTGAATCTAGGTGATGTGTGTACCTGTGTTTGTACTTCTGTTTCAATGTTTCTGTAGGTTTGAAAATCTCCAAAATAAAAGATTAAGGGGTTGAAACACACAGAGAGGCGATATAAGAGATGTAAAAGGAATTTCCAGAAGTATTAACAGAACATAAGAGGGTGTCATGAGATCCAAGAGTTTCAAAATGAAGATGAGTGTTCAACATTATCAAATGGCTACAAAATGGTCAAGCTAGGATAGGACTGAAGTGTCCTAGAGATTTAGCACCCAGAAGGTCCTTGATAATCTTGGGGACAGAACTGTCAGTGGAGAAAAACAAAGGCAGCCTGCCGCCTACTAAATTGCTCATTGTCTGCAGCTTGTCATTTAGCTGCAGTATCATATTTTCCATTCTGTTGGTTTACTGGGACTTAAAAAAAATTGAATATTAGGTTCAAAGTTCTGGAATGGTCCCTATAAGGAGAAGGTAGAGTCATGGAGCAACTCACAATTTATTGGGGAGGCACATTAACTCAAATACTAAAGGCACTGTGACGGGTGCAAGAACAGAGGGACACAGCGTAGAGGAGGGGAGGGGAGGAAGCAGCACTCCAGAAGCTCTTAGAAGAAAACAGCAAAAACGGGTCAAGACGGAGTAAGTGAGTCAATACAGCCTGGCTTCCTATAGGCTGAATCTAGCTTAAATGTAGGACTAGTTTGGCTTGCAAATGTATTCCCAGGACTTCCCTGGTGGCATGTACAGTGAATAAGAATTTGCCTGCCAATGCAGAGGACAGGGGTTTGATCCCTGATTCAGGAAGATTCCAGATGCCAAAAAGCAACTGAGCCCATGAGGACAACTACTGAGCCCACTCTCTGGAGCCCTAGAGTCACAACAACCGAAGCCAGTGCACCTAGAGCTGTGCTCTGCAACAAGAGAAGCCACCTCAACGAGAAGCCCACACACCACAATCAAGACCCAGCTCGGCCAAATAAGTAAATAGAATAAAAAAAATTTTTTAATGTATTCTCAATAGTTAAAAATATTGATCGAGCTACTGATCACAAAACCCCGATTCCTGCAGCTCCTTAAGATCTGGTAGCCCTTACCTGGAGCAGGGAATCTAGGGCAGGCAACAGTTCTTCATACACCCAGCTGGATTTTAGGACTTTCACCTCCGTAGGCAACTGAGTCCTCTGTTCTTCTGACAGATCCTAGACGCTGGTGAGAAGACAATGGCACCCCACTCCAGTACTCTTGCCTGGAAAATCCCATGGACGGAGGAGCCTGGTAGGCTGCAGTCCATGGGGTCGCTAAGAGTCCGACACGACTGAGCGGCTTCACTTTCACTTTTCACTTTCATGCATTGGAGAAGGAAATGGCAACCCACTCCAGTGTTCTTGCCTGGAGAATCCCAGGGACGGGGGAAGCTGGTGGGCTGCCGTCTCTGGGGTCGCACAGAGTCGGACACGACTGAAGTGACTTAGCAGCAGCAGCAGACGCTGGTGAAGGGAACACTGGCAAACTCTCGCCCAGCAGCATGCCACCCGTTTTTGTAAATAACATTTTATTGGAACCAGGGCTGCGATTTGAAAGAGGTAACCCGAGACAGGAAAGGGGCAGGGTAGTAGCTCGGATTTTTAAATAACTGTGTTAAAATACTAGTAATTTTCATTACGTTTTCTGCTGTCCCCTTAAATTGAAACCGGTGGTCAGCGCCACACAGGCCACACCTTACACCCCGCCCTATTGTGAAGAGTTGCCAATGACATGATTAACAGCTTGGACCTGATTTAATCTATACACTGGTAAACAGATTTTTTTTTTTTTTAGCAGAGGCTTGATTAGATCCGCAACTGGAAGTTTCCACGCCCCTAAAGCCCACCCTTGCACTCACAGCCTCTCGGGTTCTCACTACTCTCTAACACCCACATCCTGGTTCCTTCTTCGGGCCCTGAACCACTGACGGTGCCCTCCCCGGTCCCCTCCGAGCGAGTACCCCAGGAGGCCCCAGGCACCTGCCTCTGGCGCATCCCTCACCTGCGCCCCGCGCCGCCGTTTCCTGCATCCTTCCAGGCCCCAGAGTCAACACCGGGACCATCGCTCTGCTACAACGGGGCGGAGCTTCCGCATCGGCCCGCTCCGCACTCGGCTAGTGCTGCCTCGCCCCGGCGACCATCCAGCGGGAGGCGGAGCAAGCCCAAAATGGCGGCTCTCAGGCTGGCGCGCTCCGTGCTGCTGAGGCTTTGAGGTGGTCGCCGGGGGTCGGGGGGGGACGATTTCCCCGCCGCGGAGGCCCTGGAGGATGAATCGGGGGCCCTGCTAAGACTAGGCGGCGGAGGTGGAGAGAAGTGGCGGCACGGACTGCGTTGGAGTCCACGGAGCGGGATGTGCGAGAGTTACTCCAGGTCGTTGTTGAGGGTCTCGGTGGCGCAGATCTGCCAGGCGCTGGGCTGGGACTCGGTGCAACTGAGCGCCTGCCACCTTCTCACGGACGTGCTGCAGCGTTACCTGCAGCAGCTGGGACGGGGCTGCCACCGGTACTCGGAGCTGTGTGAGTACCGGGCTGGGGACGGGAGGCTGCCTGGCCGGTCACGAGTGACACCTCCGCGCTCCCCTGTGCTCTCCCGGCGTCCGGGAGGTGTTAGTCCTTCGCCCTCACCCCGCGATCGGGTGTCTTCTCGGCCCCTGACGCTCCTCCGCTCCCACTGCCCCTGGAAACTCGAGTCATCCCTCTGCTGCCTCTTCGCCAGCCGCTAACTTATCCCGCGTGCAGCAGGAGCCGGGTCCCCGCTCCCAGCTCCACACCCTCTGCCCTCCTCTCTGATCTGAACATCGGCCTTAATCATCGTCTCCTTTGGCAGCGTGCAGAACCCCCTGCAGAACGCCTTACAGCCTCTGTTAGTTTGGTCCTTTCCCTCCCCTTGCCCGCAAACTACTACAACTAGTTGTCACAGGCGCTCCGTCTACCGGCCGTTTCTTACAAGCCTGGCCGTTCTTCAGCTCCTGACAACACAGACTCGTTGACAGCTCTGCTGCGTTAGGGACACTGCCTCTTCTTTCTGCTTCTGTTCGTTTCAGGGGCAGCATCTCTGCGAACTTGGTCAGTTTCACTTATGTTCACTTTCACTTACATCTCAATTGATTTCCTCCTCCCCTGTATTTTTATGTCAGTGGTTATCAGAGTGTGCAAGAGAGATCATAGGCAGTTTACAAGGTTACCCAGGTAGTCTGGGCTACAGCAGATGGTTTTTAAGTGAATATCTGGTAGTATCTGCTCTTCAGTGGCTAAGTCGTGTCTGACTCTTTTGCGACTCCACGGGCTGCATCCCACCAAACTCCCCTGTCCATGGGGTTTCCCGGGCAAGAAGACTGACGTGGTTTGCCATTTCCTTCTCCAGGGGATCTTCCCCGGCGCAGTGACAGTCTGGCAGTCTCCTGCCTTAGCTGGCGGATTCTTTACCACGGGGCCAGGAGTATCTATAGCTGGTGGCATTTACAAAGTTGGAATATTTAATAGATGCAACACATCATCTCATTGATGGGAAGTCTCTGTGTGGAGAGGGAACTGACCCTCATTGAAGTTTTAGGGCATTATTTTTCAAGTGGTAAGCTGGAGAACTGGGTGAAGTGTTTCATGGAACATTTTGTTTTGTTAAGGTGGTTACCTCACTGAAAAATTGACACCCATGGATACACTTTACTTCTTAGGTCCCAATTTCCATTCCAACTTCCATGCTGCTGCTGCTAAGTCGCTTCAGTCGTGTCCGACTCTGCGACCCCAGAGACAGCAGCCCACCAGGCTCCCCCGTCCCATAGTGCTATCAAAATGACCTGTCAGTCACGCTATAACACAAATCTGACTGTGTCATTCTTAAAAATATTCCACTTAGTTACAGGCTGGGAATCTGAGCTCTCCAGCAGCACGCGCTTGCCTTTGTGAGCTCACATTTTCTTACTCCAGTACTCTTCCCTGGAAAATCCCATGGACGGAGGAACCTGGTAGGCTGCAGTCCATGGGGTCGCTAGAGTTGGACACGACTGAGCGACTTCACTTTCACTTGTCACTTTCATGCATTGGAGAAGGAAATGGCAACCCACTCCAGTGTTCTTGCCTGGAGAACCCCAGGGACGGGGGAGCCTGGTGGGCTGCCGTCTATGGTGTCGCACAGAGTCGGACACGACTGAAGCGACTTAGCAGCAGCAGCAGCAGCTGTCCTGTCACCCTTAGTCTGCAGCCATGCTGCTTGCTTTTCCTGAAACGCTTTAAGCCTGCCCTTCCTGCCTGCGTGCTGTTTGCTGGCATGTCCTTCACCCCCTGCCCACGGATAGTATGACTTCTGTTTTGAGATTCACTTAGGAAACTCATAATATCTCTTCTCATAATTCTGTGCATATTTCTGCCATGTTAACTGAACATCTTGTTTGTTTTTTAAATATATTTATTTGGCTGTGCTGAGTCTTAGTGGTGGCACGCGGGGTCTTGGATCTTCATTGAGGCTTTTGGGACCTAGTTCCCTAATCAAGGATGGAACCTGGGCCCCCTGCATTAGGAGCTCGGAGTCTTAGTCACTGAACCACCAGGGAAGTCCCTGAATACCTTATTTTGTAATCATCTGTGTATGACTCTCACCATCTCCTCTTCCCTCCCCAGGAGACAAATGTATTATATTTGTATTCAGTAACCTAGTATAGTGCCATAATATCATAGGCAGCCAGGAGATACTTGTTGAATAAATAACCTAACTGATAAGCCACCACCATGATAACTATTTAGTCGTTTAACTTTTTGAGTTTTAAAAATGTGTATCTTTGGACCGCTTGATTCACAGCCGTGTCAGATCTGCACTTGAAGCTGCCGAGTGGCTCGTTCACGGTTGTCTTGCATGCGCACCACCAGCGCATTGCTCTCTGCTTTTGCTTCATTTTCCTCCCTCCTCCCTTCCTGGCCCTTGAGTGAGTTTACTGTTACAGTGTGCGTGCTCCCGGTTATATTTTTTGCTCCCAAATTCCCTAAATGAGGATGGCTGTTCTGTACCTTTAGGTCAAAATACCCACAGAATACATAGTTTCCTTTCCTGAGACACAGAAACAGATGGGTGCTGGCGCTGCACGCAGCCAGGCGTCCTGGAGTCATGGGCTGAGCCTTGTTTTGCCTGCATGTGAACCTCGTGTGTAATTGCCCAGTCTCTGTAATGATTGTCTTACTTTTAGTGAGAATAGGATGATCCGGTTCATTACTCCCCATTGTGATCTGGTGACTTTTCAAAAATGCTACTTCCTGGTATACTTAACTGGTTACAGACTTTTCTAGGTTTTTTTTTTTTCTCCACTATTCTTATTTCAGACTGGAATTAGGTCCCCACTATGCAATCTTGTCTTCTGTTTCTGTATTTCTTTTGTCTTTCTGACACAATGTTTATTGAGCACCACTTATATATGTGCTACCTGATGGAGACGTAGGATTACTTAGGCATAATCCCTGCCCATAAGATGTGTTCAAGGGTGTCGAAATGTCAGTAAAAACAAAAGGATGGTATTTGTTCCTTTTACAAAAGATGCTCTTTCAGTAAAGCAAGTATCGAAAGTTACCATTAATTCAACAAATAGTACCTTTAAAAATTTCCCAAAGGTAACAATTTACCAAAGCACTCAGGAGCAGAAGTTTCCCTATGCACTCTATTGTACATTAAACAATGTGTCAGTTCAGTTCAGTTGCTCAGTCGTGTCTGACTCTTTGCGACCCCATGAATTGCAGCACACCAGGCCTCCCTGTCCATCACCAACTCCCGGAGTTCACTCAGACTCACGTCCATCGAGTCTGTGATGCCATCCAGCCATCTCATCCTCTGTCGTCCCCTCGTCCTCCTGCCCCCAATCCCTCCCAGCATCAGAATCTTTTCCAATGAGTCAACTCTTCGCATGAGGTGGCCAAAGTACTGGAGTTTCAGCTTCAGCATCATTCCTTCCAAAGAAATCCCAGGACTGATCTCCTTCAGAATGGACTGGTTGGATCTCCCTGCAGTCCAAGGGACTCTCAAGTCTTCTCCAGCACCACAGTTCAAAAGCATCAATTCTTCGGCACTCAGTCTTCTTCACAGTCCAACTCTCACATCCATACATGACCACAGGAAAAACCATAGCCTTGACTAGACGGACCTTTGTTGGCAAAGGAATGTCTCTGCTTTTGAATATGCTATCTAGGTTGGTCATAACTTTCCTTCCAAGGAGTAAGCGTCTTTTAATTTCATGGCTGCAGTCACCATCTGCAGTGATTTTGGAGCCCAGAAAAATAAAGTCTGACACTGTTTCCACTGAAAGTAGTGCACGGTATCAGCAGTAACTGCAGAAGAAATACAGAGACGGAGAGACGCATGCGCAATCTGGGTTCCAGGGCCGGCTTCACACGGAAGACGAGATTTAAGTTGAAGCGTGACATACAGTGGTGCGAGGTGGGGAGCACGCCAGGTAGAAGAAAAGCATAACCTGAGATAACAAAGTGGGATTCAGTGAGGCGGCCAGCTTGGCATATGTAACCAGTTCATTTGGAAGGTGCTAGAGAGAAGTGTTCGGAGAAGGCAATGGCACTCCACTCCAGTACTCTTGCCTGGAAAATCCCATGGACGGAGGAGCCTGGTAGGCTGCAGTCCATGGGGTCGCTAGGAGTCGGACACAACTGAGCGCCTTCACTTTCACTTTTCACTTTCATGCATTGGAGAAGGAAATGGCAACTCACTCCAGTGTTCTTGCCTGGAGAACCCCAGGGACGGGGGAGCCTGGTGGGCTGCCGTCTCTGGGGTCGCACAGAGTCGGACACGACTGAAACGACTTAGCAGCAGCAGCAGCAGCAGCAGAGAGAAGTGTTAAATGGAGAAAAATCAGGTGAGGGAGGGACTTCACAGATAGAGGCAGGAAACACTGCACACTGTGCAGGGGGAGGATGCTGAAAGTGATACTTGAAGACAGTTGCGCTGTCGGTGAAATGCACTAGAGATGCACTGGGGAGGGCTTGAAGCTGTGATGAGACGGGAGAGTGGGGACGGAGTGAGAGGGGAAGTGCCGAAAGCCAGGGCCCACAAGGATGGTGCAGGGGGAAGGACTGGAAGGTCTTGGGCTGAAACTGCACAAATGTGGAGGAATTCAAGAGGATCACATTTTTTTAGAGTGAGAAAAGAATAGTGCTTTTAATAAGGATCAAAAAGTTGAAAATGCCTGCCTGTCATTAAGGGGAAGAACAAGTATTCATTTTATGTATTCTCTCTTTTTTATACATCATAAAAGTAACCTGTACTTGTACAGAAATTCAGACTACAACATTCTTGAAGTTAGATGCGAGTCTCATGCTTCAGTTCTTCGCTTCCCCGTCTGCTGCTTTCAGCTCTGTAACCTGTTATAGTTGAATGTGTATCTTTCCAGAAGTTTTCTGAGTGGGTGTTAGCAAACATGCCTAGTTTTTGCAAACTGTGTATTATTCTTTTCCATTTTACATCATGATTTAATTTCAGGTAAACTGAATTTGATATGATTATAGGAGATTATAGTAAAAAAAAAAATATCAGAAATCTGGAACTGGAATTTTCATAGAAGTTTTAAAAAATGTAGAGACCTTAAGTTCTGCTAAGAGCAGGCAGAGAAGGAACCTCCTTTTCTAAAGAGAATCTCACTATATCTAATGCTTTATCGGTTTATCTCTACCCATTTTATATAGTATCTTCTAAATACATTTAAAATGTATATTTAAATTGCCTGTATGGTCTAAGTCGTGTCAACACATTTTCTTAGATTTAAAAAAATTTGATTCAGTGGTATAATCATTCAGCAGATGTTTATGGAGTGCCAGCTGTATGCCAACCACTGTTGTAGTTTCCAGCATTGTATCACTAACAGAGAGAAAATGGAATGGACATTTACCTAGCTCAGCATTCTACATATTTGATAAAAAATTATAACAAACATTTACTTTGTGTCAGCCAGTGTTCCAGGTGCCCTTGACCATCTTGAGTTACTTTTGAATTTAGTTCTGTACTGGCTGGTTGTTAGTGTGAATTGTCTGTGGTGTTCTGGCTGGTCATCAGATTGTATTTAAATTGACTTTCAGAGTCAGCTTTCTAATATTTAAACAATATGATGTTCTGTTGAAACTCTATTCAACTCTTTCCAATAACTGAGTCCTAAGTATATAGTATATTTGTTTCTGAGCTGCATATTTACCTAATACTTTTTATCTTAATGCCTTAAAAGATATTCATGGAATTTTCTTAAAATTATTTGCTCTGCTTTTGACTTTGTTTCAGATGGCCGGACAGACCCAATTTTGGATGATGTTGGTGAAGCTTTCCAACTCATGGGGGTTAGTCTTCATGAACTAGAAGACTACATCCACAATATTGAACCTGTCACTTTCCCACACCAGATCCCTTCATTTCCTGTTAGCAAGAACAACGTCCTTCAGTTTCCTCAACCCGGAAGTAAAGATGCAGAGGAGAGAAAAGAGTACATCCCCGATTACATGCCACCCATTGTGTCTTCTCAAGAAGGTTTGTGGGGGGTTTTGTTTCTTGCTCATGTATTTGTAACTATTTTAATGGGTGTTTAATCTGCTTAGGTTTTCTAACTGAATTATATAAAACGTTATGCTAACATATAAATTCTGGAAATGCGATAAAAATATTTTAATATTACTTACAAATTGTTCTAACCTTTAAGGCAACAAACTTGCAGCCGGCCTCAGCAGGCAGAGACCTGGAATCATCAAGGCATTCATTTCCTTTGTAAACTTTAAGTAGGGGAAAACCAAAGGTGACCTCAGAGAGAAGCCTGTCAGGAGACATAGTAAATGAGAATGGGATATTCAGTAAATGAGAAAAGCTTTGAAGCATAAAATTGGGGTGGTTCTCCCCATTTACTGTAGACGTGAGTTGGATGATACTGGAAACAGTGTGTGAATGTTCACTAATATTATGTAGATTTATCTGTATCTTTATGATGAGTAGAAATATTTATGTTTGGTCACACAGAATTTTTATTGCAAAATAATACCTACTCAGGCATAGTCAATCCTTGAAGAGTTTCTTTTTTCCTGCATGATTTTACATGTTGATCTTCTAGTTTCACTAAGATTCTAAAGAGATACATATGTAATTTGTGGTCTGTAATGCAGGTACAAAACATTTTTTCTTGTTAAAAAATGGAAAAGTTGCAATTTTTTTATTTTTTAAAATTCTAAAACCATAGATGTGCTTCAGGATAATGCAAATGTTGGCAGAAATAGCTTTATAACTTTTTTTATTAATGTGCAGTTCAGTGGCTTTAAGTGCATCGACCTGTTATTGCACCGGCACCACTGTTCATCTCCAGAACGTTTTCGTCTCTAACGCTGTAACCACTGAACAGTAACTGCTCATTGCCCCCTCCCCTCAGCCCTTGGCAGCCACCATTCTATTTTCTGTCTACAAATTTGACTGCTCTAGGTATTTCATGTAAGTGGAATTCTGCATATCTTTATCTGGCTTGCTTCACTTGGCATAATGTCTTCAAGATTCATCCATGTTGTAGCAAGTGTCAAAATTTCCCTCCTTAATTTTAAAGGCTGAACTATACCTCATTGTGCATATGAAGCCACATTTGTTTTCCATCCATTTTTTGATGGCTGCTGGGGTTGTTTCTACCTTTTGGCTGTTGTGAATAATACTGCTATGAAGATTGCAAATACTTGATGCCCTGCTTTTCAGTTCTTTGGGGTCTATACTCAGAAGAGGAATTGCTGGATCATATGGCAATTCTATATTGTTTGAGGAACAGTTTAGACATGGAAAACTATCATAGCTTTCTGGTTTGAGTCCCTTGGAAAAAGACTCTACTTGACAGCTTAGCACTTGTCTACTTAAAGTTCTTAGAGATTCAGTCCTGACTGAAGGCAGCAGTCAGTTTCATCAGTAAAAGTGATACAAAGCATGCCTTCAGTAGGTGTTCTTGAACCAAGTTCAATTAAGCGTCGTTTGTAGGGTCTTGCCTATAGAAGTTCCTTGTTTGTCCTCCTTTCCTGACTAATGGTACATTAACAGCACGGCTTGGAAATCTTCACACTTGGAAATCAGTCATTCCCAGTGTTCCTCAGTAGCTGCTAAGAATCTGTCTCCTCCACACCTTTGAATTTATTTGTATTTGTAACCTTTATTACCTTGGAGGCTGTCTTACTGTTTGTAACCCCCTGTGTAAAGGCGTTCTGTTTAAACCCCTCATTCCCTAATGTCTGTGTTCTTGATCTTAGAAACTTACATTTGTTACAGCTTCTCTAAGCACATATTTATTTTAATAACAAATGAATTTCAGTATTAACATCATCAAAGGAGGGTTTCTTGGGCTGAGGCCTGGTACTAACTGTGTTGAAAAGAACCCCTCTTCATGAAAGTAGCATTAAGTTAGTCTGTGATGTGTCCTCTTGTACTTTAAGAATAGCCTTTGTATGGCTCTGAAATTTTTTTTAGATGAAATGCCACTTAGAAGTATACAAGTATGCTTAAAATGCTACTTAGAATACACAAAATTTGAAATTGTGCTCAGAAGACATGAATGGTCATCAAATAATGGGAGAAAACGGAAGGCATTACATAGGAGGAAGCTGAAGGGAAGACACTGTTGTGAGTCAGTGGCACATTAGTGATTCTCAGAGTGATTCGTGTATCATCAGGGAGTTAGACACTGGTCAAGTGTAACAGCAAGACTGTGTGTGTTATCAATTGGTATGTGTTTGAGCTGGAACTACTGTCTTCTCCATATAAAGAGTTATATAGTCCATTTTCTCTGTGTACTTTGGAGCTTTCTAAGTCTGTTTTGTAGTTTTCATATCATTTTGCCTCCCGTTCAACCTCCTGTTTAGTAGTTAGATTGTTTAAATTGTTTTCTTTTTTTTTTTTTAATTTGAATTCAGGTTCAATTAATCTCACTTCCTGGTTCACACACAGATTCCTCTCTGGTCATTGCATGGCCTGCATTTATTAATTTGGAGAGTTAATTATTTTTAATATTGTAATAAACCCTAATAAGCTCACTACTCAGAACCAAAGCTGCTGCTGCTAAGTCACTTCAGTCGTGTCCAACTCTGTGTGACCCCATAGACGTCAGCCCACCAGGCTCTCCCGCCCCTGGGGTTCCCCAGGCAAGAACACTGGAGTGGGTTGCCATTTCCTTCTCCAATGCATGAAAGTGAAAAGTGAAAGTGAAGGCGCTCAGTCAGTTCCGACTGTTAGCGACCCCATGGACTGCACCCTACCAGGCTCCTCCGTCCATGGGATTCTCCAGACAAGAGTACTGGAGTGGGGTGCCATTGCCTTCTAGGACTTTGATTATAGTCTGTGCTTACCTTCTTGTTTCGTTTTTATGACACTCAAATTATATACAATGAAATTCTCTCAAAGTGATATGGTTATCATGTTTAAATACTGCCAAGGAAATGTAGTTAAGATAGCAGATTTGTACTGGGTAGTGAAGGAGAGTGAAAAATGATTCAGTGGTTTTAGCTACTGACTGCTCTCTGAAATTACAATAGTAAATTTTTGAGTTTCTCTTCTGGATTATTTGAAGCAAATGAAGAATCTTATGTTATTTGAAGTTTCTGCAATAGAAATTATAAACATTCTAGGAGGAAAATAATGTAAGCCTTGACCACTTCTTTTTCCAGCTAACACTTGTGGATTTTCTAAGGAGCAGAAATATTGCTGATTCATATAATGTGCATATTACTCATAAGGATATAGTAATGATAGGCAGTACAATAAGGTGCTTATTTAAAACCTTTTATTCAGGGAAAAGAACATAAAATACAGTCTTGGTTACTCAGTTTTTAATACAGCCACACAAGTCAACTTAGTAAGTCATTTACAACCTGAAGTCTTTTTCTTCCACTGCACAGCACATTGGAAGGTATCTAGTATTCTGGTTAGTGGTGCACAGTGTGCTACAGATGTGAACAACTTTGATAATAACATCTGTTCACCAAGTTTTTTGTTTTATTTTCCTAAGAGCCACAGGTATGGTCAGACTTTGGTCATAAAATCTTACTAGCAAAGTTCTGTCATGGGGCTACCCTCTTATCAATCTTTCAACCTGCTTCATGTTAAAAAAAGAGTGTGGGGACTCCCTCTGGTGATCCAGTGGTTAAGACTTTGCCTTCCAATGCAGAGGGTGTGGGTTCAGTCCCTGGTTGGGGAACTGTAGAAGAAACCTGGGCTTCATGGAGCCATTTAGCTGTGATTCAGTTTGTTACTGAGTTTACAGTCTCACAAAGTCACTTTACCTTTCCCAATGTCATTTCCATCATCTGTAAGGCAGGTATATAATACCTGCCACGAGAGTGATGGTGAGGACTGAGGGAGAGATTCTGTAAGACATTTACATAAAATAGGACAGTGCGTAACACATAATAACGCATGTTGGTCCCCTTCCCATCTTGCTGCTTCACTCTTGAGGAATTTCCTTTTCCCTTGAAGGACAATATACATTTGAGGAAGTGACTCAACAATAAGAATAAATCTAAAACAGTGTTAAGCACATGCTTAGAGGCTAAGGAGACACAGACTTAATAGCTGGGTTGGGGTGTGTGCTTCATGGAGGAGCTCTCTGACTGTCAGCTGTGTGAAGATGGGGTGGGAGAAGATGAGAGACGAATTCCTACCTGTTATAACTGATTATGTGTTTACAAGTGAAACCTCTTTGAAAGGATATTATAAATGTACATCCTGCACACACTGTTACAGTTCTGATGGCCAGTACCCAGTGTGTTTTACCCAAGAACACTACCCACCTGCCAGCCCACCATATGTATTTTCAGATTCACAACAGTAACATATTTTTCTTTTCCTGTTTTATTTGCCAAGGAATGTGTGAAAAATAGCATTCTCTTTCAGAGTCATTGTTCGGTTCTCAAAAGTATGGTCAGTAAATCACTGGTCTTCTAGGTGATCTGTTGATTGGTACATAATATTTGAGAAGGAAAAAAGAAATAGAAACCATTTACTATGCTTTACTTATTGCAAGAAACTTAACCTCAAACTAGGAAACTTGGTCAAGATACTGTGATGTTGCTACTTTTAGGGCTTTAAAAAATTTTTAAGTTAACTTTCTTTGAATAGATTTAGATTTATAGGAAAATCCGGTACCCAGTTTCATGTAATATTAATATATTACTGTGGGATGTTTGTTATGGTTAATGAACCAACGTTGATACATTATTATTATGCATTATTAATGTCCATTATCTTTAGTTTTTACCTAATACCCTTTTTCTGTTCCATCTGTATCATATGCCGTGTCTTCTTAGGCTCTTGTTGACTCTGACAGATTTCAAACTTTCCGTTTCTGATGACCATGACAGTTTTGAGGAGTATTGGTCAGAGGTATATAGGTGCCCCTCTGTTGGAATTTGTCAGGCTTTTCTCATGATTGCACTGGAGTGGCAGGTTTTGGGTGAGGAAGACCACAGTTGTGAACTGCCATTTTCATTGTATTAATGGTACATCCTATCAACACGAGTGATCACAGTTGATGCTGACCTTGGTCGTGTGGCAGAGGTAGTGTTTCTCGGTATGTCCATTCTGAAGGTGCCCTCTTTTCTCTCTTCCCACATTGTCACCTTTGGAAAGAATCCCCTGTGCGTAGACCGCTGTTAAGGAGTAGGAAGTTATACTTTCCCCCTTTAAAGGTGGAGTATTTCCACAAATTAAACTCTTCTGCAGAAATTGTTTGAAATTCTTATGCATTTGTCTCTTCTCTCCCAGGGCTTATTTTATGAAGCACTTTCAAAAATAAACATTTATAGGTTCAGAATAATTTTTAAAAGTAACACAAGCATGTTGGGAAAAAAAAATACTGTCCAAGTATATTCAGTATAAAACGAAAGGTCTTCCTCATCTTCCTCATACTCTCATTCGCCAAGAGTAATGTGTTTAAGGTATGAATCCTTCTATGTCTCTTAATAGGAAATGTTGTGACTCAAGGGTATGTGTCCAGTTCAGTTCCTACCATTTGTCTCTCAAGCTGTTGCTATCTGACTTCCTCCATCCTTCTCATGAAGTCGCTCTCATTGAGATCACCAAGTACCACCTGACTGGTTGACTTAAAGGCAGTGTTTATCCTTATTTACTGATGTATTTTTTTTGAGGAGTGGGTATAGCTTAGTGAATTATTACAAAGCAAATACCTTTATAAAGGGCTTCCCTGGTGGCTCAGTGGTAAAGAATCTGCGTGCCAATTCAGGAGATGCAGGTTCGGTTGCTGGGTTGGGAAGATCCCCTGGAGAAGGGAGTGGCTACTCACTCTAGTATTCTTGCCTGGAGAATCCCATGGACAGAGGAGCCTGGCGGGCTATAGTCCATGGGGTCGCAAAGAGTCGGCTTAGTCAGCTTAGCAACTAAACAACAAGCAAATACCTTTTAACCACCTCCCATTTCAGTGCCCAGAACTTTACCAGCCACTCCAGAGCCCCGCCGTGTGCCCACCCCTCTCTTTTCCACTTTTCTCGCTTTATTATAGGGAATGCTGCTGCTGCTGCTGCTAAGTCGCTTCAGTTGTGTCCGACTCTGCGCGACCCCAGAGACGGCAGCCTACCAGGCTCCCCCGTCCCTGGGGTTCTCCAGGCAAGAACACTGGAGTGGGTTGCCATTTCCTTCTCCAATGCATGAAAGTGACAAGTGAAAGTGAAGGCGCTCAGTTGTGTCCGACTCTAGCGACCCCATGGACTGCAGCCTTCCAGGCTCCTCCGTCCATGGGATTTTCCAGGCAAAATTACTGGAGTGGGGTGCCATTGAATACTGCTTTGTTTTTCTTAATAGTTTTATCAGTCGAATGTGTATCCCTAGATGCTTTAATTTCCTTTCACATCCACCACGGTTTTTTTTTTTAACTTCTCGTATCTTTTAGGTTTCTTTTAATCTACAGGCCCACTTCTAATTCCCTGCCCCCGCCTACTCCCTTTTCCCCCTTACAATGTATTGTATTTGTTGAGGAGCCTGGAGTGTTGGACTTTAGGATTTCCCACGGTCTGGATTTGCTATGTACTCTGTACTATCAGTGGTGCAGTTCACTGTGTTCTTTGAAATTGGCAGCAAGGATCTATAAGGACTGATAAGACTTCGTTTCCCTGCCTCTGGCAAGACAGATGTGGGTTTGTATCTATAGTGTAAGTTTTTGAGTTAGAGTTTTAAAATACATGGGTGTCTCCAGCTTTGCATTCAGCCCTTAAGTAGAGGTACATATATTTCAGAGCGGAGAGTAGAGGTTCCAGCACACACAGCTGTGATGGACTCTACTTTACACTGGACCAGGCCAGGATTCTAACGGAGAAGGCAATGGCACCCCACTCCAGTACTCTTGCCTGGAAAATCCCATGGATGGAGGAGCCTGGTGGGCTGCAGTGTATGGGGTCGCTAGGAGTCGGACACGACTGAGTGACTTCACTTTCACTTTTCACTTTCATGCACTGGAGAAGGAAATGGCAACCCACTCCAGTGTTCTTGCCTGGAGAATCCCAGGGGTGGGGGAGCCTGGTGGGCTGCCGTCTATGGGGTCACACAGAGTCGGATATGACTGAAGCGACTTAGCAGCAGCAGCAGGCCAGGATTCTCTTCCTGGTTGGAATGTTTTTCCTTTAATCTTTCGGGATTTATGAAAGTAAGAGCACACTTGCAATGTTAAAGTAGTTTGTGTGCTTCTAAATAAGCAAAGTATCTAATGCCTTAGGAAAGTATCTAATTAAGTATTAATTAGATTCTTAATTAGAAAGTATCTAATTAAGTATCTAATTAAGCATTTGGTATTTTACATACCTTAACCACCACATTTGTCTGTTTCTCCCTTCCATGATAGAAAAATATTTTGTTGATTTTAATAAAATTTTAGAAATTTCAGAAGTTTCTAATATCCACAGTTAGATTTCTTGGAAAATTTCCCATACGTAGCAGAGGGAAAGCTTGAGAGGTGAATAGGGCAATAGATGTTACACGGCTGACTTGGACTAAGACCCCAGTGTGAGTGCTTTTGTTGTATATTAGGATTTATTCTCTCTTGCTTTGTTGAATTTGAATCTTATCTGGAACAGTGCAGTAATTGCATTTTATTTAACTAATTAGCTGCTATGGCTGCATGGAGCTTTTCTGTTTCAGATAGAATAATACCAAGTTATTTGCTTCACTTACAATGGTGGTGTATCGATCTTGTGCCATTGGTGCTAAAGAAAATTCAGAATCGTATTTTCATTTATTTATCAAATAGCTATGAAGAGCCTACTGTCTGCCAGGCACACTGGTTATTTCGGGAGATACAGGGGTGTGTCTCCAGAAAGGGCCAACTTTGCCTTCCTAGAGTTTCTAATCTAAGAGGGTGTGGGAGAAAGACTAGAGTAATATTTATGTATGATTTCAAATTATGATTTAAATTATGATTTCAAATTATGCTGTTAAGGAATGAAGGACTTGATGACTGTGTTTTAAGTGGCCAGGATACGGTGATGGTGAGGGCGGAGGGTGGCTTTGAGAGAGAAGAGTCTGGGTGGAACTTGGTCATCCAAGGGGGAAGTGATGGGGCCTGGATTCTGACTGGTGACTCCATCAGAGGAAGGACCATTTTATTTCTGGTGGAGACTTTAAACTCTGCAGTCTAAATAAGAATATTGATTTCTTTTTTCCTGTGAAAGGGATTACAGTTCAGTAGGTGGCACTCTTTCCTTTTCTGTAAGTGTTTGATATCCAATTAAATGCCCCCCAAAGTTTTTAAAGTCTTAAGAAAAAGCATATAACTTAAACCATAGGTGGCTTGTTTTAGAAAGAAAGACAATAGCATTGTTAATAATTTATTGTCTCTGGAACTTTGTTAGAGCAGTTATACATTAATATATTTACTATTTGTTTTCTTTAAGGAAACTTTTGTATTTGGCCAACATTCCTTTTTATCATTTAGCAAAGACCTATATTATCCTTCCTGAAACTCCAGCTTTTCTTTTCAAAAATTTTAAATTATCTGTATCTATCTACCTTTCCTTCTGTTTTGATTTTTAAACATCTTCAAAGTCCCATTAGTAGATACTTTTAGTGTGGGCTTATTTTCCCCATTTTCACTTTCCCCTGATGTGTCCACCCATTTTCCATTTATGAAGAGAAGTTTTGGTTAATTGACATAGTTAATACAATTTGTATCCTACTGTGGTTTGAAAATTGTATAAATCTTAATTATGTTGAATTGGTTCACAGTGCTTTTCAGGTTTACTGTATGCTTCTACTTCTCTATATATTCATTCTGTTAATTTTGGAAGTTTGATATTAAAACTCCAACTAAAAATCTTAATTTATGTACTTAAAAATAATTGTTAATATAGAGTGGAACTATATGTAACCTTGTTCTGTATTTTCCAAGTCTCCTGTAAATGTGTTATCATACTTTCATAATTTAAAAAAATAAAAATTAAAGCTCTCTAATAGAGACCTGAAAAAAACTTCTTAATTCAACATTATTTATATTCTGCTTTTAAACTTAACATTCTGTTATCTTTTTTCCTAGTTCCTATTTTTATATTTACTTTTTTTTTTTTAAAGAATGTACCATAATTTACTCAACCAATCTCTTTAATTTTAGAGACTTTTACTGTTTTTAAGTATTATAATTTTGTCTCAAGTGTCTTTGTACATATTTTTCTTGTATATTATTTTTTATGATAAATTCCCAAGGGAGGAGTTCTTAGATCAAAGGTATGCACACATGTATGGCTTTTGGTATTGCACACTGCTTTCCAAAAGAAGTTACCATTTTATGATACTTTTATGATCATCATTTTATGATGATTTTTGTGGTTTGACCATACCAGTATGCTAGACGTCTCACTGGAATTGAATTTCAAAGTCTATTTTTAGAAATCTAGATTAAAATACATTTGTATTAATATATTTAAAATGGTGGGGAACACTTCTGTTTTTAGGTAAAAATTGGGAACTAAAAAAAATAGTCTCGGACTGGAGCGTGGCTATGTAACATGTTACCAACTGTCACTGTGATGGAGTCCTCCAAGTGTGTGTGTGTGTTTACCTGTGCCATTTAACGTAGCTTAATTACAGCACGAAGTTTTATATACTGTCCTTTCTCATTTAATAATTCACCTACTATGTGCTAGCCATCCAATAGTTTTTATTTGGAAACGGTGGCAGATGTCGGCGTGAACAGGAAATGTATACGATAGATTCAGAGGACTTGGTGTGGGTTTGTCATTCTGTCGTTGTGTTAGAAGGATGGGGGTGTGGAGATGCTGCGGGTTTGTTAGAGATTTTGATTTGTGGTGCTTACTTGGTGAATATCTTTGAGTATCTGCCCCATAGCAGTTATCTGTTCAGCTGTAGAGTGATGGTTGAGAGGTCTCGTCTGAGATGAAAGATGAAGAGTATTACTTATTCCATGTTGCTGGATAGTCTTTATAACCATCATTTTATTTTATTTATAAATTTTTTTGGCTGCACCACAGGCTTGTGGGATTTTTAGTTCCCCAACCAGAGATCGAACCCAGGCCCTACTCGGTAAGGGCGTGGAGCCCTAACCACTGGACCACCTGGGAGTTCCCTTTAACTGTCATTTTAAGTGACTGTGTGATGGGACACCCCTTAGTCTTGAAGATTCAGGCCTCTTCTAAGTTTTAACTTACATGAATATCACTGTAATACATGGTTTTATTCATACAGTTTTCGCAGTATTTCAGATTATTTCTGATTGACTTTTGAAAATTTGATTACTGAGTTAAGACTACGAAGTTAAAAAATTTTGATGAAATTCCTCTAAAAATATTGTATTAATTTACAGTACTACTAGTAATATGAAATATCCATTTTATTCCATCTTTCATTTAAAACAGTGTTTCTAACTTAATAGGTGATATTATTTACATTTAAAATTTTAAATTATTCTGGTATTAACATTTAACACAATTTGAGAAAAAGTGTTCTTAACCTTTGGGGTATTTTTAGAATTGATTAGCTCCAATTTTTGGTTTTGAATTTTGAGCAGTTCTTTTTATTTGCAAGGATTGGCATTTCATGGTTTTTATTCTTTCTTAGAGGTTGTCAAAAGCACAAAGAGAAAATTTATTTAATTTTTTAGTTGAATAAAACGCCTTCTGCCTTGCCATTACCATATGGGTCCATTGCACCCTTATATAAATTTAAGTTACAATATGGGATCTTATGGATCATATTTTCTGTATCTTGAAACATCTTGCTATTTAGTCATCATAGGTATTATTTTTTATGACTCATCATTACTCATCAGTTATTCCAAAATATGCTTAAAAATGGAGGAATATGAAATGCAAATATGCGAGTAAAATGGAAGAATGATGAAATCACCTAGATAAGGATGATCCAATAGTGAAATAAGTTGTCACTTTTCATTTTTCTAATTTTGGGGCCATTTTCTAATTCTGTATTCTGTTTCAAGAATGTGATTAAGAAGACTGGAAGCATCGTTCTAGCCGACTTTCAGGTTTAATTGAACACAGTTCAAAGTGCAAAATTTTTCATTTTCCATTTGGAAAAGAAGAAACTAACATTTCATAATTATTAGACAAATCAGAAATAAATGCAGGGCTAGCAACATTTTTTGCCTTGTTTTCGTTCTCCTTTTACTTATATTTCTGCAAATTATGTATAAAATGGCTTAAAAATATGAAGGTTCCACTGAGCCAAGATGTCAAATGGTAATTGTTATTTTTCCTGCTATCCTGAGGGTGAAAGTAAGAAACATTTGTCGGATTTAATGGTGCTATTATATTTGAACACTTCTCTTTAGTGTACGGCCCTAATTATGTCTTGACAGACACAATTGGGAATAGTTAGAAGGAACCAGTAGTTCTGGGCCAATCAGCAATGGAAAGGAAATCTCAGGAAGTCCCAGGGCCACAGTAGAGGAGAAAACTCACTTTTCATTTCCTCTCCTGTACAGCGTGTTCAGATTAACTTTAAAGGGGCCTGAGCTGTAGGTGGGAAGATTCTGTCCGCAGTCGAGTGTTACCTGTGTGTTGGGGCCCCTCTCAGCAGGCATCGAGTCGTCAGTGCACAGACCTTGCCAGGTCCCCTGAGAACTGCTTCATATCCTATTGCATTCAGTATGAAACAGGGATACACTTAGTTTTGCATTTAAAGGGTTTCTGAAAGTTCAACCTCCAGTGAAGGCTGGCAGTGAATTCATTATTATTAAAGCTGCTTTGTTGGGAAGAAAAGGATTGTTTAGAACTGTCCTCTTTGGTGTTACCAAAAATGCTCTGGGAAATTTTTTTTTTTAATGGCAAAGAATTCTGTATCTTTACATGTCTATATGGTACACATCGTATGTCTTCTTACAAATACTGTGCAATTGTTGCACCCACCAAAGTGGTGTTTAACCCGCCATGGCCGCGGAACTATCAGTATACACGTGTTTATAGTTTAACAATGGAGAAGGCAATGGCACCCCACTCCAGTACTCTTGCCTGGAAAATCCCATGGATGGAGGAGCCTGGAGGGCTGCAGTCCATGGGGTCGCTGAGGGTCGGACACGACTGAGCGACTTCACTTTCACTTTTCACTTTCATGTATTGGAGAAGGAAATGGCAACCCACTCCAGTGTTCTTGCCTGGAGAATCCCAGGGATGGGGAAGCCTAGTGGGCTGCCGTCTATGGGGTCGCACAGAGTTGGACACGACTGAGGTGACTTAGCAGCATAGTTTAACAAATGTTCAAGGTTTCCACAGATGTTCATGGCAGGGATTGTTCTTTCTTGAGACCTTTTTTTTCAACCTTGTCTTTCTAAATTTTAGTAGCAAAAAGGTGAAACACATGGTGAGTTTATATCAGACTTTGAAGGACAAGGGCCTGAAGGCTGGATTTGATGGAACTTGGCGAGAAACAGCAGCACTTAGATGCCCTGAGTGAGGTGCCACACACTCTTCTGAGGATCTTCCACATACTGCCTTACTTCATCCTCATCATAGCCCTGCCTGAGGATTAAGAGCTGGTGTTGGTCCTTCTTCTGCAGACGAGCAAACCGAGGTATAAGGGTGGTAGGGAACTTTTAAGATCACACACTAGCAACTGGGGGATCCAAAGTCTGACTCCAAAGGACTAGTTTTTTGTTTGTTTCTTTAAGTTATTTGAGCTCATTTTTTTATGCTTAAATTGTATTACTGTGATGTTCCCATTTATAAGGTTCAAATATCCATAATGAAGCTTTTGGTTACTTTATGCCACTGATTTAACCCTGTTGATTGTGGACTTCTGGGAAGACTTGAGGTTATTGTCTGAGTTGCCTGAAGCATCCTATGTAGGCTAAGTAAAAGAACTTATATGAACATATAATGTAACTCTATTTCTAGTGTGTAGAACAGTTGTTGTGGTTAATAGCATACAATTTCATTTAGTTCATAGTCTTTTATTATTATGTCCCTAAGTGGGCTCTCCAGGTGGCTCAGTGGTTTAGAATCTACCTGCAGTGCAGGAGATGTAGGAAATGTAAGTTCAATCCCTGGATTGGGAAGATGCCCTGGAGTAGGAATAGTAACCCGCTCCAGTATTCCTGCCTGGAGAATCCCATGGACAGGAGCCTGGTGGGCCACAGTCCACGGGGTTGCAGAGAGGCAGACACGACTGAACACGTATGCAAGTATTTCCCTAAGTAGTGTATGCTAACATTACAGCTATGTTGTTGTGGGCATTCATGATACCTTTGTTGTTAAAAAGGAGGGCGTTATTTAGACATGATTGGGAACCATCAAGCGACTGCCTTCAGGATCCACATCTCCTGATGAGTCCTGCCTGGGCCAGGGTGAATTGCTTAGCTGACAGTGAAACCGGGTGTTATTTTCTGTTTGCAGGGATGTACCTGTAGATTACATCTTTACAATGTTTTAGTTGAGAAGTACACCTGATGGTTACTACTCCTTTCATTGATTTGCTCTCATGAATGAGAACATTCATTATATTTGGGAATTGTAGGGCAACTCATGCTATTAATTTAGGGAAATCACGTTGGAGGCAATATCCATACCAGACATTAATTTAAAGTTAAAAATGGATACTATTTAAAATATTGACCTTGTAATACATATTCACTTATTGAATTCATTCAGCATGTACTTAGTGATTGTGTGTGCCAGTGAACAAAGAAAATACATATGAGCAGAACAGACAGCAGTTTTCGTCCTTGTAGATTTTATACTTTCAGTTCAGTCCAGTCGCTCAGCTGTGTCCGACTGTTTGCTACCCCATGGACTGCAGCACGCCAGGCCTCCCTGTCCATCACCAACTCCCGGAGCTTACTCAAACTCATGTCCATTGAGTCGGTGATGCCATCCAATCATCTCATCTTCTGTCATCCCCTTCTCCTCCCTCCTTCAATCTTTCCCAGCATCAGGGTATTTTCAAATGAGTCGGTTCTTCGCATCAGTTTTCAGCTTCAACATCAGTCCTTCCAGTGAACACCCAGGACTGATTTCCTTTAGGATTGACTGCTTTGATCTTCTTGCAGTCCAAGGGACCTCTCAAGAGTCTTCTCCAACACCACTGTTCAAAAGCATCAATTATTCCACGCTCAGCTTTCTTTATAGTCCAATTCTCATATCCATACATGACTACTGGAAAAACCAGAGCCTTAACTAAATGGACCTTAGTTGGCAAAGTAATGTCTCTGCTTTTTAATACGCTGCCTAGGTTGTTCATAACTTTTCTCCTGAGGAGCAAACGTCTTTTAATTTCATGGCTGCAGTCACCATCTGCAGTGATTTTGGAGCCCCCAAAAATAAAGTCTGTCACTGTTTCCCCATCTATTTGCCATAAAGTGATGGGACCAGATACCATGATCTTAGTTTTCTCAATGTTGAGCTTTAAGCCAACTTTTTCACTCTTCATCTTTTACTTTCACCAACAGGCTCTTTAGTTCTTTGCTTTCTGCCATGAGGATGGTGTCATCTGCACATCTGAGGTTATTGATATTTCTTCCAGCAATCTTGATTCCAGCTTGTGCTTCCTCCAGCCCAGCATTTCTCATGATGTACTCTGCGTATAAGTTAAATAAGCATGGTGACCATATACAGCCTTGAGGTACTCCTTTCCCAATTTGGAACCAGTCTGTTGTTCCATGTCTAGTTCTAACTGTTGCTTCCTGACCTGCATACAGGTTTCTCAGGATGCAGGTCAGGTGGTCTGGTATTCCCATCTCTTGAAGAATTTTCCACAGTTTGTTGTGATCCACACAGTCAGAGTTTTTGGCATAGTCAATAAAGCAGAAATAGATGTTTTTCTGGAACTCTCTTGGGTTTTCAGTGATCCAGCAGATGTTGGCAATTTGATCCCTGGTTCCTTAGCCTTTTCTAAATCCAGCTTGAACATCTGGAAGTTCATGGTTCATGTACTGTTGAAGCCTAGCTTGGGGAATTTTGAGTTTTACTTGACTAGCATTTGAAATGAGTGCAATTGTGTGGTAGTTTGAGCATTCTTTGGCATTGCCTTTTTTGGGACTGGAATGAAAACTGACCTTTTCCAGTCTTGTGGCCACTGCTGAGTTTTCCAAATTTGCTGGCATATTGAGTACGGCACTTTCATAGCATCATCTTTTAGGATTTGAAATAGCTCAACTGGAATTCCATCACTTCCACTAGCTTTGTTCGTAGTGATGCTTTCTAAGGCCCACTTGACTTCGCATTCCAGGATGTCTGGCTCTAGGTGAATGATCATACCATCATGATTATCTGGATCATGAAGATCTGTTTTGTACAGTTTTTCTGTGTATTCTTGCCACCTCTTCTTAATATCTTCTGCTTCTGTTAGGTCCATACCATTTCTGTCCTTTATTGAGCCCATCTTTGCATGAAATGTTCCCTTGGTATCTCTGATTTTCTTGAAGAGATCTCTAGTCTTTCCCATTCTATTGTTTTCCTCTATTTCTTTGCCCTGATCACTTAGGAAGGCTTTCTTATCTATCCTTGCTATTCTTTGGAACTCTGCATTCAAATGGGTATATGTTTCCTTTTCTCCTTTGCTTTTTGCTTCTCTTCTATTCACAGCTATTTCTAAGGCCTCCTCAGACAGCCATTTTGCTTTTTTGCATGTCTTTTTCTTGGGGATGGTCTTGATCCCTGTCTCCTGTACAATGTCATGAACCTCTGTCTGTAGTTCATCAGGCACTCTGTCTGTCAGAGCTAATCCCTTGAATCTATTTCTCACTTCCACTGTATAATCATAAGGGATTTGATTTTATACTTTAGTGGATAGAATAGAGAGGAAATAAGAAAAACAAATTATATAGTATTCTTGAAAGGGGATAAGTACTATGAGAGAAAAATAGGGCATTATGACGAGTAATGAAAATGACAGGGCTGGGAAGACAGTTGCAAGTGAAACTATGGTAGCCAGGTAGACATCACTGAGAAAGGGACATCGGAGCAAAAATGTTAAAGAAGCGAGGGAGGTAGCTGTGCAGGACATCTGGGGAAAGAGCCTTCAGCAGAGAATTAGTGCAAAGCCCTCCAAGGAGTGCATGTCTGGTGGGTTTGCCCTGGCAGTGAGTATGACTGGTATGGAATGGTGATGGAGGGGTAGAGGCAGGGAGAGGAGGTTGGGTAGGGAACTCTGGAAAGGAGCATCCTGGGAGGCTTCTGGTGGAGTCTCTGAAAGCCAGCCAGGGTGCTTCAGATAAATGGGTATTTCTGAGTCTGGGGCAGTAAGTCTACAGAGCAGCCTGGAACATTATATAGTTGGCAACAAGTTCTCAAAGATGGCTGGAATTAGAAGGGCTCAGAGGCCAGCTTAGAGACGGTCCCACTAACTGGTGTTCTGGTAGATGTTTCATAACCTCTTCCAAAAACAGAAAGGAAGGAAGGAAGAGGAAAAGAAAAGAATGCATATATATGCGTTCACAGATTTATCATACATTTTCCTAACATAAAAATGTGTAGTACACCATTTGCAAATAATAATAAAAAATAAGACTCTTAGTTGTAAGTTCTATATAATCATCTAGTTTTATAGAATGCTCTTGATTTTTGCTAAACTTTCATATCCATAACCAAGCTATGGGTGCAGCTGCCCAGTGGGTATAGTTCCAACACGCATGGTTGATGTTTTCCCTTATATTAACAAGGAAGACAAAAGTGAAGCAAATAATATGTGTTGAAACTTGGCTCATTTGTTAGTAACAGGAAAGACTCCTTTGCTGTTTTTATGCTGGTTTTTAAATGCTGGAAGAATATTTCCCCATTTGTTTGTGCTAATCTGCATTTTCAGCACTTTCTCCATCATCTTCCTTAGTCTAGACAATTAACAAAAATCCTTCTGTGTTTTATGATGTTTACCCATTTCCATGATGGAGACCTGGGTTTGATCCCTGGTTTAGAAAGATCCTCTGGAGAAGGGAACGGCTACCCACTCCAGTATTCTTGCCGGGAGAGTTCCATGGACAGAGGAGCCTGGCAGGCTACAGTCCATGGAGTTGCAAAGAGTCAGACACGACTGAGCAACTTTCACTTTCACACCTGATGTAAATACTCCCACCATGGCTGGGTTTCAAGCACTAAAGCGATGTGATGTTGGGAAAGAGAGCTGGTGACTAATGTTATTAATAATGTTTTCATCATGCAGGTGCAGTAGATGTAAATAACTCAAAGAACAACGTGATTCGGAGTGATGAATTTTAAGTCATTCATTACTTTTGTTTTTATATAATTTAATCAGTCACAAGTCTATATGATCTGATTTTAATTTAATTAATTTAATTTTCTCCCTTTTTCCAAGAGGTGTATATCTGGGAAAAAAATGTCACTCAAATTTTTAAAAATAGAATTTAAAATAAAGCCAGAATGTTTCCTACTTAAAGGATACTTGTCCCTAATCCTTTGTAAAGTGATAAATCCTTCTGAAAACCAAGTGACCATCTCACTTTCAGACTGAGAGACATTGATCTATATGTGTGTGTGTGTGTGTGTGTGTGTGTGTGTGTGTGTGTATATATATATGTATAAAATAAAGGCTCTAAAACCCAAAAGAACTCTTTTGAACTTTTATCTCCCTGGAAGGAAGATAGATCCTGCTTTGTATTTAGTATATTATGATAATGATATTATAGTTCCATCCCAAAAGGACTATGAGAACTAGAAATTCCCCTGTTAATGTTCTAAAATTTCTTTTGAATTTACTTCTTAATGGAATCAGATCCACTCCTCTTTCTCTTTGAGTAACAATCAGAGCAAGTAGGCACTTTGTTTCTAAGGTGGTATTATTTGGGTGGTCATGCTGGTGCCTAAAATAAGTAAATGTGGAAGAAAGGAAGGAAGATAAAGGGAAAAAAACAAACAAACAAGGATTAATGAAAATGTAGGCTCTTCAGCAAGCCGCCTAAACTCCCTTCTGAAATGGTGTCTCTCCTATCATGGGTACGTCACTTTATCCCATTAGCAGACTTGAGCTGCTTCTCACCACTGCTCTCACAGGCAGTGTATCAGGGAGCAGGTTCTGTGGAATCGGAGGAGAAGCTGGCAGGGTGCCTGCGGGGCAGCGCCGAGTACTCCCAGAGAGTCAGCGCCTTGGTGCCGGCGAGTCTTCGGGACGTCCAAGTGGACACTGGATAGGGTATCATTTGGGGGACCGTCACAGGACTCCACTCAGACTAGTTCTAGAGTTTTAAAAGGCATTTTGATTTTATGTTGCTTGAATTCTTCATCCTATTTGTGAGTTATTTCATGAAAGGGGAATTGTATTTTGATTTGAGGGGAATAATGACTTGTTTTTCTTTCACACGGGTATAAATATCATCCAAGGAAAGCTCTGAGCTTTCTCATAGCTTTTTTACACGACTGTTTACTTCAGCACCTTAAGCCATGTTTTGTTAAGGTTAAGAAAGAAAACCTAGGTGAAAATGAGAGAAATTACAAAACTACTATTAGTTTTCTAAATTCATTAGGGGAATATTCTGATTTTCAGCCATACTGCACCCCCGCGGCCTTTTCAGCATTTCTGAAATATGTTTTTTTTTTTTTTCCTACCAATCTTAGGGATTTTTCAGAAACTTTATCTACTTGTCAGTTGACTTATTTGAGGGGGAAGGTGGGAGTAGGGAAGAGTGGAATTTGAGGATTTATGGGGTTGACACGTTACAAATAGGTTTAAATGGCCTCAGTAGCGTATTAACTGTTGAGCTCTATTTTATTACAAATGAGGATGTGAGATAATATAACTGCCTTATATCCTGTCGCCTCATAGAAGAACTCCTCTTTCAATAGTAACTGACCTGGCTGTTAGAAGCAGTCTTTCCCCAGAGAATTTTAATGGTAGAATCGTGAACTCTTTATCTTTATCCTAAAGGTGCTGGTTTACAAATCATCAAAGAAATGAATGATATTACTAGAGATTTCCAGTAATTCTGTATAATTTGGACTTGGATTCTAGTTCTTTCACTGAGTTTACATTCAGTTTTTCTTCCTGGCACTTGGTACCTTAGACCCTCTCGCATAACCTAATCATTTATGTCAGATTTTCTGAGGACTTAAACCTGGAAAACAGCTTCTCTGATTGCTCTGAGCAACCTTTCCTAAGAGGTAAGGGAGGATCCAAGATATGTAGGTAATGCAGACATCAAAAGATGTCAATAAAGGAAACCAGACATCTCGAGTTCAGAGAAGGCAATGGCACCCCACTCCAGTACTCTTGGCCTAGAAAATCCCATGGCCAGAGGAGCCTGGTGGGCTATAGTCCACGGGGTCGCTAGGAGTCGGACACGACTGAACAACTTCACTTTCACTTTTCACTTTCATGCATTGGAGAAGGAAATGGCAACCCACTCTAGTGTTCTTGCTTGGAGAATCCCGGGGACGGGGGAGCCTGGTGGGCTGCCGTCTCTGGGGTCGCACAGAGTTGAACATGACTGAAGTGACTTAGCAGCAGCAGACATCTCAAGTTAATAAATTTAGTGCTTTTCTGTGTATGGGAAGGTGCGAGAGTCTGGGCTCTTTGAAATCATTCCTTTGAAGGTGCGCCTTGACTGTCTAGGGCCAGCATCCTGCTTTCTCCATCCTGAAGGATCACCTCGAGGTGCATGGTCAGGCCACCAGAGTGGCTGATGGCTTGGCAGCTGCAGCATCCTTGTTTTGCTGATGTGGCAGGTGACATTTTTTCTCCCACATCAGCTGGGCTACAGTTAATATCATTAACAACATTGATTTATTCTTGGATATATACTTAACTAGTTTTTCACAAGCTCTGGTCGTTCCTGACTATTTAGGATCACTCCAGACTTTCTTTTTCCAGTGTCTTGCAGACTGGAACATGGAACTAGGAGTCCGAAGGTTCTCACATGGGCTTCTTAATTCCTCACTGTGTTATGTTGAAAAGTCTTAGCTTATTAACTGAGTTCGGTCTTTTTGTTTCTTTTGACCCTCAGATACATCTTTTGTTAATAGAAGTTACTGTAGGGTTATTGTGAGTTTAATGCAGGTAACATAATGAGAATAGGGCTTAGAACCTAGTCAAGCACCCAGCTTTTTCGTTGTTTTAATATCAACATCATCATCCTCCTCCTCCTCAGATGCGCTGATACATTACAGCATTTCTTCATTTTTGTTTGTCTGTTGGCTTGATTAGATCATCCAAGATACAGCTTTGCTTGTAGGACAGAAAGTGGAAAAGCGTATGCGGAGTTACGGCCCTGGCTCTGCTGCTTGTCTGGAAGCAGTTCTCTTCAGGATGGAGAGAGGTGGAAAGCTGGGTGTCCTCAGATAGAAAGAGGTGAGCCCTGAGCAGCCTCTTCTCCGCCTCCCCAAACAACGAAAACAGGCTGCAGTTACTGACTTCACAGAGAAGCAGATTTACCCCCTGCCTTCCTTGTGTCTTCTACTGAAAATACTGTCTGACCGACGGTGGCCGAAGCCTTCCAGCCCGCTTGTTTCGCGAGAGGTGACGGCAGAGCAGCAGCAGTCTCGTGGGCCTCACACAGTCGCTTGTGGTCTGTGGTAGTAAGACTCTGACCTGCTGGGCCTTCAGGCGCTTGAGCATGAGGCGTGGTCTCTCGGTTTCTGACCGAGGCAGCGTCACCTTGTTGCGGCACTGCTTTTTGTGTGTCTGCTTTGTGAGTGGAGCCGGAAGTCGAGCTTCTGTTGGACAGTTAGGAACCAGCCAGCTTGTTCTGAGCATCTGCTCTGTGTTCACGGTGCTCATCCCCTCAAATACAGCATCTATTTAATCCTCAGAGCCTCACTCTAAGGTAGGTCTTCAGTCCTCATTTTAGATGGAAAACTGAGGCCCAGAGAAGTTAGATCCTTTCTCAAGTGGCAGAGCCAAGTTTGAAAGCTGGGCTTACGGGACTCAGGATGTGTCTGTTTTTAACCGTCTCTTAATTAATCTCGTATCAAACAAGTGTACATGATTAGTCAGGGATGCAGAGGGATTCTGAAAGTCTGAAATTTGCCGTGCTTTCACTCCTGTTTAAAGTCAGTGACCTGAGGCTTGTCGGTGGGGATGACACCAGAGCCTTGCTATGTGTGTGTGTGTGAGTGTGTGTGACTGTGTGTGTATACGCGACTGTGTGTGTGTGTGTGTCCCACTCGCATCCTCACCTTCTTCAGTCTTCATTCACATGTCACCTCCGCAAGACTTTCTGGAACACCACGTTGAAAGTCAGAGCCCTTTTCCATCCACACACGTCCTGTCTTCAGGTCCTGCCGTGTGGTTTCTGGGTTCCGAGAGGGCAGCTGTGATTACGGGCTTTTCCTGCAGCCCCTCCCAGATTGGGCTGTGAGAATAATAGGACCCATATTCCGACTTCCCCACTTCCTGATCCCACGTCCGTGGTGAGACTGCCTGCTGTTCACCTCATTCATTCACTCATTCATTCCTCCTGCCATGCCTTTGCCCTTGAGAGAGACAGGAACTTATTAACGCCATCCTCAGTTGAGAATGAGGTAAGCAGACAGAAGGAAATTCATTTGCCACTTGTGTTTCATTCCATTTTTAAAATTTTTCTTGGTTGAAAGTAGAGTAGCATTTCAGATGCTTTATAGTACTCGACAGTAGACTTTCTTGCTTTCCCATATGAAATTCAGGACCAGCCTGTAAATTTCTACATGAAACACTGCTGAAATTTGTGTTGGGACTGCATCAGGTCTGTAGACCAGTTTGGAGAGAATCGAAACCTTAACCCTGTTGAGCTTTCTGATCAATGGACATGGGTTAGTTCTTCTTTTATTTAGACCTTCTTTAGTTTTTCTCAGTGGTGTTTTGTAGTTTTCAGTGTACAGCTCTTATACATATTTTGTAAACTTATGTTTATAAAAGTGAATAAGTATTTCACATATTTGATGCTGTTTTACACGGCCTTGGAAAAAAAAAAAAAGGCTTTGTTTTTTAAAACAGTTTTAGGTTCACAGTGAAATTGAGCAGAAAATAGAGTCCCCAGCTGTTACCTGGGGAAGTCTGGTCTGGCTCATGCTGTTTTGCCATTCCTGGAAGCTGAACTCCAATCAGCAGTTTTTCCCTTTGGAAATGATATTTCAGAACCATAGTCTGCGCACTGGAGTGCTCCTTGCTCTTCGTTAGCCTGTCAATTCTGGTCTTGTATTTTCCTTTTTAAAAATATTTTGTTCTTTTTACTTAGACACTCAAAGGATTTCTTTTTTTGTTGTTGTTTTTCTAAGAAGTCTCCCGATTTTATCAGAATATCTTGGCATTGGTTGTTCTGGTTGATGTTCTCAGGTACATCTTGTCCTCTTTAAATATGTAGTTAAAATCTTCAGGAAATTTTTCTTGAAGTATTGCCTTTCTGTTGTTTCTATTCCTTTAGTTTGGTTTTCTTTTTTAGGACTTACTGTTAGCTGTATGTTGGGGCTTTTTTGCCTTTCACCATTTTTTTTTTTTTTTTTCTTCTTAATTCTTTCTAACCTTTTAACTACTTGATTTTACAATTTTCCTTTTCACTTTCTATTTCTCTTCAGACATCAGAGTTTATTTGCTCTTCTTTTTTTTGGTCTTTATTTCTAAAATTTTTAAAAAATTTTGAAGTATCTATCATCTTGTTTCTGAATTTTTTCTAATTCTCCTTTATGTTTTTATTTTCATAGCTTATATAATTTTCCAAACAATCCTTAGCTTGTTTTTAAATAGTATGTTTCAGTGCTGAACCGGAGAAGGCAATGGCACCCCACTCCAGTACTCTTGACTGGAAATCCCATGGACAGAGGAGCCTGGTGGGCTGCAGTCCATGGGGTCGCTAAGAGTCGGACACGACTGAGCGACTTCACTTTCACTTTTCACTTTCATGCATCGGAGAAGGAAATGGCAACCCACTCCAGTGTTCTTGCCTGGAGAATCCCAGGGACAGGGGAGCCTGGTGGGCTGCCATCTCTGGGGTCGAACAGAGTCAGACACGACTGAAGCGACTTAGCAGCAGCAGCAGCAGTACTGAACTGTTTGTTTTTTTTCCGTATGTTTTCCAGTTTTTCTTTCATTTTCAATTGAGTGTTAATCTCTTTCTCCCTTTTCTGCCATAGTAGCTTTGCGTGGGTTTTGACCTTGGTACTTCTTGGATGCTCATTTTTGTTGAGGTTCGTTTTCTTAGGAGAGGGCTTGGTTCAGATGGCTTTTCTGTCTTCCCAGGGCGCCCTCTTTTGGTCTGTGCATGTAGTGTTCAGAAATACTGCAGCTTGACTTCTGAGCTCCCCTTGCTGCTTCTCCTTGTCCACTTTGTCTGACTTCGTCTTTCTTTCATCTCTGTTGTCCCTGTTCTGTTCCAGTTCTGGTACCAGCCCCAGGAGGTTCTCCTGATTTCAGGGCCCTGTGCTGGGAGGGTGCCCCGACCTTCGCCAGCCCTCGCGGACTTCACCGCAGGGCTCGGGGCCTGGTCTGGTCTGGAGTGACCAGCGCCCCTGCAGTTTTAGCCGCTGTTCTCAGCGCGGCCCCTGCACTTTCCCGCGAATGTGTGTTGGTTATTTCTCAGGTTAAGTCCAAGGCTCTGTTGCTTGCTTCTACTTTTTCCATAACATGCTGATGATAAATAGGTCTTGTGTTTCTTGTATTCTTGTCCACATCTGCTTGTATTTTGGAATTGTTGGGGATACCCCTTAGTTTTCTTGTAAATATTATTCATGGGTTTCTGATTTTGCTATCTCATGGTTCTGCTGTTCTCATGTGGAGGTTCAGAGAGATCCCAAAATTATGCTGCTACTGTGTATGACCATTTCCCCAGAGTTTTCAAGATAATTTTTTAAAAAATGCAAATCATCCCAGTAAGTTTCTTGTATCGCTTTGTAATTTCCTCCCTTCCTTCCAAACCCCACCCTAGCATCCCTCCCTACCGTCGCTGCCCTGTGTTCTAGTCCTGTGATTTTTCCTTTTCTAGAACATCATACATGGAATAGTGCACTGTGTAACCTTTTGGGTCTGTCTTCTTTTACTTGGCATAATGCTGTTGTGATTCATCCCTTTTATATTTACCAGTAGCCATATTTTTATTGCTGAGTTGTATTCCTTATAATGAATATGTCGCCATTTATTTATCCATTCACCAATTGACGGACCCTTTAGAAAAGGTTTTGGTAAGTATGAATAGAGCTGTTACAAACATCCGTGTGTAGGTTTTTGTGTAGGGACATGAACATTTTGGAGGACATATATTTTCTCTCAGCCTCTGTTTTGTCTTTTCATTTTATTAACCATGTCTGTCAGGGAGCAGGCATTTCAAATTTTGATGAAGTCCATCTTATCTTTTTTTGAAAAATGATTTGTACTTTTTCTGTCTTGTGAAGTCCTTGCCTATCTCAGATCTCAAAGATTTTTTCATGTTTCCTTCTACAGGTTTTATAGATTTAGGTTTTACTTTTAGGTTTATGATCCATTTTGAGTTAATTTTTGTGTGTAGAGTGAAAATAGGTTGAGATAGTTTGGTTTTGTTTTGTGGGGTTTTTTCCCCTGGGGCATATAGATATCCTATTTTATTGCATCATTTGTTGAAAAGTAACCCATTCTTTATTGAATTGCCTCAAGTGCTTTGTTGAAAATCAGCTGACCATGGATGTGTGGAGATAAGACCTTTGATAAGACTTCCCTCCCCTGTTACAGGAGGGTCTGGTAGAAACGCAGGGAGATTCCTAGGTCTGAAGAGGGGTTGGCGGGGAGGCCCCAGTCATGAGCTTCTGAGTGATGAGCAGAGACTGGAGGGTCGGGCGCAAGAGTCAGAAGGCAGAGCAGGGTGGAGGAGGTGTGACCAGTGGTTCAGAGAGGGAGAGCGGGCCGGCCAGAAGGCACGGCTCGGCGGCTGAGCTGGCGCCCGGCCTGGTTGGAGACTGGTGGTAGGATAGGCCTGCCTGCGCTGTCTCGCTTTCGCTGTGCCTCACAGTTCTGTTGCAAGTCCGTGGAAAGTGGCGACGCGGTTCACCTAGACTGAGGGCTTTTCACAGGCAAGAGTGAGAAACGAATAGAAAGGTTAGCAAAGGTGTTTGTCTTGAACAGGCGAGCCTTTCAGTTAGCTCAAAAATCAGAACGCAAGACAGCACACCCTGAGTAGGGCTCTCGGCTGGCTTCCTCTCCATTTCATTCCCTTCTGCTCGCTGTAGGGCCTCACTTTTATGTCTCTTCACAGCGCTTGTTTATGCAGATGAAAGCAACTGTGACACTGTTTACCCCCCCATTTCCTGCACAGGTGCTGCCTTCAGCGCCCACCACCCCGCGCCCTGCCTCGACTTTCCCTCACAGCACAGCCTCTCGCTCCTTCCCAGTTTCTAGCTCAGAACTCCTGAGTCCTCCTCGTGATGGACATGCCAAAATAGCAATAGCAGTTTTGTTTGGAATGTAAAATCATTTTTGAAATGTCCCTCTGTATTTTCTAAGTTCCTGCAGTGTGCATGCTGCTGCTGCTGCTGCTGCTTAGTCACTCAGACATGTCCAACTCCGTGCCACCCTGTGGACTGCAGCCTGCCAGGCTCCTCTGTCCATGGGATCCTCTAGGCAAACGAGCTTCCAGGGGATCTTCCCGACCCAGGGATCGAGCCCCGGTCTCCTGCATTGCAGGCAGATTCTTTATCACTGAGCCACCAGGGAAGCCCGCACTGTATATATGTCACGTTTACGATTAGTGAACTTGGAAAACTAAACATAGTTTTTTACCAGACATCTCCTCCACACCATCACCATGCTGAACACTGGGCATGTGGCAGCAAATGGAACAGGCGGAGGGTCCCACGTCCTGGTGCTGGGGTTCCACCTCATGTGTGCTGACAGCATGGGAAAAAAGAGGTGCAACGCACATGTTCTCTGTGCAGAGATTTAAAGGAAGAGGTGTGACTGAGGCACCCTGGGGTGTCGGGCGGCTTCCTCCATGTGGGGCACATCTCGGCTGATGGCTCCCTGGTGATGGTCAGGGAAGAAGGTGCAGGTAGGAGCAAGCTCATGCCAGAGGGCGGAAGTAAGACTGGGGTTGTTTTCCAGACCCAGGAATGAGGCCAGTGCCTCTGAGAGGGAGCAGGCTAGAACATGCGGCCAGGGTCAGTCCCAATGTGGTATGTGTGGAGAAGAAACAGGACTTTAACTGCAGTGGGAACCCATCAAAGAGTTCCAAGTTATTAGAAAGAAAGCAGAGCTATAGAGAAGGCTGGAGTTGACAGATGAGTTGGAGGAGAACCTGGAAAGCCCATTTGGAAGCGATTTTGAAGAAAACCCTGCAGCGTTCAAGGCAGCAGGCTGATGCCAAGGAGGAGGGCCAGAAAGTTATTAATTGTCTGCTGTAAGATGTAATCTGCCCAAGATGGGAACTCCAGATCTCAGAGATAAATTCGGGTTTAGATCAGTATACAGTCTAAATCCCAAAGAGAGGAATGCAGTTTAGAGATATGATTTCAAGTGTGCATTTAAAAGCTGTTTTATATTTTAGAGTAAGGAACTAGTTCTTAGTCCCTTCTTCAAGAATTATTCTGCTGATGCTAAGGCTGAAATCCAGTGTTTAAATTTGACCTTAAAAACAAGTATTTCTTGACTCATTTAAAAATCACACCCTTGTTCTGAATCAGCCGGGAAATGGATTTACCGTTACCAGATCCATGGTGTTCGAGAATACATAGAGAATTTGAAGAACATGCTCATTCCACTTGGAGGAGGAAGGGTGGCTACTGGAAGTTTAAAGGTCAGGGGTACGGTCTTGCACAGCTCTGAACAGGGGGGAAGTTTGGTGTGTTAGTCACAGCAAAGAGTTGGAGTTTTATTATATTGTTTGACAAGTGAACTATTCTGAAATAAAATAATAGGAAATGTCAGTTCAGCAGAAGGAGTAAAAACAGCAGTAGCACAGCTCGCGTGATGGGGGAGTGGAGGCACGCAACACGGGAGTTAAAACCATAAGCTTTGTAGGCACAAGTCTTGGGTTCAAATTCTAGAGCAGATCTTCATAGCCATTTCACTGGATGAGTTGCTTTAGTGTTCCAAGTCTCATTTCCTCATACGTGAAATACACATCACAAATAGTTCCTACCTCGCGGGAAGTGGAGAAGAGGAAATGATGTAGTCTGTGTAAAGGTCTTAGTGCCTAATGTAGTTAATAATCACTATAATTTTGTTATCTGTTTACTCATAATCCATAGTGTTAGTCGCTCAGTCGTGTCCAACTCTATGTGATCCCATGGACTCTAGTCCGCCAGGCTCCTCTGTCCGTGGAATTCTCTAGGCCAGAATACTGGAGCGGGTAGCCATTCCCTTCTCCCGGGGATCTTCCCAACTCAGGGGTCAAACCCAGGTCTCCTGCATCTCAGGCAGATTCTTTACCTTTTGAACTACCATGGAAGCCATAATAATAAAATCCATAAGGAAAGTATTAATATTCTTATTTTGCAGATGAAAAATAAACTTTGAGAACTTTAAGAAATTGTCCTAAGATCACACAGCTAGGAAATGCAGAGGTAGGATGTAAATCAAAGAAGATCTGAGTTCAGAATTCATGCATTTCAATCTTAACCCCGTATCATCTTCTGTAAAGATCCTTCCAAGATTAGAATTCAGAGCACTGGTTTTAGAGTATAAACCAGCACATCGTAGAATGACGCCCCTATTTTGTTTGTTAATCTGAAGATTTCACACACTACTCTAATGTCCTACTTGTATTTTAAAAATAAAAACTTTATTATATAAGAAAGACACTAATTTTAGAAAAAATTTAAAATCCACATAAGAAAAAGAGGCATCACTTACAATCACATTTCATGATGGGAGCGGCCTGGCTTTTCCCCCCGGGTGTGTGTATATATGTGTAGTCCTTCCTGGTTCCTTTTTCCCCAGAGTAGGATCGCACCATGTGTCCTGAGTTCTGATTCGGTTTCCCTCCCACTCTCTGACTTTATGAAGCACGTCTTTCCGTGTCTGTGGCTGTATTCTGGTGGCAGCTGACATTATTGCAGTATTGCCCAGTATAGGTGTGCCATCAGTCCTTGTGGTAACCCTTCTGTTGTTTAGGATTTTTCACCATCTTAACAGTGCTTTCAGGAACATCTTTGGTCATATATCTTGTCTGCACTTTCTAATAATTTCCTGAAGAGAAATTTCTAGAGCAGCATCCCTGGATCAATTAAAGGATTGCCACACTTTTAAGGATACATGTTCCAAATTGCCCTCCAGTGAGGTAACCCCAGTGTCTCCTCTTAGCACGGGTCCGCTTCTTCCCTGTCACGTGGCCTCCATCGTGGGAGTTACTTTTGCTCTTTGCCAGAGTGGTGAAAAATGGCTGTATCTTACATGCCTTTGATTAACAGTGGCTGTGTTTATGACCTGTTTGTCTTCTTTTCATCGTAAATTGCCTCTTTTTATCTGTGCCTGACTTCTGAGTTTTGGTCAGCTCAAAGAAATAATTTTCAGGAATTTAAATTCTTGGGTAGATGGTGTTTGACTGCACTTTACAAATGTTTAAATTTAGGGATTTCATATGCACATCCTTTTTTCTTTTTTAAAGATCATGGGGGAAAATGGCAGATAGTCTGTAGTATTATACACATAGTAATACAGGTATCAGAAAAGGGCAACTTGCTCTTTTCTCCTGCATGTTAAATGAGGCATAACTTTGAACTCAGGAGTAGGAACTGTAAAACTCTGATCCCAGGAATGATGGACTGGGTCCTTTCCTTTTTGTAACCCATATCTCTTTCTTTAACTGTGAAGGTCTTAGTAGTCATCACTGTACTGCTGTGCTTTAAGGACAGACAGTTCTGACTCTTTCAGGAAGTATATCCTTTAAAAAACCCTCAGATCCTTCAGGATATGCTCCATTTTCACATCTAATGTAAGTCTCTGCTGCTTTCATAATTATTTCTGTTTCTTCTTTTCCAGTAGTCAGTTTGAATACAGTTTCTTTCCTAATTGAACATACTTCCTGGTAGTTGATTATAAAAGCGATGCTTATAAAGTAAATTGTAGTTTTTCTGTTGACGACCATTATAAAATTCAAAATTAACTGCTGCTGAGACATGCGGGTCTTTTGTTGAAGAAGAGTCAGGATGGTAACTGGTTAAACCACCAACCAAACCCTTTTCACTTGGAGTTTTAACCCCTGTCCAGCAGCAGAACTTGACACATTTCTGCCTTTTCCTCCTTTCCTCCAAGTCTGTTTCTTGGACCTCTCAACCCTCCCTGCCGCCCCCACCAAAAGCTTTACCGCCACCTGCCAGTTTCCTGAGTGTAGCTGCCTCGTTCTGACCCTGCCTGTGTCCCGTCCCGCTGCTGGCCGAATTTAAGTTGCTGAAAGACTGTATCCTGGGCATCACCTTTCTTGAAGCTCAGAGTTTCGTGTTATGTAAAACAAGTCAGTTTCCTATACAGTTAGAAGTTCTTGCTTGAACTGCTTTTTAAAGTACAGTTTCCACAACTTAGATTGTATGTGTCTGTGATGGAAATAAGCTGTTTAAAAGGAAAGACAACAGGAAAGCTTCTTCAGTTCTAGACACAAGGGATAGTTTATTTCTGCTAGAGATTAAAGTTGTAATATTAATACACTTAGGCAGGTTGAATGTGCTTGTCCTTAAACTTTATTTTTTAAGGTTTTCTATCTTCCAAATGTAAGATTTGTAAAATCTTACATCTTATAAAATCTAAGATTCAAAAATTTTAAAGAACCGTGTAACTTTAAGTCTCATAATCTGGTTTCTTGGAAATCAGATTTCATACATGGTTGAGTTTTTACTTCAAACACAAGAACTGTAATAGTAACGATATTTTGTTATTGAGAGCCATGTGCTAAGTAAACATAGGTTGTTAATTGTTGCTGAAACCCAGGGTATTCTTACAGAAACAGTAGCTGGTTAAAAGAAATAACTATAAGAATAAATATTTTCTGACGATAAGTTTATTACATATAACTTATAAGTTTATGACAAATAAGTATTACAAATAATTATGCTATCTTGATATTACAACATTTTATCCTTGATGGACAGAGTTAGGTAAAATTTATACAGTTAATGAGTGAAAATTTAGTTTCTTTTACTAAATATACAAGTTTTACATTAAGAAATATTATTTATGAATGATCCAAATATTTTGTTTTGTTTTTTACTTTTATTTGGCTATGCTGAGTCTTACTTCCCCCGGCATGTGGAATCTAGTTCCCTGACCAGGGGTTGAACCCAGGCCCCCTACACTGGTAGAGCAGTCTTAACCACTGGATCAACAGAGAAGTCCCCACATATTTTTAATATTTATTCATCATTAAAAAAAAAAATTGTCTTTTACTCAAATGGTATCGTTGTAAACCATACTTCTTAAATTTAGTTATTTTAAAACTCTAAATCTCATTAAGAAGCTTTTAAAATATAAAGTTAAATATTGATGTGTCACAAATAGAACTTATTTATGTTAAAGCAGCAAAATTTTCAGGAATCAGTCTGTTCTCGTATGGCTTTAGTTTTTGAGTAAAATGTTTTTTTCTTTGCAAAGTTCAGCACATACCAGTAGAGGGCACTGTTGTACTGCAGTAGAGGTGTTTTATTGATTCACTAACTCCCCCATCTGCTTTTGCAGTTTGGAAAGTGTTTTTAAAAGCAATGTTCTCTGTGTAATTAAAATCAGTTCCCTGTATAATTAGCAATGGAGCCTTATTCTTTGTGGCAGAGTTTGCAGATGGTTTTTTTTTTTTTTTTAAAGTCTGTACTGTTCTATAAGCCAGTGCCAAAAACTGTCGCCTATTAAAACACAGAAAGTTGTATTGTGGTTTATCAGCACCAAGCAATATTGTAGATGGAAATATATAAAATCACAGTGTTGTATTTAGGTGCTCAGAGCAAATTGTTCGATAGGGAACGTTTAAAATTCCTGGTTCTGTCTTGAGAAATAGCAGAGTTAATGTGCCATAGTAATGATGTCTTAGGTTCAGGTGCTCTGAATAATAATAGAGGACAAGGAATTCTTACAGGGTTTTAAAAAATGTATCAGCATTACTGTACTACTTTAAGAAACCACTGATCTACTTAGCCAATTCTCTATGTAATTTCTTTTTCGTTCCTCCTTAAAATGAAACACTATTGATGTAGATATTTAGCTGGAAAAATAGTGAATATTAAAGCACAATTAAAGTTACTCCTCTCTTTCTTAAAGGAACATAAATGTTACATAAAATGATAGTAAGTGTGCATTTGCTGCCTGGCTGCCTATGGGGGCAGAGAGGTTAGAGGAAACCCAAGACTGAATTTGAAGTTGTGTCAGGGCTGTGATTCATAAAATCATAATTTATCCATAATCCTAAAGTTGCTTAAAAAGGGACCTTATTTGAAATCAAATTATAGATTACTAGAGGTATATTTTTCAGGAACTTAAAAAAGTAGTAAAAATTTCATGTGCTTGAAATTAATTTCATTCTATACTTTAATGTTTGTAAAAGGAAAGTATTTGAGAATTAGAAATCTTAACGGTTTAGTTTATTTTTAAGTCTCTAATTGGCAGCCATGTGATATTCTGGAATTAACTAGCATTTTTTTCAAGAAGTTTTTTTGTATTTTTTTAAGCTTTATGTAATACTCTAGTTAAGGGTGTAATCGACTGTTGAAATTGTGTTTAATCTCAAAACAGGCCTCTATTTTAAAAGGTGAAAAAGGACTTGCATTGGCTTACTTTGTGTATCACAGACTTTGAAAAACTGAGTAGGTGATTTAGTGTTGACTTAGGCATTCACCCTGACAGTAAAATTGCAGGGGTAAAATTTGAGAGAGGAGGAAGATGGTTGAGGGGAGCTACCATGTAATTAAAAAAAATTTAAAGATACGTTTTATTCATTGGTCACTGCATTAGAATTTTAGAATATTTTGGTGGAATTGGAATCAAGTGTGAGCTGAAAATTGAAATGCCCCTTGACCAGGCTCTCTGTCATTTCCCCTAAATTTCTCTGACATCATAGAAGTCGGCAGAGGAGGACTTTGTAGTTTTCTCCCTTCCTCCCATCAGTCCCAAGCTCTGTGCTTTAGGTGCGTCATGAGGCAGACTGGATCAGGTATTTTGAAAGAGCAGTCACATGATGGAAGAATATATAGAGACTGTACTAGATTCTTGCTAGGAAACTAAAATATGTCAAGTCAGTTAAAGAAAGTAACTCAGTGCTTAATTATTCGTAGATACAGAGCTATTGTTTTCTCATTTCTTAGGACCACAGTGAGAGTAAAGCAAGTTTGCATTTTGTGGAAGCGTTTGTATGGCGCGCTCGAAGCTCCGGTATCCTCTCGGTAATGATTATCGCTGTGTTTTCCCCCAGAGAGGCCATCACAGGTTTTAGTCGAGGCTATTTGTATTCAGCAAGGTCAAGATAAGTTTTATCTCTCCAGATAAGTCAAGTGCATTAGGATCAATATGTAATAGTAAAATGCTCTGAAAATATTATTGCCAAGCTCTTAATGAATTTTTAAAGCTTGTGAGCTTGTCATATAAAATATACCTCTTACTATTTTTATTTATTTGTATGGAGCTCAGGAGTGCAATTAATTTTATAGGCATTTTAAAGGAAAGAAACTGAGAACAGATTAATGTTTTTAGAAATCCTTAATTGCCCTACATTTAAACCTGTACTGATGAAGTTTTAGAGGCTAATTTTTTTTTTAAGAAATGCAAAAGAATAAATATTACAATCCATTTATAAACTATGAGTATTAATTGGGTTTACCTGTTAAGATAATCGTTTTTATGAAGTTATATGTACCTTACCCCTGGGCTTTCCTATATACATCAGATGTCTGGTTGCTTGGTGGTAGGGGAAAAAAAACCTTACCTTATCAAGAGGTGATGGTATTTCATGATTTTGACACTTCTTTTCACACCTGGATATGAGCTCACATGTTGAAAGACAAAAAGTATTATTTTGTTTTCTGTGTTACTCGGAGGAATAGTTTTATGTCATGTGTTCATGAATATATTAGAAAATGTAGGCTCTAAAAGGATATGTTTTGTCTTAATGCTTTTTTCAATTATTTTTCTGTGGAAACAGCACCACAGTGTTAGGAGAAATGCTGGTTGAGGTAGTTTTCTTCCAAGGTGCAGATTTCTCAAAAATTTCCCCCAGATTGCTTGCCTACAAATGCCCGATAACTGCTGAGGCCACACCTGCCAAAGAAGCTGTATAGACCGGGCTCTGGTTCGTCTTCCTCGTCAGTAACTGCCTGGGTTTCATAGGCTGGAATTACGCCGTTCCTGCTCGTGTTTATATTTCTTAGTTCTCCAAAATGCACTGTTTTTCCTTTAGCCCTCAATTAAAGGTACAGATTTGTAAGTATTCCTTGTTTTAAATGACGCTTGCTTATCTGAGCCGTTAATTGAAATAAGGAGACTGAAAACAGTCTTCCTGCTGGTTTTAGGTATTATTTATCCGTCGGTATTTACACGGTAGTAAATAAAACACGCTGCTGCTGTCATAATCAGCCCCGCTTACCTTTTCCCCCTTCTCCGTACTTCACACACTGTTTATTTATTTAACCATTTAAATTGAAGGTAATATAAACATCTGGCACCGTTTCTGGAAACTGTAACCGTTTTCTTTGAAAGTTCCTATAAATGATGGTCTTGAAGCTTCACGTGTATTAATCTCTCTAATATAGGTCTACATTTCCACCTACTTAGCCATTTCTCTTTCTGGCTGAAGAATGACACGTTTCCATCAACGGTAGGTCAATTTATTTTATTGCTGGCTGATGCAGATTGTGTTATAACAGAGAGAAGGCCCAGCCGAGTGGAGGGAGCTTTGGCCATCTCCACCGAGGGCTCGCTGGGAGGCTCGGTGGAAGCAGGACAGTGCTGGCGTTCAGGCTGGGAGTGGGGGCGGGGGCAGCACGTGAGATAGAAGTTGACGGCTCTTCAACAGTTACCTTTGTAGGGTGGTCCAAATGCATTATTAACAAAGTCAGAGCCTTAAGAAATAGAACAATGGTCCTTTTTAAATATATCTAATTTAGTGAATTTGCCCACTCTCCCCCCACCTCTGGTGTCTAATTACTCCAAACAGAAGAGAGAAAAGAAATCCTTATCTACTGGCAGAAAAGTGCACTGCAAAAAGCACAGGTTTTTACTTCTCTTCGTGGAGAACCCTGTGTGAATTCTGCTTTAATCAGGAGGCAGTAAAAGCAAACTTGGTTTTAAAAGCAAATAAATTCCCCTCCCCCATAGGACTGTTTTAGGGACAGAATATAGTCAAACTCCAAACAAGCAATAGTAATCTCCTATTCCTCTTAAACTTTCAAATCTGTATTTACAAATAGAAAGCATTCTTTCTTTCCCTTCCTTCTTATTTATGGTTTGTGTCTTCTGTATCACAAGGGAGACCCCTAATGACTAAAAGGTAAATGTTACACGTGTATAAGTTAGTTGGTGAAATGATTGATAGTTTTCTTTTCTTTGTTCCCTTATAGTCAAAACATAGAAAATTTCAATAAGAGAAAGAGGAGACTGTTGCTCAGGGTTAATTTTCCAAAATAATGTAAAGTGTTTTATTTCTAATTCAAAAAGATTGTTACCAAAAAAATGTGCCTTGCCTGCACTGTTCAGGGGTCTGCATGTTCCTGACTGTGGACTTCGTCGTCTCTAATTTAATCATAAACTGTCATCTAGAGGTATTTTACTTTTGAATGAAATGGGTATTTTAAAGTGCAGATCACTTTGGGAGAGTTTTCCTGTTGGTTTCATAAGGATTGTGTTTGAAGGAACAGCGTGTTTATGGTCACCGTCGCCTCTGAAATGCTGTTGCCAGAAGTGCGTTAATTGTGCCCTTGGGAGAGAGAAGCCAGTGAGGTCTCACACGTCCCTGTGTGTGGGGGCTGGGCACGAGGTCATGGGCATTATTAACTGTTACGTCACGTTCTGTGCAGTTAGTTTTAATTAGCTCATTTGTAAATATCAATGTATTGTCTTAAAAGTCATAGAGCCTGTTGGTTACTTTCTTTACCTTTAAAATATAGAGCCAAAATCGGTTATTTTACTGAAATCTTTATCCACGTTTTAACTTTTCTGCCACCTATTAAAACTATTTTTCTCACCTCCTTCATAGATGTTTAAACTTCAGAGTGTACCCAGTTCTTCGTCCAGACTTTTTCTTGTGCTAGAAATAGGACAGTGTGGCTCACCTATCACTTCTGCTTTGGCTTGCTTCCTTTATCTTTAGCAAATCTAAATAAAACTGTCACCCTGATTTTCAAATCTCTCTTTGAACTTCCTTTACCCAAATTGCTCACTTTCCTGTCTGCTCACTATGTTTTTGTTTTTTGTTTTTGTTTTTTTTTTATGGAGACTCCACATCTGATGTTTATTTTCTCCTCTTTTGCTATCTCTGTTGTTTTTTTTTTTACAGCTTACTGCTTGTTGTTCCCTTTTTGTAACTGCAAACTTTGTTGAGAATCTTGTAGAAAAATGAGAAAATTGTCAGTCTTTAAGAGTCTTTAGGAGTAATTAATACTGAATTTATAAATTTTTTAAAGACACCTGAATTTGTAACTTTAGAATTCATCAGTAGGGATTGAGTGGGTAGTAAGGGTATAGATATCTAGGAGGTCTTTTTCTTTTTTTCCACCTTGGAATGTTTTTTACATGATTAATTTCTTGATTTAAAAAACTTTCAGTACAGTTGGTAGACACACTTACTAGCCCAGAATTGTCAGCAAAAGTTTTTAAGTTGGAATTTCTTGCTCCGTTCTTTAGACACATAGAAAAAAATTAAACTGCTTGTTTACTTAATTCCTAAATATTCAGAATATGAATGAGAATACAATATTATACCATAATGTATTATTCAGTTCAGTTCAGTCGCTCAGTCATATCCTACTCTTTGCGACCCCATGAATCGCAGCATGCCAGGCCTCCCTGTCCATCAGCAACTCTCAGAGTCCACCCAAACCCGTGTCCATTGAGTTGGTGATGCCATCCAACCATCTCATCCTCTGTTGTCCCCTTCTCCTCAATCTTTATTAGAATTTTCAAATACTCTTTTAATTAAAAAATAGAAATATATTTCATTTATTCTTATTATCTTACAGTGAGCGTGTCTAAGAATCGTAGAGCTGAAGAGACTCTGAGATTATAGTCCTTCAATGTAAGAAAATAAGGTGGTTCAGGCCCATAGTAATGAAGTCTTAAAAGCTAGTGACAAATAGAGATAATAGAATGAGGTTTCGTGGTTCTTATTTCACTTTTTAAAACTACATGATAAATTCAGTGTCCCTCTCTCCCCTTCAGGTGCCTTTTATACACCGGGTATGTTGTTTGAGAAGGTACTAGCTAGAGAGGTAGTTCCCATAGTGTGCTGACAATTCAAATATGAAATTTATCTGAGCTAATGTTTTTGTCATCTTGTCACAGTTTCCCTTCAGTGACTTTTACTGTACTTTCCACTGTGGCATTTATTCAGTAGACATGCGTGCATACTACCTACCACTGGACTGCAAGACGGTAGGTCCCAGGTATCATGCTTCTGACTTTCCCAGGCTATCTGTTATTCTAAAACATTCCTTTTAAAAAGAATGTAAGACATTTCATCTTGTGGAGGTACCCAGGAGCAGATCTTGGTTTTGTGAAGCACAGGGCTTCTACAACTCTAGGAGTCTTCTATAAGAAAGTAATATAAAATAACAAATACAAAAAAGCAGATTCGAAGTCCTACTGGCAGGGAATGGATAAATATAGTGTGGAATATTATATAGCAATGAAAACGATCTCTAACTACACACAGTGTAGAAAGCTCTCTCAAGCAGAGAGGCCGTGAAAGAAGCCAGACCAAACACAGCACTGCTTCTGCTCTTAGAAGAGTGTGTGGTGGTGCCTCGTGGAGGCTGGGAGGAACTGAAGTGTAGGACGCTGGTCATGCCCTTCTCTTGATCTGAGTGTTGTGAAAATCCATCAAGCCATATGCTGTAATATGTGTATTTTGTGTATGCTTATTATATTTTAATAAAAAGTTTTAAAAAATTAGATACAGAAGCCTTAAAGTGAAGGTGAAGTCTGACTCTTTGTGACCCCATGAACTGTAGCCTACCGGGGTCTTCTGTCCATGGGATTTTCCAGGCAAGAATACTAGAGTGGGCTGCCATTTCCTTCTCCAGGGGATCTTCCCGACCCCAGGGATCGAACCCAGGTCTTCCGCATTGAGGGAAGATTCTTTACCATCTGAGCCACCAGGGAAGCCCTTAGAAGCCTTAGTGGAACCCCAAATATTTTTATATACAGATTGATTAGAAAATACTTATTTGGTGATAAAACTTGAACTTTACATCTTTTATATCAGATATTTGTTTATACATTTTATAAATAAAAAGAACAAGACAACGCCCAGTTACTAGAGAGGTCTTTCAAAGCATTACAGACTAACAACTGGGTGTTTAAATGTAAATGAAAAACTTATCCTCGAGGAAGCATTCCAGGGTCAGGTTGGCAGAGAGATGAGATACGGATGAGATATGGCAGAAGGAACTCTGACGTGGGCGCCTTAGGCTTGAGTTCTAGTTTGGGCTTTAAATCTAATTCACTGTGTAACTCCTCTGCCCTAGTTGACTACTTTTTTTGTTTGTTTTTAATTACAGAACAGCATTTTGTGATTCTTAAGCAGAAATAACATCACTAGGGACTGTATATATTAGATGTTGATAGTCTTTCCTATGGGCTGTTCCTGTAACTTAACAGGTGTGCCATAGGTTGAATAATGGAAAGAAATAGTGAGGTCAGTTGAACAGCCATCGATTGGGTAATTACAGTGTGCTCAAAACTGGAAATCAAGCAGGTTGATTAATCCCCAAGTTTTCACAGACACAGCTGTTTCCTAAAGCGGTTGTTTTTCAGTCACTAAGTCGTGTCCAACTGTTGTGACCCCATGGACTGCAGCACGCCAGGCTTCCCTGTTCTTCACCGTCTCCTGGAGTTTGCTCAAACTCATTGCGTCGGTCCATTGAGTCAGCGATGCTATGCTACCATCTCATCCTCTGTTGCTCCCTTCTCTTGCCCTCAATTTCTCCCAGCAGATCCTAAAGTGGTGGGTGCATTATATATTTTGCTGGGTTTCAGGGAAGCAATTAAACATTTAAAGGTGTTTTTGTATTTAGCTTTTGAAAAATTAGATACAGTTGGCATTGTGCAGAAATCTACTTACCAGAGCTTGTCAACCAACCATTGGTCTCAGCATGTTGGGTTTGATGGTTTGTCTGGTCCAACACGTGCATCACACTTACCACATGTCAGTGCCAGGCACACTGCACAGCCCTTGCTCTAAGAAATTCACAGTCTTGTGATAGGATCTGACACATCTAGTCCATCTACTTCATTTTGTAATAGAAGAAATAATATTATTAAAAGACTGAGAAAAAAATCTTCAGAAGCAAGAAAATGAGAGTAAGAAGTTTGGTCTTTACATGCTACCATTAAAGATGGTACCTAAAGATGGTAGAAAGCCTTTGAAATGATTTAGGGGAAAAAGATTGTAACCACAGGGAAAGGCACGTAGGTTTGAGGGGTGAAAAATACCCGGGGCATAGACTGTGTCTCAGTGTAAGGAGGAATTGTCTAACAGGTACAGTTGTCTGAAGAGGCAGTGGTTCATATCCCAGGCTGGTAGGAGGAGCAGGGGGCCACTGGTGGGTCCAGGAACTGCCCAAGAGAGCACTTGAGGTTCTTGCAAAAATATTAAGCAGCAGCTGATTCAATATGTGAGATGATTTTGTTTTACTTTCTGCTTGGAGATCATTTCAGACTTACAGAAACTTGTAAGAACAACACAAAGAATCCCTTGTATTCTTCACTCATATTCCTAAAACATTAACATCTTAGCTCATTTACTCCATCATTCTGTTTGTGCTGCGATTCATGGGGTCACAAAGAGTCGGACACGACTGAGTGACTGATCTGATCTGATACAAACACACACATACACGTCTTCTTTTGTCTTTTCCTGAACCATTTGAAAGTAGGGTGCCAACAAGATGCCCTTTTACCAGTAAATATTTTGGTGTGTATTTCCTAAAAAAAGAGGGGGTTTCTGATACGTAACCACAATTCAGTCATCAGAATCCAGAAATTAACATTGATATAATGATATCATCTGATTTATAGGCCATATATTAAAATTATATCACTTGTCCCAGCAATATCCCCTGTAGCAAAACGAAAGGAGAATGTCTGGTCCAGCATCCAGTTAGGAATCACGGTTTCCTTATGAGGTTCCAGTGATGTGTTTTTGTCTGGAATCCCATGGAAGTAGTGCTGTGTTCTTCTTGTGGGCCGTGTGAAAAGCCCAGCAGTGTTGATTCCATTTTGATTTTCCTTGATTTTCCAGGTCTCTCCACTGTCAAGTTATTAATTTTTTCTCCGTTGTCGCTAACACTCTTGTGGGGAGATGCTTTGAGATGATGCAGATATTCTATCCACCACTTCTGGTGCCCACTGATGATTTTCACCCGGACCAGTTATTACCGTCAGAGTTGCTAGATGGTAAATTTCTAATCCATCCTTCTACATTTATTAGTTGGCATTCTATGCTAAGGGAGATTTTTCCTTCTTTCCCACTTATTTATTCATGTATTTATATCAGTGTACACTTGTGAATTTCTATTTTAGTCAGTGGTTATTTATTTTGGTGCTTAAATCTTCCCTGGTTTGGCCCATGCAAGCCCCTCAAGCTGCCTTGGTGTTCTTTAATATGTTCCCATCATTCTCGGAGGACTTCCCTCATAGCTCAGTTGGTAAAGAATCTGCCTGCAATGCAGGAGACCTGGGTTCAATTCTTGAGTCGGGAAGATCCCCTGGAGGAGGAAATGGCAACCCTCTCCAGTATTGTTGCCTGGAAAATCCCATGGACAGAGGAGCCTGGCAGGCTACAGTCCATGGGGTGGTGAAGAGTCAGATGCAACTGAGTGATTTAGCACAGCTATATGAAAAACAGTCCTCCTAACTAGATTTCAATTTTCATTCACAATTACTTCACTTGTTTAATATTTCGTTTGAAGGTATATAGTCAAGAGTTTGTGTTCAGAAGTTCTTTGGAGGGGCTGGAGGGTTATTGTTTAGCAGCCACGGGGAGGCTCTTTGAGCTGAGCACCTTCATGGGCGCTGCCCCGGTGGTTGTATTTGATGACCTGTCATCGGGCTTTTAGCTTTGAAGAACCCCTTCTAGGCCAGATCTTCTGCGTGTTGGTGCTTTGGGACAAGTCGGCCACTTTCCATGCGACCAACCGTCCTTCCCACCCTACGCTGTCCGCTTCCCTCCCCATATCCTGGGGTCTTGGCGTCACCTGGAGCTCTGGTCTCTCTTCTGTTTCTCAAGTGGATTCTTTTCTTTCTCCTGCCTCTTTCCTTTATCACAACCTTCCGTAGAATCCTGTTAATTTTTGTTTTATCCTGAAAATAAATATTTCCTCACCATATGTCATAACCAAAGAAAAGTGTGGGCTTGGCACTTGGAGAGGTCTATGAGAATCCTGACCTGGCCCCTCAGTAGCTGGATGACTCTCTCAACCCCTGTGAACTCGTTTCCTTATCAGCAAGATGAGGGTCATCGGGTCTCAAGGGGTGGCCATAAAAGCGAAACGAGGCCTCACATCTCCACTGTAGCACACAGCAGACAGCCAGTAAGTGTTCATCCCCATCTTACCCCCAGTATTCTCTGTACTTCCAACACTTACAGCCTGCTCTCTGCTCTCAGTAACTTCTTCAATCAGGAAGCGAAACTTACATTCCTGACATGAATAGGAAAATAATATACAGACCGGAGTCATCTCACATTGAAATTATTTTAAATACCTTCTTTAGGAGCATCTTTAAATTTTGCCTGAAACGTTCTCTTTCGTGTCAGGAAGACAAGCTGGTGGAGGAAATGGTCAGGGGAACAGGATCTAAAGCCATTTCTGGACAGTTCCCGCTGTGAAGGGGGTGCTGGAAAAATGAAGGTCCCCTGGGACATGCTGTCCTGTGTCGGGCAGTGCAGCTCCGAGGCCGGCGTGGAACTGCGCTTACAAACTGTGGCAGGTGTGGAGAGAACTTTTTGTGATCGCGCAGAGTCAAGAAAGGCTTTCTCCTCATGGTGAAAAGACTGCGTGTATAGCTCTTCTTCCTCTTCCCGTCTCTCTTTTCTTTTTTCTTTCCCCACTTCTGCTGCTCATAGGGAAAGGAAGCAGGAGGATCAGAGAGCAGAGCAGATGAAAATGCAACCTAAGACTTTTCCTGGCGATGACTGTGAACTGTTTAGGAAGATGAATTGACTGCCTGGGACTGAAACAGATAAGAACCCCGGGAGTGTTTTGGTGCTGAATCATCTGAAGCCTGAGAACAAACCTCAAGAAAGGCTTTTCAGTCCACCCTAGAATTGGGGTGATAAACGTGGAGTTAAGGATTAGAGAGGAAGATACCTGATTGTACCTTTAGGTTATTAAGATTCTTTATAATTTTAATTGGCCATTTAAAACAGAATGCCAGAGGAAATGATCGAGTTGAAAACAGAGCTTTGAAGTCTTTCATGCAAGCTCTTGGCCAGTGGTTCCAACTCCATTCCACAGAGCAACAATAGAATAACTTGGGGAGCTTTTTAAACTAGAGGTTTCTAGGCCTCCGAGTCCATATTGTAGAATGCCCCTGCCGTCGCGGTGAACTGGCCCACCTGGCCAGCGTTGGGTCCATTGCTCTGCATCTCATCACCTTGTGTTTCTAGCTCCTTCTCACCCTGCTTCCCCTGCCTGCAGACATGCTCAGATCTCTCCCATTTTAAGACAGACATTTAAAGCCCTTCTTTAACTTCCTCCAGGCCAAGGAGCACACCCCTTCTTTCTGGGTCTCCCCACATGTCCATGCTTCAAGGGCCACCATCTTCTATCTCATTCCCCTGGTAGATGCCTGTGGGGTCCTCTGGCAACTTTTTTTTTTCACTGTTCTCATCACCTCTCTCTCTTGAATTCTTATCAGTTCAGCCTCCTCAACATTAAGTCCACATTCTTCTCTGACCCCAAGGGCCCAGTTCTGATTTCGCAGTTACCCTTCCTGCTTCCTCTGTCCACCATACTGGGCCCGAGCAGTATTTCTGTAACAGAGATCTAGTTACTGCTCTACTTACAGTTCTTCAGATTATTTTGCCTTCCTGATAAAAATCACAGGCTTGTCCACGGCAGGTAGGACCAGCCTTGCTCTCCGCACCCATCCTCTGCCCTTTACTTGCCAGCCTGCAATGCTCAGGGGTCTCTCACCTGCCCGCCTTGGTTTCTTATGCTTCAGAGACCGCCTCCTCTGCCTATCTGCCTGCTGAACTTCTATATCCTTTTTAGGATTTAACCCCTTTCAAGTTCTCTTTGACCTCTCCTTGCTGGCCAGGCCTGGCTGGGAGCTGGGAGCATCCTGTCCCCGTGTCTGTGCTGGTCCCTTATCGCTTGCAAGCGAGCTTCTGCGTCTGCACTCCTGGTCCCAGCTGAGCCTAGAGAAGCTCTTATCAGACCTCAGTTGGTCAGTTCATCACAGAAAAGAAGTCAAAGCGGAGAATTGTTTAAAAGACAAGATTGACATGTGAGAACCTTAGCACTCGATATTCAGCTGAGACATATAAATGTCCCTCCACCTGTCTCTCTCAGTGGGGGTCAAGGCTCATCGACTGTTGGTTTTCTGGTTGGAATTTAACATGTCTTTTTGTGCATCAAACCCCCTCTGGTACATCATCGGTGATCTCCACTGTCACTTTCTTTAAACTGAAGTTAGAACTTTAAAAACTTACAAAGTAATCTGTGTAGAATCCATCTAGATTTTTAACTTCTAATCCGTCCAGTTTATTTTTTAAATCTCTGCCCACACTTAAATCAACAGACATTTCCCCTCCAGTGGTGAGTCTATATTGAGTCTTTCTGAACCATTTTGATTTAATTTTCATTAGAAACATGTCACTTTTTTGCATTCATATCTCCTTGGTTAATATTTAATTAAGTAACCTAGCTGCAATAACAAGTATAACTGGTGGGCACTAGTTTGAGAACAGCACAACTGATTTTGATAAACACATAGGTCAGCTAGTGGGGGCTAATATTTGTAAACATTGTAAGTGACGGGTGGAGAGTAGCTCCAGGCTTTACTCGCTGCGTGCTCTCTGCAGACTGGGAGTGTCAGCGGATACAGTTTAGAGAAAAAAATGAAGAGCATTAGTTAATCTAGTGAGTCACTTAAATGAAGGTTGAAGACTTTTGATATGAACAGAGTGATCTTTCTTTGGTTGGTTGCTGGTCATAATTTGTGCTTTTTTAGCCGCTTTTATGGTTTTGCCTATTTTGATACATGGGAGTAATTTTTTGAATGAATTTTAAGCTTTCATCATTTATTTATTTATTATTTGTACCCCAAGTTATTTTCAGCCAAGATCGGAAGATGCTTATTGTAAAAGACACAGATACAGATTACATTTTGTACACGTAACGATTAAAAAATCAGCAAATTATATCAATTTCAAAAAACTTAGTATAAGTTTAGTTATTTCTGATTATCTGTGAGCTAACTGCCCCATGCTGTGAACTAACCAGTAAATGTATTGAAAGGCATTGTTGATTCTTATGGTATACTACTTACAGAAGTAGTTAGAAAAACAATTTTTTCCCCTAAAAATAGCAGTAAGCTTAAAAAAATATTTTCTTCCCCTCTTTTTTTCCTCTTCACCCTCTTCTCTGTATTTTTGTTAGAAAGTTTTCTCCTTAAGATATTTGATTATGGTATATGGCAGCTAATTCAAGCATCTGTTTATCACTGCCTGGCTAGACTGAATGTAAAATTTCAATTGAATTACCTCCCCAGAGGGCTTTGAGCTCTTAGGGTAAAACACATCATTTTCTCTTTTCTCCCTGGGGACTGTCAGCAGAAAGAATTCATCTAAATAGTTTACATGCATTTTGAAAATGTTGTATCTGCTGGACTTAGCTCTGTTGTTTGTGGAACATTGCCAATATAAATGGAATAGCTACTTTGCTTGTTAACTCAAGCACAATGGTGTTATGTGGTCTTACAGTATGCGTATAAATTGTAACAGTGAATGACTTTTGCTGATAGTTAACTTATAACCAATTTTCATATTAACAAAGAGATTTTCATCTTTCAACAATTTAATTTCAAAACCTGGATGTTTAATCATTCAGTCATTAAATATTTATTAAGCAATTTCCATGTTTACAACTTTATTTATTAACAACATTCAGATATACATTGTAAATGCTTATTTTGTCCCTTTTCTCTGGAAGAGTTTTGGGTTTTCTGTGGACCTTAATGTATTTTGTAAGGGCTTGCTTGGCTAAGAACTAATTAATTGAGCTGAACTAAATATATCAATAATCAAATTCAGCATATTCTGTCTGTAAGCATCTGTAGTACAGACAGTGTGTATCAGCTCCTGAGTTTTCAACTTGGACTTTTCACTCATTTTTCAGATACCACTTTTATAAGAAAACACTGTTAATTTTCTTTATTCTGCTGCTGCTGCTGCTGCTAAGTTGCTTCAGTCGTGTCCGACTCTGTGAGACCCCATAGGCGGCAGCCCACCAGGCTCCCCTGTCCCTGGGATTCTCCAGGCAAGAACACAGCAGTGGGTTGCCATTTCCTTCTCCAATGCACAAAAGTAAAAAGTGAAAGTGAAGTCACCCAGCCGTGTCTGACTCCCAGCGACCCCTTGGACTGCAGCCTACCAGGCTCCTCCGTCCATGGGACTCTCTTCTTTATTCTACTTGATTGCAAAAAATTTACAAATATAAAATAAGATGAAAAAAGCAGAAGAAAACTTAATTGCTTTAGTTTTTCTTCAGCTACAATAAAAAGTGATGTTTCTTTAAAAGCAGCACAAAATATTTCATAATTTTTAAAACTATGTTAAATATGTTAAAACATATAAAAAATATGTTAAAATATTAAATCTTGCTGCTGCTGCTGCTGCTAAGTCGCTTCAGTCATGTCCAACTCTGTGCGACCCCATAGACGGCAGCCCACCAGGCTCCTCTGTCCATGGGATTCTCCAGGCAAGAACACTGGAGTGGGTTGCCATTTCCTCCTCCAATGTATGAAAGTGAAAGGTCAAAGTGAAGTCGCTCAGTCCTGTCTGACTTTTAGCGACCCCATGGACTGCAGCCTACCAGGCTCCTCCGTCCATGGGGTTTTCCAGGCAAGAGTACTGGAGTGGGGTGCCACTGCCTTCTCCATATTAAATCTTAACATGGTAAAATAGAATATATTGTCAGATTATTAAAACAAAAAAATTTTCACCTGTAATTATCAGTTCTGCTATAAAATTTAGGTTCTTTTGAGAAGAATCCCAACAGCCTGTGTGTCTGTTGGGTGATCCTTCAGTTGGTCAGTTACCCATCTTTTCTTTGAAACATCTAAGAACCTAAAATGGAAATAATTCATCGTTATATTATTTCAATATATTAAATTTTATTTTATGAATAGGCTTTAAAATACAGTCTTGGAGCACCTGAGATGTATATTGAGAAAGTTGCTAATTACTTTCAGAGAAAAGCATTAAGGCCTAAATTACAGAAAGAAAGTTTTGTTGCTTAACACTGAAGGTGGTTCAGATGGTAAAGAATCTGCCTGCAATGCAGGAGACTCGACCCCTGGGCCAGGAAGATTCCCCTGGAGAAGGAAATGACAACCCACTCCAGTGTTCTTGCCTGGAGAATCCCATGGACACAGGAGCCTGGTGGACTACAGGCCATAGGGTCGCAAAGAGTCAGACACGACTGAGCGATTAACACTTCACTTCCATGGGGAGAAGTGTTTTATCTATAGCTTTGAATTTGTCACTTGAAAGGTCTGTGCTCTTTAAGACCTGATAAACGTGAGAAGTAGGGAGGAGCCACACGGTGTGTGGGTTGCCGCAGTGTCCTGTGAGGTGACCCATCAGAACCCCTACAGAGCCAGGACCTGGCTTTACTAGACCGAACTTTGACCTTCTCAGGTACCTTCCTCTGTGCTTTGGTATCTCATCTGGCTTTTGTGCCTCAGCTGCTTGTTTCTCTTCATATCATTGATTGCATTTGTCACTTCTTTCTCACTCCCGTGGCGACCTCTTTCCTGGTCATCTTCTGCTCCAGTTGCTGCCATTTCCTTCTCATCGATGCCCTGACTTCCAGCATCAGATCCAGCCTATCTGATGTGTGTATACAAGGTTATCTCCACCTCCTCCTCGTCCAGCTTCAGCTTCCTACCTCTCTTTTGCCCAGGTCAACTTTTTATCAGATAGTGTTACTCCTTAATAGGAGTTTTCTTATATAAATTCCTTCTCATAATTAAAATATCGCCTCTTTTAATATTTCTGTATACACCATATCTCTTTAATCATCCTTCTCAAAGAAACCCTTGAAGAAAAACAGAAGGAAGCAAGGGTTAGTCTTCCTCTATCTGTAACTGAATGCTATTGCCAGCCGAGTAGGTACTAAGCTCAAAATACATATCTTCTCTCCAGCCATAATCTCCTTGCCTGTATTACCAAAGGAATTGCACAGTTAATTTTACTAGGCCTAAAATCATCCTTTCCCTTTTCCATTTTTATGTTGTCTTGTAAACTCTCAATTGATGATTAGCTGTTCTAATGAAGGCAGTGGAATGCAATCCACAGCTGTGATTACTCTCGATATTTGACTTGGGAATGTTGCATATCTCACAAACTTCTTCTTCACCTAACCAGTATACACTGTTCAGTGTTATAAATAGTGTCCCTACTGTCCTTAGAGGCCTTAGCCCTCAAGGAATGTATTTGATCATAAGAGCAAAGAAGAAGAAAACAGCCACAATGGTAGAAAATGGTAGAAAATGACAAGACAGAAAAACAAAAACAACCGGGTCGTTGTTGCCTGTGTGTTGCATCTCAGTGCTGCCTGGTGTTGGATGTGGGAGAAGAGGTGTCCCGTCTCCCTAGCAGGAGCGGTGTGCTGGTCCCTGGATGGGCAGTGGACACTGAACTGGTGGCCATGGAGACACGGTTTGCTGTTGGTCAGTGTTTTACAGTGGAGTTCATTTCTTGGAAACCTGTTTTCTATTCATTTATTCAATCAGTTAATGTTTATTGAGCCTAATGAGCGTCCCTTGGACAGCAAGGAGATCAAACCAATCAATCCTAAAGGAAATCAACCCTGAATATTCACTGGAAGGACTGGTGCTGAAGCTCTAATACTTTGGCCATCTGATGCAAAGATTCAACTCTCTGGAAAAGACCCTGAAGCTGGGAAAGATTGAGGGCAGGAGGAGGAGGGGACAGACGATGAGATGGTTGGATGGCATCACCGATTCAATGGACAGGAGTTTGAGCAAACTCTGGGAGATAGCGGAGGACAGAGGAGCCTGGTGTACTGCAGTCCGTGGGGTCGGAAAGAGTCAGACACAACTCAGCGGCTGAACAACAGCAACAATTAGGATCAGTTCAGTTCAGTCGCTCAGTATAAATATGTCAAATTAATCTATGATTTTAATACCTTTGGTGGGGGCAGGAGAATTGGATATGGACAAAAATGAATCCCTCTTTAATTTTTCCATCTTGATTCAGAGATTCTGCCTTTGATTGTTCAGTCATGAGTGTTGATCTTGCTTCCACTGTAAAGCTCAGTTTTTTGTCACAGAGGACCAGGTTACAGCGTGGTTCCTTTCTAAGCCAACAAACGTAAATGTCTGTTCCATGTGCAGTAGTGTGCTAACTCTGGGGAGCCAGACTGGAGGGGCAATCTGTGGCCTCAGGATGCTCCCCAGTTCTGCTGATGTTGAACACTAAGAAACAGAGAGAAAAAATGGAGGGAGAACTAAACATCCAGTGGTAGGAACATGCTCTGGGCTGTAATGTTAAGTAAAAATAGTGTGCAAACTCTTTAGTATGATTTCAGTTAAATATGTGTAGAAAATAGTAAAAGAAAATGAAAACCCTAATTATATTAACAGTGATCGTTCCCCTGCCGGCAGATTGTGGAATTTTAGTTATTTTATTTTAAACTTTTTACTTTGTATAGGAGTGTACCTGTTTAACAATGTTGTGATAGTTTCACGTGGACAGCTAAGGCACCGAGCCATACATATTCGTAGATCCATTCTCCCCTAAGCTCCCCTCCCATCCAGGCTGCCACATAACACTGAGCAGAGTTCCATGTGCTGCACAAGAGGTCCTTGTTGGTTATCCATTTTAAAGATAGGAGTGTGTACATGTCCATCCCAAACTCCCTAACTATCCTTTCCCTCCATCTCTTCCCACTCCCCAGCAGCCATAAGCTCATTCTCGTAAGTCTGTGATTCTGTTTCTGTTTGTAGGTAAGGTCGTTTGTATCATATCTTTTTAGATGGAGTTTTGGTAATCTTAAAAGAAAAGTACCTATAATTAGGGTTGCCTTTTCCATTCATTTTCTTCAATTGACATAAAAACTAGCATCTACTTATATCACTGCTTCTTTGTTTGCCTCCCCATTAATTGTCTGTTGGAATATTTTGGAGAGAAGTAGATAGTATTTGCATAATGGTGTTAAGTTTATCGTTGTTTCGTCACTAAGTTGTTCCAACTCTTTGTGACCCTATGGACTGTAGCCCACCAGGCTCCTCTGTCCATGGGGATTCTCCAGGCAAGAATACTGGAGTGGGTTGCCATTTCCTTCTCAGGGGATCTTCCCGACCCAGGAATCTGACCCACATCTCCTGCGTGGGCAGACAGATTCTTTACTCCTGAGCCACTGGGGATGCCAGAGTAAAAAATCCACGGATGGGGTAACTTGGCTAATCATCTCTGCACTCTTACCTTTACCTAAGGGCTTTAATTTAGCCACTGCTTCCCGTTCCCCCCATTATTTCTAATGGCTAAAGTAAGCCTTCTAAGCTTTAAAAGAAAAAAAGCCCAGAAAACATGAAGAGTCCAATAGCTTCATATACAGGTGTTGATGGATTACACTTTTAATAGAGGTTTTTGTTTCGCAGTCATGTGAGTGACGAAATACCTAGAATACTGCATCATTTCTAGGGGTTTTGATTGATTTGGGGAGCTAGGATGTTACAGATAAGATGGATGACTGTTTTATATGCAACCACCCGGATGGCTGAACAGCGAGGTGGTCAGCCAGCTGCTCTTGTGTGACTCTTAAGAGGAACCAGGAAACAGGCACAAACATTACAGCGCTGGCACCTGAAAACGTGCTGTGTCGGCTGAGATTCCGTCTCAGAAAACAGAAACTTACGAAATGGTTCAGGTCCTTTGAGTTACTACAACAGAAAAACATTTTTGTAGAAATGGTCACGCATAGGATGTATTTAAGAAGCAGTGACCCCAATTTTTAGGGAGATTTCATAGGGAAGGTACATCTACTTGTCGTAGGGTCTTGTTTGTTTTTAACTTATTCTGTTTTTACAGAAGTTCTTTTTCTCTTCAGAATTAATATTAACAAAAAAAAGATTTTGATTGGGAGCATGTGAATTTTATCCTCAGTTAGGAAGAAATCATAATTTTTTAAATCATAGCAAATTCATCGCAAAATAATTCACATTTAGGATCCCTGTTAATCTTTAAAATGATTTCTTAAAGTCATGCTTCATAAAGTAGTAGTGTATATAAATATTTATAATTTCTTTCAGCAGGTTTATGGAAACTTTCCAGATGTTCACATTTTTTTTTTAAGACCCAGACCAATCATCCCCAAATGAATTTTTGGCTTGCACATTTAAAGTTACTAAGATTGTTACATTTGATTATAATTCACTTAAGAATGCCTCATATTCTAAAACCTGTTTTCTTTATGGGGATTTACTTAGGCGTGTACTGTCAGTGATATTATTAAAGCTATTTGTAATGGAGTCTGAATACTACACCAAATGTATAGCCTTAAGGTAAAGGAGAAAAAATACTAGAAGACGCAAAATTTTGAAAATAAACCATCCTTGGAGTGTTGCCACACTGAGGCATAGCCCATGCCTCAAAAGTGAGAAGTCTGTTTGAGTGAAGTTAATTACCCACAGGGTGCATGTTGGTCACTCTTTAAAATTCTTATAAAAACAAAGAAATTAATTATCCAGCATAAAAAACGAGCCATACTCTTTCTGGCAAACATTCAATTAACTTTTTAGTGCTTGCTACTTAATGTTGTTTTTGACCAGCCAACCATTGAGAACGACTTTCCTTTGAAATTGGGCTTGAGTGGAAAACAGCGTTGCGAGTAGCTGTTCAGATGGGAGGTATCACTGGCTCGTCAGCTTCTTTCCCATAATCTGTGCATTCAGGGGCTAAGGTTATATGTTAGCCTCACTGTGCCGTGTGCCTGGAGCCCAGTTATTTTGAGTGTTTAGTGTTTAACAGAGTTAACCTGTCAGATCTACTGGGAATAATCAGAAAAATTCCTAAATTAATATTTCATATTAGAACATTCCAAACATGTCATAGCTTGAAAAAATTTTCCACCTGATCAACTAAGGCTGGTAACAGTTACATTAAATTTTTTTTTTTTGGAAAGTAAGTACTTGCATTGCCTTTCTTCTTTTGTCAAATTCCTCTTTCCACTCAACTCTCCTTCAACTTTTCCTTCTGAAGTTACTGTTTCAGTGTCTTGTCTTTAATTTGCATATTGGGTGGTAACATTCCTCTCTATCATGGGCACATAACCCAGAGGTAGAACACACACAACATCCAATAATGCCCACGTTTAAAGAGAGCAGGCCTGGTTCAGTCGATATCCTTTCTGACAGAGCCGTCAGAGACAAGTTTAACCACGGCTACACGATTCCTGGTCAATGGGAGAACTTGATGTTTGCCCATTAAGATTACCACTCTGAAGCTCCCTTCTCCTTTCAGAGGTAAACTTTGAAAAAACCAGTAAAATGTTGAAGGATTTAGGAAGGTGGCTGTTTTGGGAAAACCTAAAGATTTCTGCTGCATTGCTGTTGATTTGCCGTGTGAAACCAGGGTGGCACCGACGAGGACATTGTATTCTTCTGTTGATCTCTTGTGGCTGTTTGCACCTCCAGCCTGACAGCGTGTTTCAAATCTGACACTGCTCATGTGCCATCCAGCCTTTCTGCGACTCTGGGCTTTTCTCCCATGCATATTGGGCTAGAGTTTAGGTGACTGTCTCTGGGCAGAAAAGTGCTCCTTGGGCCAATCGGCTTAGCCTTCTGTAGACTCGAATAGCTTGAGTAGCTGTTCGCAGTCTTTGTGCTCCCAACCCAGGCTCTGGCACACGGGGGTACCAGCGCATGTGAAAGCTCCGGGGATAAAGCGGTGGGAGGCATGTCCACATCTCTGGCTGTTGTGCTGTCGCCTTAGTGCTCGGGACACCAGAAGGCCCGGGGTCCTTCCGGAGTCTGTTGCTGGGACCCCACTTAGAGGACAGTTACCATGCTCCTGAGATTGCCTGAATCCAGTGCTTCAGAGTATGTGTGTACATCCCTGCTGGCAAGCGAGGTGATGTCAGGTGACAAATGAATGTTTAGGTTTTTTTTTTTTAATTTTAACACATACTACAAAAATAGTGGTATTGCCATTCTTCCCTGGAGAAGGAAATGGCAACCCACTCCAGTATTCTTGCCTGGAGAATCTCATGGACGGAGGAGCCTGGTAGGCTACAGTCCATGGGGTCGCAGAGTCAGACACGACTGAGCGACCTCACTTCACTTCACAAACATATAATTAACACAGGATTGGGTGATTTCACAGGTGTTATTGTTTATAACAAGGATAAAATGGGTACATAAGTTCGGGCACTACTGGTAAAGAACCCGCCTGCCAATGCAGGAGACGTGAGAGAGGCAGGTTCCACCACTGGGTCAGAAGATCTGCTGAAGAAGGGAATGACAACCCACTCACCCCAGTATTCTTGCCTGGAGAGTCCCGTGGATAGAAGAGCCTGGTAGGTTACAGTCCGTGGGGTCACAAAGAGTCGGACACAACTGAGCACACACACAAGTCAAATATTAGCCAAATTTTGAGAGAAATAAAGGGATAGTAATTCACGTGTCATACCAATACTATAGAAGAATTATAAAGGTAATGTACAAGTACCAGAAGTTTGGGAAATACTGACTCAGCTGAACCACAGGTAAAAAGAAAAAATGAAATGGTTTTCCCCAAGTCAGGTGGACAGTTTGTAGTATAACCCTGTAGTGTCTTATCCTGTGTGTTGGCTTTTATGAACTGATTGTGCCTCAGGGGGGAATGCAGTAAGCTCCTGGAGCTGCCCGCTCTCTTCCAGAGCTGCTGTTTCAGGTGGCTGCCAGGTCTCCTCTGCCTCTCTGCAGGGAGGGAATTCTGCTTTTCTGCTCCCCACACTTGCTCCATGTGGTTGGATTCTGCGTTGCTTTATGTTTTAAAATCAGAAAATAAATCGCAGTCAGCCTAACTCCTAGCTGGGAAGGAAACCCTGTGAGTATCTTTCTTCTACCAACTCCGTTTCCTTTTCCAGAATATTCAGCAGGTTAATTATTTTTGTGAGTTTGGGTATATGGGTGGGTTGTATTAGTGTTTTCTAACTTTGGGGATCATAGAATATTTTTTTTAGAACCTAGGACCTTGAGTTTATCATTGACTTGTTTTCTAAAAGGGTTGGAAGTCTATGTTAGAAAAAAAACACATATCAAATTGTATTCATTAAGGTTAAGCTGCAGTCATAAAAAGGCCAAATAAACAGTGGCTTAAATAAGACAGGAGTTCAGTCCCCGCCACTCCCAGCATGGCTGGTCTAGGCCCACAGGACAGCTGTCTTCCCCAAAATCCTTGGGGAACTTGGGTTCTTGCCACCGTGTCACTGGGTCATCTGCTAGGAGAAGTGCCCCAGTCCACAAGGCGGGGGAAGCTGGGTCACTGCCCTCGGGGTGTCCCCGAGTCCAGCGGGGCTGCTTTGACTCGGCAGTGACCCTGACGGTACCACCCTGCCATTCACACCACTCAGCCCTCCCCTCCACCCGGCTTCCCCAGAGGTTGTGAGGTGGCATCTCCAGCTGGACCACTGCAGGTGCCTGGGAAGAAGGTGAGAATGAAGTTGTAAGGGACAATTAGAGCTGTTCCACATGCATCCTTTTAATACATTTATCTCCCCGGTACACTTTCTCATCACAGAGACGGTTCTGAATCTTAGTGTGAAAGCAGATGTTGTAACAATGTGGAGCCGTGAAGGGTTTTGGGCAAGAAGGCAAAATGATGAGATTTGTGTTTTAGAAAGAGCGCTCTGAAGGCAGAGCAGAGGTTGGATTGAAGCTGGAAAAGATTGCAGGGAGGGAGCCAGTGAAGTGAGCTCTGTTGTAATCAGAAGTTGGAGGAGCACCTGCTAGAAGGCGAGGGCTCAGCAGATAGTTGGGGCTTAGCAAGGCCAGTGAGCCAGCGTCATCTGGATTTGCCCTGTGCCCGCACGTGTAGGTGAGTCCCTGTCAAAGCCTTTCCCCGTTTCCAGCCTTAATTCCACTCTTCCCTTTGCTTCGCCATCCCATAGCAATATACCTTTTTTCCCCAAAGCAGGTGCCACAGACTCCTGCCTTTCTGGACCAGGAGTTGAGGACTTGGGGAAGGAGCCTGTGGGTGGGGGGCAGGACCTTTGAACCCGAGGGTGCCTTTCCTGTCAAAGACAGTGGGCAGCCACTGCTCAGCCCAGCTGATTATCCTCAGGCAGGAATGCAAGCCCTGCATCGCCAAGTTTTTCAGTTTTAAAAACAGAAACCAGAAATGTCCTGGTTTTTAAGTGTTGGTAGCTTTCAATACTCTAAATTCTCACAATAGCTATTTCATGGGGTGGCCATGAAGATTAAATGGGTTCATAAATGAAAAGGTCTTTTAGAGTAGTACTTGATAAATGTCATCTGTACACCACAATTGTCTTCATCCCCAAATTCACGTCGACCTTCTTTTCTACTTCTGCATTGCCAAGAGCTACCGAAGGAAAATAGCCATGAAGCATCCAGACCTCACTGTGCTTCCAGAGTCACGGAGCACAGAACGAGACGGAAGCGAATATCAAACATTGTTCAAATCACAGGACCCTTTCTTCTGCGAACACTGACATGGAAACCTGAAATGTAAGAAGGATGAACTTGGAAGTATTCTGTTGGAAGTGGTTATAGGGAACTGAATAGAGCAGGGGTTCTTCCACTTTAGGTCAGAATCACTTAGAAGGCCTATTAGAGCTCAGATTTCTGGGGGCTAACCCCAGAGTTTATGAGTGAGTGGCTCTGGGATGGGCCCAAGAATTTTTGTTTCTAACAAGTTCACAGTGCTACTGGTACTGGGGTTGGGGAACCACAGCTGAGCCCTGTGCTTCGAGGTTACATTTTTACGTCACTTGTCTTGAATCTGAGCAGATGTGTTGTCAGTGCTTAGCCATGGCTGTGGGCTCCCCTCTTCCTCAGATGCCTGTTGTCTGGAATGTCCGGTGGTCTAGACAAAGCCTGGTCCACCTGCCAGCAGTAGCAGCATCACCTGGAGCTTTTTAGAAGTTCAAGTTCAAGGGCCTCCTTCCAGACCTACTGAACCAGAATCTCTTGGGAGTCCAGGATCTGTGCTTTTTAAAAGCGTTCTGATTACATGCTGAGGTTTGAGAACTGCTAGTCCTACTCAGGAGTTGAAGGTGGCTTACAAAAAGCCTGTGGGTAGAACTGTGTCCCACTTTCAGGACTTGGTCCCCCCCATTACTTCCCACCCCTTGGAGCCACAAATGAACAGCCGCAGATGGTAAATGAAAAGCTCTGGTTCCACCAGGAGCTTCCCTGGCCTTCAGTGTTCTGTCATTGGATAAACTGCTGCATTGGCTAACAAATGAATTTTAAAAATGATTAAAATTATGGGAAATGAGATGGGATGACAGTCCAGTTATATAGAAAGGGTGATGAATTAAATTTTAGAAATATTTGTGGTTGATGACTGCAAATTTAGGGCAAAAGGAAACTAGTATGATTTAATACTCTAGCATATGCCAGGTGCTTTATTGGGTCACATTTAATTCTCTTAACAGTAAAGAGAATTACCATTGCAAAGCAGGCGAGGATGTCCTCATTTGAGAAGAGGAATCAACTGGGAATGGGCAGAGGCAGGATTTGAACCTAGGTCTTTATGACACTGGGCTTCCCTGGTGGCTCAGTGGTAAAGAATCCGCCTGCCAATGCAGGAGACCGGGTTTGATCCTTGAATCAGAAAGGTCCCCTTGAAGAAGGAAATGGCAACTCACTCCAGTGTTCTTGCCTGGGCAATCCCATGGACAGAGGAGCCTGGCGGGCTACAGTCCATGGGGTCACGAGGTCGGACACAACTGAGTGACTAAGTCACAGCACCTTTAGGACACTAGAGCCTGTGCCCATTGCACTCTGTGATGGCAATCATTCCATTGAGCCCCCGGGGCCCTCATCTCCTCCTGATGCTGAGCATTTAGTTTGTACCCACTGAATTGTTTCTGCTTTACGTGGCAGAATGTATCTAATACAAAATATATATTGCATAGTATGACGTGCTGCAAATAGGTAGTAGTAACTACTGCAGCATAACAATGCCTGAATATCAGGAATTTTGAAATTCCTGCCATACTTGGTGAATTTTTAGCATGTTTCTGAGTATAATAACTCTGAGTATTAAGTTAAAATGACTTTTCAGGAACATTAACCTAACTACTAACCAAGAGCTAGAAATAATTTGGTGGATTCTGACCTGAATTTAAATATCTGTTTTTATGTGGAATCATGAGCCAGGTCAGAATTTTAAAAATATACCATCTGTAAGTTCAAACCAGGAATGATGCGTACTTTCTTAAGTGGGGCATAATTTTCATTCATCCCACAGATGTGTTTAGGTGGACTTACACGTATGTTTAAAAAATGTTTAAAAGTTATTTTCTTTTGTTGCCAACGTTTTTAAATTGGATAATTTTTTCCATACCACATAACTTTTTTTTAGATCTTTCCTTGAAGACTGGAAGATCAGAGCACATTGAGCTCCCATCCCAGGAAAGGCCACAGTTGCTCGCACTGTCACCCGTGAGTTCCTGTTAGGGTTTAGGATGACGACTTTTTAGGCTCCCGAAGTTCTGTGTCACCCTGAGTTTATGAATGCGGCGTAGCTTTTGAAGCCCCGGTCTCGTTGAGTGTCTGAGTACTGCTGTGTCAGAGTGAGTGACTAGTTCGTAAATCGTCCCAGTGGAGTCCTTTCACTTAACCCCAAAGTGTTTGGTCTGGACACTCCCCAGTAGGAACTTGTTAAAGCACCACACAGAATAGAAACCTGGCTCTCGGTCACCCAGCTATTAAAGTTTCCTCTGTTGATGGATTATTCCATGATGTCTTTTTCTTCAGGTAATTAAAGTAGATATTCCAGTCTTGACCATGTTTTTCAGTTGCATACACACAGAAACTAAGTGTGGAATATTCAAAAACTTTAAAAAGGTTTTCGTTATGGGAAGTTTCAAGTAGAATAGTGTAATTAATTAACCTCATGGAACCATCACTCAGCTTCAGCCCATTAGTTTCATACGTGGACTGTAGCTATAAAATGTAATAAAAAGAAGACATTAATTAATTTTAAGAATATGAGAACTGGATTAATTCTGAAAATCTAAGTATATGTGTTGATATATCTACATGTATCTCAGTTTAGGTAGTTTGTTTTAATAATGAACACTATGTCTGTTACATAATTTTCTATTTAAAGTAACCTGTAAGCCAGCTGAGCTGGTGAAAGGCATGTCTTTCATATCAGGTGAGATTTTGCAGTATGCTAATTTAATTTGTGAATCTAAGTTTAACTGCAGTTAAAGGAATCTTTTAAAAATTCAGTTTTACTCTTGTGTTTATACATTCAAACTGTCATGTATCTCGTAGTTTTAAACCAACTCACGAGTGTGTGTAGTTTTCTGTTTTTCAAAACTCCTGCTTTCTATTTTGTTTACTATTTGAGACATATCCTGTATCTTAAAACATAATACATAGTTCTGAAGTAAGTTGAGTGACAAAAAGTAAGTGAATCGGGTTTATACTTATTTGTCTAATTTTCTTGAGAAATACAGGCAGTATGTTGTATCCTAGGAAACTCTTAGGCTTCCGAATGATAGGAGCCTGGGCTCTCGGCCCCCCGACTGCTGACCAAGTGCACCAACTCAGCAGATGCTCGCTGCATCCCCACTGTGTGCTCCACTCACAGAGAAGTGCATCAGCGAACAAAACATACCAGGGTCATGCACTAGTTCTGCCGGCATTTTAGTTGGCGAGATGGACTATACTAAAGTAACTCAAGAGACATTTGACAGAATTTCAGATAGTAGTATGGAGAAAGAAAATAAATGAGGACTAAGCATGATGTGAACCCTAAAAAAAAAAAAGAAAATGGCAATCCGCACCAGTGTTCTTGCCTGGGAAATCTCATGGACAGAGGAGCCTGGCAGGCTACAGTCCATGGGGTTGCAAAGAGTCGGACACGACTGAGGGACTAAACACCACCAGATAGTAGTAAGTACTGTGAAAAGAATGAAGCAAGGAAGGAAAGAGGGTGAGGACGGGGAATCCGGAGAGGCGGCACTTTGAATGGAGCCGTCAGGGTGGCATCAGAGCAGACCTGAGCAGACAGTCCCGGTGGATGTCCCCTCTCCCACCGCGTGTGCATTTGAGGTATAACATTTCAAGCAGAGGGTGCAGCACGGGTGCTTGCTGTGGCCTCACAAGAGACGGGCTTCACGCCTTCTAGGATAATGCGGTAGCCTGTGGCAGCACAGGGCCTGCAGCGGCTGGTAGGAGCTGAGCGTGGAGAGGCTGGTAAGCCACCATCTAGAAGGGTTTACCCACGTGCTGAGTTGCATCTGACTCTTGCAGCCCCATGGACTGCCCACCAGACTCCTCTGTCCATGGGGCTTTCCAAGCAAGAATACTGGAGTGAGTCGCCATTTCCTCCTCCAAGGGAACTACGTGACGCGGGGATCAAAGCCTCATCTCCCGAGTCTAGTTGCAGGGACAGATGGATTCTTCCCCACTGAGCCACCTGGGAAGCTCACTGAGTAGCATAGTTATATGATTTACATTTGTTATCTTCTAATACAATTTTCCCTACATGAGACAGTTTTCTGGTAAAACTCAAAATTTAACTGCATATATTCCAAATACATTGACATATATTATTATACAGAAATATTGAGAATAGGAGCCTTGAAGTCTAGTTCCTTCGTATCCTTTGTGTGTGTGCTCAGTTGCTCAGTCCTGTCTGACTCTTTGTGACCTCATGGACTGTAGCCCGCCAGGCTCCTCTGTCCATGGGATTCTCCAGACAAGAATACAGGAGTGGGTTGCCATGCCTTCCTGCAGAGCATCTTCCTGACCCAGGATCGAACCCGAGTCTCCTGCAACTCCTGCATTGCAGGTGACTTCTCTACCGCTGAGCCACTGGGGAAGTCCCATGGAAGAGTCTGGATCTCTTCTAATCTAAAGGCAGTTTTGATCAAGGGAGGGGCATCATCTCATTTGTGCTTTGGTGAGATCACTCTGGCTGCTGTTAGGAGACTAGCAGGTGGGGTCAGATTAGGAGGCTGTTAGCAGGCAGCGGGAGAAGCAGTTGAGGTGGTGGAGTGGCCGGCTCATGGACTGAGTGAGGGTGTGAGGAGAAGACTCTGACGCCAAGGAGAAAAAAGGCATTTGGAAAGGACATACTTCTGAGAAATTACCTAAGATGAAAACTGAAAGTGGATCACTGGATTTGGCAGAACAGAGGCCATTGTTGGCCTTGACTAGAGTGGTTTGGGGGGAGGGGTGGGGATGAAAGTCTGATTGGAGGAGCTTGAAAAGCAGATGGGAGGTGAGTAGTAGAGAAGGCCAGCAGTGGGATTTCAAAGGGTGTAGACAGGACAGCAGACACATGGGAGGGGGCAGGCCCAAGGAAGGTCCTAATGTTAGTTTTATTTTGTGTTTCCGATTGGAGATGGCATAGTGTTTGCTCCTAGGAAAAATCTGCTGGAGAGAAGTCAGTTGGTGGTGGCAAGGGAGCGTAAGTGGAGGAGCGGAGTCTTGGAGCAAACCAGCTGGCTGGGGAAGAGGAGGTGCTGGTTGCTCCCCTAGCGACACAGCAGAGTGAGAGGCAGTGAGAGCCGGGGAGGGAGAAGGGGGATAGGGCAGTGTGAAGACACAGGCGAAGGCATGGCGCGCTCTCCAAGGCGGATGGGAGAGAGGGAGAGCTGGAGGAGTGTAGCAAGGCCAGGCAGTGCTGAGGGCCCATTTGCCACAAATGGGTCCATGTCCAGATAGAGTCCAGATGGAGCCAGCTGGTTAGAGGCTTGGGGTGAGTGAGGACCTGGGATGTAAGCAGGGATGGGGTTTGGCCAGGTGAGTGTGTTGATGGCAACGGGCGCGAGGGAGTCAAGAGCCTCAGGTGTGGTCTGAGGCGGCCGGCCTGGGAAGCAGGGATGGAGAGGGTTGGTGGGGGTTACTAGTGAATCACTAGTGGGTCAGACTCCACCATCGTCCTTGGGTTACAGTAGGGTTACAGACGAGGCTCCATGCAGTCGGGCAACAGCCCACCAGGATGGGGCGCACGGGGTGCCGCTCCTGTCATTCAGCCATTGAAACCATTACGTGGATGTTGCTTGGGTCACTTGAATAGAGGTGGAGATAATAAAGCAGGGACGAGACTCTCCCCAAAATGAGGAGGCCTAACTCCTTGGGCCGGAGATGAGCACTCTAGAAAGCGGTCATGATGCTGCCTGATGATGTTGCTCCGCGGGGAACGTGGCAGAGGGGGAGGATGGTGGGGAAGCAAGATGAGGAGAAGGGACCCAGCTCACCGGGGACAGCTGGCATGCGGTCCAGGGAGAGAAGACGGCACCAGTTGAAACTGCCATCATGGGCGTGGTGTCCCCTGAGATTCCACAGAAAGCTCGGGGAAGCCTTGGCAGAAGACCCTGGTCCCACAAGGGACTCTGCTCGTGACGCGGTGTGAGCCCAGAGCAGTCGGGGCAGATGGGGCCAGAGAGCCGCACGGGAGCGAGCAGCCAGGTGACGATGGATGGACATCCGGGGAGGCTCAGCTTCAGAGGTGAAAGGAGGCTGACATAATAGGGGTGTCCTGTGAGGTGTAAGCCATGCTTCCATCTGGAGCTGGGAGCCGATTGTCTTGCTTTACGACTACGGGCTCCTTATGGGGTTTGTCTCTTCTGCGCCCGGCCCCAGCGAGGTGGACGGTATTGAGTGTGGCGGCCGAGGGACGGCCCCACCAGGAACTCAGTGGTCCTGCTTCTGTCCCACAGAGTACGTGGACCTGCTGTTTCTTGGATTAACTGTACACGTGAGCAAGTCATAGGGCCTTCCCCAGCCTCAGTGTTTTCACCTGTAAAATGGGGATACGTCCAGGCTTGCCTGTACTTAAGATTTAGAGAGGATGCATACATAGAACCCGGCGGGGTTTGGAGTTAGAGCAGTGCTGCGTGACGTTTCCCCTGCATGTACAGAGAAAGGCATTGTAAGCATTGCTAGTCCTTGCTTGTACTTGATGATGGTTGGTTCATTTATTAACGTTATCCTAAATATATGCACATATTTAAATCATGTATATGCGTATATTCACACACACACACACACGCACACACGTATCTATGTAATACTTCGGTCATTTGTTGGGTTTGCCCCCGACCAGATGCATGCTGTGGGAATTGCATGATCCCAATCTCTGTTTACAATGTTGAGGTTTTCATGCTGTCCATTTTGTTCCGAGATATAAATGATAAAATGCATTCCTAGCCATCTTATCCCCAATAAAGTCATATTGATTTTTGTGTAGCGTATAATGAAATAGAAAATAATCTCCTGGTGTCTACTCTGTATTATTCACAGAAAAAATTTCTAAAGAACAAGTCTGCATTTGTACAATATAAATGCCTTATCTTGTTTACTTGACATAAACTGGCATTTTTGAAGGCAGAAGGGAGATAAAAATCACAGTTAATTGTTGTCCTTCTTTAACATAATACGGCTCAACCTGAAAAGCCTTTTGATTTGCAGGTAAAACATTTTTGAAATAAAGCTTATCGTTTCACCATATATTTTAAGGAAACACTGTGGCACTGAATCATAGTGCAACTGTTTTTGTCAATTTGGAAACTTAATAATTTTGTTAGCAGTGATTTATACTGTAGCTAAAAAGCTCTTGGTGGTTTCCCAAATCTTAAAGCTAACTGACCTTGCATTTGAACCCAGCTGTAATGTAAACATTTTCTTGAGATGGCAAGGGCTTGGGCCAGACAATCTGGAGGATATTAGTGGTATTCTGTTTGAGGGAAGTTGGAATCCCCAGATAATTCTCAGGAGCTCTTTTTTAGGTCAGAAGCTATCTTGGACATTCTGCATTTCTTCATTCTTTCTTGGTCTTGTTAATAATGCACACTGTTCCTCTTGGAAATCTAAACTAATAAAAGACATACCTTATTGAAGCAGGACAGTAAGTGTAGTTTTATTTATAAGGTAGTTTTTCTATCCTTTCCACATTACTTAGTTGCCTAAAATTAAGAGTATTCAGACTACCGCGCTTGAGGTTACTGCCCTACTGGCTTTAAAAATTCCCACTTAGTATTCTGTTACTTATCCAAAATATTCTGTTCAAAGCTAAAACCTACATCAATTCCCTTAGACACCAACCCCCTTTTAAAAAGCCTTTCTGAGACAAACTGAGCAGTTTTTCCAGCTTCAGGTCATGACTCATTAATGATTGTTAAGTTAGTTTAGTGGGTTGAAAACGCATTAAAATTTTTTATAGACTTCTGCACCCAGAGTGAGGGCAAGTATTGTCTCACGACACTTTTGCTGTACTTATACATAGATGTGTGTGTATAAGTGTGAAGATGTAGAATTTTTTTTACTGTGGCTTGCCATCAAAGCTTGGAAACTTACTACCAAGAAGATTTCAGGTAAAGGTTTCATAGTTCTTTTTTTTTTTTTTTTTGTAAGTTTACATTTCAAGATGAAAACATCTTGAGTTTTCAGTTCTATGGCCAATACTATTGTTAGTTGAATATTTTAGAAGTTTAAAAGACAGAGACATTTTCTGTTATTTTGAAAGTGATTTTTATTTTCTAATTTGGACATTATCCTATGGATCAAGAACTGAAATGCCAGAGCTAAGCAAAGACCATGCTTCTCTTAATTCAAGAAACATTTAAAGATCTCATACCAGGTGATAGATGTACTGAACTGTATAAAGTATAGTTTTCCATCTCCCAGGAAATCACAGTCAAATTTTCGTCAAGCCTATGTTGAAATATATTTGTGTTCATATATGTTTTATTTTTTTATCTTTAAAAATGGTGATCTGTTTACTTAGTAAGTTCAACTCTTCACTCAAACTCAAATTATTACAAGGAATATTTGTCCCTGGAACCTTGTCAGATTTCTCCAGGCTATAATTGAGTATTGATACTTATTCCTGCTTGAATTTTTGTTCTGCTTATTAAATATACTGTCATTGAATTAATGTTAATTGTTGAATGGTTTTGGACTAGATTTGAATTGGGGTCCCAATATGGTGGATGTATTTGCTGCTTTTTCTGGAATCAGATGAGGATGATTTGTGAATTTTAAACTTGTGCAATTTTTCAAGTGTGATAATTGTCCTATTTAATCTCATCCCTTAATTTCTCCAGACGTCTCTCCTCTTTAGGAGACAAGAGATGATAATCACGGAGAAGGCAGTGGCACCCCACTCCAGTACTCTTGCCTGGAAAATCCCATGGACGGAGGAGCCTGGTGGGCTGCAGTCCATGGGGTCGCGAAGAGTCGGACACGACTGAGCGACTTCACTTTCACTTTTCACTTTCATGCATTGGAGAAGGAAATGGCAACCCACTCCAGTGTTCTTGCCTGGAGAATCCCAGGGACGGCGGAGCCTGGTGGGCTGCCGTCTATGGGGTCGCACAGAGTTGGACACGACTGAAGCGACTTAGCAGCAGCAGCAGCAGGTGATAATCAAGTAGTACTCCAGATAGCAAACAGATGCCTCAGTGTCCAATTTAAAATAATATAATATGCAAATTGCCAAGACATTATAAATGACAGTGTAGCGATTAGTAATAGCCGGCTTGGTGTTTTTATGTCAAGTACTTTGCGGATAAAAGTACAACATAACTGAGGTAATGACTGTGCCAGGCAAGTAAGACTTGTTGGTTCAAAGCACTTGTTCTCTATCCTCCCTTAAATAATCGCTTTTTAAAGCAGATGACTAGCAATCCCCTGATCATGGTTTATTACTTAGTTATTCCTGTTTCAGTGTATATTTTGATTACTTACTGTCCATAGTGAAGGACAGGGAAGGCTGGTGTGCTGCAGTCCATGGGGTCGCAGAGTCGGACACGACCTAGTGACCAAACAACTGCCAGTTTTATATACTGGTACATAAGAGAAGTTCTATTTTAAAGCAGTATTCTGGAATAATACTACTACTCCTTGAAACATTAAGAAACCAGTTCATTTTGTCTCAGCCATATATCACTTTAGAGAAAACAAAAGCAGATTAAAATTCCTAATTGGAGCAGTGTATTGTTCTGTCATAAATAATAGGTTTATTAGGAAACTTGTATCTCCTAGCATATACATTTAAACCACTTAGTAACATTAGGTTCTTTTAATATGTGTAAATCTTCCATATAAGATTTCTCGTCAGCCTATCCAACAGTTATTTCCTGATACTACCTTTATTAAAAGTTTTTTCTTTCTATGTGAGTAAACCCAAATCATTAAAATGAGCGTCTTTGTCTAAATCCTATTATGATTATGACAGAAATCTCCAACAGCAAAACAGTTCAGGTTGAAGGCTGACATTTTATATCCTTGATTCACGCTGTATGAACCAAAATAAAGAGTCTGCAAGAGCAGAGTATCAGATGTAATTGAAAATTGCTTTGTGTCACATCTTAAGTAATAATATATGGTTTATGTGTCTGTTTATTAACCTCTTTGTCATGGGTTCTGAGTGTGTATGTCATGAAAACGGACTCCTGTGTACTTTGGAGGAGGGCTTTGTTTATTACTGTAATCTGTAATATTACTTGCATGAAAACTAATTTTAATTTTTCTCGTGTTTACCACATCTTTATGTTTAAAGCAATCTGAATGAGCTTCATTCATTATTTTCTTCTGACTTTCCTCTTATTTTTGGAGTTAGTATTACTGTGTTTTCTGTGTAGTAAAAACAAATCTTGTCTTTTTCTTCCACCTTTAGTTGTCACATTAGTCCCTGTTGACTTAATGTTCATCCTGAATTAAATACAGTAGTTGATGCATGATAGTATATATTTTTAAGGAGTACCTTCCTACTTTAAATATAAATAAAATGTGGACCCTCTTCCCCAGTTTTTTGGATTCACTATACAAATACTACTATAGTTGATAGTTCATTGTATTTGAATAATTGGGAGGAGAATTAAATTTTTGCACATGTGATTGGTTCTTTATACAAAAGTCAAGGTTAGATATCTCAAACAAGAAATCTATATAAAGTTGACATTTAATGTAGTGTAATAACAAACTGTTTATTTTCATTTTAAAAATAAAGGACCACTCCAAGGTATAAAGTATATGCCATACTTGAAGTTTATGAAGTTTGATAGAAACATTAAAACTAGGACAGTTGAACTATGCAGTTCACAATATTTAGCTATAATTTTATTTTAAAAATTCCTTTCTCTGTCAGTGTGAGGAAGTTTGAGTAGCTCATGCTTAGTGTTTATTAATTACTATTTTGTACTTCGTGCCAGGGTGTTTGAGAGGCGAGGAGGGATGGAGAAGCTAAAGCTGGTTTTCTTGTACATGAAGTTTGTTTCATTTTGTGCTGACTTGATGAGAAAATATTTGGTATAAAAACACTGAAGAAAGTGACACTCTTCTGCTAGCATGTTCTGATTTTAAAGTACATCCAAGCAGTCTTAAGCACTTTGTCCTGTCAGGAAACTGGTCTGCCTTCGTGTCTGTGCTTCGTTTATCATTCAGGAATTTGAAGTTCCCTTCCAGCCTCGGTCGTTAAGCCCAGTGACCTGCCTGTCAAACCATAACAAACATAGAAGTCAAGCTTGTGGGTCATTCACACAGCTTCATGGGACTATGTCCACTTCCTTTCTCTTTAACCTTTTTCAACACCAAAGTCATTTGTTTTGGTAGAAGTGAAGAGTGTACTCTCTTGGTGGTGACCCTGTAAGTGATGAAGTATTCTTTAAAAATCTATTCAGGTTATTTTTTTCTTTTTAAAAATGCACAGCATTAAAGAAAGATTGGAAGGTATAAAAGAAAAACACCCATAACCTTGTACCCCAGTGCAGCTGTCTATGCTTTTGGAGGGGGCAAAGGGTGAAGAGGAGGGAAATCAGAATTAAAACTTTGAGGAGAAATCCTAGTTTTCTAGTTGTCTCGTTAGTTTCATACTATCAAAGGACACGAGTATGTCCAAATCTCACCGAAAAGGTAGGCTGTTGAGAAATCATAGCTTGCTAAAGAGTCTGTTTTTTGAGTAATCATGCCGATTTAGTTCTCTGCTGCTTATCTTACTACTGTTTCACTCAGACTAGATAAATAATTTTTTTCAAAATTAACTTGTTTGAATGCACAGGGCACCCAGTTGTACCCCCGAGGAGACCACTGAGGTGTGAACTAATATTGGCAACCTAGCAAGCTTCCCGTGAACCTTGGGGTAAAGCACCTCTTATGTTGATTCATTTTAACTTCTTAAATGTATTATTAATTGCCGAGAATTGTAGTTCTTTATTGATCTTTGGAGGAATTGTGTTCTGCTCTCACAGTTGAACAGAGAAGTTCACATTTCCTCATGTATGACCCCGTGGGTCCCTGGCCAGTCAAGACTCCACGTGGTCCTTGACTTCTTTACAGGTCCCCAGCGCCTAGGATAGTGCCCTCCCAGGGTACAGGAAGCACTCAGTAGCTGTCAAATGAGCTAATTAAAACAGTTATACACAACAGAATTACCCTTGACCTGAATCTTAGGTATGGGGGGGGGCATCCATAAATGGATTTTCCATGAAATTTTACTTTTGTATCAGAAATGCCATTTGAATGCATCATGGACATTTCCAAATTGTATTATGCCTTGTATTAATTAATACTGGAGTACTCCATCCAAAATACTTCACCTGCTGACTCAAGGATGCCATTATGAATAATAATTGGTGTAATTCCTATGTGGGCAAGCAAAGCTTGTGGGACTGCCTTTGTGTTAATAACCGTGACTTAGAACAGATAAAAACTAATATTCTAATGGCTTTTGTAGATCTGCCTACCCACAGTTATCTGGGTAATAGCCCAAGACTGGCTCCCTTTCTCTTATCAGGAAATGCAAATGATCTTTTGGGCAGGTAGTTATTATTTAGTAGCTTTTGTTTTCAGGTTCAGAGAACTGTCTGGAAAATCTAGAAAATCAGGATTTTTCTTTCTTTCTTTCTTTTTTTTTTTTTTGGATGGTTGACCTCTAGAGAAGTAGGCATATTATAAAATAGGTTACACCATGTAATTGAAGGCTTATGATAAAATTTTCATCTCTAAAGGAGAATTGTTTTTCTAGAGTTTTCCATTTGTTTGCACTGTTTGCAGTGTTTAGTTATCATAAGCAGCCTTTAGTAACCATAAGCAAAATTCTCATAAACTTGAATTTAATGTAATAAAACTACATTTGTTCTGCAGTGCATAGTAAAGGGAGGCTTTTGGGGGGGGTTGCCTTTCAGATTTTTCTCTTTCTGCACTTTATTCCACTCAGAAGGAATTAATTTCTAAACATTAGAAGATGTTTTATACCAAGATAGGTCTTCCTGTAACTAGAACTACAAAAATGTCTTCATTTTCATTAATTGAGAGATGTAAGTTTTTTTCTGTTTTTGACCGCCTTCTTCTACAATCTCTTATTGATTGGAAAATGTTTTATATTGAAACAGGTCTTTCTGTAACTAGAACTACAAGAATCTCTTCATTTTCATTAATTGAGAGATGTAAATTTCTTCTCTATTTTTGATCACATTCTTCCACAGTCTCTATTATTGTTATCAGTTCAGTCCTTTCCAGTTCAGGATGACTGTGAATTCAGACGAGCACGAGGAAGTGGTTCCTCTGGGATTCAGGATTATGTGTGGCATTTTGTTTTGCTTTGTTTTGTTTTGATGTTCCACATTGCTTATCTGTGTTTTCTACTTTTCTGAAATAATAAGCCTATATTATTTAAACAATACATTACCAATACATAAGAGTATAGAATACTGTTTATATTCATTTAAGAGTTGGGCTTAATTTCATAGTGGTCTAAAATAATAAGATGCAAATTTAAAAAATGACAAGAAAAGGGAAAAATAAACCCAATGTAAAAATATCACCCAGCATGATAAACCCAAGTAAGAAATTAAATTTCTGTGTAAATATAAAGGATATAGCTTAAGAGAAATCCTAAAAGGCTAACAGTTATATAGGCAAGATTTTTAGGTAGGAGTCAGTAGATAGAAAAGGAAAAAAATGGGCAAATATGTACCTATTTGAATTATGTGTAACTGATTCTTGACCATCAGTGAATGGGTTGTGAAGGTCACGTATTCACTAAGAAACAAAGTTCGTCTAGAAAAGTAAGTTTGAATAATTAATTTTATAGTTAGTAATACTATAAGTGTGCATAATGCTGATATCCATTTTCTTAATACTGTACAATTAGCATAGGAAAATATGGGGGTTGTATTTTTGTAGCACATGTAATACGTTAATATCTCTACCGGGGAAAGAGGTCTTTATCTTTAGAAATCTCACAACTTTCTGTTTCCAGAACTGTGTCCACCAAACCCGTGGTAGCACTACAGATACATTAATAACATGGAGAACCTGATGTGTCCATCACCAGCTCATATTAACAGTAGCATCGCCTGGCTCTTCTGGTGGTTTTTGGTTTTCTTCTTTTTCTTTTTTTTTAAATTTAGGTGTTATGCTTGATTAATTCACCTAGTAACTCATGTAAGTTAAAAGGTATCAAGCATTTATTATGTATCATGCATTGTCTCATTTATTTTGCTTCTCACAGTAACTCATAGTTGGTTTTATTATCATTCCCATTTTACTGATGATGAACCAGAGCATGAAGAAGTCAGGTGCTGCTGCTAATCCGTGGCAGACTTGGGCCTCGATCCCCAAGAATTCTGTTCTTAATCACTATGCTGTTTATGTTTCTGTTGACTGTAAAGTTCATTTACGACAGAGTCCCCTTTCTCATCCTGGGAGAGACCTTCCGTGGATACTTGAAATTGTGATTCACCGTGGACTTGGGTCCAGGGAATTTCAGCTCCCAAGCTAAGTTCTCATAGACCATCAGAGCACACCCTCAGTTGTTCCACATTTCTAATTACAAGAAGACTTTATAAATAAACAGAACATGGATTATCATGGTGGTTCTAAAACATAAGATGTAATTATAACTTGAAGTCTTCAAAATGGAAGATTAAGAGCTCATGTTTTCAAATCTTAGATGATGACAACATTGTACATCCTGCAGTTTAATTTTGCCAACTGATCCTAGACCTTCAGGCACCAAGTCTAACACTGGATACTTATTTCCTTTGTTAACAAACCTTCACGGGCAGTTCGAGGTACAAGATACAGAGAGATTACTAGATAGTCCCCACCTTCTCAAAGAGGCTGCTAGATATAAATTAGTATTTGTTAAACTGAAGTTGAACTGAATATAACAAAAGAGAATTTCAGAAAAAAGGAAGCGTGATCAGCCTTTACTCATCTAGAGGGCAGGCAGGAAGAGGAGTCTTTGTAGTGAGAGGTGAGGAAGTTACAAGGAACCAGAGAAGGGCATTTCAGGCAAATGGTTGGGGCACTTAGGAAAGAGTTGAAGAGTAAATAAGTGGTGAACTGGAATAATCAGGGAAAAACTCCTTTTTTGGAGCGATTTGATGAAGGACTGGGCACCCTCTTCTGTACTCTGATGGTTCCCTAGCTGAGCTCTCATTTTCTTGTGTGTCTTCCCTGCTCGACTGAATTTCTTGGGGCTGGGAAATGCCGGTTGTCTGAGTTTTTGAGATCTTGGGTGTTTCGTCATCGAGAAGGATTGTGAATGTGTTTGTAAGCAGTGAAGAAGAAAGACAACAGTGTATGAGGAACGTGGCTCTGTGTTCCTGCTTTCTTAAACAACATTTAACTTTAGAACATTTTTTTGTTTTTAATAGGTCCATTTCAGTTACATCTTGTCACTTCCCCCAAAAGTGTCACATTGAGTATAGCTTCAAGGAGTCGGGAACATTTGTAGTGAGGTCAGTTTCTTCACACATGGGGTTGTGTCGTATGACTCCTCTTCAGTTATATTTCAAAAGGTGGCAGGTTGACATTTTTATTAAGTTCTGTGGTGTTCTATTAGTTACCTTCTTATAATTCATAATTCTGTTTTGGAAGAAATCCCTTTGAGAGTCAGAGAAAAGGAGTCAGCCTTAGACATCCATGGTGATACTACATTGCCTTTTATAGTTCTCTGTAGGGTTTCCCATATACAGTGAGTCAACAAATATTACTTATCTGAAGAGATACTTTAAGGTAAACATTTTATTATCAAATATATTTTTAATCCACTTGCTTTAATTGGATTTCATTGGCATATTTGTAAGACTCATCTCTGGGAGTTCAGGGATTTTTTTTCAGCCTAAAATTATAGCACTTATTTTTCAGCCAGAAACATTTTTTAGTGTATTTACGTGTTTGTATGATGTTGCTTCACATAGATAGCAGGACCATGTTGATGTGAACAGGATATTCATTTTGATGTGCCTATAAACCCTAAGCTTTGTCTTTCTTTAGTTAAACCAGGTTCTAGAGAAAACTTCAAGGATTCTAACCAAGTCCTAGGTTATACCACCAGAGACTATCTTGGGGGCCAGTCTGTTCCAGACTTCCCAGTGGGGGCTGCAGGTGGAGATCCCGAGAGGAGCTGGGGATATGGTGACCATGAAGTGGCCCCATGGGGATGAGGTTATAGTGGGTTATAGCCTCATGGGGATGAGGCTATAGGGCTCTAAATCTGATGTTTTTGGAAAGGCAGAACATTTAGATCTTTAGGTTTTTATTTTCTTGGCATTTCTGGATTCTCAAATCCTGGCAGCTAACTGGAAATATTTAGAAACATTACGCACCCCCTTCCGTTTGCTGCCCCTACCCCCGCAAAAGACACTTCTAGAATCTTCTTCTCTCAACAGGACTGTGACCACCTGTCATGGTCTCCATCACCTGACTCAGGCCCCAGTCATTCCCCCACCCCTGGGCCACCACGATTGCCACAGCTTTTCTCTGTGCCCCTGTTTCCCCCCGTCCCCACCAAGTCTGTTCTCAACACAGTGGCTCTTGGGGTTCTGCTGAGACCACGTGTCAGCTTTTGTTCTTTTTGTCCCACGAGCCTGCTGAGTACTGTGCCCAGGCTCTGGACTGTGGCTTTTCTAGGCTCCTGGAGCCAAAAACCAAATGTCAGGCTCACCTTCTGGTTCTTCTTCTGGATCGCAGTCTGACAAATACAGGCTTCCAAGTAACTCTCTGATGGCTTCAGAGAGATGGAGAGAGTGGGAGGTGGGAGAAGCAGGGCTGGCAGGCAGGTCTTCTCTGCACGGGCTCACCGGCTGCAGCCTTGGTGGCCACTGCCCCAAGCAGATCTCCTCCCTCTGATTTGCTCACGTTTACTTTCTGTTGGACAGTGCTGCTCTTACTGTTTGTTTCTGAGAGCCTTGGCACTCTGCTTAGTTTTTATTATTGCAAACTGTCTTATTTTAAATGATACATGTGTTTCCCTACTTGTAACTTTCCCATAGATGAGCATTTGGAAGGTCTTTTACTTCAGTCCTTAGCACTTGGTGCCCAGTGTATAGTAGGTACACAGCAGACTGGTGAATGGAAGCTCCCCTTTTGCTGAACTTTTCTACATGGCTTCCAAACCTTTCACCACTCTTCATGTCACCCAACACCCTGCTAGCTTACGGGGACATCTCTGAGCTGCCAAACTCAGACACTCTCCAGTTTTCTCTGAGCTCAAAGCTTGCAGATGGTAGGTGCTTGGTAAATTAAATGCATGATTTGTGCCTCTTGGGTTTTTTTTTTTTTTTTTTTTTTTTTTTTCCTGGTGCCTACTAGAGTTCTAGAAGAAACTGTTGCTAAGCTGCTGCTAAGTCGCTTCAGTCATGTCTGACTCTGTGCGACCCCATAGATGGCAGCCCACCAGGCTCCCCCGTCCCTGGGATTCTCCAGGCAAGAATACTGGAGTGGGTTGCCATTTCCTTCTCCAATGCATGAAAGTGAAAAGTGAAAGTGAAGTCACTCAGTTGTGTCCAACTCTTAGCGACCCCATGGACTGCAGCCTACCAGGCTCCTCCATCCATGGGATTTTCCAGGCAAGAGTACCGAAGTGGGGTGCCATTGCCTTAAAGTAAGCAAACATGAGCTCTTAGGGTTTTCAGCTTTCTTCAGGATGCATGTATTCCAAAGCAGTTTCTAGTGAATTTGGAATCACTGTCTCTATCATTCCCATCTGTTAGTAAGGGTAATCAAGAGCTGACGTAACTGATGTGCTTTATTTGGAGGATAAGCAATGAAAAAAGACATATTCCCCCTTTGTAGACTATGTTTGAGTCTGTTGACCATCCTCAGGTTCTTTGTACTTTGAAAATTGGGTGGATTTTCTTGTTCTGTCTGCAGTTGATACTAAGGGGAGAACACAAGACTGTGAATCTATTCATGAAATATGCTTTTAAAGTTATTCACTTTTTTTTTATGTTGCTGTATGTGAGAGAAAACAGAGGTAAAGAGAGAAACTAACTTATTTAGGCATGATTGTTAATTTTCTTTTTATTTTCTGTCTACTTATTGCTTTGGATAAATATACTGGAATACTGCCAAAAATTCAGGTGGCTGAATACTAATTTTGCTGAAATTAGATGGAACAGCCATCCCCTGCCAATTTTCTGTCTAAATTATGCAGAAATCTGACTCTTGCAAGACAGAAATCTGGTCAAAAATAGAGTCCTAATTTTCTATTTAGTCAGTAAGACCTTCAGCAGACTAATTGTTCTTGTTTAAGCTTTTCTTTTTCAGGTAGTGAAAGAAATCCAAGAAAAAGGAAATCCAGTCCAAGTTACTAGCCATTTCTCTCCTGTGACCCAAATGTAGATTTGTGGGGTTAAAGAACATGACATTCACAATTTGTCTGGTGCAGAGCAGCAGTGAGCCTCAGAAAACAATTAGTGCATCTTTCAGACATATGGTAGTTACTGAATAATTACTCAAATAATGGTCAGTAATGGAATACAAAGGGTTATCTCTTAGCTAATCCTCGAGTAATGGAATTGGTGTATCTCTGATTTTTCTCTTGGCCTTCCAGGGTTCAGAAGAATGAGACAAAAGTGATTATGGGAACTAGAGGGAGCCACTGGAGGCCGGCAAGGAAAAGGAGACCTTATCTGAAGCAATTAATCAAGAAACTCATATTGTGGGACAATTATTCAGAGCTAATTCTAAAATAGCTTCAGAGCCCCAGGTCTTGGGATATTTCTTCCAGAATTTTGTCAAGGTCATTTAGAGCACAGGGACAACCCTGCGTTAGAATAAAGGTTTGGTTAAAAGCATGTATACTCCCTGCCTAGAAGCCTGTGTGATGTAAAAGCATAGCGTCAATCATCAACTACTTAAATGTAGTTGTTGTTTTTTACTTTATTTTTATGGTGGCAAACTGCAAAATAGAATGAGGTACCATCCCAAGGGTAAACGTCCTTTCCTGATGCACTTGCTTTAAGTACGTTGGCCTCTGGCACGTGCCTGTTTGCTTCACCGTGTAAACTGGGAAAGGAGGGCTGATGTGCAAGTTCAGTGACTTCTTACATGTGTGTAATTTCATATAATAATTGATTTTCTATTGAGCGTGGTTGTGTTAAATCTGACTAGTCCTTTAGCATTTTTCCCTCGAGTGGCTAGAGAACTGTTATTTTCTCAGGAATCTGGTCTCAGCCAATATGTCACTTCCTCAGTGAATGTTTTGCCTAAAATAGCCCTTTCCCTCCCCAGACCTGTGATCCTGTTTTATGAACTTCTGAGCACCTAATCACTATGAAATATTGTTTATACTTATTAGTTGCCTATCCACTCTACCGACATGTAAAGTCTCTGGGAAGGGAAACCTCATCTTTTGTTTACTTAGGTCTGTGTGGCCTGCTGTATATTGATCATAATAAACATTTGCTGGGTAAAGGAAGGAAGGAATGAATGAATGAAATGGCCTTTATCTTGTGACACTCTCCTTACCCTACTGCCCTTCCGCTTTCACCTCCGCCACCACTGTTTTTTTGGCCATTCATGGGCAGGTGCATGGCTAGCAGGAAGGACATTTGGGTTGTGCATGTTTCTGAGTCCAAACATGGGGACACCCTGCCTTCTTATTTCAACTCAGACTGTCGACAGGTGTGCTTTATCAGTCTATTTCTTGCCATGCTTCTCGCATTTTTGGCTTGTTGTTGGTGATTCTGCTCTCCAAAGTGGCCCCCAGGCAGGATGCTGGCTGGCGATCCCGAATGCAAGAAGGCTGTGCTGTGCTATATGGTGAGAACAGAGCAGCTCCATGCAGTCGTGGTTACAGAGCCATTGGCAGTGAGCTCACTGTGAGTGAATCCACATATATATTAAATGAGATGCCTTTAGACAGAAACACACATGAAACAAGATTACATATTGATCTGCTGTCAGAAATGTGACCAGAGCCTCTGAGGAACCTAGCCTTGTATTTCCTCTGGGAAGAGTGGTTCAGTTTTCACTAATTTAGTATTTGCAGCCCCTTTGTAGAACATAACCACCATGGATCACACAAATCTACTGTTCGTGTGAACACATAGTTAACATGTTGCTATGTGGCAAGCTACCTCAGGGATCAGTGGCTTAAAATTACAACTGTTTACTCACTCACAATTCTGCGAGTTGGCATTTGGGGTTGGCTCAGCAGTGCGGTTCTTCTGCTGGGCATGGATATACTTTTGCCATCAGCTGGTGATCAGTGGCCTCCTTTGTATGTCTGACGAGTGTGACCGGGGCTCTGAGCGATGCGTTTCTCACCTCCCAGAGTCTAACCGAGGCTCATTCGCACTAGGGGTTTGCAGGTCTCCCAGGAGCAGCAGGAGGGCAGGCCCTAGTCTGCAAGTGGTTTTCAGTCCTCCACTTGTGTCACTGTTGCCAACTCTGATTCATCAGCCAGAGCAAGTCACGCAGCCACCCAGATCAAGTAGGCTCCACATCCTGCCAAGACCTAGAGTCACCCATAGAAAGGGCATTGGGGCAGGGAGGAAGGGGTCCCTCTGATACTCAGAAGCCAAAGAGGCAGTGCTGACTATTGCCTGGAGTGGGCAAGAAAGGAAACAGAAATTCAGAAAGACTAAGCAACCACACCACCAGTGGTGGGCAAAGGCAAGTCACACATGTCTGCATGATGGCAGAGTTTCTGTTCTCTATCTCTTCCCTTCTGATAGACCACTGGCTGATTTGCCTTGTTTGACTAGCTCTGGGGATGGAGAATCAGCAGTAAGATTAGCCTCATTGCTACAGGAGAGCAACAACTGCCGTCATCTTTCTTGGAAAGGATTCCATACCCTGTGCATAGTCTTACTGTTGTGAGTATAAGAATGTCCTGGTGGGAGTGACTTGTGAATGTGTGGGGCTCGATCTTGGATTTGATCTGCACGAAAGGCTTACATCCTGGGATATGGAATCTTAGTTGTAATAGAATTTATTCTGAAAGACTTAAAGGCAGATGATTAAAATATTAGAGATATTGACGTTGTCTGAAGAGATCTCCTTGTATTTATTTCTTTCAAAAAAAAATGCACAATATCGCCATAGCTAGGCCCTATTATGCTGTTGTAATCATAGCTGCACCAAGAAGGTGATTAACGATAGCAATTTATTGTATCTGAGGAGGAGAGAAAATAGGAGATGTTGTCGTTATCATAAATCATATCATAAATAACCCAGAAGAAGCACTCAGAGCGCCCGTGTGGTGTCAGCAGCCAGCCCTCTCAGGCATGCTCGCCCAGGGTGTAGCCATAGAAACCCCAAAGTCATACTGTTATCTTGGCCTCGCTGCAGTTATGTGATACAACACTATTAACATATAGATTAGGCCATTTATAATACCAGGTGTCATTTGAGGTTGGCCTGCTTATATAGCATTTTAGTTTTTTATTGTACCAAATGTTAGTGAAAAAAATGCTTTTCTGCAGGTCAGTGTATATATAGGTATTTGTAATGCATCAGCTTCACTCTGCTGTTAATTTATTGTGTTATTGATTGGTTGTACTGTATGAATTGTCATGGCCTAATTGTCTTGTCTTTGCTAGTAATTTCATTTCTTTTTCAGGTAAATAGCTTGGTTTTGAAAATACCTACCCACTCATACATGTTGAGCTGTGTTTTAAAGGGTCTAATTTCAGTCACGTTATAGATAAGACAATTTTTAAAGTATCTTGTGAAGAGACAGATGGGATGCAGAAAAATTTTTTGGCCTCATTTGGAACTAAGAGAGAAAATGTTGGCTGGACTGGGTGGTTTTAATGCTGCTGCTCTTCCTGCATTTCCAGGTGTCCCATGTCTGCCTGTCATTCTCCAGCTGCCCAAGGTCTTTGTCCTCGCCCCACAGCATCCTGCTAGAGCCTGGCCCTCCTCAGAGCACCCTGGGTACCAGACCCTCTCGATCCTCAGCATTCTATCAAATTGCTTCACTGAAGTTTCACTTACTCAGAGTCTCCTTACCTCAAAAAGTAGGGTAGACTCAATCATTTGTCAGGTTTACAGTCTTAAAAATATTCTGGCAGCAGCATTTTTAAAAATACAGCCCTTATCCAAGACATGAATCAAGTGGTCAGAATGCCAAGCTCTGAGGCATGTGATCAGAGAGATATTAGGAGCAGAAAGGGCTCTGTCCTGCCCTATAGAGCACCCCCCTGCATGTGGAGATGGCCCTAATATTAGAAATCTTCAGTTCTTCGAAGCAGGAGTCAGATGTCAATCTTATATTTTGCAGATGGGGAGACTCAGGTCTGAGAAAGTCAGTGGGCTGTGCTAGGTCAAGTTGTGGCTCTGGAAACAGGCCCCAGAGGCAGTTTCCATCAAGCTTCCTCTCTGGTGGGCCTTGGGGTTTCTGTTCCCATGTCCCTGGATGTGACAGCTTGTGTACCGTATGCCAGTGCCTGCCACGGCACTTGAATCAGTGGCCACACAATGTGGTGGCTTCTTCAGGATAGGAAGTCATGTCTCATTTGACTGTGTGTTCCTAGGGCCTAACATGCTCTACTGGTGTTTACAAGGCACTTGAAATGAATAAATGAGTGATGAGTAAGGAGTGAATGAATGAATGTAAGTAGTTTTAAGTCACTCCAACTGGTTGTAATAAACATAATATATAGAAAGATGTTTTCTGAAAAGCATCCATTTTAAATCTTTTCATATCTATTATGAAAACATTAGTATGCATAATCTAATTAGTGGGAAAGTTTCTGTCATTGTTGCTAGAAATTAATTTCTGCATGTACATTTCTGAAAAACTACATGAAATCTAGTTTTAAGTACATTTAGTTTTTGGTGAGATGGACAGGTAGCATTTTATTGTCCTTATAAAGTTCAGAAGCACAAGTATATTTTCTGCTTGAAATCATGCATCTGTATAGTTAATGAGATAAAAACCTTTCATGCCCATGCAAACAATTTCCTAACATCCATCATCTTTTAAGATTATAGTATTTCTTTAAAGGCATTTATTATTCTGGTTTAAAAGATTTTTCTTAAAAAAAAAAAAGATATTCTGAATCAATATTTTTAATAACTTAGAAGTGTGTTAGTCATTCAGTCATGTTAGGCTCTTGTGACTCTGTGGACTGTAGCCTGCCAGCCTCCTCTGCCCATGGAATTCCCAGGCAAGAATACTGAAGTGGGTAACCATGCCCTACTCCAGGGCATCTTCCCAAACCAGGGATGGAACCCTGGTCTCCTGCATTGGCAGGCGGGTTCTTTACCACTGAGTCACCTGGGGAGCAGGTACCCTTGCACATGTTAGACCAAAAAGGAGGCTGCAGAGAAGTTTGGTGGAGAAGCATGTTTTGCTCGTCACTCCCGTGGGAAATGTAGGAAGTGTGGATTATTTATTTGTGTCATCAGTGAAGGAAGTTGGAGTGGTATTTGTAGTGTCTCCCCGACTCCTCTTAATATCTATGGAATTTTTTAAACAATGGACATCAATATAGATCCATTTGTTTTCTTACATATCATTAAAAGAATCTGACAGTTGTTCTGCATTAGCAAAATATTGATTTGGTAAGTATGGGTAAAAGCTATTTGTGAGTAATTTGTAGCACTTAGAACTTTTCTATCAGTTTGAAATTATTTCAAGTTGAAAAATTTTCACTTGACTTGAGATCATTGATTGTTTAAAGAGATTAACTCCATCTTTTTCTGCATGTTGTAATCTTCTGCTACCAATTAAAAATATTTTAAGTGATATTTCTAACTGTGCAGATAAATTTGTGCTGAATCATTCATATGGTGCCTGCTGCTGCTGCTGCTAAGTCGCTTCAGTCGTGTCCGACTCTGTGCCACCCCACAGACGGCAGCCCACCAGGCTCCCCCGTCCCTGGGATTCTCCAGGCAAGAACACTGGAGTGGGTTGCCATTTCCTTCTCCAATGCATGAAAGTGAAAAGTGGAAGTGAAGTCCCTCAGTCATGTCCGACTCTAGCAATCCCATGGACTGCAGCCCACCAGGATCCTCCATCCATGGGATTTTCCGGTCAAGAGTACTGGAGTGGGGTGCCATTGCCTTCTCCATATGTTGCCTATTGTTCCCTTTTTGACAAATGAAAAAGTATTGTTATATATGGACAACGTTTGACAGAATGAGAAGTTACTTCTTAATATGTCAGGTTTTTACTTAGATTGGATTATAGTGTTCACACATTTTAGTGAATTTATATGAAGAGTAAGGTTCTTGGTAGAGTAGACATGAATCTCTCCCAGTAATTTAACATTAAAGAAAAAAATACGGGTTCCTACCCTGGTTTCTGCGTTGTTCTTCATATGTCATCTTTTTTAATGGCCTTTTTTTCCTCTTAGAAGTGTAGGACTTACATCATAATTTATGGGAGCCCTTGATGGATGACAGTGCTAGCAGTCAGTTATAACACACGTCGGCATTTTGAGTAAACCCTCTCACAGACAAGAATCCGATCAACAGTCATCACTGTTACCTTTAGCCAAATCTTAGCATAAGCAGGAAGGGAGACACCAGTTTTGTAAATAATTCTTAACCGTACCTTTGGCAGCATGACCGTAACACTTGTGCAGAACTAACCTCCTTGAGTAAAATTTCTGTTACCCTTCCAGAGTCTCCCCGGCAGCTCCAGACCGCTCTCACCGCAGGATAGTTGTTAGGGCAGATGGCTGCAGTGGTGGCCACTTGACCTGTAGCTGCTGACTCCAGCCGTGCCCTGTTACGTGGTCTTACAGAGATTATAGTGAGGAGAGCTGGTTTTTTTTAAATCTTCTCAAAAAGGATTGTAAAGTCAATTTTAAAAGGTATATCTCTATTATTGGTCATTGTTATTATTTAGTAGTTTGAATACTTACCCAACTCTAATTAGCAATTATTTTTCACTGTCCTCACAAGATAAGCAATACTAGGGTGTCCCCATCTTCTGGATCAAGGACCTGAAGCACTGAGAAGTCAAAAAGAACTTATTTTAAATGTCACAGTAATTTTCCTTGAACTGTTTCTTCCCCCCAATATTTGTTTGTCACATGAATACGGAAGAGTCTTTCCCTCTATTTTAAACATTTTTAAACAGTAGAAAGTGAGTTCTCAGTTCTCTGGAAATAATCTTTAAAATACTTCTCATATCAAGTAACATCACCTGTTTGACTTTAGAGCACAGCTTCTGTTCTTGTATCTATATTTGTGTTATATTAGAAAGAGTTGTGACTCAAATTTTTTATACTATTTTTTATACCTTTGTGTAGTAACATGTCAAAAGATCAGGTATCTTGTAATATTAAACTTCTGTTAACCGAATTATATGCTATTTTATAATACAGCTGTTTTCATGGATAAGTATAGGAAAATGCTAAAAACCACTTTTAGGGTATTTTCCAGATTTTTTGTGAATTGTGCTCATTACACTCATACACACAATGAGTACTTCATTGCCATTCACCTGTATTCAAGCCGAAATTAACCTGCAAGAGGGGGTTTGGGTGACAGTAGAGAATAAACCATTCAGTAGCTATTATATATTTATCTTATTCCAAACTCTTAGACCACAGAATTAAAATAACTCATGTAATAGAAAACCAGACACTAATTATGCAGAATCATCAGTTAAGTCTGTTTGAACAAGCATAAGCTAAATCAGTTGTATTCATTTGTTTGAACTTTGTAATATTTAAAAAATAAAATATATTTGCTCAAGTGGAAAACTTTCAATACCAGAAGAATGGATAAATAAGCATGGTACATTTTTACAACAGTGAAAATGAACTGACTACAGCTACCTGCATGGACATAAGAGATGCCCAGAAACATAATGTTAGGGGGGAAAAAAAGCTGAAAGGTATTGTAGTATGATACCACTTACATAAAGTTCAAAAACAAGTCACTGCATACAAAAGTGGTAAAACTGTACAGGAAACAAGGGAAGGATAGTAAAAAGAAGAGGAGTTACCTGGAATGGGGCGGAGAGGAGAGGGGAGAGCATCCATCAGAAAGTAACCAAGGGGCGTCTCGATGGCGCTGCTAGGGTTGTCTTCTTGAAGTTGGGTGGTGGTTTTACAGGTATTCATTCATCGTTATGCTTTATGCCTTGCATGCAGTCACACTCTCTGTTATGTATCTGTTTCTAATTCAGAAAACTGTTATAAATATTTTCACACTTTCCTGTTCTTATTAAAGCTTAAGTCTTTCTCTTCCAGCAAAATCCCCTCTTCCATTTTGATTAATTTTGATGCCACCATTGACGCTTTCTTATAAAATCTTTAAGCACAAAATATTTGTAAATTAAATTAATAAAAAGAAGCATTTGTGTTTTTAAGTATTTTTATAATTCATTTATATTCCTCTAAACCACATAAAACTTCTAGATGCATACAAGTTATTAGGGACTTGAAATAAAAAAAAAGAAAATTAAACATTAAAAATAAAATAACAGAACTGGAATGATCCTCTCTAGCTTGTGGAGACCCACTTTGGATCAAGCATTATGTTAAAAAATTTTTTTCACTTAAATGTAAGCAGCCATCATAAATTTTTCTAATACTTTCTGAGGTTCTTATACAGTTTCCTTGTGGCCCCCTCCATCTCTGTGTCATCTGTTCTTTCATCCTGTACTTCTCCATTCGCAGTCTCCAAATACCCAAAATGCTCCCTCATTCGTCAGGTCTTTTCCAGGTCTTTGACACGGAGGTAGTCTGTTTCTCCTTTGAGCTGCTATGAGGCTTTGTCTTATGGTCCTGATCACTTTCTACAGGCAGTCCACCTACATGGTGTCTCCTGCTGAACTGTAAGGGCTTTTAGGTCGTGGTTTATTCCTGACTTCCTCCAGCAGCCCTTTCAGCCTTTATCATCGTGCATGGTAAATGCTTGGTTAATATGTGCAGAAGGAAAGAATCTGACCCCACAACAACTTGGTCAGGTTGGCAGGGCAGGTGACATTAGCCCCTTTTGAGAGGTCAGAAAACAGCCTCCAAGAGGTTGAGAGACTGCCTCAGGCCCATTGCTCTGCGATGCCTGAATGCCTGTGGAAACACCGTATCTCTAAGGCCAAGCCAAGTGTCTTCCATATCGCCACACTACTTCTCAAAGTGGCTGTCCCTAAGTCAGCAGACGGGAGGAAGAAGTAGCATATGAACTATTAAAAAGTATTCTTTTCTGTCATTTCTGAGGTTAGTAGTTTACATGCTAGCCTATCTCTTGGTTTTTAGAAGGATGTGTGTTGGGGGGGCATGTACACAAGAGGAAGAGAACAAAAAGAGAAAGGGAAAAGTCAAGTTGGGAAAAGAATTAAGGAAGCAGAGGGCAAACAAGAAATCTTTAGCAGACTTCAGATCCTGCATTTAGGGCCACGTTGCTCAAAAGGAAAACAGTTCGTGTGTCTCCTGTCGCTGGTTGCCACTCCTCAAAGACGGCATGCGTGTTTGGAAGGTCCTAGAAAACTTAACAGCTCTACTCTCTAACAACTGTCAATAATTTCCTTTATTTCCTAGAAATCATGTTTGAAGCATTGGTTTTTTTCCCCCCTTAGGGTATTTTTTTAAATATATATATCCTAATAACACTTCTTTTTTCTTCCTTCCCCAGAAGAAGAAGAAGAGCAGGTGCCCACAGATGGAGGCACGTCAGCCGAAGCCATGCAGGTTCCCCTGGAAGAAGATGACGAGCTGGAGGAGGAGGAGATTATTAATGATGAGAACTTCTTGGGTAAGAGGCCTCTGGACAGTCCGGAAGCTGAAGAAATGCCCGCGATGAAGCGGCCACGCCTGCTAAGCACCAAGGGGGACGCCCTGGACGTGGTGTTACTGGAGGCTCGAGAGCCACTCAGCTCGCTGAACCCCCAGAAGATCCCTCCCATGCTGTCCCCCGTCCACACCCAGGACAGCACGGACCCAGCTCCTCCATCACCAGAGCCGCCAATGTTAGCTCCGGTGGCAAAATCACAGATGCCAACCACAAAACCATTGGAAGCAAAGTCGTTTACACCCAAAACAAAGACTAAAACCAGTTCTCCAGGACAGAAGACGAAATCACCCAAAATGATTCCGTCACCAGCCATGGTTGGAAGTCCTATTCGGTCTCCAAAAACCATATCCAAAGAAAAGAAATCTCCTGGACGTTCCAAGAGCCCCAAGAGCCCTAAGAGCCCCAAGGTCATGAGTCACATTCCCCAAGTACCTGTCAGACCTGACACACCCAACAGGACTCCTTCAGCCACAATAAGTGAGAAAATCAGTAAAGAGACTGTTCAGGTGAAACAGATACAGACACTGCCTGATGCTGGGAGACTGAACAGTGAGAGTCAGCTCAGAAAGGCTGTCGTCACCGACAAGACCATCGACGACTCCATTGATGCTGTGATCGCACGGGCTTGTGCGGAACGCGAGCCCGATCCTTTCGAGTTCTCTTCTGGGTCTGAATCAGAAGGAGACATTTTTACCAGCCCTAAGAGAATTTCAGGTTCAGACTCTGCTACCCCCAAAGCCTCCACCTCCTCCAATAATTTCCCCAAGTCTGGGTCCACCCCTCTGCCTCTTTCAGGCGGAACTTCAAGTTCGGACAATTCGTGGACAATGGACGCATCCATCGACGAGGTGGTTCGGAAGGCCAAGATGGGGACCCCTCCCAGCATGCCCCCCAGCTTCCCTTACATTTCCTCCCCTTCGGTCTCTCCTCCCACCCCCGAGCCCGCGCACAAGGTGTATGAGGAGAAACCCAAACCGCCGGCCTCCTTGGACGTTAAAAAGAAGTTGAAAAAGGAACTGAAGACGAAGATGAAGAAGAAAGAGAAGCAGCGAGATAAGGAGAGGGACCGGGACAAAAGCAAGGAGAAAAGCAAAGAGAAGGAGAAAGGGAAGGAGAAGGAGAAAGACAGGGAGGCCAGCAAAGAGGCCAAGTATCCCTGGAAGGACTTTCTCAAAGACGAAGAGGCCGATCCCTACAAGTTTAAGATAAAAGAGTTCGAAGATGTGGATCCAAAAGCCAGGTTGAAAGATGGGATTGTGAGGAAGGAAAAGGAGAAGCACAAAGACAAGAAAAAAGACCGAGAAAAGGGCAAAAAGGACAAAGAGAAGCGGGACAAAGAGAAAGTGAAAGAGAAAGGCCGCGAGGAGAAGCTGAAGGCCCCCCCAGCCCCGCTGGTCCTGCCCCCCAAGGACGTGGCGCTGCCCCTGTTCAGCCCCGCGGCCGCCATGCGCATCACGGCCGTGCTGCCCTCCCTGACGCCTGTGCTCCCCGAGAAGCTCTTTGAGGAGAAGGAGAAGCCCAAGGAGAAGGAGAGGAAGAAGGACAAAAAGGAGAAGAAGAAAAAGAAAGAGAAAGAAAAAGAGAAAGAGAAGAAGGAAAAGGAGAGGGAGAAAGAGAAGCGCGAGAGAGAGAAGAGGGAGAAGGAGAAGGAGAGACACAAGCATGAGAAAGTAAGCACTCTACCTTTGGGGCCCCGTTTGAACCCTGTCCTGGTGGAAAGTGCAGGTAGAGCCAGCAGCGGTCTGTCTGTTCTGGATGTAAATCACCCACGGCTTAACTGGAAGCTGGTCTGTAATGTGTTTACAAAATTTAATTTTAATTCTCAAACCCATAAACCTGTCATCAGCCTCCCCACTCCCCTGCCCTGCCCCCCATACACCAGAAAACGTTCAAAATTCATAAGCCTGAGAGGAATCTAATCCATAGGCCATCATATCTCTGTTAGCCACACTAATCTCTGGCCAGTTTAAAAAGATCCGTACTCGTCAATTGTAAATAGTATTTTTTTTTTTTTTTTGTAATTATCAAGTCTGCTGCATACCGATCTGTACCCAAATAGTAGATACCTGGGAAAAGCTGGACCTAGTTTTCTCAGAGCGGGCGAAACCATGGCCCTGCTCTCCTAAGAGGACAGCAAGGCCCACAGGTCCTCGCTCCCTGACACGGCTCTCTAGTTGGTGAGCCGTTTTGCAAGTATTTAAGGTCATGCCTGTCTTCTGCTTTCTGTAACATGTCTTATCCTTCTGTTTTCTGCTTTAATAAGATGAGGACACGTCTCTTGAGTATCTAGCTCATCTGACAGCCTGGTTAGTGGGGAGAAACTAATGCTGAATATTTTCCATGTAAGTAGCTCAGGCTTCCATAGAACACAGTCTAAGAAACCGATGTATCCATACATCCTGCAGTTTGTAGCGGGAAGGACCTCGAGCCCTGTGGCACAGGGTGTGACCTCTGCCTTGATAGCTTTGCTCTCGCCCCTCCATTCTTTGGATTACAGCGGTTGACTGGTTGATTAGACAATTTCTTTTAAACTTTCTTAAAAAGTGTCCAAGTATTCCTGCTGCCATACATGCAGACCCTCACAGATCCTCTCCCTGCCCTCTGGGAGCATCCCTCTTTGAGGCTGGCTACAAAATCATACCCAGTAATATTTCCCACATGGTAAAGTGTGCTGTATTTGACCTACAGCAGCTCCATAATCCATACTTTTGCACTGATTTTCATTTCAGACTTAACTGGGGAAATTAGTTTAGCTGCTGAGCTAACCAGAATAATCGCAAATTTTCCTGCCTAACTTTATTCTTTCTCTGTTCCCCTTGGCTATTATTCTAAGATATAAAGAAGTAGAGTGGAAATTCTGAAATTAATAACTGAACATCAGCAGGTTAACAAGACATAGAAATCCAACTCTTTTTTTGTCCATTTTTGAAATTGCTTTATTATTGCATTATTTTCCCATGGTACCTGGAAGTTTTAAAGCACTTCCACGTGCCTTAGTTTCTCCCCTGACACCCATGTGACATGGGTCCGGTGGGTATTGTTATAACATGTATGGATGAGACATAAACATGTCTCGTGTTTATGGATGTTTATGTTTATGGATGAGAAACAGCCTGAGTGACTTGTCCAGGATTGAGGTCACAGCCAGCAAGAACCAGGTCCTTTACACACAAACTTGACTTCCCATTTTGAAATGTTTACAGCAGTTAGCCGCTTGTCCGTTAGATACGTAGAAACTTGGCAGAAGAGCCCTTAGCAAATCAAGAGTATGGTTGCTTTCACCATCTCAAGCCTGGAAAGTCCATGGTGGGGGTTTCAGTGGCCACTGTGACTTGAGTAAAGCGCATCAGGTTAGCTGGTAAAACGACTCCTGCCTTTGGGAAGGACCAGTCCCTCAGACCATCGTGGTTGGAGACTCAGTTACAAGCCACACAGATTTCACCTAACAGAGGTAATCAGGCCCTTGTATCAGTTTTGATGGTTATGGAGCAGTTTTTAAAGATAAAAACTTATCAAAATCAGCCATCAGGGCTTTAAAATTAATAAACGTTGCTGTCTCTGGAGGTCAGCCCGAGTTCCCACCCTGACCTTTCCAGCCTGTGAGCTTGGGCGCCTGGGCACATGGGTGAGAGTAGCTCTCCTCACCACGTCCCCTGGGGCAGCCTGCTGCGCCTCACTAGTCGTCTTACTTCTGCGCACATATAAGACTGAGTGGGGCGAGAGTGGTCTCCCCGGTTCGAGCCTCTTGACAAAAGGTCCCAGGTGTCTTTCTTTTCTGTGTTAAGTATACTGTTGACTCATTTCCATCATGTTCTCATCAGCTTTGACAATGAACTAGTGAAATGAGGGGCTTTCAGTAAATAAAATCTAACCTCAGTAAGAAGGGGGGGAATATTCCCTTCCTGTTTCTTGTAACTGTCTGTTCCACAAAGAAACTAGTAACTTCATGTTAAATGAGTCTGGTTGAGTTTATAGACGCTTCCTCAAGCCCATGCCCAAGGCTCTTGAGGCAAGAACTGAACTCTTACTGAGAGCCCGAATCCTGTTTCACTCTCCCCACTGGATCCCACTCGTTATATACCTGACCACAACCGTAAATCTTCTGACCATCTGTTTAATAGTTTAAACAGTTTATCAGTGTTGGCTGGACTATGTTTCTGAATGGAAATAATGTAAAGACCTTCATTGTTAAGAAAGACAGCAGAGTGGTTGCCAGTTGGAATACTTGAGCATCTAAAATTTTAGGTTATTAAATTCAGCTTTCCACCAGTACTATTTGGGGTGTTTTTCTGATATATTAGCATAGATAGATATCTGAACCAGTGCTGGCTGAGCTTGCTGCCAGTGGCACACATATATAGGTGTGTGTGTGTGTGTGTTTAACGAAAGAAGTTTAACATTAAAAAAATAGAAAGTAAAAACTTGGCCAGATTATATTGACAAAGCTGCCCATTACCTTTGCAGAAAGTCCCTGTCAGAAGATAAACTTTAAAGCTGGAATGCATGAAAGAGTTCCAAGATAGAATTTAAATTTAAACTGATTCTTTATAGATAAGCTTTTTAAAAATCCACCTCTTTGCTTCAAGTCAGGATTTTAAAAATAAATTTCCCCTTTAAATCTCTTGAGCGATTTTCATTTTTTGCAAGGCCGCACTGCTGGTGTCCTGGAAAAATGGAGAGTTAGAGCTTTATCAGTTGGTGCCCTGAGGTATGTGGCAAAGAAGCTAAATCCTTGAAGATTAGCAAAAAAAATGCAGCACATGGCAATAAGGGGCTTATATGACGACTAGTATTAGTTCAGGTGAAAGAAGTATTGCTTATACATAAAACTGGACAAATCCACTGACAATGTATTTTTAGTTAGCTACAAAGGAGTCTTATATTACTGGACTTTGCTTCTTTAGTGAATTGGGAAGCTTAGTAATCCACTGTAAATGCTCTTCCACCCGCCCCAATTCTCAGCATCAACTAAAGTACTCTTCTTTTATTTTAACCCTTACAAGCTCCTCTTTCCCCTGGATTTTGGCTTCATGCCATTAAAAGATGGTGTCAGTCTAACTGTTCAAGAAATCGAAGCCATTGTCATCCAGTGTTGATTGCCACGGGATGGGCACATGAGAAGTCATTGCATGATTGTAGGAAACGTCCCTGTGTTTTTATCTGGGTGGCTGCTCAGATAAAGTCAGTGTGAACAAAGGTCTGGAGAGAAATTTTTATTTAGAAAGTGTGCTTTCTCTATCGACATTGTTAGCATCCTTACTAGTCTTTTTCTATGCTTGCTTGAATTTTATCTTTCAGTTAAATCTACTTTAAGAATGAAATGAAATTATTTAACTGTTTTTCAGTAGGGTTGCCATATGTCCTGGCTTGCCTGGGACAGTCCAGTTTACACCTGTTACATGGTGTAAATAACAGCTCCTGCTTTCGCTGTCAAAGCTCTTTCTGGATGGGGTAGTCACCCTAATTACAGGGAAAACTTTGAGCCGAGGTAACAGGTTCTGAGTCGTTCATTAATTCAGCAATTTTACTAAATATCTCTTGTCCTCAGGGCACATTTATACCATTTTTAATCTGACTTTTAAAATAGCCTGCATTTTTGTTTCCTTTTGCTTTTACATATTGTATCATTTAACTTTTTAAAATAGTAGGTTGTAAAAAGACCATGCCTTGATTCTTTTTGTCCTGCCAAGTCAATGCAGTCAGCCTCAAAAAGCCAGCAAGTTCAGTTGAATGGAGGTGAGGCCAACATTCATCTCAGTTTCCATGTAAGCTAGTTTGTTTTCCATAGGAGAAAAAACTGTATTTTACAGTCTACCCTAGCCATCTCACAAGTACGTGTCGCTCATCATAAAAGACATTGACAAAGAAACTGAATAGTTCCCTGTAGGATATCAGCATCACCAGAAGAAAAAGACCCAAACTATGTGGCAAAGAGTCACAAATAGTGTGGTGAAACAGAGGATGAATTTGGGGGCAGAGAACTGAATTTTGGTCATTTACTTACTATGTAACTCTGGCCAAACCACTCAATCTTTCTGAGCCCTCAGTTACATGTGAGTAATAATTCCATCCACACACCTTAGAGAGTTATGGAGATCACGTGGGATTGTGTGTATGAGACACACTTGGTGGAGTGCTGTGCAAGTAAGTTGGAATTATTGTGCAGTGTGGTAATAGGAATGGACCCGAGTAAAGTGAGAAGCATAATGATACTAAAGAAGATTTTTTAAAAGGGCAAACAGCTTTATTTTTTTAATAAAGCTTAAGGGGTTTTAATAATAGTATTGTGGGTTGAAGGAATATGGAATATTACTTCTAATACTAGCATCGCTTATGAGTGTATGTGTGAGACCCTAAAATATTTTAGAATTGAAGAAATTTAGGAACTTTATATAATTTTTCATTCTCTGAATTAAAAAAAAGAAAAACTGTATTCAGTCCTAGTTTTGCCGTTTTTGTGACCTTAAAATAGAAAAGGAAAAGGAAACAGAAAGAACGGGAAAATGGTTGCTTCACGTATGATCATTCTGTCTGTAAAATGGAAACCATAACACCTGCCCCACCTGTTTGTTAAAGAACCTGAATGAGAACATCTGAAAAAGAACCAGACGTAATGCCTGGCAAGCATTAAGTGTTTTAAAACTGTTTGTTTGCTTGGGACATACTTATTTTCCCAGAGGTAACAGAATGGTGAGAAAAATATAGAAACCTTAGTAGTTTACAAAATAGGCTAGACCATTGGTTCTCAGGTTTGGGTTAGATATAGACGTCTGTGTTCAAAGAATCAGAGAAAGTGAATTCAGAGGTTTTTCTGTGGGTCTCTCTCTGCCCCCGCCCCAGTGACCCTTGGTCCCCGAAACCTCGAGGAAACTACTGGATTAAGAATCGGCCAAAAGTGAGACCATTTAGAGGAGCAGGTTTTTGTGGGGAGACTGATAAGATTTAGATGTGGTGAAATCTTTATAGAGTATTTAGTTGAAAATGTCCAGCAGACAGCATTATATTCTGGTGTTACTTCCAGTCAGTGCTGGTCTAGAGAGGGTGATTTTGAAGACATGACATATTGAAAACTTTTACGACGGAATCCATGAATGTGAGTGAAGTTGGTGTCGGGTGACAAGAGGAGAGGACCCAGCGAGCAAAGAAGGACTTTGTTCGGGTCAGGGAAGGAGCATGGTGAAGATCTCAGTGGAGCAATAGGCAGGAACACTAGGGAAGAGTGAGTGTCTAGAAAGAGTGGCTTTAGTTGGGCCAGAAAGGAGAGTGAAGTTGGGTGAGGAGTGGATTTATGGAGGTGGTGAAGTCAAGACTAGAACATGTGAGAGGTCATCAGCTGGAGGGTAAAGGGGAGGTAAGTGTTTGAAATGAGAGTTGAGCCCATTAGAAAGCTGGAGGAAGGCAGAGATGCCGCAAATAAGGAGGAAGTTTCTTTCACAGACTGGAGGAGACGGACTCTAGTGTAATTGTGGGTGCAGACATTTGTAGGGAATGGAAGGAGTTGTGCCCAGTGGTTTCAGCATTTTTTTCCTGTGGGGTTTGATGAGCAGAAGGGGAAGGAAATACATGGGATGGGTCTTAAAAGCTGTAAATGTTTGAAATCATTGCTTCCGATCAATTCTTAAAATATATCTTAGGCACTTCTGTGTCAGACCCTACAACAGGCACTGGGAAATAGCAATGCACAGAGCAGGCATGGTCTCCACTCTTATCTAGTTTAGCAGAGAATCCAAATAGGCAGACAGTCTTAAAGGCACAGATGAAATTCGAGTTTTGATGGCAGAAGCTGGAGCAGTTTTACATTTTTTCTTTGGAATTAGTGCTCTGGGGAATGATTTCAGATTGGTCCTGGACAAATGGTGAAATGACTGAGAGGCAAGGAGTTGAGGGTGCTTGCAGGATAAGTGGGTCATTCAGCAGAGGTTGGTTGAGTACCTCCTGTGTGTCATGCACTGCTCAAGAGAATGAACGAAGTCATAGGTCTTGATGGGACCGTGGATTTACAGAAAACAAACAAAATTCAAGAAGGGGACAGGTTAAAACATACAAAAAATGGTAGATTTGATCAATGTGCAATATATTGGTTCTGTGAGATACTATTGGGTTGACCCAGAAGTTCCTTTGGGTTTTTCCTTAATATCGTAGGAAAAAAACCATGATGAACTTTTGGCCAAAGGCAATATATTGAGCACTGTGTTATAAACTCCTTCCCCTTTAGAACCATTGCACAATTTCTTTTCTTAATTTCTCTTGAGCTTGAATTACATAAATCAGAGGTTGGACCAGTTGTCGCAGTGACTAGCAGCGTCCTCCTGCCAAGCCAGGGATGTTGATGCCTGGCAGTGCCTGGGACATCTGCTCAACAACAAACCACCCCACTGAGAATGCCAGTGAAAACCCTGTCGAAAAACTGTGGTGCAGGTGATCATTTGAACTGCAGGGCTTTTTCTCATTTTGTTCATTTAAAACACTGATTTTACTATAGAGGATCTTCAAGTCAGAAATTGGGAAGAAGCCCTTTCAATACCATAGTTGATTTGTATGTTCCTTTTCTGATTATTAGCTCAACTATTTGAGCTGGTATCTTCAACTTACTCAGCAGTCACTGCCTTCACCATGAATCGTTTCTGAGTAAATATGTTTTGTCTCTTACAGTATTTTAGATCACTTTTCTACTAGCAGCCAAAAAATGAAGCAGTTCAGTGCTGTAATCACACTGGGTGGGTCAGTTCTCTTATATGGCATGATAAACGTAAGATGAGCTTAATGTTTTTCAAGACCCATAAATTTTATCTTATAATGAAGCTCTTTCTCCAGTTTTTTGCCATTATATATTAAGTCTGGCAGTCACATAAATGTTGCACTGAATGACCGAGGCAACAATTCTTATTTAAAAATTCTGACAATAAAATCCAAGAAATTAATCAAAATTAAGCAAATACAGAAATAGCTCCCATATTTAAAGTGTTTAAAATTGGGGGAATTTCTCATGATGCCTGAGTGTTTGAGAAATGAAAACTAAAGAGCCCCAGGTTAGCTTTACCTCTAGCACCTCAGCCACATTTGAAACTCAAAAGCCTATCAAGTTTGTGGGGATGAGGAAGTAGGGGAAAAGGGAGGTGGTACTTCTGTTGAGAAATGTGTAATTGACTCTAATGTACTGTCTTCGACAGATCAAAGTGGAGCCCGTGGTCCCAGCCCCAAGCCCCGTCATCCCCAGACTGACTCTCCGAGTTGGAGCCGGCCAGGACAAGATGTAAGTACTGGCGTTGCGGTGTAGAGGGCACGAGTTGGAACTTAACGTTCATTCCTCTTCCCTAACGGGTTAGAACTCTACGGATCTTTCCAATGTGAACATGTACAATCAGGCTTCATTCTGAGAAGTCTTCATTCTCAAATGTTTATTGGTTTCTTTCTCAGAGTAAATGCTTACTGCTTTATTCAACATATAGGAGCCTTTCTGCCCACCCCCCACACCCCCCCACCAAGCCCCTCACCCCAGTTCTTCTCTTCTTTTAAAGACTAATACAGGACATTGTTTCTGCTTAGTTTGTGAGGCCCCGATTATCTGAAAAATAAGAAACTGTATTGAATGGACTGACTGCCCACATTACATCCAGGTGGATGTAGTATTAAACCTTCTCAAACGTGTGTTCTCTGTCACCAGGACGAAGAATGAAGATTCTCTTCCTGCTCAGATGGCACATGGTTTTATTCTGTGTGTGCATATAAAACAAGGATAATGCCAAAAGCTTGGTCAAGCACTGTATCAGTGACAACTGAAGTCTGAATTATCCACCCTTTTTTTTTAAGAGAGAACTGGAAATGTAGACCTGGTGCTTACTGTTTTTTTTCTTGATTTCATGGAATCATCACATCGGCCTATCCTTCTTCAAAGTAAATTTGTTGGCTGTGTTTCTTTTATTCATTTTTGTGATATGAATTAAGGCTTACAATGCTCTTATGTGATCCTCATAAGGTGATGAACAAATTTACAACCGTATTTTTTACCAGTAAAGCCTAAAGATGGATTAGTTTACATCACAAGCAATCAAATGTTATATAGAAAATAGCTTACAAAGCATTTAACTTTCATTCAATTTTTAACCATAAAGATCAAAGTAGGAGCCATGAACTTATTTGTTTAGTAGGTAGAGTAGACAACAGCAAGTTTGCTTTGCATTCTCATCATTCGTTCCATCTTAGAGTTTGTGTGTTGGACAAGGCAATGGCACCCCACTCCAGTACTCTTGCCTGGAAAATCCCATGGACGGAGGGGCCTGGTGGGCTGCAGTCCATGGGGTCGTGAAGAGTTGGACACGGCTGAGTGTCATTTTCACTTTTCACTTTCATGCATTGGAGGAGGAAATGGCAACCCACTCCGGTGTTCTTGCCTGGAGAATCCCAGGGACGGGGGAGCCTGGTGGGCTGCCGTCTACGGGGTCGCACAGAGTCGGACACGACTGACGCGACTTAGCAGCAGCAGCAGAGTTTGTGTGTGGCGTGTATTTTATGCAGCCACTGCTTCTGTTAATTCCAAATGTAATACCGAGAAAAAGTCCAGCGTCATTCCTATGAATGATGGTGTAGGGCAAACATGGCCTTCTAGGAGAATGTGTATTCTTCTGAAGATTGAAAGAAGAAAATCTGGTTAGCGCTTTTCTTGCCTAAATTATCTACGTAATTTCCACATTGCTTGTTCTGGTTGTGCCAGCAGAGACCCAGACAGTAGGCTGTAGTATTACTGACAAGCTTAGAAAATGGACCAAAAGTACCATAGATTGAGCTCTTTTTAAACCAAATACTGTGCTGGTGCCCTGCTATCTTCCCTACAAAAATTGTAATCATGTCCTTATCCCTCAGCCATTAGCTAGTTAGCACAGGGACCCAACCAAAGTACCTGTACCTGCCATCTCCTTAGAAATCCTGTCTTGGGTTCATTTCTCTGAAGGAAAGATACTCTTACCTATCTCTGGACAAATACTCTTCTCTCCATTCATATTTTATTCCAGTTTTGTCCTAAATCACCATTACTTCACCTTTCCTTACACATACAAGTTCAGCTTGCTTATTCGTTTAGAGGAATAAGGTTTTTAGAAAGGCATTAATAGTAGTAATCTTCACATCTGCCGTTAAGCATCTTTCAGTTATTCGGTTGACTAATTCCTTTCCCTCACAATAAATCACTCATATACCTAAGGTATTGGAAGTTGTGAGAAATAGATCCTGTGACTCTGGAACAGAATGTCCAGTATTAGGGAAATTATAGTACCCAGACAGTCTAGACAAATTGTTCTTGAAAGTATAACATGTAATGTGAACTTTCTGATATTTAGGAAATAACTCCCATATCATATGAATAATCAATCATTTGACCAAAGTCAGACCCAAGGAAATATATACTTATAATAAACAAAGGACACGACTGAGCGACTTCACTTTGACTTTTCACTTTCATGCATTGGAGGAGGAAATGGCAACCCACTCCAGTGTTCTTGCCTGGAGAATCCCATGGACAGAGGAGCCTGGTGGGCTGCCGTCTATGGGGTCACACAGAGTCGGACACGACTGAAGTGACTTAGCAGCAATGAACAAAGGAATAAATTAAGTGGAATATATTACATTTTAAACTTGAAAGAAAAAGAGGCCCAAGTCACATATTGTTGTTCAGTTGCTATGTCCCGCCTGACTCTTTGTGACCCCTTGGACTGCAGCACACCAGGTTCCTCTGTCCTCCACTGTCTCCTGGAGTTTGCTCATGTTCTTGTTCATTGAGTCAATGATACAATCCAACCATCTCACCCTTTGCTTACCTCTTCTCCTTTTGCCTTCAATCTTTCTCAGCATCAGGGTCTTCCAGAGTCGATTCTCTGCATCAGGTGGCCAAAGTACTGGAGCTTCAGCTTCGGCATCAGTCCTTCCAGTGAATATTCAGGGTTGATCTCCTTGCAGTCCAAGGGACTCTTAAGTCTTCTCCAACACTGAAATTCGAAAGCATCAGTTCTTCAGCACTCAGCCTTCTTTATGGTCCAGCTCTCACATCCATACATGACTACAGGAAAAACCATACCTTTGACTCTATGGACCTTTGTCAGCAAAGTGAGGTTTCTGCTTTTGAATATGTTGTCTAGGTTTGTCACAGCTTTCCTTTCAAGGAGCAAGAGTCTTTTAATTTTATGGCTGCAGTGACCATCCGTGGTGATTTTGGAGGCCAAGAAAAGAAAATCTGTCACTGCTTCTATTTTTTCCCCTTCTATTTGCCCTGAAGTGATGGGATTGGATGCCATGATCTTAGTTTTTTGAATGTTGAGTTTCAAGCCATCTTTTTCACTTTCCTCTTTCACCCTCATCAAGAGGCTCTTTAGTTCCTCTTCGCTTTCTGCCATTAGAGTGGTATTATCTGCATATCTGAGGTTATTGATATTTCTGCCGGTAGTCTCAATTCCAGCTTGTGATTCATCAAGCCTGGCATTTCGTATGATGTACTCTGCATAGAAGTTAAATAAGCAGGGTGACAGTATACAGCCTTGATGTACTCCTTTCCCAATTTTGAACTACTCCATTGTTCCATGTAAGGTTCTAACTATTGTTTTCTGACCCACATACAAGTTTCTCATGAGACTGGTAAGGTTTTCTGGTATTTTCTTTTCTTTAAGAATTTCTACAGTTTTTTTGTGATCCACACAAAGACTTTGGCAGAGTCAGTGAAGTGTAGTCAGTTAAGCTAAAGTAGATGTTTTCCTGGAATCCCCTTGCTTTCTCCATGATCCAAAGAATGTTAACAATTTGATCTCTGGTTCCTCTGCCTTTCCTTTTTTTGTTTTTTTCATTTTTGGCATTTAGTTCAGAAGAAATTCAAAGAATCGAGTGTCCCTACTATAACAAATCACTTTTCATTTCTGTTTGCTTATTTATGTGAACAAGATTTCTCAGTGTTTCCATTCATCAATATTAGAAATAGAAATTGATATTGATAACACAACATTGTAAATAAACTATACCCTAATAAAAACATTTTGGGGGGTGGATTTTTATCTTTTTTAATTAATTTATTTTAATTGGAGGCTTGACTTTACAATATTGTAGTGATTTTTGCCATACATTGACATGAATCAACCATGGGTGTACATGTGTCCCCCATCCTGAACCCACCTCCCTCCCCACCCCATCCCTCAGGGTGATCCCAGTGCACCGGTCCTGAGCACCCTGTCTCATGCATCGAACCTGGACTGACGATCTATTTCACATATGGTAATATACATGGTTCAGTGCTGTTCTCCCAAATCATCCCACCCTCTCCCTCTCCCACAGAGTCCAAAAGTCTGTTCTTTATCTCTGTGTCTCTTTTGCTGTCTGGCATATAGTGTCATCATTACCATCTTTCTAAATTCCATATATATGCGTTAGTATACTGTATTGGTGTTTTTCTTTCTGGCTTACTTCACTCTGCATAATAGGCTCCAGTTTCATCCACCTCATTAGAACTGATTCAAATGCATTCTTTGTAATAGCTGAGTTAATGTTCCATTGTGTATATGTACCACAGCTTTCTTATCCATTTGTCTGCCGATGGACATCCATGTTGCTTCCATGTCCTAGCTATTGTAAATAGTGCTTCGATGAACATTGGGGTACACGTGTCTCTTTCACTTCTGGTTTCCTCGGTGTGTATGCCCAGCAGTGGGATTGCTGGGTTGTATGGTAGTTCTATTTCCAGTTTGTTAAGGAATCTCCACATTGTTCTCCGTAGTGGCTGTACTAGTTTGCATTCCCACCAACAGTGTAAGAGGGTTCCCTTTTCTCCACACCCTCTCCAGCATTTATTGTTTTTAGATTTTTTGATAGCAGCCATTCTGACCAGCGTGAGATGGTACCTCATTACGGTTTTGATTTGCATTTCTCTGATAATGAGTGATGTTGAGCATCTTTTCATGTGTTTGATAGCCATCTGTATGTCTTCTTTGGAGAAATGTCTGTTTAGTTCTTTGGCCCATTTTTTAACGGGTAGTTTATTTTTCTGCTATTGAGCTGCTTGAGCTGCTTATATATTTTTGAGATTAATTCTTTGTCAGTTGCTTCGCTTGCTTCTTCTGCCTTTTCTAAACCCAGCTTGTACATCTGGAGGGTCTCAGTTCACATACTGCTGAAGCATAGGCATAGCTTGAAGGATTTTGAGCATTACCTTGTGAAATGTGAAATTAGCATGTGAAATGAGTGCAGTCGTATGGTAGTTTGTACATTCTTTGGCATTGCCCTTCTTTGGGATTGGAATGAAAACTGACCTTTTGCAGGCTTGTGAGCACTGCTGAGTTTTCCAAATTTGCTCACATATTGAGGGCAATACCTTAACAACTTCAGCTTTTAGGATTTGAAATAGCTCATCTGGAATTCCATCACCTCCATTAACTTTGTTTGTAGTAATGCTTCCTAAGGCCCACTTGACTTCACACTCCAGGATGTCTGGCTCTAGGTGAGTGACCACACAATCATAGTTATCCTGGTCATTAAGATATATTTTTTGTATAGTTCTTCTGTGTATTCTCACCACCTCTTCTTAATCTCTTCTGCTTCTTGAAGAAATCTCTAATTTTTCACATTTTATTGATTTCCTCTATTTCTTTGCATTGTTCATTGAAGAAGGCCTCTTACCTCTCCTTGCTGTTCTCTGAAACTGTGTATCCAGTTGGTTAGCTCTTTCCCTTTCTCCCTTGCTTTTCACTTCTCTTCTTTCCTCAGCTATTTGTGAGGCTTCCTCAGTCAATCACTTTGCCTTCTTGCATTTCTTTTTCCTTGGGATGGTTTTGATCACTACCTCCTGTACAGTGTTACAAACCTCTGTCCATAGTTCTTCAGGCACTCTCTTTACCAGATGTAATCTCTTGAATCTATTTGTCACCCCCACTATATAATCATAAGGGATTTGATTTAGGTCATACCTGAATTGGCCTAGTGATTTTCCCTGCATTCTTCAATTTAAGCCTGAATTTTGCAATAAGGAGCTCATGATCTGAGCCACAGTCAGCCCCAGGTCTTATTTTTGCTAACTGTATAGAGCCTCCCCATCTTTGGCTGCAAAGATGCAAAATAATCCAGGGGTTGGTGATGGACAGGGAAGCCTGGTGTGCTGCAGTCCGTGGGGGTTGCAAAGAGTCGGACACAACTGAGTGACTGAACTGACTACTGATGCAGAATGATCAATCTGCTTTAACTATTGACCATCTGATGATGTTCATGTGTAAAGTAGTCTCTTGTGTTGTTGGAAGTTGTTTGCTATGACCAGGGTATTCTCTTGGCAAAATTGTTAGCCTTCGCTCTTCTTCATTTTGTATTCCAATGCCAAACTTGCCTGTTATTCCAGTTATCTCTTAACTTCCTACTTTTGCATTCCAGTCCCGTATGATGAAAAGGACATCTTAGAAGATCTTGTAGGTCTTCAGAGAACTGGTCTACTTGAGGTTCTTCAGCATCAGAGATTGGGGCACAGACTTGGATTACTATGTTGAATGGTTTGCCCTGGAAACAAACCAAGATCATTCTGTCACTTTTGAAATTGCACCCAGATACTGTATTTTGGACTCTTTGATGGACTATGAGGGTTACTCCATTTCTTTTAAGGGATTCTTGCCCACAGTAGTAGATATAATGGTCATCTGAATTAAATTCACCCATTCTCATCCATTTTAGTTCACAGATTCCTAAGATATGGATGTTCACTCTTGCCATCTCTTGCTTGACCATATCCAGCTTACCTTGATTCATGGGCCTAACATTCCAGGTTCCTCTGCAATATTGTTCTTTAAGGCATCAGACTTTACTTTCACCACCAGGCACATCCACAACTGGGCGTTGCTTCTGCTTTGGCCCAGCCTCTTCATTCTTTCTGGAGCTGTTAGTAATTGCCCTCCACTCTTCCCCATAGCATATTGAACGCCTTCCCACCTGGGGGTTCATCTTCCGGTGTCATATTTTTTGCCTTTTTATGCTGTCCACGCTACCCTCGAGGCAAGAATCCTGGAGCGGTTTGCCATTCCCTCCTCCAGAGGACCACGTTTTGTCAGAACTCTCCACTGTGACCTGTTTTGTGTGGCCCTACACGGCAAGGCTCATAGCTTCATTGAGTTATGCAAGCCCCATTGCTATGAGCAATAGGATTTTATATAAAATACAACATAATCAGTAAAGCAGGATCTTTTTGTTTGTTTTTTGTTTTTTTAAATCTAAATCCATGATCAACAACCTACAGCCATGGGTCAGTCCATCCCACTGTGTGTTTTTATGGCTCGGCTGAAAGAAATTAAAAGAAGGATAACACTTTATGACACTTGAAAATTATATGAAATTAAAAGTAATCTTTTATTATTGTAGTATAGGGATCATGGCTTATTCCTTGGCAGTTATGATGGAAAAGAGACAGTAGATTCATATAAACATGCCTTTATGTAGTTTGTATTCACCTGGGGCTGTAATGATGCTCTTTTGAAGTGGAATTAATGAGTAGACTAGGACTCAAAGAGGGGTTTGAATAGTCTAGGGGGAGGAGTTTATTTCTGAAGAACAGGCAGGGAGTAGAGTCTTTTGAAACCATAGGAAAAAGAAAACACTTTACAGGGTTCAAATTATACCCTCTTGTTGGAAGATCTCTAGGACAATATTTAGTTTCTAAATCTTATATAAAGAAATGATGCCTCTGACCCGTGATCCAGGAAAGTGCTTTGAGGTTGGACTGTTTCCTGTCTTCTCTGTTATTGTTCCTGGAAGCCAGACAGAGGGCCCTTGTCCCCCTTGATTGAACGTTCCTGCCGAGTGTGGTTTGAAGGGTCTGTGGGGATCCAGTGCCACCTCCTGATTGTGTTAAAGTTCAAGGTGACTCCAAGCACCTCAGATGCCTTTAACAGGTATCCCAGGAATGAGGACCCAGAGTTCCCCTTAGTCTATATTGAAGAGGAAACCAAAATACTGATCCTGAAGTTACAGACTCAGCATCTGTAGCTTGCAGGGGTGGTGTGAATGGGAAGAAAGAATGCATTCAAATAAATCAGTGAATAACTGGGTCTGGCCTGATGGCCAAGCTTTGCCGTGATGCCGAGAGAGCAGGTAGGTTTAGCTGGCCTGGGACCAGCGCCTAATGTCATATTGGTCAGGTCAATACGGATGCTTTTGAGGTCCCCCTGGACTTATGTGCCCGAAGGGACGGTGAGTGTCCCTTGTGATCAGAGGCGCTATGGGCTGGCCGAGTGGCAGCTCAGTCACCATGTTACTTATTGTCCCAGGCTTGTCATTTATGAGTCAGTTTATTTTGAGTAAGCCTAGGAAAATTGGGCTAACTTTTAGTGTCTGTGCATTTTGTCATTTCTGTGAAGGATATAAACAGAAGACAGTGGTGTAAGCCAGGGAGCATCTGAGGGGTGGGACTGCTGAGACAGGATTGTCAGAAGAGACATGCGGAGCATTAACTGTGTGGTTATATTTATAAAGCTTAAAATTCTATTAAAGGAGCATCTCATTTAAAAAGGCAACTTGAAGTATTGGTAGAGTATTAAGAGGAAAGGCCCTTGTATGTAGATTTGAGGATAACAGTGGTGGTTGGGGGTTACGGTCTTCCCCTCCTCACGTTTCTCCATGTCTCTTTAGGCTCTCCTCTTGCTGGCGCTGGGGAGGTGGGTCTGTCCTTTTCTCTGTCTGTCCTGTGGCTCTTTTGGTGGCGCGGGGCCGAGTGGCTGTCCTGCCACAGTATCATTTGGTCTGGTTGGTGGGGCTGCTATACTGGAGAATTTTGGAGCTGGTCCTGCTCTCAGGGCACTGCTGCCCTGGCTCAGAGAGCTCACCAGGGACGGGTAATGAGTTGGGCCCCTCCACACATCCAGCCGGCTTCCCAAGTGGTGCTAGTGGTAAAGAACCAATGCAGAAGACATAAGGGACACAGGTTCAATCCCTGGGTCAGGAAGATCCCTTGCAGGAGGAAATGGCAACCCACTCTAGTACTCTTGCCTAGAGAATCCCAAGGACAGAGGAGCCTGGTGGGCTACAGTCCAAAGGGTCGCAAGGCGTCGGACACAACTGAGTGACTTAGCATACACATATCTGGCCATGCTCAGTCATTGTTCCAGGTAATACCCGATACTGTATTTGGTCAAGTGACCCAGAATTGTTTTGTGTCACTTTCATGAAAACAATATCATTACCATTAATAATTCTAAATTTTCTTTTGGCTGAGAGGACACAATAGATACTCTCTGTTACAAGTTTAATCCTTTTCCCCAAATGCGCACACTTTGCCAAAGTACTTTTCATTGACCACTTTACTGCTGGCAACTAGAGTTTTCCTTCTGCAAATACTTTGTCACCATAGCCATGAGTATTATCAGATTTCTTACAATTCAGGAAATTCTTTCATTAATCAGACCTCTCTTAGCAGAGGTGCTGAACATTGGATGCTTTCCTTTTCCTGTAAGTAATTCAGTTTTTTGTTGCAGTTTATAGAGTTTAGTTTATGCCTGGGAGGAGGCTTCTTTTTAAAAAATTTATTTATTTTTAATTAAAGGATAATTGCTTTACAATATTGTGTTGGTTTCTGCCATACATCAACCTGAATCAGCCAAAGATACATATGTCCCCTTTCTCTTGAACTGAGGCTGCTTAATAGATGTAATTTCTAAATTATCTATATATACCATAAAAATGGAAGCTAAAACTTTTTGCTCATTAATCCTGAAAAATAAATGGTTAACCTTTAAAAATGTAAAGCAAGTATAGATATTTGCTGTCTTTTCTGTGATCCAAACTTTTCTGATTAACTCTTTTTGACAGTACAACCAGAAATAGAGGATAACTATGCACAATTACAAAAGTAACCATTTAAAATATTTTTAAAGAAGGTAAGCATTTTATGTTCTTATGTAACCAGATTTAACTGAAAGACATTTAATAGGTAAAATGTGTATAGTGGTATTTTAGTGGCAAGTTCTTTAGAAAAATAATAGCAAATTATTTTTATTTCACTTTCTGCATATTTTCCTACACTTAAAATGTTGTTTATTCGTATGTAGCTTTTTTCTAGTTTAAATAAATTTAAGAGTGACTTAGAGAACATAAAATAAAGATACTGGAAAATACAAGGAAACCAAGAACAAGGTAAGGAAAAAGAAAATTTGTACATCAGATATGATCACGACTTCCTAGCAATAAGGGCAGAGTGAGATATATTTTTTTAAAAAGAAGGTACCCCTTAGTTTCTCAGGAGAGAACATTTTTCAAGATGCTAAATTTGAAGTTTTATTTCCATAGGAACCTAATGGCAAAATAGCCGTCCTCCATAGCAGCTTTTACAGCAGATAAAAGGTGTTTTTTTCTTTGACTGTTTCTTAGACCAACCCCTAGTCCACGGATGTAGCCTCGGAGCACACGCAGTGCAGGTGCTTCATAAAGAGTCCTCCCTTCTCCAGCTGAAACACTTCTCATGCGTTCTATTAGTCAGGACTCTGGGCGCAGTAACAGAAACCCTAATCAAACTAGCTCAAACCATGGTTAAAGCGATTTATTTGACTTTAGGCAAGGTGACTTTAACCAAGGTTCAAAAAGTGTCATTAAGACTCTGCTCACTTTCTTTTTCTCTCTCTGGCTTCTGTGTGGAGGCAGAGATGGTCCCAGTTGCTCTTGGCCGGCGTGGTTGTTTCTGTACTCATAGGCTGAACCCCCCCAACTTGACAGCACCCCTTGTTGGGTCCCATCCTGGAGCCAGCCAGCCCCAGTGGGGGGGGGGGGGTGGAGCCCTGTTGGAGAGGGCTGGTAGGTTCCAGAAGCAGAGAAGGGCGCTCCCACTGGGATAAGGGGGAGGGGCAGGCAGAAACGATTGATATGCTTTACTTTTATGTAGAGAAAGGCAGGCAAGTTCATGTTTTAATAAAAGCATGCTGAAGAGGCAGAGCAAGGGAGCTTGTTGTTTAAAAAAAAAAAGATGATTCTTTAGAAATAAAGTTCAAGAACATTTCAGACCATCGTCCCGTCAGACTTGGAAGGCCTTTTGTTCTTCTATTTTTAATTTGTTTCCCTTGCAGTAAAACTGTCTGCTTTGATTTAAAAAAAAAAAAGACTGAAAAGTGTTGATAGTTTTCTTTGTTTTGCCTTGGTTAACTTGCCGCTGACACAGAAACATTTCATAGGTATTTTGCCTGTATGAGAAGCTATCTAACAAGAACAGTGACCCCCCAAAAAATTAATAAATAAGAACAAAAAACTTAAGAATGACTGTATTTAAAATCTATGGCAAATAACTTATTTTTAATGCTAGTGAAATATGGTACCATGACAAATGAAATTTCTTAGCCGCTGAACAATGAGAACACAAATTGTGGGTGGTAGCCATTATTCTTGCTACTTTTTGTACTTATATTGATAAATTCAACAGACCCAAACCCATATATCTCAGTTATAATTCCAAGAGGAAGCAGGTCATTAACATTTTTCTTGCTCGGGTCTTCAGCCCTTTTCTGATATTTTCCAGACTGGGAGGATCTTGACCTTCTTAGAGCACTCTCTCTTTTTTTACCCAGCTAATGTTTAGATGAAATCCCCAAGTTTGATTTCTTCCCCTGACACATGGTAGTTTGTCGACTATCGCCAAAGATACACTGTATCCAAGAGGAAAAAAAAATAGTATGCTGTCAGAAAAACTGGCTTCAGGTTTTGGGAAATGTTTTTACTACCCAGTAAAACAAGTGGAAAGATTATAATCAAAGCATTTCCATCTTACTTGTAAACAATTACAGCAGTCCTTACACGGATGCCACATTAGAAGACTGGGGAAAATTTACTGGATTCCATTCTAATGCAATTAGAGCTAATTTTGTTCTTTAAATGAATAAAAGGTCAGCTAGTAAATCTAGCTTATCTTGCGTCCAGACTTCAATAAATTGTTTTATTTAATTTGTTGTAAAAGATCTTATCCTTAATGGGTCTAGGTCTTATTTAGTTCACTTAGGTTTTAAAATATTTATGACCACCTTTTTAGATATGATTTGAATGATAGTTGGAAAGTTCCTCCCTGCCGTGTTATCAAGGCCCGGGATCACTAATTGAGTGAATATAGGAAGGTACTTAAGATTTGTTATCTAGAAAAAGCTGATGTGAGCTTCCAGAATTTAAATGTTCTTTAACCTGTGACAGGCAGAGGTAATTTAGCTATATCATGGTAACCTTTTGGATACTGTCTTACCTATAATTTCCCCTAAAGATCAAACTACTTGCACTTCTAGTGTTTAAGGAGAATGTATCCCTCCTAATGAGAACATTCTTATTATTACTGATGACAACACAGAAAATTTAAATCCTTCGCATCCTATCCTTCCTGTCGTTTTATAGGGCTGGCTCAGATGGTAAAAATCTGCCTGCTATGCAGACGAGTTTTGATCTGGGTTTGATCCCTGGGTTGGGAAAATCCCCCTGGACAAGGGAATGGCAACCCACTCCACAATTCTTGCCTGGAGAATCCCATGGACAGAGGATCCTGGCCGGCTACAGTCGTGGAGTTGCAAAGAGTTGGACACGACTGAGCAACTGAGACTTTCACTTCAATATTAAAATATTTCCGTAGGGACTTTAGGGGCACAGTGCGATGTTTCTTCCTCTCTGTCCCCGCCCTGGCCTCCTTGTGAGATGAACACTCGCGTCCCAGCCCGACCTCTGTGTCGGAGAACCCACACGGGTTGGGTTCAGGGACTTGTCCCTGCAGGGACTGACTGGCTGCATCACCCCTGTTTGGATTCACTCTTCCGGGTTCCGGAGCCCTTCCCCTCCCCGCCTCCCCCCCCCCCCCCCCCCCCGCCCCCGGCCTCCTTTGTTACCTCCTCCCCTCTGTATCTTCTTCTCTTCCCTTCTCCAGTCTTCCCTTGGGTTCTGCCATCCTGACCCTCACACACACACACGCCCACTAGCCTCCCCTCCAGGTGAGGGAAAAGTCATGTAGATGCCTCTTCTCATTTTCACTTTTCAAAACGTATTCCTTATATGGACTTTCTTCGAATTCCTCCCCTCCCTCCCCCACCCCCCAATTTTATTCCTCAACTCACCACATCCTGGTTTCTGCTCTGGAAACTTTCCTGAAGCTTCTCATTAAGATGATTAAATGCATCCTGAGACAAATGCCGCAGCCCTGAGACTTCATCCTTCTGTTCTTCCAATACCTTCTTCCCCCCACGCCCTTTTTGAAAACCTCTAGTCCTTGTTTTCCATGACAGGATGCTCTCTTTCTCCATCATTGCTTCTGTTTTTCTTTGATCACTTTCTCTTCTTGCCCTTGATCCACCACTGTGTTATTTCTCCCTAAATTTTCTTTTTTGTTCTTTTCAAAGTTAGGCGATGATGATTGCCAAATCTTTCCTTCCAGCTCAGATTTCTCCTTAAGATGCGGCCTAGTCTGCCCAGTTACCTGCTAAAAAGCCCAAGTGGGAGGACCAGAGAGGCATTTCAAACATGTGCTTAGAATCTTAATCAATCATTTCTGCTTCTTTAGCCCACAAAGGTGGAAGTATATATATATGTGTGTGTGTGTGTGTGTGTGTGTGTATTTATTTCTCTGGGCTTCCCTGCTGGCTCAGGCTAAAGAATCTGCCTGCCAAGCAAGAGATGTAGGTTTGATCCCTGGGTTAGGATGATCCCTGGAGGAGGAAATGGCAACCCACACAGTATTCTTACCGAGATAGTCCCATGGACAGAGGAGCCTGGTGGCTGCAGTCCATGGAGTCACAAAAGAGACATGACTTAGTGACTAAAACAGCAACAGCAGCATCTCCATATGTAGCACAAGCTATAAATGTATGTTTTTTTCATGCTGTTTACAGAGGAAGGTAAAAGTTCATGTAAAGCATGATCATTTTGGATAAAGACACAACAGCTGTTGTCAAAGTTTAATATATTTTAAAGTAGTATCGTTGGGTTTTCCAAGCACAACCTCAGTCATAACTGAATATTACAACACTACAGTGAGACACAGATCCTAATCACAACCTTATTCATTTTTCTAGTTCACTGAATATCATCTTCCTGCTTTTAATGTTTTCATATAACCGGGATGTTATTTAACCCTACAATGAATGAATGAACGAATGAATGGGTGCTTGCTCATCTTTTATAGTTAACTTGCATACTTTCATGTATAAGCACCTCATCCTCCTCTGTAGACTCCTGGCCCAGAAAGTATTAAAAGTGAGGTTTCATCAGTCCCGACTGTTCAGTTTCATTTGGTTTGGCTTTTTCTTATTGAAGGCACCCTTTCTTTGCTGGAGAGAAGCAGAAGCTTTTCTAACATCACAAAATCTTTTACAAGTTCTGACTCCGGGGAATTTGTTTTTTTCCAAAAGAACCCTGGCCTTGTCCTGGAAAACACCTTCATGGTCTTACATGTTTTAAAAATTATTTTGCATTTGAAAAATACTAATTTTGATTATATACATAGTAAAACTGTCAGAAATACACTTGTGCAAGCAGCAAATTTGGATCAGATGTTGTGTCTTCTCTCAGGAACATAGATATAAACAATCATAACAGAAGGTAGAAAGTGTGAAAGTCTGTAAGAGATACATCTCAACTGATCCAGATGTTCAAGTTGATTCCTTCCAGCCCAGAAGGCTCAGAAAAGACTTGGGTGGAGCTGAATTTGAGGAGAGTCTCAAGTGCTGTCCTCCTGAAGTCACCTGAAGTCAGTGTGTATGTGTGTGTGTGTGTGTGTGTGTGTGTGTGTGTGTGTGGCTGGTTGTGTCACCAACAAGATATACATTGAGGTTCATTCTTTTCTGTTTATTTTTTACTTGTAGGCAGTTTTATAACTTAAAATTTCTGGATGTGTAAGACATATCCTTGCCTCCAAAGTTGAGACTGTATAATAAGATGTATTCAGAGAAGTCTTGCTTTCCATCCTATCCCTCCGCTTTTATCCTCATGGCCCTACACCTTACCATTTTTGTTTCTTTTTTAAATTATCTTCTTGTCTATCTTTCTGAAAATACTGTGAAGAAGTATACATTTTTATTTATCTAAGCACTCTTGTCCTTCTAGGCCATTTTACAGATTTTGAACGTCTGACAATAGAAGTCTAATCACTTGGGGATCTCCTTTGGAAAGGAACACTCTACAGTGGCTATATTTTCCTCTAATTACTTCATGCAATCTGTTTCATTTTTCAAATAGGTCATGCCTGAATTAAAAGATAAAATGTTTGCCACTTGGTATGTACTTGGGCTATGACAAGATAAGATGATGTAAATATTCAAGAGGCAAGCCATGAGCTTGAGGAATTAACTGCATTTGCAGTTATGTGCTAATTATATGAGCACTCAGAGTTGAGCTGTAAGGATCAAGAAGAAGAAGGATAATGACTGATTTGAAGAATCAACATAACACCAATTCTCATAATTGTCTTTGAGTATTTGTTCCTTTTGATCACATGTGAAATATGGAAATGACTGTGTTACAGTTCGTTGTTTTAAGTCCTGATGCTCTCAAATATAATTTCTCCTAAATTCTAGGTACTTATTTTTGTTCCTAATTGAGATGAATTAAATACTAATTAAATACTTGGTATATTAATTTTCTATTTCCACATAACTAATGACCCCAAAACTTAACAGCTAAAGCCATAAACATGTATTACTTCCCAGTTTCCCGTGGGTCAGGAATTTGGGGTGGTTTTGACTCCAGTCTCCATCAAGCCACTGCCCTGGGCCTCGGTCACTGGGAGGCCTCCCCAGGGCTGGAGAATGGCCTGTGGGCTCACAGGGTGCTGTGGGCAGGAGGCCCCACTGGCCGGTCACATGGGCCTCTTCCTAAGGCAGATTCAGCATCGTCATGACTTAGCCTCGGGCTTCCCCAGAGCTCTTGATCCGAAAGAGAGCAAGACAGGCGCTGCAGTGTCTCTTGTGACCTAGGTGGACGTCACGTGTAGCTGTTTTACAAGAGCCCGTTAGCAGCCGTCCAAGTCAGAGCCCACCCAGGCTGTGAGGAGACTACCCCAGGGCGGGAGGGGCTGCTGCGGGCAGCCTACCGCTCTTGGGCCTAGTATTTCTGGGACTTTTAAAAGAAAAGTAAGAATGCAAAACTGTGATGTCTTATAACCACTGATGCAACAGCGCTGGTACGGCAACCACACTAATACACAGCGAAAGCTCAGGGGTCTCTTTTTGGTGAGGAGGCTTAGTTTACAGTACACCATGGGAATCTGTTTCATGTGTGTCCAAAAGATGCACAGAATTGCTGAGATTGATCAGAGGTTTCAATATGAAGAAGAAAAGCAAGTTAGAATCCCAGGGACGGGGGAGCCTGCTGGGCTGCCATCTATAGGGTCCCACAGAGTCGGACACGACTGAAGCGACTTAGCAGCAGCAGCAGCAGCTTTATCAAAGTGAGTTTTCTCCAAAACATCGAACAACTTCCCTGTTGAAAAACTGATGTAAAATTCACGGAGGCACTTACAGTAGATTTTACCTATGGCATCATTTTGTTGCCATTTTAAAATGGCTCTTGGCTTCTAAGGGCGAGTAAGTGAGCCATTGTGAGGGAACCTGTGAACTTCGAGCAGTGAGTAACCTCCTATTTGGACTTTGATTCTGATGGCTGGCCTCACAGTGTTTGTGCACAATTGCTGACTGGTGAGGATCTTTAAACTCCCCCTGGTAGAGTTCCGGGGTGGGAAGAACAGAGAAGGCAATGTCTGAAAGTAGGAAACAACAAAGGTTGACGGTGAAGACCAGTGGGAACCCAAAATTATTTTTACGATGATCAGATTAGGTTGAGGGATGACAGTTTCTGTTACAACTGAGGAGAAGTTATATCATGTGATACCGTTAGCTATTTTTTGATAATGTTCAAAACTAAAGCCATAATAAAAGAGTTGTTCTTAAAACTCTGCCTCCAGTTACCTCAAAAGTAATGGAGCAGCTGGAATCAACAATAGCTTTCAAATTCTCATCAGTTTTCTTGTGGATTTCAAAAGAGTTGGGAAAGGCAGGTCCCCTTAGAGCCTGTGTAACACCAGTCTGTATGCAGGTCAGGAAGCAACAGTTAGAACTGGACATGAAACAACAGACTGATTTCAAATAGGGAAAGGAATACATCAAGGCTGTATATTGTCACCCTGCTTATTTAACTTATATGCAGAGTACATCATGAGAAACGCTGGGCTGGGTGAAGCACCAGCTGGAATCAAGGTTGCCGGGAGAAATATCAATAACCTCACATACGCAGATGACACCACCCATGGCAAAAAGTGAAGAAGAACTAAAGAGCCTCTTGATGAAAGTGAAAGAGGAGAGTGAAAAAGTTGGCTTAAAACTCAGCATTCAGAAAACTAAGATCATAGCATCTGGTCCCATCACTTCATGGCAAATAGATAGGGAAACAGTGGAAAAAGTGAGAGACTTTATTTTCTTGGGCTGTAAAATCACTGCAGGTGGTGACTGCAGCCATGAAATTAAAAGATGCTTGCTCCTTGGAAGAAAGGTTATGACCAACCTAGACAGCATATTAAAAAGCAGAGGCATTACTTTGCCGACAAAGGTCTATCTACTCAAAGCTATGGTTCTTCCAGTAGTCATGCATGGATGTGAGAGTTGGATTATAAAGAAAGCTGAGTGGCAAATAATTGATGCTTTTAAACTGTAGTGTTGGAGAAGACTCTTGAGAGTCCTTTGGACTGCAAGGTGATCCAACCAATCCATCCTAAAGGAAATCAGTCCTGAATATTCATTGGAAGGACTGATGCTGAAGCTGAAACTCCAATACTTTGGCCACCTGATGCGAAGAACTGACTGATTTGAAAAGACCCTGATGCTGGAAAAGATTGAAGGTGGGCCGAGAAGGGGACGACAGAGGATGAGATGGTTGGATGGCATCACTGACTCAATGGACATGAGTTTGAGTAAACTCTGGGAGTTGGTGATGGACAGGGAGGCCTAGAGTGCTGCAGTCCATGGGGTCACAAAGAGTTGGACACAACTGAGCACCTGAACTGAACTCCAGTCTGCTCTCCTGGAGGCAAAAAATTAGTACATATTTTGTCTCATCAACACTGAGTACCCACTGTAGTGTTTTTTCTTTTGCTATTCAGAAAATTTGAATGAGAAATATATATATATATATATCTTTCTCAATATGTGCCATATTAAAGGAGTAATTAATTGAACTAGAATAATTCAATTGAATTGGAGGAACAGGCATTTGGAAGGATTATCTTTATTAGTTATTTTCATGAAAGTGCCATTTCTCTAAATTGGAAAATAAGCAGATTTATTCTGGTAGGTATTTCTGAGACCTCAGGTATTGCCCCATAAACTGATCAGCAGTCTGTTTACATCCATTGGCTTCACTGCTAATGCTAAACCATTTTCATGGGTACCATTCACAAGCCTTGAAGGTAAGGGAGACACTAGATCTTAACTCTCCTTTTCAGAAAAAAAGAAATGATAATTACATGACATGACGTGTTAAAGGTATTAGCTGAAGCCACGGCAGTAATCAGATTGGAATATACGAGTGTGTCAAACTGATGCATTGTGCAGTCAGACTTACATGAGGTGACCTGTTGATTGGATCTCAGTTACAAAAAACTGAGGAAAGCTTGTTACCAATGATAAATATAATGTGAATTGTTTATATACTTGAAATGCCTAAAACAGCAGTGGGGTGCACTGTTTATGGGTATCTGCAGAAAAAACTCAAAGAACAAAAACATGGAAACACACCTGCTAGCCGGGGGACAGTGGACCCTTCTGGAGGAGAGAAGGGGAGAGACCAGAAATAAATACACTTTCTCTATAGTTGATATATACTGCCCCCTGCCAAATAAAGGAACTTTGTATAGACAAAAGAAGAAGAAATAGTTTGAGGACCAAATGGGCAGGCCTCAGTTCAAAGCCTGCCACTCATTTGCCCAAACTCCTTTCTCTCTCTACTCCTGTTTCCTTGTTTATAAAACAAGGGTCACTGCAGCTTCTTTGAAGTTGCCCTGAGGACTGAATGGGGTAATGTGTGGGAAGTACCTAGTATAACACCTAACTGCTTAGAGGTGCTCAGCAGCTAGTGCTTTTAAATGACTTGCGTGAGGTCACACCCCAGCCTGTGGAAGACATAGGGTTTGACCTCAGACCTCCTGGTTCTGAGTCTAGTTCTTCTTCCCCGGCTTGGGTTCTCTGAAGAAGGCAGTGTTGATGCAGAAACAGAGCAGTGGGCAGCTCTGACCACGGAAAGGAGCTGGAGCCCCTGCCTGTTTCCCGCTGCCCAGCCTGTCTCCCTGCCCTGATCGTGGAGAAGCCGCTTGGGCAAGAGCCTTGCAGCCTGAGCTCAGCCTCTCTCTGAACTCTCTGAGACGTGTTTCGCTGCTAGAAGAATCAAGTGATTGTGCCATCGTGTTTGTAGCTACCTGGCTTGACTAAACTGTGTGTTTTGATTTTTCCGTTTCTCTCTTGTTGACAGTGTCATCAGCAAAGTGGTCCCAGCCCCCGAGGCTAAGCCGGCGCCTTCTCTGAACAGACCCAAGACGCCGCCACCCGCCCCAGCCCCCGCCCCGGCCCCCATGCACGTCACCCCTGCCCCGGTGCCTTTGCCCCTCCTGGCCCCGGCCAGCACGCCCCTCGCCGGGATGCCCGCCCCAGCCCCTGCTGCTTCGGGAGCCGCCAGCTCCAAAGCCCCCGTCCGCAGTGTGGTCACGGAGACGGTCAGCACTTACGTGGTGAGCTGCTTTCTGTTTTGGGGAGTATTTAAGAGAAAGTCACTTAAGACCTCACTCTTTGCTCATGAAAATGTTTCCAATTAAAAAAGCAGTGTCAGATGTATCATCATTGAATTTCAGAAGCAACTCTTCATGACTGGAAAGGCATGTTCATTGCATTTTCAAGCCTTTGGCTGAAAAGTATTGTGTTAGGATGTTTGCATAGTTAGTCTCCATAAATAATGTCAGAGCATTGTTTTTGTTACTCATCATTGTTTTGGAATATAACTATATATATATAGATATACACATACACACAAACATATATACAGCACAATCAGTGTATAAATATAGAGGTGAATAGTGACAGTCAAACTCCTCATTGACTTTCTTGATCAAGCAGTGATTCACTTCAGAGAATTAGCATGACATGCACACATCTCATGGGCCAGCCGCTCTTTCTGAGCAGGAGCACTAATTATAGTATCTCCCTGGCTGAGGTCCAGGACATATCAGGGCCTGCAGAGTGAATGAAAATGAACCTGTCAACCACAGAACTTCCTGAGTCCCAGGAAGTCTTCAGGTGGAAAAACTCACCTTGACAAATGTGTTCACACGGTTGTCATGAGGTCGTTTTCCCGTTTCATGCCTCCTCAGTACTGTCAGGTCTAAGTCAAGCCCTGGATTCAGCTGAGTAGTACAGAGGCTCTTTGGGCTCTGTAGTGCGGCGCGCACGGCGCACGGGCGCACGGGCGCATGGCGCACAGATTCAGGCGCGGGGCGGTCCTCAGTGAGCTGCCACCGCGAGACCACCGAGTGTGTGGCCTGAGATGCGTCCGCCTGGTGGTGGCGCAGATCTTCCAGAATAGATGTGCCTGGGAGGCGACAGGCTCGGACTCCTTCCGTTGTCGTTAAAAATCGTGCAAGTATTACATTTCTATACGGGCATTTTGAAAGGAAATTTCAATGAATCATTAAGTGTTTGAGGCACTATCATGATACAGAGGATAAGAAGAAAGTCTCAGAAGTCTTCAGAAAGGATATAAAGACATGAAATATTAAGGAGAAAATATTAAATTGGCAATTCAAGACAACAATGGAAGACATGATACAAGTATCTGCGGTCATTAAATCAGTGCATTCAAGGACCAGCTGCCACAGGTGTTTAATTGAGGCCACGTCACCCCAAGATGGGTAAATCGAGGAGGACTTTATGCTTGATCTCCTTGACCTCCATTTCTTCAGCTGTAACCAGGAATTGTTAGACTAGGTGATCGCTGTGGTGTGTTCTAGCTCTAAAATCTGATTCTCCAATGGATTTTTGAGTCAACTCCCTGGAGATAGATCAGACTTGCATAAACAGCGTAGACGAAAAGCCTCTGTCCCCTCAGAGACACTCTGTAGACAGAAGACAAACTGTGTGATTTGAAGGAAGGACACAGGCTGATTTTGTTGCTGCCCAAACTGTGACACTGGAACTGGCACTGACATTCCTTCAGCTCCAGTCTCCCCATTTCTAATCTACCCAAACATTGTTTTAGGAGGATGAAACCAAGTCAGGTGTTTTCAAAAGAGCCTAGTGAACTGCAAGGGGCTGGGCGCTGTAGCACATTTCTCATGTCGCAGGGTCACGGCCTCCTAACTTCAAGAGTCAGCAGCAGGACACGGCATGCATGGCAGCTTCAGGGTGCAGGGTACTGGGATGGCCTTCACCCCAGACAGCTGGCACAGGCCGACTGGTGGTCTCTCTGCTTGAAACTGGAGACGAGGCCCGAGTCGGGGATGTGGCTGCCCACAGATTTGTTCAGGAAACCTTTACAGCCTTGTCTGCTCTTGCAGAGACTTTCCAGAATGGCAGACCTTAAAATAGTTAGAATTCCGTGAGTTAGAATGAACCGTCTCTGCCCCCCATACACCCATCACACAAACACAAAAAACCGTTTTTCTTCTGCACATCCAGTCAGTGTTGTATCTGAATGTACCAGGAGAGACTACAGCTTGCAAAATCAACTGAATGAAATTATATGCTGTGTGATCAGCAAAACTTTAAAAAATTAACTCTTAGTTATTGCTGGCTTTGAAAGCCTGTCATAGAATTGTCTCTTCCAGATTGGTCTTGTTCATGTGGAATTAGAGGAGGTGGTTCAGTTGGGAATGCTGCTTATTTGGAACTGCTAAGTCAAGTCCAGAGCACAGCATATTTTTGCAAAATAATGTGAAAACGTGTGGCTCTTTGGCCTCCTGCGTCCCTTATTTCATTTGCCCTTTAGTTGATTGTACTTTGCTGAAAATGTCATAAAGGGAATGGAAAGTTACTTAGTAACAACTCTTTTATATCCTTGATCTTATCAGCCAGTTCAGGAGGAGGGTTTGGCTAATAAGTAATAAGGCGATATATGCACATCAGCCGTATTTATTAATCCCAGACCTGTGAATGCAGTGGAGGGAACAACACAGAGCTGAGCTAGGGAGCTTTCAGGAGTATCAGGCATTAGTAGTCATTCGGAACCTACGTGTTTGAGTATTTTTTTAGATAAAGGTGACTGTAGGTCACATGGCTCACAGAAATGATTATCAAATGTTTTGTTTTTATGACTTTCAAAAGACAGTTTAAAATAGCCATTAGAAATGTCTTGGGGGTTCCCTGACGGCCTAGTGATTAGGACTCGGCACTTCCGTTGCCAGGGCCCAGGTTCAATCCCTGGTCAGGGAACTAAGGTCTTGCAAGCCATGCAACATGGCAAAAAAAAAAAAAAGTAGAAGAAAGGTCTTATCATTGAACTCTTAGTAGCATTTTTTTTCCCATGTGATGCCAGGATAGTGAGGACCACGATCACAGCTTTAATAAATAGCTCCTGGGTTGTTCGGTCTGTTCATTTAGTCTGTCAATTTATTAGCTGCACAGGGTGCAGTAATCCTTGTAATGCCCTTTTTGGGATTTCTTTTTTCTCAATGCCTCTCTGGTTTCCTTCCCCCCCACCCCTACCCCCACCCCAGATCCGAGACGAGTGGGGAAACCAGATCTGGATCTGTCCCGGCTGCAACAAGCCCGACGATGGGAGCCCCATGATCGGCTGTGACGAATGTGATGACTGGTACCACTGGTGAGTCCCCTGCGGGACACGGGGGCAGAGGCTCAGCACACGTGTGGCCCCGGCCCGTGCAGGCTCTTGTCCCAGGGCAGCTCGTCTCCCAGGAAGAGCGTGTGGAGCAGAATCCCTGTGCCAAGAGAATGGCGTTCGTATTGTTTCCAAAAATTAGTCTTTAGACTGTGGCTCTTCAGCCTAAATTCAATGTGTCTCTTAGCGCACGTATTCTTTAGAAAGGGAAAAGGAGATACAGGGGGTTGGTTCCCTTCCCTTTCTTGTCAGTCATTTTCTGTAGCAGCTGCAGAAACACTGAGGAACCCCGTAAACACTGCCATAAAGTGCAGGGGTACAGGGGCAGCGTGGGTGGCTTCCCCGGCTCCTCAGCGCCCTCCCCAAACTGAAGGCGCAGCATCAGGACGCATGCAGACCTCGCTGTGTTATCTTGAAAATATCAGATATGAAAAGATAGGCATCCACTTAGTCACACGCTATACAATGTCTGAGATAAAAACAAAGCCATGGCTCAGAACAATTAGACTATTTCTGGATGAAAGGATGAATGAGCTAATTAATGTCTCCAGCAGGGCCTGGGGAAGGGGCTCGTGTAAGGTGATCACCCACATGCCCAGCAGGAGTGCAGCAGCGTCTGTCCGCCAGAGCTGGTGACTTGGGTGTCCGGTAAATGCACCTTGAAAGTGAAAGTCGCTCAGTCGTGTCCGACTCTTTGTGACCCCATGGACTATACAATCTGTGGAATTCTCCAAGCCAGAATACTGGAGTGGGTAGCGTTTCCCTCTTTTAGGGGATCTTCCCAGCCCAGGGATCGAAGCCATAAACCTAACAGATTACTGAATGATGTGAAATTCCTGAAGAATGTAGGACAGGAAGATGTGTGTCGCTGAAACCTGTTTGTCTGAAATGCCTTTTGCTTGGTTCCCGTGTAGGCCCTGCGTGGGGATCATGGCCGCCCCCCCGGAAGAGATGCAGTGGTTCTGCCCCAAGTGCTGCAACAGGAAGAAGGATAAAAAGCACAAGAAGCGGAAGCACCGGGCACACTGATGCCTGGAGCGGGGGTGCCCCCCCCACCACCCACCGCATCACCCCGGACGCTGAGCCCGGCCAGACTGAGGACAGAACACGCGCCCCCCCACCCCCGGGGGCTCTGCGAGGGCCCCCGCCGAGGGCCACGTGGTCGCCCCCGGACAAAGACTCTCATGCACGGGGCGGGGGGGGCCTCGCCTCCGTTTCCTATTACCAGTGACAAGTATTATTAATAAAAAGACTATAATCTTCCCTTTCGATTTTCCTCAATTCTCTCCAGGGCCTTTTCCTTAAAGGTGTTAGCTGAGAAGATGGCGTGTGGCCCGCCCTGACCGTGCCCGAGGGTGACGTGGGTCGGCTGTATGTGTCTCCAGCCTCCTCCCCTCTGTAGTCAGATAATCGTAATCACATGAAAGAAAACTCCAGGGGGAGTGTCAGTAAATATTTTTGTGATGAAAAATATATGAAGCTTTCCCCACCGCACCCCCTGTTTTTAGTACTAACATGTAAAATGTTCAGGCTTTTTGTGAAATACCTTATATTTTTTAAGAAAAAGGTTTCTATCATGTCCTGTTGGCTCTTCTGCGGTTTGTTTTTGTTGACTCTCCCACCTGTCCTCTCTCTCTGTCGTCCCCCAACTCTGCCCTTTCCTCCAAACTGCTGGTGGTCTTCTCATGGCTTACCCATCTCATCAGCTTGTAGGAAAACTCTGCACACCAGGAGATCTCCCCTAATGTAAATAATAAATATTTATGAAGTAGTTATTTTTAAAATTTTTTTATCGTGTTTAATTCTGGCTTTCTGTGAAACGCGCTGCTGTTTCAGCCCCGTCTGTAATTACTGCTGTACATAAGCAAAGAAGGCTGGAAAAAGCCATACGTACGTTCAAAGTTACCTACCTTGAGCTGAACCCTCGCAGAACACTGGGGGGAGGACCTGAGCAGTTGGAAGGAAAACAAGGCGATTTAAATCTATGGCTTATGATTTGAAATTGTTTTGTTATCTCTTCTATTTCTGTAAATTTCTTTGACTTCCTTTTGTTTCAAAGGACATGTAGATTCCCCGAAAGTAAAAAAAAAAAAAATACTGTAGCATTTTGTGTTTATATTGTTTTATTTCTGCAAATCTGTTCATTGATATTGTGGTTTAAGGCTGAAATGAAGTATATTATGCAATTTTTTTTTAAAAGAAAACTCATCAAATTTCAGGGTATCACAAAACTTTATTATATTACTATACTGCCCACTATTTATTATATGTTAATAGATGTCTGAGAGATAAACCAAATATTTTATTTTTAATGTAAAACATCAAATTTAATTTTATTAGCATATTTTAGCAACTTTTGAATAAATATGGACTTTTACTTGATTTTGAAATAACCCCAACTTGGGCCAGTGTTAATGGATATCTTGAATGCTAGAATATGGGCTTTGAACCTAATACAAATATATTAATAGAACTTGTGATTTTTTTTTCAAATGCCAAGTAAATTGATATTAGTGTATGAATTAATCATATTTTAAAACATATTATGTGGTTAGAGAAATGAGGTTTTCTGCTGTGAATGTTAAATTGCAGAGCGTCACCCTCTTGAGTGCAGTATCTCATTGCCCTCCTTGTTCTAGAAGCCAACATTTTTCTATGCCTACAAAGAAAGCATCTATGTTGAGATACGTGGTTTTGTTCTATTAATTTGAGATCATCCTAAATACTTTATACAATATTTTCACATGCACAGAATCTACCCCATTAGTGCTTTTTGGAGAGGGATGAGGGTGGGGAAGTGCAAAATAAAGGATTATTGGCTATTTCATAGTTTGCTTTTCCATTTTCTTTACTTAGGATTTAGTTCCTCAAGGCATGGTCAGTGGATCTGACCTTGCCACATCTAAGTGAGCTGGTCACGCCACTGAAATCAGAATGCAGTGCCGATATAGAACTTTCCCCCAGTCCCGCTGTCTGAGAGACCTCAGCCCACAGGACACTGAAGGAATTTCAATCAGTTCGTTGTCTTTTGCTATTTCATGGTTGCTTTCCTAAATCCAGTTCATGATTTTATAAATGGCCTTTGCAATAATAAAACCAAAGAATCACTTTCAGGGGGCCGAAGAGCTCGGGGGATTAGTAATGGAATACAGAGCCTTTCCCCTCTGGGCCAGTGAGCTGAATCCAGTCCAGGCCACCAGAGACTCGGAGTTGTTACCGTCTTCTGACTGTTCAGCGGCCTGTGTGAAATGGGCTGGTGGTCTCCGTCTCTACCAGATGGCTAGCCATACACCAACCAAAAGGGGTCCAAGAAACTGCAAAAGGAAATGTAGATTAGAGAATAAAACCCCGGTGTTCCGAAGCAGAGTTAGAAAGCTGGGCTGAATCACCCCGCATAAAGTTGCACTGAAGAAAGAGTTTTACGGACGTCACGAAGAAGATGGGGAGGAATTCACTCACCCTAATGCAGTCGAACTAAATAGGGAAATGAAAACCCTGTATTGGACGAGAGGAGAAGGGTTATGTTGGGAAAGATGATGGTTTTAATCAGAAAACCTTGAGGGGACCCATGCAGTACAGAGTGGGTTTTGAGGGGTGGGGCGGGGTGGGGGGGTTGGACTGGAAAATTCAAGGCATTTTGGGGGTCTTTTTTAAAAAAAAACTTTTTATTTTGTATTGGGGCATAGCTGATTAACAACGTAGTGGAAGTTTCAGGTGTACAGCAAAGGGACTCAGCCATACATATGCATGTACCCATTCTCCCCGGGCTTCCTCCCATCTGGGCTGCCACGTAGCACTGAGCAGAGTCCCCCGGGCTTTACAGTGAGTCCTCGTTGGCTACTCACCTTCAGTACAGCCGTGTGTGGCATGTCCATCCCAAACTCCCTAACCGGCCCTTTTCCCCCACCCTCTACAACCATAAGTTCATTCTCTGTGAGTCTCTGTTTCGTAAGTCCATTTGTATCATTTCTTTTTAGAGTCCACATATAAGGGATGTCATATGGTATTTCTCCCTCTCTGTTTGACTTACTTGACTCAGTATGACACTCACTAGGTCCATGCATGTTGCTGCAAATGACATTATTTCATTCTTTTTAATGGCTGAATAGTATTCCATTTCCATATATACATGAAATATATATATACATACACACCACGTCTTCTTTATCCATTCATCTACTGATGGACATTTAGGTTGCTTCCGTGTCCTGGCTGTTGTAAACAGTGCTGCATTGAACACTGGGCTGCAGGTATCCTTTCGGATCATGTTTTTCTCTGGATGTGTGCCCAGGAGTGCGATTGCAGTGTCATACGGTGGCTCTGTTTTTAGTGTGTTAAGGAGCCTCCCTACTGTTCTCCACAGTGGCTGTGCCGATTTACATTTCCACCCACAGTGGAGGAGGGTTGAAAGAGAGTGGGTTTTGACTTTTGAGGGATAAGAAGATCACAGAGCAGCAAGCATTGGAAAAACTGCCAGGACTGAGCAAATGTGATGCAAAAGCACAGAGGGTGTTTCCTGTGGGAGTGGGACACGTTCCCCTCCCCCACGGGGGTCAAGGAGCTCATTTCTCTGACTGGCAAGCTGCTTGTCTTCTGAAGGTGTCTGCACCAAAGCGCAGCGAGGAGCCCTACCCTCCAGATAACTTGTGGCTCCAAACGTCCTGCAGAAAATCAGAGGGCATCGGAGCACTCGGGCCCCGTCGGGCTTTTCGCAAAGATAAAACATAGTGCCTCGCTCCGCGGTATCACCTCAACCGCCTTTGTTCTCCCCTGAATAGGACGATTCAACAAAGACCCTGGTAACCAAATTAAAGTATAAAATGAACACTGAGATATGGAAACCTGGCCGGTGAGAATGCTAATGAATGAAGTCCACTAAAGACACGCGGGCTAAGTTTTCAATACAAATAGTTTTATGGCCAGTCTCTCCAGATTATAGCAGTCTTCTTTAGAAGTCCAAGTCTAGAAGTAGATAGTCGTCCCAACTGAAGAATGAAACAGATAATGCTCTGAATAACGTCTCTCCACAATAGTATCTGTCATTCTCTTAGGAAACTGTCTTTGTGAACCCTGCATTTGTCGTGGCCCAAAATATCTAAAGAAAGTATTAATCCCCAAGTGCCGGCCAGGAGGTGACACTGGGAATCAGATATTCCAGCGGATAGCTGAACCTTTTCTTCTTCCTATCAGGCAAACACAACATTTAGTTTACATGTGAGGTAGTCAAACAACCACTGGTTACCTTGTTTCATTCCAGACCACTCAGCTTGTAGGTTGATTTCTAGGACAGTTAGGAACACTTTGATTTGTTTGTTCAACGTTAGCTGGACACACTTCATGGAAACCGCAAACATGCAGAAGGGGGCAAATGTGTGTTAGACCCAAGTTCAGTTTTCCTCCACCATCAGGCCTCCACCGTTTTGTGCTTGTTCCCACAATATTCCATGTATTAACTTGCACTTCACGGACTCCCAAAGCCCCTTCTGTATTCTTTCTCTACTTCTCTCCACATCACCTTGCTATCATCTTAGACCACAGTGGCTTTTCATATGGATATGCTTTGAAATGTTTATATTTAGAATTTATACTTTGAAATGTTTATATTTAGAACAAAATATTGAAAAGCTTAGCGAACAGTTAACTATTCTGGGAACTAGCAGAGTTGACAAGATATGAAAAAATTCATTTCTTTGTGAAGAGATGGATGCCACAAGACATAAAGGTGTGGGGGTTTCAGAACTGAATCATTTTAGATATTTCCCCCTTAGCAATTATCTCCTACTCTATCCTTGGAACCTAGTCAAGATTTTGTTAATCTTTTGAAGTTTTGAGGGAGTTTGTTTTTTTTTTTTTTAGCTTGGTCTTATTTTTGATTGGTGAAACGTTTTAGAATGGAACTATCTTAAGCAAAACTACACAAAACTGAAGACTCGTTGGCCTTAATTAGTTAACTACTGCCAAATTCAATGATTTGAAGAAAATGTTTGTGCTGATTCTAGGGTCTCATTTAAATCTATGATAAAAGTAGTCATCAGTAGTCATTCAGTTACAGATCTAAACACAATTTGAAAAAAGACACATAAAGAAGATATAAATTTAATGCATGCAGCTCATCAACCAGCCTGTAAGCACTCCAATGGGGGGCCGTGGATATGGCCAATTCTATTCAATTTCTAAATTCAATTCCGTTTCTAAACATTGGTAAGAATATGGTAAGTCAAATATATTGTTATCATACTTCCAACAAAATTTGACTTGGGTTGTTCTTCTGGAAGTGAGCTTGATTCCTAGGAGTCAGGGAGGTAACCTGCCCATATCATAAGGAAGATCACCGTGTGGTCCACCTAAATGTTTTCAGATTCAGATTTTTACAGCTCTGTGCTATGCTCTGCCCAAAGTGAAAACAAAATACTAATAACCTCACCCATGGCCTGTTTCCACGTGGGGTGTTTGTGGAGAATGACATTGGAGAGGTTGTTAGCTGAGCTTCGGGAAAGTCGCGTTCCACACGTTCTGCGGCAGCTTCCTTGGGAAGCTCTGATTGCCTCCCTGAGTGTTCAAAGTTCAGGAAAAAAAGTTTTTCCTCATACTTTTTAAAAAACTATATAGGTGTTTATAAATGTTTTTTCCTCTCTTATCATACTTCCTTGGTGAGACCACATTGCTGCTGCTGCTGCTGCTAAGTCACTTCAGTCGTGTCTGACTCTGTGAGACCCCATAGACGGCAGCCCACCAGGCTCCGCTGTCCCTGGGATTCTCCAGGCAAGAACACTGGAGTGGGTTGCCATTTCCTTCTCCAATGCATGAAAGTGAAAAGTGAAAGTGAAGTCGCTCAGTCGTGTCTGACTCTTCGTGACCCCACAGACTGCAGCCTGCCAGGCTCCTCCATCCATGGGATTTTTCCAAGTAAGTGTACTGGAGTGGGAGACCATGTTAGTGCTCCTTTAAGCAAAACTTTTCTCTGGGCATTTAGCATGACAGGATGAACAAAAAGTTGATCTGCACATATTATATTAGGAATATATTTATACTCATTCTAATATATTCATTAGATTGATTTTTCTTGAAAGGTTCCATCGTTTGAGTTTATTCAATTTTAGATTTAATCTTTGTTCCTGCTGCTGCTAAGTCGTGTCAGTCGTGTCCGACTCTGTGCGACCCCATAGACGGCAGCCCACCAGGCTCCCCCATTCCTGGGACTCTCCAGGCAAGACCACTGGAGTGGCTTGCCATGGAGTGGGTTTCCATTTCCTTCTCCAATGCATCATAGTTCCTGGGAAGGTTGTAATTTTGTCAACTTACAGCTTTTTTTTTTCCAATTCAGATTTTTTTTTTCTTTAATTCTAGAGAGGAACAAGCACAATAATACTTAAAACTTATGTAGAGTTTTAACAAATGACAATAAAGTGGTGTCAGGATGACTACCTCCCAGATCAGGAATAAGGCTTTTACAGAGATTCAGGAGATGAGGGTTCGATCCCTGGGTTGGGAGGATTCCCTGGAGGAGGAAATGGCAACCCAGTCCAGTGTTCTAGCCTGGAGAATCCCATGGACAGAGGAGCCTGGTGGGCTACCGTCCGTGGGGTCACAGAGAGTTGGCCGTGACTGAGCTAAACAACAGTGCGGTACTTGAGGCACCTGAGTCTCTGCTGCCATTCCCACATCCACACCGCTCTCTCCTGACAGAGGAGCCACCATCCTTGGCTTTATCAGGGTCTCTCCTGACTCTCCCACCTTTGTGTTCATCCCATTTACTCGATGCCATTTTTCCTTTTTGAGGATTTTATATACAAGGACTCATGCTATACATAGTCCGATGTCTGTGTTGGTTTACAGCGTCTTATGGTATGATGTTCCTTGGTCTCGTGGACCTGAAATTGAAACTTGGTCAAACAGGAGTCAGGACTGGCCATCTTTCTGTGCACTGTGGCTTGGATCCATTTCTGAGGTGTGGAGCACGTCTCTAATGTAATTCTCTGTCGTCTCTCTCTGCAATGCTGGGGACACGTCTCAGGGCACGTCTCAGGGCATCTCTGTATTCACACAATACGGGGAGATACCTAATGGTGTTTTGGGGGATGTGTGTGGATGTGGCTACATGCAGGACATTCTGGGCCCCTTCTTAGTTTTTGTGAATGTTGACATTTGTTGTTGTTCAGTTACTAAGTTGTGTTTGACTCTTTGCAACCCCATGGACTGTATAGCCCATCAGGCTCCTCCATCCATGGTATTTCCCAGGCAAGAATACTGGAGTGGGTTGCCATTCCCTTCTCCAGGGGATCTTCCTGACCCAGGGATTGCCTGCATTTGGCAGGCAGGTTCTCTACCACTGAGCCACCAGGGAAGCCTGGATGTTGTAAATAGCCATGTCAGAAGTAACAGAATGAAGGAGAGAAGAGGAACTGGTCATTCAGAAACCTCCTTCTAGAGAATTCACTTTCTAAAAGCTAGAACCCAAACAGTGTATGAAAAGAAATAATCAAAATATAACCTGATGAAATTTTTGGAGGATTTGAACTCCTTCCACATGGTGAACTTCCTTGTAATACAGGCAGGTTACCTCCCTGACTCCCAGGAATCAAGCTCACTTCCAGGAAGAACAATCCAAGTCAAATATTGTTGGAAATATGATAACAATATTTTTGACTTACTGTATTTTTACCAATGTTTAGAAATGAAATTGAATTTAGAAATTGAATAGAATTGGCCAGACCTATGGCCCCCCAATTGGAGTGCTTATAGGATGGCTGATGAGCTGCATGCATTGAATTCATATTTTCTGCTTTATGTGTCTGTTTTCAAATTGTGTTTAGCCCTTTAACTGAATTTTAAGGAATCTAGGCAGCATGATGGTAGCCAAGAGCACATTTTTTTTTTTTTTTTTTTTTGGTCAGAACCTGGATCTGAATCCTGGCTGTGTTGCTCAACTGCTAAATGAACTAGAATAAAATATTTAATTTCTCTAAATCTCAGCTTCCTTCTCTGTCAAAGGAGAATGAGAATGTCTTCTTTTGATAATCGCAAAAATTGAACGAGATCTGATGCAAAGCATTTAACACATGGAAAGAGCTCAACAAATGGGGGCCATAGTATCTACTGTAGGAACTCTTTTTTAATCTGTTACTAGGTATTATCTTGCTCTTCCAGTAATTTTTCAGTGCTCTATGAATTCTGGATTTACTATGAGACTCAGATTCTGGATTTTGATATCCCATTAAAGCGTGGTCTTGGCCAGCAACCCCACTCCTGGGCATGTACCCTGTAAACATGAGGGCTTTAATTCAAAAAGATACATGCACCCCTGTGTTCACAGGAGCGCTGTTCACAACAGCCCAGACACAGAAGCAACCTAGACACCCATCAAGAGAGGAATAGATAAAGAGATATGGTACACATGTTCAGTCACTAAGTCGAGTCCAACTCTTTGGGACCCCACGGACTGCAGCACACCAGGCCTCCTTGTCCTTCACCACCTCCTGGAGCTTGCTCAAACTCATGTCCATTGAGTCGATGATGCCATCCACCCATCTCATCCTCTGACGTCCCCCTCTCCTCCGGCCTTCAATCTTTCCCAGCTTCAGGGTCTTTTCCAGTGAGTCCGTTTTTCGCATCAGGTGGCCAAAGTGTTGGAGCTTCAGTTTCAGCATCAGTCCTGCCAATGAATATTCAGGACTGATTTCCTTTAGGACAGACTGGTTGGATCTCCTTGCAGTCCAAGGGACTCTCAAGAGTCTTCTCCAACACCACAGTTCAAAAGTGTCAATTCTTCAGCACTCAGCTTTCTTTATGGTTCAACTCTCACATCCATACATGACCACTGGAAAAACCATAGCTTTGACTAGTGGACCTTTGTTGACAAAGTAATGTCTCTGCTTTTTAATATGCTATCTAGGTTGGTCATAGCTTTTCTTCCAAAGAGCAAGCGTCTTTTAACTTCATGGCTGCAGTCACCATCTGCAGTGATTTTGGAGCCCCAAAATATAATCTCTCACTCTTTCCATTGTTTCCCCATCTATTTGCCATGAAGTGATGGGACCGGATGCCTTGATCTTCGTTTTTTGAATGTTTAGTTTTAAGCCAACTTTTTCACTCTCTTCTTTCACTTTCAGCACGAGGCTCTTTAGTTCTTCTTCACTTTCTGCCTTAAGGGTGGTGTCACCTGCATATACAATGCAATATTACTCAGCCATAAAAGAAAGAATGAATAACGCTATTTCAAGCAACATGGTTGGACCCTGAGATGATCATACTAAGTGAAATAAGTCAGAGAAAGACAAGTATTATATGATATCACTTATGTGGAATCTAAAAATAGTACAAATGAACTTGTTTACAAAACAGAATCAGATTCACAGATAGAAAACAAACTTATGGCTACCAAAGGGGAAGGAAAGGGAAGACTAAAATAAGAATTTGGGATTAACATGTACACACAGTACTATATAAAAATTTATAAACAGCAAGAACCTACTGTATAGCACAGGGAATTCTACTCAATATCTTCTGATAAACTATAATCAGTTCAGTTCAGTCGCTCAGTCGTGTCCGACTCTTGGCGACCCCATGAATCGCAGCACGCCAGGCCTCCCTGTCCATCACCAATTCCCGGAGTTCACTCAAACTCACGTCCATCAAGTCAGTGATGCCATCCAGCCATCTCATCCTCTGTCGTCCCCTTCTCCTCCTGCCCCCAATCCCTCCCAGCATCAGAGTCTTTTCCAATGAGTCAACTCTTCGCATGAGGTGGCCAAAGTTAGAACTGGACATGGAAAAACAGACTGGTTCCAAATAGGAAAAGGAGTATGTCAAGACTGTATGCTGTCACCCTGCTTATTTAACTTATATGCAGAGTGTATCACAAGAAACGCTGGGCTGGAAGAAGCACAAGCTGGAATCAAGATTGCTGGGAGAAATATCAATAATTTCAGATACGCAGATGACACAACCCTTACCGCAGAAAGTGAAGAAGAACTAAAGAGCCTCTTGATGAAAGTGAAAGAGGAGAGTGAAAAAGCTGGCTTAAAAACTCAACATTCAAAAAATGAAGATCATGGCATCTGGTCCCATCACTTCATGGCAAATAGATGGGGAAACAATGAAAACAGTGTGAGACTTTACATTTTGGGGCTCCAAAATCAATGCAGATGGTGACAGTAGCCATGAAATTAAAAGACACTTGCTCCTTGGAAGAAAAGCTATGACCAACCTAGACAGCATATTAAAAAGCAGAGACATTACTTTACCAACAAAGGTCCATCTAGTCAAAGCCATGTTTTTTCCAGTGATCATGTATGGATGTGAGAGTTGAACCATTAAGGTGTGCGCTGAAGAACTGATGCTTCTGAACTGTGGTGTTGGAGAAGACTCTTGAGAGTCCCTTGGACTGCAAGGAGATCCAACCAGTTAATCCTAACGGAAATCAGCCCTGAATATTCATTGGAAGGACTGATGCTAAAGCTGAAGCTCCAACACTTTGGCCACCTGATTCGAAGAACGGACTCACTGGAAAAGACCCTGAAGTTGGGAAAGATTGAAGGCCGGAGGAGAAGGGGACGACAGAGGATGAGATGGCTGGATGGCATCACTGACTCAATGGACATGAGTTTGAGTAGGCTCGGGGAGTTGGTGATGGACAGGGAAGCCTGGCATGCTGCAGTACATGGGGTCGCAAAGAATTGGACAGGACTGAGCAACTGAACTGAACTGAAATTAAGGAAACCCAACTTTCTGTTAACCAAGAGGAATTTCTCAGCACCCTCTGAATGTGATCCAGACGGAAGAGTGTGCTGGTTTCTAGAGCACCCCCTAGTGGAGGATCTGCCATTGCACCCTTTCCCCATGTGGTTAGGAATCTCCCACACACAAGCGTTTCTGTTCTAGGGTCACTGCATTCAGCTCTCTGCTCAGACCGTGAAGATGGATACGTCTTTCTTTTCACTTCTGCTCTGTCCAATGTAGGGGCCACCGCACATGAGTTGTGGAGCATTTGAGACACAGCTACTGCAGCTAATAAACGGAATGTTTAATTTTGCTTAATTTTAAAATAACATTTATTTAGTAAAAATTTTGCTTATTTGTCTGAGCCGAGTCTTAGTTGTGGTGTGTGGGATTTTTAGTTGAGGCACGCACTTGGGATCTAGTTCCCCAACCAGGGATTGAACCCAGGCCCCCTGCTCTGAGAACACAAAGTCTTAGCCACTGACTGGACCACCAGGGAATCCCTAGTTTTAATTCTAACTAATTGAAATAAAATAGATATATTAATTTTAACAAAAAATGTTACAGTAATTTTTAAAGTAACATTTAAATTTTAAAGTAATTTTAGCCAGTTGAAATGTAGATGAGCACAGGCGGCCAGTCGCTAGCGCATCACTGCAGCTTTGGGACACGCATGACTGTGGGCGCTGTTGGCTCCTTCAACAGAGCTCTGACCGTCTACACAGCCAGGAAGCTCTGACATCATTGCCTCGTTTTCTGAGCGTGTGCCCAACTCTCCCCAGGGCCTCAGCCCCATCAATTTGAAACAAAGAGGTCCCATGAGATCTACCTGCTCCTTGTAGCTCTCACATTGGGCTCGAGACTTGAAATATTATAAATAAATTAGTTCCGTTTCAGAGGTAGTGATACATCAAATCTATCCACTGTCTGTTACAATGTCAGGTCCATACGTGTTGTATGCAAGGAACCCCATCAGAAACGCTGACTTGCCCTCAGCATTAAAAAAAAAAAAAGTATTTATTTATTTATTTGACTGCACTGGCTGTTAGTTGCGGCATATGGGATCCAGTACCCTCAGCATTTTAAAGTGTGGATTTATTTTAAAAAACATTAAAAAAAACATGGGCTTACAGTTAAAAAATTGAAATAAAACCAGGATACAAAAAATAAGCACTGTCTTCCAATTAAAAATAAATTTTAAAAAAGTAAAGCAATGATCCTCCAATTAAAAATAAATTAAAAAAATAAGCACATTGTTTTCAGGCTGTTTACGTCTCACAAGAGCACATTTTTAGGAAGAACAGCAGAGAGCATGTCTTTAGCAGGCATAACGGTTGTACAGCGGAGGGGTGGCAGAGTGCTACTGCCCGGGTGGGTATATTCCCTAACGTTTCCTGCACGGGAGGATATTCTTCAAGGTATAGAGGCATTTATGTAGCTTTACTGTCAATAGACGGGAAAAGGCAAGAAAACATAAAGAGTTTAATGTTTTCAACTTAGTAACAATTTCTCATTGAGTCCATACTTTATGTATCCAGGAGTCTTCTCCTATGTTCAAAATGGCAGTTCTCAGTGGTTTGTATAAGATTGAAGGGAACTTTTTCTACTACACTGATTCAACCATTAACAGGAACATAGCTGTTCATACGTGTACACTGAATCCATGGACGTGTGAACTGCTTCCATGTTGCCTCTAGCATCTTGAGGATAATACAGAACCTTTTAACAGTTACTTCATTTGTTGGATGGTTAGTTATTTGTTGGAATGTTTTTACAGACAAACCACTGTCACTGAATTTTCTTTCAAATCACTAAAAACAACAGAGAAGTTTTGCTTATCAATTACAAAATACTCAGCCCTCTTGGAGGGCTTCAAATTACCCAGACTGCCCAAACCAAGCTAGCCCATGTTTCAGTTCGTGGTCACAGACAATACAGCAATTTAATGCAGCAGAAATCCTGACCGAATTCAAAAGACAGTATTTCTGCCATAAGAAGTTTATTCACCTCCTTTCCCAAAGAACTGGCTAATGCTGAGAACACCCCACGTTGTCTCTCAGAGGTCTATGGATACAGACTCATCTGAAGGATGTTTATATAAAGATATATGGTGTGATTACAACCTACAGCTCACAACTCTTCCTACATCAACTTTCATGTGTAATTTTCAAAACTGTGGCGTTTACAGACACAAAAGTCACATCACATGGCCATCAATTTGAATATGCATCATGCAGTTGGAAATAAGAATCTGGCTTCATTAAGCTGTTACTCATGTTTTGCTGGTGCTCAAAGGTCAGAAAGAAAAGCAATAATTTGGGGAAATAGTAAGCGAAGGCCCAGGAGAGCTGTCTGGTGCAGGCACTGCTCAGGTGCAATGGCAGCTCGAGTCACTAAAACAAACTCAGCCCAACCATTTGATGGTCTTGGCTGGCACTGTCTGAATTTTTTTTTTTCCCACAAGAAAAGCTGGTCTTTCATATTAAGTAGAGTCATGTCAGAAACTGGGCAAACAATCTATTCAAAGTTCAAGTGGAGACGGTGCCCCTTAGGTAAAGAAGTGGCAGAAGTTTAAAAAAGTGTGCCATGGCTTCAGAAACTTGACTGTTGAAACTCAGGTGAGGGTACCATCACTTTGAGCCAGAAAGAAAGGAAGAAAGATTAATCATGTTGTACCTAAGCCAACCCACTAATCACGAATACAAAATAGAGTGCTAAGATATGAAGGCTCTATAGACCTGCCACTGAAAGCTGGATGTAACGGTAAACATTCAGAATTCCCTCCCCCTGTCTCACACCTAATCTGATGGAGCCACCCAATGGCTTTACACCAGGGTAAAGGGAGCCGGCTGCCTCGGAGTCTGGACAGGCTTTGAAACGGCCTTCTATTAGAAACCCGCGGGAAGTATCTCCTGGGATCGCTGGGGTGCTTAGTTGCTTCAGGACGGCTGCTTGCAGCCACCCTTCAGTGAACCCCATGGTAATGGAAAGCACCACGTGACCCTCAGGTCCACCCCGTCTCTGTTTTCAAGGTCTTTCCTGAAAGTTGGCCACACAGATAACCTGGTTTCCATGCTATTTATTGCCCAGGAAGGAGGAAGGGTTGAGCCCAAGCCCTTGGGGATGTGAACTCGCGGTTCCAGGGAGTCTAGGGCATCAAATCTGATGCTTTCAGGACCGAGCTGCCCCAGAGAGTGAGCCCAACCAGAGCTTTCTCTTAGAACCAAAAACGGGCCTGAATTACAATAGCTCTTTCTTATTTGTGACACATCAGGGGAAAAAAAAGACAGACAGAAAGCTTTCCCTAGTACCTTAGGACATATTTAACCTGTGGCTTTTGCAGTCATTTTTCTACATTAGAACAAATTCCACTTCATATTCTTTTTATTAAAAGAAACATCATTTCATCTGAGATCTCCATTTACTGGTGGCAAATTTGGGTCACTTTAGAGACCCAGAGTCGCTTCTTCCATCAAATTTGTTTAGTTTGCAGGTTGAGGAAGATTATTCAATCAGGTCAGACGCCTCACTCCTCCTAGCATTTTAGCAAAGATAAAACTCAAATGATGCTTTTTAGTAAAAAAAAAAAAAAAAAAAAGATTTCAAGAAAGGTAACAGTGGGATGATCATTTTTTCCAATAGCACACAAGTTTGGTCTCTTTGGAAGCAGGTTTATGAAATAGCTGCCTTCCACGCACTTGTAGGATTTCATTTGGGGTGAGTTCTGGACACAGCCTGACTTGGGGACCCATCGATCTCTGGGTCAGGAAGAGTCCCTGGAGGAAGAAATGGCAACCCACTCCAGTACTCTTTCCTGGAGAATCCCTTGGACAGAGGAGCCTGGTGGGTTACAGTCCATAGGGTCGCAAAGAGTCAGACACTAGGTAAAACATGACGTATCAAGACATCGTTTAAGACAGTGAGAAACCTACCTCTTTAGCTTTGAAAAATAAACCTTTATGCAGCCATCAGTTTTGGATAAGACTTTGCAACTTCCAATATGTTGACAGATGGGCCATCTCTGGCCACCATATTCCTAACAAATACTGAGGAATATTTTTGAAAATATTGAAGCATTTTCACCTGTTTGTAGCTGCTCCAAAAACATTTGCGTTGATTTCCCAAGGTTCTGCCACTTTTTGGTACTAGATTTCATTCTGTAAAATCCAGTTCCTCCCTCAGACCTGTTCCACTTGCGTGAGGTTGAAATACAGCAAACCCTGAAAAAGTATCAAAGGTCAACTTGGTTCAGGGGTTCAGCCGATGATTTAAATTATTTAGTGAAAATTGGGCACGGGTGTACTATCACATAGGTGGCCTCACACTCAGAAAATACTTCCTCTTCATTCAAAAGAGCTAAAAATGTAGGTCCCATTTCTGGCACTTTAAATAAAGTTCCCCGTCGCAGGATTATTTATCATGGTTAGCGGTTGCCATCAGTCATGAAAAGTTAACGAAGACCTATTGGGTTTATCTATAGGCAGCTAAACAAACATATCTTGCTCTCCTGTTATCTTCTTGTTAACAAAGCCCTATCAGGGTGTTCTCAACATCAGCATTTACTGCACAGGGGCCTTTATCTAGGATGATATATAGGGAGCCCATCAATTAGCGTGAGGGTTTGTAGATACCTGCCATATATTCATGAGGGCAGCGGCTTCCCCGTCTCTTGCCAACACAGTCACGGCGCAGCGTGGTGTTCCAGGCGGTGTCACCGCTTGCCTTCCGGGCTCTGGTTGATTTCTGTCGCGGCCGTGAAACTGTCAGAGTGCCTTTGGTCCAGGCAGGGATGTGCCTGCGTCGTAGCCAGCGACCAGAGCTGCTGCTCTCAACACGCTCACAAGAGCCCAGGGGACCAGGGTCCCTAGCAGCCATCGTGAGAAAATGCACAGAGACACAGGAGCCTTGGTGTAAGTGTTGCTTTTGCCTAAGCATTTGGGGGTGGGGGGAAGTATTACTCAGTTGCTGTATACAATTTGAAATTATTGAGGCAAACACTTTAGTTCCGGGCATGTGGCTGTGTCGGGGGTGGGCAGGGGGAGACCTGTCATCAGAATGGCACGTGGAATCTCTAACTCCATTCATTCTGATGTCGCTGCTCCTCTGCGTGAACCATCACTGGTTCCCCAGTGCCCACCAGATAAAGCCACTTAGCTGGACTCCACAGTTCACTGGCCTGAGTTTTGACCCTCCCACTCCTCCCCTGCTCACGTGTGTTAAGCTGATTCAGTTGTGTCTGGCTTTTTGCGACCCTATGGACTATAGTCTGCCAGGCCTCTCTGTCCAAGGGATTCACCAGGCAAGAATACTGGAGTGGGTTGCCATGCCCTCCTCCAGGGGATCTTCCTGATCCCAGAATCAAACCTGATCTCTTACGTCTCCTGCATTGACAGGCAGGTTCTTTACTGCAAGCGTCACCTGGGAACACCCCCCACCCAACACCTTTCTCATCCTTTCTCCAACCCTCCAGGCCCTTTCCCCACCCCCACCCCACTCCCATCCCAGTGCTATTGAACTTGCCTGTTTACTTCTGGAAAATCTCTTCCTTGCCCGCCCTGCACTGTGAGCATCCCAAGAGCCAGATCCAGCTTCCCAATTGGGTGAACATGTGGGGACACGCCCAAGCCTTCTGTCTTCTGTTCTCACACAGCAGGCTTTTTACAGACTGCTTATTGCATCTCAAGTGATGCATTTGCTTGTCCTTCCCCGTCCCTCTACCTGGGCACAGGGACAGTTTCCTCTGTCTCAGAGCTTAGCAGGGTGCCCACCAGGCAAACACAAGGTTACAGGAAGGAAGGATGAAGACACAGAAATACTCCAGTAACCCCACAGACATTCCCCAGCATACACTGAGGTCTCCTGGAAGAAATGAAGCCCCAGTGATGAGGGCTGGGGTCGTGACCAGACAGGCTGGGTCACCTGTGAAACGGGGATAAACCTATCTTACAGGGGGATCGGAGTTTAATAAGCATTATTTCATAACCGATGTATTTTACGATGGATGCAGATGCTGTTGTAACGTCTCCGGATTGCTGCGGCCTTTGGTGTAAGTGGCCCGGCTTCCTATAACCTGGAGGGCCCTTTCCTTAGAACAGTTTTGTCAGTTTGGTTTCCCCCGAGATAACTCAGGTGGGTGATGAGTTTGTGTGGCGTGCGGTGCCTTCCAACCCGCAGAGATCAGGTGGCCAGACCTAAAGCCAACCCCTCAGCCAAGACCCCCAGGGCCACCGAGCATGCTGGCACACTCGTCACCTCCATGACCAGCCTGAGTGCACTGGGGTCTAGCCCCCGAGGCCTGTGGACCTGCAGTCCTTCTCCTCCCCTTCCTCAGGTGCCTCGAGCCCGAGCCAACCCTCACCCAGACTCAGGCTTCTACCACCCTCCCGCCAACACCAGGCACAGTTCAGAGGGGGGACATGTGACCTGGCTGTGACCCTCGGAGCCCCGTGCGGAGCAGCCAGGACAGGAACTCTTTCTGCTTCCTCCTGGCTCCGATCCCAGCCCCCCAAAATGCACTTTCCGTGGCTGGGATCTCCTTGTAAAAAGTGAGACCAGCTGCCTACACACAGCCCACTTCCTGCAGGCTCCGCTGGGCCACTGCCGCCCACCCAGCCGCGTCTCAGTTCCCCAACCTGGCGCCCTCTGCCCGGGGCTCTAGATTCCGGGACCCCCACACCCCCTGGGAAGGCTGTGGCTGAGTTTCCCCTCTCCAGATGCCTTTACTGGGGAGGTCTGATCCAGGATGAGCCGGCTGACCCCCGGGGAAGGGTCCCTCCTCACCCCTTCCCCAGCACCCCCGTCCCGCCAGATCACAAGCCTGGTTCGGGCGCCCCCCACCCCAGCCAGGTGCATTCCCCACGGAACAGGTGATGTCACCTCTGAGGCTGAACAAAGCAATCCCTCTCTCTGGGGACAGAACGGAGTTGGGGGGCACCAGCGCAGATGGCATCCCCTCCAGCCTTCAGCATCGCCTATGGGATCTTGACAGAAGGTGGGCAACGCCGGGCTTGGGGAGGGACGTTGACCCTTGCAGCCCTCTGGAGGCCCTGCTGCATGCTGAGCTGGGAGCCGGCCCCCCAGACCTTTGCCTGCCTCCAGGTCTGTGCTCCCTGCTGGCGCCTTCAGTGCAGGGAGCCATCCCCCAGCCAGCCGGTCCTGGCGGGGGAGAAGGATAGGGACAGGCTCCAGGGGACAACCCCGGCTGTGGGTGAGGCAGGTGCATCCTCTGGGGGGACCTCAGGGAGCTGGGGTTCAGGTGGGGAAGGCAGTGAGGGGGCCTGGGGCTGGTGGAGGCCTGTTTCCTCCCATCAGGTAGAGACGCACTCCCTAGGGCCCCTGTGGGTCTACTCCCATAAAAAATAAAGACTGGGAGGGGCCAAAGGGAAGCAAAAGAAAGGGAGGGAGGAAGTGGGAGAAGATGCAAGCAGTGGCCACGGATCCAGGGCCCTCTCAGCTGCCCTGTGGCTCTGGGGAACTCCCGCACAAGGAAGACAGGTGTTTGCTGTGTTTGCCTTAACCCAGAAGGGGCTGGGGTAATAATGCTCTTGACTGACCGCACCAGACAGTCCGGGTCTTCCACTCCCCTCCCACCAGCCCCAACCCCCGGCCAGAAGTCTGGGGACCCAACCACTCCTGTTCCTGGCGCCCCCGACGTGCGGGGCCAGGCCGGAGCCTGGGCGCCTCGCCTGCCCTTTTCGTGGCCAGAATGGGTACAGAAACCCACGAACCTCCGGGCAGCTAGCTTTGGCGCCCCGGCAAGCCCAGGTCCCCAGGCGGGGAGGAGAAAGGGGATGTCGGCAAGGAGGGACTCCAAGAAAGGGGGGCGCCTGCATAGGAAGGCAGATGAAGTCCCGGCCTCCCCGGTGGAGGTCGTGCGGCCAGAGAGGCCGGTTCCGGCTGCACTGAGACGCTGCCCCTGCCTCTTCTTATCCCCGAGGTCCCAGAAGTGGCGTCAGAGAAGACTCAAAAGGCAGATGGGGAAGTAGGGGGACCTTTGACCCCCGCGCGGTGGTGGCGGGTGCTGAGTGTCCACGAGGGGCCCGCGCCCTCAAGAGCAGTGGCTGCCAACGCGGGGCCGGACAATGATACCTCACTCCCCCGTACAAGGGCAAACTAATTTCTGTGTTGGGGGGAAAAAAGAGAATAAAAGTTTAATAAACGTGTGTGCTGTGTTGTGAATGACTTTGCGACGACCTCTGTTGCAAATGGCCTATGCATGCGGAATAATGGTCTCCTTGCAGAGAGGGAAATAGCTTAGCGCTATCGTGGTTGCCTCGGTAACCATCAGAGTCCCCATCTAGCAAGAGAGAAATGAGTTATGAAAAGGCTTGAGTGAAGAAGGGATTAACACATGATCCCAGGGACAGTGTGTCAATCAAAATCAACTGAGAAATTACACTGCTCTATTGGAGAATTTCTCTCCACAACCCGAACGCTAGTGGAGTTGGGCGCGCATTTCTCTCTCTCTCTCTCTCTTTTTAATTTGAGAAAGAAGGGGGAAAGTAGCATCGCCATTAGTCTTCATGACTATCGCTGAGAATTACACCGAGGAGAGGGACTCACCAAGAGAAGGGTTATTTAAGTAGACAGCGCCACCCCTCCCCCGCCAGCCCACCCGGCACTTCCCGGCACCTCGCTCGTGGTTAGCCACTCCCCCACTACCCCGCGCACAGACCCCCAACCCTCAGGCACCGTACTGGACAGCCAGGGTCCAGGCGCTCGGCCTCGGACAGACCCCGAACTGCGCCCGAGGGGTGGGAGGTGGGGGTCTGGGGGAGTTGATGGGGTCGGGGGGTGAGGCCGAAAGGATAATGGAGACCTGGGTGCCAGTCCTGAAGCCTGAGCAGCCTCCGAAGCAACGTCTTGCCGCCTGCCTACTGTCTCCACCCGATATTCCACTCAGGGTTCGGGAAAGTAAATCATCAAATCATCAAGTCTGGTGCCCATACTCCCCGCCCCACCCCACCCCACCGCGGCCGCGGTCTCCTCCCCGTCCCCCCTTCGCAGCTTCGGAGCACAGGCTGCGACGCCCGCGCACAAAGATCGGCGCACGTGCAAACGTCCCCCCTCCCCCGCTTGCGCACGGAAACCCGGGTTTCAAAACTAAAGGGGAAAAAAAAAGACACCGTGAAATCCTAAGGAGCGGGCTTGGGTTAATCGATTACTAACCCGGCGCGCGGTGCAGCTGAAGACTGCGTCCGCTTGGACTTCCGCTCTGGCTCTGGAGTTGGGAACTTTGAAAGAAACCTCAATTCGCAACCACCCCCCCCCCCCCCCCACTCCGCCTTTCCTCCCCCCAAAGAGGATGCTCTCTTGCAAACACTCAAGAGGCGCAAGACTGCGCAGAGCGCGCCTAAGGTAGACAGAGGAAGGACGAGCCGGACTTCCCTAGACGGCGAGCCCGAGAATAATCGAATAATCGAGAACAAGTGCTGTTGCTCCAGGCGGCCAAGCTCGGGGTGGGAGTAGGGTGGAGGGGGGCACCCTGCAGTTGCACTGGGCGAGTCGCTGCTGGAAGTCTGTCTGGTTAGCGCCTGTGGCCCAGACTGGGGTGGGGGGCAGTGCTGGGGTCTCCAGGACGCATTGGGGTTGCGGATCTGATCCCCTTTCCCCGCACCCCCCCCCCCCCACCGCCATTAACCTCCCAGGGCCCGCAGCCTGCTTTTTCAAAGCAGGAAGAAGGGACCGTGACCATCCTCTGGTCTTGCCCCATCAATTTGGCAGACGGCGACCCTGAAGCCTTGAGGCAATACAATGATAGAAGGTACACGTTGAAGGGCCGGACAAGAGCCCGATGGCTTGGCTTCGCTTTAGAAAATTGGCCTCATTACACAAAAAAATTAAAGTTTTTTTAAGGAACTTTTCTCCAACCGAGAACGTTGCTTTTTGCCCTGCGGCGGAGAGGAAGTGCGTGGAGGCGCCCTCAGCCCCACGAGTGCCTGCGTGTCCTTTCCACTAAGTCTTCATTCACTCATCAAGTTCATCGTCATTCATTCATTCACCAGCCCTCCCTCCGCCTGTCTTACTCCCTCTGGAGTCCCATACAAGTTTCAAGTCCCGAGCGCCCCGCGCGGTTAACTAAATCGCCTTGACCCCGGCGCTATTTGATATTCGTCTCCTTGACACTCATTTGGGGGCTCGGAGCAGCGACGCAGACATTGGACAAGTCCAGCCTGAAACCGAAGCCTCACGGAAGGGGGGACGGAGAGAACCTGAGAGCTGGAAACTCGTTTCTCCAAAGGCTTTCGGGACATTTTAGCTCGGCTCCAGGTCCTCGGAGCGCCAGGGCGCCGCCAGTGCGGGTGTAAACGTTAAATGTTAGCTATTTGTTCCGATGATTGGCATGGAAATCGACTCTTTCTTGTCTTCTTTTTTACCCCCTCCGTCTGCCTCTTTCCTTTCCTTTCTCCCTCTCCCCTCCGGATTCCCACAAATACTAATTCAACCAGTGGCTCCTCTAATCCTCCCGCCCTCCCACCCTGCTGCCACCCAAGTCAGAAGACTCTTGGTTTGGGGGAAAAGAACACAGCAATGACTGCCCAGGCAAGGGGCCACTTTTCTGGTTTCGCTCCACTTCTGGAGTCGACGCTATTTAGTGCGACCGACTCCCCCCTCTCCTTAACCCCTTGTGTCATTTTTATTTTCATTTTCCCCCTTCTCTTAATTTTTTTTTTTTTTTTTTTTTTTTTTTTTGCTGGGCTTTCATTTCTTTTAAACAGCGCTGGAGGGAATGAAGTGTTAGTGGTGTATTAGAAATTCAGGAGTGCCCTGGTCTCTATTAACAGAGACAAACAGATGAGCAGATAAAGGTGTCGCCTGGTTTCAAAAGCTCCAGTTTCTGCTTGAAGGGAGCAACCCACCAGAGCGTCCTACTCGGACCCCGGATGGGCAGTGACTGGTTTCCCAGAAAGGGAGGAAGGGCCATACCCTTTGAGGCTGGATGCCAACCGCAGTCCCCTACCTATGTTCCAGATCTCAGCCCAGCCCCCAAACCGCACCCTTGCGTTCTCTAAATAAACCTATTCATTCCAGACTCCCCCATTTCCAGAGGCTCATCCTAACCCTCCCACCCACCCCCATGGTTCTCCGTTTCTCTCATTTGTTCTGTCAGTACCTATACCTTCTACCATCATAACCTTTTCCAACTGTGATTAGTGAGGCTTCATTTGCCCCACTCAGCCTTCTCCCTACACCCTCCCTCTGCACCACCCCCACCATCCTTCTTAAAAGATTTTGGAGCCCAGGAGATAAGATATGCAGTCCTCTATCGGGAATCCTATATTATTAAAGATCAAACGTAGCATCAATGGAAGACCAAATGCAGAGAGAAACAAAAGGAGGAGACTAGGAGATGCTCATCAGCTAATTACAGCTGCAAATATTATGCAAATTTATCTTGGCACAGAAACGGAGAAAGCGAGTTTAAGTGCGGAGATAATGCCGGAAAATTGAATGTTCATCTGGCCATGGGAATCGGCCCAGCAGGCTCCACTGGTCTGTTTCATCTAGGGAAGCACCATTTTTATACTCCTATCAGATTATCTGCTGTTCACTGGTTAGGGTCGAGAAATTAATATTACTTATAATTGATACTTGAAATTCTTGGAGTGATGTGTCCTAAAGAGAGGGAAAAGAGAGCAAAAGGAAGAGGGGGAAGGGATGAAGAGGGGGTCGGGAAGGAGAGAGAGGGGGGAAGGAGAGGCAATCCCAAAGTATTGGATACAGAATCCGGACCTAGTGGACCTAGTGCGGTCTAGGTCCACTGAACTAAGGCTGGCCGAGGTGAAGGGAAAGAGAAAATATCAGAAAGTCAGGTCTCTCTCTGGGACCACCTGCCTAAAACCTGAAATATCTTTATAATCAAGCTTCAAGCTTTTAATGATTTGAGTGTGTGGGGTCACGTTCAGGAATGGAGACTTGACTTCAGAGCTGAGAACCTAGCCTACATGACGAAGTGACACAGCAGGACACTTTGCAGATCCGAGCAGAGAAAGAGAAGTGGTTCTGGCTCCACAGACACTCACCCCTGCTTCTGCCCCAACTGTATCCCCATTTCCTCCATCTTTACCAGCCTGTCTTCAACTTTCTTCAATCTACTCAAGAACTGTCTAGGAAATTATATTCCCAAGAAACAAACTTCCATATCCTCACACTTCATAAGCAACTATTCTTAAGTGTAGGGTAGGAAGGGAGACAGCAGAAACTTCAGTGCACAGAAAAGAATTCTTAAGCCAGAAAGAAAAACACCAATACAGTATACTAACGCATATATATGGAATTTAGAAAGATGGTAACAATAACCCTGTGTACGAGACAGCAAAAGAGACACTGATGTATAGAACAGTCTTATGGACTCTGTGGGAGAGGGAGAGGGTGGGAAGATTTGGGAGAATGGCATTGAAACATGTAAAATATCATGTATGAAATGAGTTGCCAGTCCAGGTTCGATGCACGATACTGGATGCTTGGGGCTGGTGCACTGGGACGACCCAGAGGGATGGAATTGGGGAGGGAGGAGGGAGGAGGGTTCAGGATGGGGAACACATGTATACCTGTGGCGGATTCATTTTGATATTTGGCAAATCTAATACAGTTATGTTAAGTTTAAAAATAAAATAAAATTAAAAAAAAAAATCAATTCCTCCTCCCTGCCCCCCCCCCCCACTCCCAGCACAAAATCTAGTACAACCCAGAGCAAACGTGGAGAATGTCAGATGCGCATTATTCGGGTGCAAGCCATCCAATTACCAAGAAATTATGATCTGACGTCAGGAGGAACAATTGGAGAGCGAATATGTATGAATTGCCTTTCACTGGTTTGCATATTTGCAACGATTGTTTAATCCAAGCAACCAGAAAGTAATCAACAGGCACAAAAAGCTTAAAGAGCAAATTACTAGTGACTCCTGCCCCTTCTTACTTCCTGAAGCCAGGAGGTGGCTAGTGCTGTCTGGGGTAGGGAGGGGACGCTGGTGTAGCCTTGGATTCTGAAATCAGTCCTGAAAGAAGCACAGAGGAAAGCCTGTTGCGTTGGGATGGCTTTTGTTCCTTGGGCTAGGGCAAAAGACAAAAGAAACAAAAATGCCAATTATTGTAACTAATTAACCATTAAATGAGATAGATGTGTGTCCTCCTCTCTCTAACTCAAAAATGGAAGGAAGATGGTAAGGGTAGGTGGAAGAGAGAGCAGGCGATCCACCCAGCCCACTGCTCTGAGGAGGGAAGGAAGCCTGTAAAATTCTGCATGTGTTAACAGACAAAGCCAGAGGAGCTGACAATATATAAAAATATATACCCTTAAAAGAAAGATCAGTGAATACCAAAGAGGAATCTGGAGTTGATTTTTTTTTTTTCTTATTTACTAAGAATGGGGCTGGAGTGGCCAGAGGTCAGAGTGGGAGCTGAGTGGGGGCAGGAGATGGCAAGGAGTGAAGAAATCTCTGAAAAATTAACATTATTGGTATCTCTCTATATAAAGATGCAAATGGCATTTTATCTCAACTCGGCTCTGTGCTCTCCTCAGTGTTTATGATTAATTATCTCCTTTTTCATAAAAATAAATCATGTTAAAAATTAGGATCTAGGTGCTGGGGAGAAACTAAGCCCAGGTTTCAGGTCGATCTTGTTAATTTCAGCCTGAAATTGACACACTAATTAAAGAGCACCGTGGTAAAGCCGGAGCAGGCAAGATTATACCCAGCTCTTTTTTTTTTTTATCAGATCTACCTTATATTTTCCCAATTAAAAACTGCAAAAAGCAGTTTCATTGCCCCGGGATAAAAAATAAGGGCCCCCTTTCACAACGTCGGCCATCACTTTCTACCATCAGATTCATTGTGATGTATTAGATGCAATAAATTATCCCATGTAACAAAACATTGGGAGCTGAAAGGCAGATAATCTGGAAAGCAGAGATAAGGATTCATTATTCCAAATCATTATGAATCCAACGTTGCCTCTGACTTCTTTCTTAATCAGCTCCTCTGATCCTGGATATGTGAGCAGTACAGATAAGGAAAGAGTCGTTTATAATTCTCCACCTCGTCTAATATTTTAAAATAAAGTCAGAGGCAAGAAAACGCCATAAAACACTGGTGAGCAGGCAAGCGCCGAATGAAAAATCACTTCCATGTTATTATATCCACAGTAAGATTTAATTAAAATTCTCCACGTTCACGTGCTTTATTTTCAGATAGGATTTTTTCCCATCACGTAATAATTGATAGGAATTTGCAAACGGGGCTATTTATTTAGGGCGCCTGGGTGGAATAGTTCTTTTTTTTTTTTTTTTTTTAAAGATTTCCAGTCATTGCTTTGTGAAACTTTCATTTGAGACATCCATGTTCTATACCATCCAGGCCCCCACCACCTACTCACCCCCCAACCAGGCTGAGTTTTGGTCAAAGAACATAGGCAAAGTACCCGACCAGAAAGTTGAGTTTAATAAAAATGTTCTGTTGAAAAAGAAAAATGAAAGAACTGACTGTCCCCACGCTAGACATCTGTTTACTCCCTCCCAACACCCCACCGTACACATTTATAATAAAATAAATGTCAATGAATGGGCTTGAAAGAGTGGAACTTTTAAACCAAGGCTAATATTGAGTGTGTGTTTTCATCTGGCAGAGAGTGAACTTAGGTGAACTAAGCCAGTCTAAGGGTATACACAGGAAGGTAGACTAATGGAGAAGGGGAATGATGCTGTAGGCTGATAGGCAGGAGGAGAAAAGATTTTCTGTGTTTTAGGGAAAAGAAATGGGATGTGGGAAACCTGGAAGAATAAATATATGGTTCCTCCAGCCCTGCTCGGAACAACTCTAAGTGGTGGCACGTTCTTAGAAAGACTGGAGATTCTGCCAGCGATTATTTCTTCCTACGGGGTCTCCTTTTTCTTCATCCAACAGGTGAAGTTCCTATCTGTGCGGCCATCGCTGAGATCCGGGGACATAGTGTTTCCATTATCTGTTAGTCATTTACTGATCCATCTTCCACCGCCACATGCCCAGCGACTTCCCTTTATGTTTAAAATCCAATCAAATGCCTTAGCTTGTGGGGTTGTGGTCCAACCCACCACGGAATTGAAAGCAGTCGATGCTGGTGCCAATTAGAATGGCATGGTTGCCTCCAGGAAGAACCCCAGACCCAGCACAGTCCCCAGGCCCTGGAGCCACACAGAACACTTCTCCTCCTAGTTCAGCCTCTGAATGCCAACTCCAGGAAGGAGGATCACCTGCCCTGGGTTAACGGGCTAAAAGGCCGGTGGTATGTGCTGGGGGTGGATTGGGATGGTGAAGAGACAGGGGTGCAGGCACAGGTGAGCTGCCCCTGAGTGCCCTCTGTATGTGCCAGGGAGCTGGGTTCCTGCCTTCCAGTCCTGGGTACTCACCAAGCAAGGACATGTCAATAAAAAGGCTCATTTTTGAGTTCTGAAACCTTGGGAGGGAAGTCACTCTCTCTCCTTGGACTTGTTAAGATGGAGCCTCTCCCAAGCACCTGGGGATCCGAGGCCCCTCAGCTTTTAACACTGGCAGTTGCTCCTTGAATAAGGGAGGGTCTTTTTTTCTGTCTCTCATGAGCACAAGTATACACACACACACACACACACACAAGCACAGAGACCTGAACCACAAATCAGCAAGCCAGGGTGGCAGCTTTTAAAATTCAGAAAGTGACTTGTAGCTTCATTAAAGTCACATCTTTACCGTGTGCAGGGGCCAGTGTCCTCGAATCTCAAATTAATCTTTAGCCCCTCTGGATAAGTGACCAGCGTCTTTCCTTCACTTTGTTTACTTCTCAGGATAAATTGTACCCTTTCTTCACTGGCTGCCCACTCCCCCCAACATCAAATTTCACCCAGCCATCCTGGAATAATTCTCTCCTGGATTCCTAATTAGCAGCACTTTCCACTGCTAAGTCCATCAAGATGACAAGAAATGCCCAGCTGGTATTCTCAAAATCTTGCCCCTTACTGGACATTGAATTCAAAATCGGTTATATTTTAATTAAGTCCTTTGGATTTTTTTTTTTTTAAGCCCCAGTATCTTTGGTAGTCGAGTGTCCTTAAATTAAACCTTCTTTTGCTAAAGGTAGAATTGGGGCGACGGGGGTGATGTGTGCAAGCGGTCAGGTTTCTCCTTCCCTTAACCAGAGAGTCACTTTAAACCGGAGACGAGCAAGTGCCCGCGTCAGCAGAAAAGGAACGCGGGCAGGGGCCGTCAGACCGGCCGGAACCAGGCGGAGGGTGGCAGGCGCCCCCCAGGGACAGGGTGACGAGCGTGTGGGTGCTAGGGGTGACGGAGAGAGCGCGAGCCTGGGGTCGGCGGGGGCGTGGGTGGTGTTGCAGGGCGGGGATCCAGATGCTAAAGGTAAAAGGCTGGCAGGTTGGAGGTGACTCTGTGATGGGGAAGGGAGGAGATGAAGGGAGGAGACCCTCGAAAGGGCGCAGAAGTTAGAGGGGAGATGCAGAAACAGGCGAGATGGGGGGCACAGCTGACATCCAAGTCAAGGAGACAGATGTCGCCATCTGGGTGGCCGATGACCCTCCCGGGCCCGGGGGGGGGGGGGGGGGGCGGGTCTTGTTGCCCACAAGGCAGGAGTGAAGAGGAGCGAGTGGCCGGGGAACCCTGAAGGGCTCCACCCTCGGCCGCCCTCCGGGAACAGCCCGCGGTTCCCTGACTCCCGCCGGGGCAACAGGTTGGGGGAAGGAGTGACCTCTCCCTGACGCCCTCGAAAGGCGCAGCCGTGCCGACTCCGCGCCTCGGCGCCAGAGAACGTGGCTCTGCCGCTGGGTGGCGGCAGGCAGGAGGGCCAGGGCCGCCGGCGGGGGAGGGGCTGAGCCGTGACGCGAGGTGGACCTCGGAGCTTCCTCGGGGGCAGGGGGGCTCCCGGCTTGTCTCCTGGCCATCTGTGCAAACGATAAGACACCCCGCGCCCATCCCGCATGTGGCTTAAACCTGGACCCCGGAGGATGCTGAGCGAGGCGCAAAGCGGGGCGTGCTGTGTCCAGGTCCGGGGGCCTTGAGCGGCTGCAGGCAGGCTAGGATCCGAGGCGCAGGCAGTTGCCCTTCCCGGATCCGGCCGCCGGCCGCCGGGGCAGCGCTGGGCACCTGCCCGCCTCGGCGCCGCCCCACCTCTGCCCACTCATTCTGGCCCCGCTGACCAATGGCCTCGTCCTCGCCGTGGGGAACACTCACCCATGAACACTTGGAACCGTCACATCATGCCACTCCCTCCTACCGAACTGGTTCCAGCCCAAGAAACTTCTTGACTTCCTGGCCCAGCGGTGGACACATTTTCTTTTTTATTTCTCCCCAAAGATTGATTTATTTTTAAAGTCAGTCTCCATATTCCTGTTGTATAAATATTGTGAAGGGAAAACTCTACCTGTCAAAACAAATGGACGCTGACCTTTCTACCCCAATGTTTATGGAGTTTCGTTTTACTCTTGCAGAAATTTTATTCATGGCAGACTCCCTCTGTGGATTATTTTGATCTCCACCCCCCAGCCCCCTGCAGAAGTAGGGATGGTATAGGAGGGGGGCTCCTGAGGCTGAGGGCGGGAGCTTGTTCCCTCTGGTGGGTAGACGAATAAGATCATTTTCCTTCTAACATTTTATCTTCAGAGTGACCTCTGATTCTTGCTCCTTTGTCTCACTTTTCTAGAAGGTTAATTTCTCCCAGAAGTCTTTTTGGAAAGAGTTGGGACCCCTCGGGAGACTCTCCCCAAACTTTTACTTAGTGGGTGCACAAGTGCCGCTACTTCACATGTTTTATGGCCTCCATGAAGAGCTAAGTTGTAGCCAGCAAGCCCAGAGTGAAGTCACTGACCTTCCTGCTTTTCCTAACTTTCCCTGGCCAGCTGTGGCTAGAGGTAGTGGAAAGTGGATTGTATTCATTTTTGAAGCGTCAGCCTATACAGAGCCTGGTGGAACAGTCAGATGGAGGGGTGGCGGGTAGGGTCTGGGAGGCTGAGACCATGGCCTAAATGTGGCCATGAGGTTTACCTCCAGATGCTTTCTCTGGGTCTCCACTTCCAAAGTGGGAGGGAAACTCTTCAAAAGCTTTTCTATCTATGGTTGCTGGTGACCCAGTCCACACTCCTAGTGACATTTACAGTGTTAATTCCAGCCCCGCCAGAGACAGTGGACTTTGTAGGCACCAGGGGGCTGGTCACATTTCAAACAGTCTTTCCTCATTCCCCCAGCTCTGCCGGTGTCACTTACTCCTGATGTGCGGCGTGCCTGTTTGCAGAAGGGGGGTGAAATTCATTCCTCCCTCAGCCTCTCTCCCTCCCTTTCCCTCTTCGCAACCCGGAAGAGCTCTGCTCTCTACAGTGAGCAGGAGGCGGGGGGAGGGGGGTTCCTAGGAAGGATGCACATCACCCTGGTTTTAGTTCTCGCTGGAAGCCTGCGTGAGATGCCGTAAGCAGCTGGGGCGGCGAGGACCGCGGCAGCGACAACAGTGGTCAGGTCTGCCTATCATTTCTGCCTTCAGATCTCCAGCAAGTCAGGAAAAAAACAAAACAAAACAAAACAGCTGGCGGCGGAGAGCAAGCTACCCAGGTTAGTGAATATCACTATCTTCTGTCTCTCGCTCTGCATGGGCTTTCCTTGCTTCACGTGGAGAGAATTAACAGGCAGTCTCCGCTCCAGAAGAACAGCTGCCCCTTGAAGAAAATGAACTAGACCCCAGTCCTTGTTCTTTCTGGTCCCTGGAAATCTTTGACTTTCTGCAATGACCTTGGGAGAGTGTGGTGTGTGCATGTGTGCCTGTCCATGTTTGGAGGAAAGAGCCAGTAGAACTAGGCATGTGGAGAAAAAATTAAGCAGAAAAATAGGAGAGGATGGTAAGTCTCGGGAAGGGATGGATATGTTTTCCTCTTCAGGGAGGGCAGAGGGTTGAGGAAAGAACCAGTCTGAATGAGCAGCTCAGCCTTCTCCCCAAGGTGGCTGTGGAGTGTCAATTTCATGTTTATTTCCCTCTGCCCACAAGTGCCCCATTAGGCTCATTGTCTTTGAATACAATTAAAGAAACAGCTGTGGCTGTGGGTTGAAAGTTGGAACCCAGATGTGTGAGCATCTGACATCCCCTGGGGAGCTAGTGGCTGGCAGGCACCTTTGATTCCAGAAGCACCCTAAGGTGGGTGAGAAAACCGAAGCCTGGAGAGGGTGCTAGGGAACTGAAGAATGGCAGGGGCAGAGGGAACTAGGATTCTACTTTCTCCAGGGACATTGGACCAACAGACCTCCAAGAAGTCACTCGTTGGGAAGCAGTTCCCAGTGAAGACAGATAACGTTACAATGCAAGGGAAGTTGCATTCTCAGAAAGTATCTGAACAGGAGAGTATCTGAGCACAAGAGTTGCTTTTATTCACCTTTCTTTCCTCTCAGACACTGTGGGGTGCTTGGGAAGTGGACATGGGTAAGTCTGTCCTGAGCAGGGATGGAAAGGAGTCTAACCTTCAGGATCTCCGCTCCGCTGGGTTCCCAGTTCACCTGTGCTTTTTGTCTTCTTGCGTCACCCACATTAACTCGAGTGCTGGGGTTCTAGGTGGGGGTTGAGGAACTTTAAAGGGACAAATAATAATAAAGTAACATTTGTAGCCCTTTCATCCCTTAGTGCTTGTGGCAGAAAAGGTGCGGGGAGGGCGGCTGTCGGTTGCATGACAGGCTTGAGGTAGTGGGGTACCAGCCAGGCTGGTAGAGTCAATCCAGGAAGGGTCCTGGTTAGGAGATGCTTGCAGGACCAAATGGCTGGTCATGGGGAGTAGGCTCACCATTAAACCTTTAAAATGTGTGATCCTGAGGAAATGAATTGTTTGCTGCCCATCTGAATCTGGGGTGGGATTCAGCGCCCAGGGCAGACAAATCAAGACCCAGGTGGGTGTAGGGTCTTAGGGGCCCCCGTACCAATTTCCTGGGGCCAGGCAGGAGGCCCAGCCCTCAGCGTTGTCCCGCCAGGCCTCAGGTTCCTAGCTGGAGAAGTCAGCTGGGGTCTGAGAATCTGGCTGAATGGCTCTCTGGACACAAGCCCCACACCGCACCCCGCCCCTCCATGCACATCCTCCCATCTACACTAGAATCTCCACCAGTCCTGGGGAATCAGAATTGGGGTTGGTCTTTTCCTGCCAAAAGCCGGAGACTGGGAAGCTGCCTTTTGCTTTATTTGATGTGGCCATCCTGCCTTTTGCCAACGATATATGAGGTGTGGGTGAGTCCGGGGGTGCAGTAAAGAAAGGGGAGTGGGCGCCTCTAGGGCGCATCAGCGGAGCCTCTCTAAGGCGACGCCCAGCAGCGCAGGGCCACCCAGAGAGGTCGGGAATGCGGCAGGGAGCCGGGTGGCTGAGAGCCGCTTTCTCGGAGGTTAAGGCAGTACATGCCGGGAACCGCGGGAGGTCCTGAGAAGGCCGTGGGGCTGAGTCCGAAGGCCCAGCCCTGTCCCGCAGCAGGCTATTCTAACCATTTCTGGGCTGCGTTCAGGTGTGGACTCCTAGTCCGAAGGCTTTCGCGCAGAAAAGTGCATCCTTTTGTGGTACGTCTTTGTGTGCGGACCAAATATTTCTGATCAACTCTTTTTCTTAATGGTGGGAGTAACTAGTGATTGCTTTACCCACTGCAGGGAGCGGGCCAGGGGAGCCCCAGATTTGAAGTCCGGATCTCCCTTTTTGCTTCGGGCAGCTGGGACTAGAGGTGGTGGCGGGGATGCGGCTGTTGGAAGGACCAGAAAGAAACGTGGCCCAAGGCGCTGGAGCGGAGTTCTCCCTGGGTGTCCGTCGCTGCGGGTGTGCTGGTACACGTGTGCGGTTGCAGTTTTGTTTTATATAACAAATTGCTTGGGGTCCGCGAGGTGGGGGCAGCGGAGAGCCTAGCGCGAGCCGGGCCCGGAGGGGAGAGGCGGCGACTGGGTGAAGTGTGAACCCCTGAGAGCCGGGGAGCCCCCCAGATTTTACCCGGAGGTCTCTAGCGTGTCCAAGGAAGACGCGGACACTTGGTGCGTTTAGAAGCTCGCCTCTGCTGACTCCTGGTCGGCACAGATTACCTTTCTCCATTTCCCTGTCCGGGTCATGACGTCCCCAGCCCTCAAAGCGCACTGTCATTGTTCAGCAATCAACACCCCAGTTTTCTGGCAACTCTAGAAAAGTAAAAAACACAGCAGCCCCAAGAGAAAGCCCTCCTCTTCCTGAAATGTCAAAATGAAGTGGTCGGAGGAGAGTTGGCCGAGGCTAGCGCCGGGTTCGGGGCTGGCCCGGGGCTTCTAAAGGTGCGGGGCGGTGAGGCAGCTGCGACAAAGCGGGGACACTGGGAGGCGAAGGGAGATGGAGCCGGCGCCCCCCAAATGCGAGGGCCTGGAGTTGACGTGGGTGGATGCCTCACGCTGACTCCTTCCTCGCCTGCGGGGCGGCTGCTCCCTTCCCTGGGTGTCTCGAAGGCTTCAGCCGTAACCTGAGGACGCCACACCGTGAGAGCTTGGGTTTAGGCGCTGCGGGCGCTTTAGAAAGTCACTGGTGGTGCTGGGTGGGACACGCGGCCTGTGCCCGCGGACACACCGCGGGGACCTGCTGGAGCACCCCCCATCCTTTCCCTTCTCTCTTGGTTCCACCTGTCTTCTAGACCCCTAAAGCCAGGAGGGAGGGAGTGGTCGGAGGTGCCCCCTTCCTGCCGGGTGACTCGCAGGCCTTTCGATCCACCCCATCAAGGGGAAATCTTTCTCACCCATCCAGCCTGGGGGCTCCCCCCGTGGCCAACCCCTCTGACATGTGCATTGGTAAACTCGAAAAGAGAAATCCCCTCTCCTCCCCCCCTTTCCTCTACACCCCTACCCACCCAATTTTTATCTAGCTACCATCAGGGTTTTTCTCAACCGGGGAGAAAAGCGTAGCTTCACAAGGAGGGTCAGGATCCCTCGAAGCTGGAGGGCCCGGCCTGGCGCTGGGGGCGGGTTCTAGGGGGGCGGGTAATCTTCTGGCTTATCTTCTCTCGGACTTCTCTGGTAGCCCGTTCTGGCCCAGGCGGGTTTCTTTCGAGTTTTAAACGGTGATAGATGAATAAGCGAGGAAAAAAAAAAAAAAAGTAAATCTAAACCACATACCATCCCCAAAGGGCTGGCTCATTTTCCTGGGCTTCCTGGGCCTGGGCGGGTGGGCGTTGGAGCCGGGAGAAGCAATGCGCGAGCCGCGAGCGCTTTTCGCCTGCGTTCTCGCGGGTTTCCCCCTTGCTGCTTCTACTTCTAGCATCTTTCCTTTGCCAGTCTATTTTGGGATCCCCTTTATTCTGCGTCCCTGCTGGCTAGCTGTATTTCATTTGAACAGCACCGTCAGCACTGCCCACCGCCTGCTTCTCTCCATCATCCTGTGACCCCACTGTCCACTTTCTGCATTTCAGTTCATGCGGGAAAGAGAAAGGGGGCTTGAGAGGCGGCAGAGCTGGAGATGTCGTGTAATATGTGTTTAGCCTGCGCTGTCTCGGACGCGGCGCCCGAGCGGGCTCCCCCGCCGTTTCGCTCGCGCAGCCGGGCCTGGCGGTGGCGCCTTGAGCCGTGTCCCCCGCGTAACCCTCTTGCCCGGCAGCCGGCGAGCTGTTTATACAGCTTTACCTGTGCTATTCTCGTATCCAGTAGAAATCCTCGCTCGGCCACGGTAACCTAATCCGAGGGCCGAGGCAGGGAAGGGGGTGGCGAGGCGTGCTCGGTGAAGAGCGAGGTGTGTACGCGCGAGAAGGGGGTTCTCTCCTTTGCCCCTCCTTCCCCGATGGGGATGGAAACTGGGATGGTTCGGGTGATCGAGATGGGGGTCCGAGGGCTAAGAAGGAAGGAGGCCGTTTTCCACGTCCCTGTCCTGTTTGCTTTTCTCCCTCTAACAGGTAATCGGGGACCCAAGCCGGACGCGTGCTGCCTGTAGGCGCGGCGGTTCCGGGGGCGCCCCGCGGGGCTAGCGAGACCCGGGACGGGATCCTCCCAGTCCAGGACTAGGGTGAAAGCTCTCACTCCGCTTTCAACTTGCCCCTGGAGAACTCCCACATCTAAGGCTAGACTGGCAAGGCAGGGAGCCGGCACTTAACCAGATCTTCCCTGCAGGGCCAGCCACTTCTTCCAGAGCGCCGCAGCCGGCGCACGGAATCGAATTAAACGCCTCTTGGCGCTTATTGTCTCTCGCTAATTGCTCCAACAATGGCCACTATAAAAATGGAGACACCCAATTAAAGGCCTTGCCGGACCGCGCTGGGCTCCCGGCGACGAACTGGCCACCGGCCTGGGGCTTGCAGACCTCCTGGGCGCGAACGGGACTGGTGAGGGGCGCTGGCGCCAGCCTCGGCACCTCTGGCCTCCACTTCCTCCCCAGACGCACAACGATCGCGGTCGGTTCACACCATTTTTATTGACCGATCGCAGCCCAGGAAGATTGATCGAGCTGGAAGGGACTTCTCCTCCCCCAGCCCCAGCTCGCCAGGGCCTAGGGGCTGCACTGCAGTTTTTGGCCTTTGCTGTGGCTCTGCGCCCTCCCTGCCCCCCAGCCCCGCAGGTTCCCGGCCTCATTTCTGTCTTCAGCGGCGCGGCCGGGTCCGCCCAAGCCGGCGCCGCGGCTCCGGGGGGAGGGACGCGGCGGCGCGGCCGGGCTCCGCTTCTTTCTCTCGCTTGCAAATATTTGCTGCCTCGCTGGAAATCCGACTATATCGCGCGCGCTCCGCTTGCAAAGTCCTTAAGTAAACACGCTCAAATGACCGCCCCAGGCGGCCCGAGGCACGCTCACTCCCCCTGCACGGGATTAGTAACTTTATGACTTCGACCCCGAGGCTGGCTTTTCTGGTTACCCTCGGTGGGCCGCGCGCGGGCGCCCGGGGCCGCTCTCCAGACACCTCGGCCCCGCGGAGCTCGCCTGGACGCGCCTGTCGCCAGGCTCGGGTGGGTGACGCTGGCCACGTGGATCTCCGCTCTCTGGGTCCTGCGACCCCAGGGGTGAGCCTGGGGCGGGGGGCACGCTCCTCCTCTCTACGCTACGGGCTCTGGCTCCTTTGCGGGATTGGGTTCCCCACTTGGATCCGATGAGAGCGTCTGAGCTCCCGGGAGGGCGGGTGGGAGGGACCTCAGCTGGAGGGCATGTGTTTGGGAGTGTGTGTGTGTGTGTGTGTGTGTGTTGGGGGGGGGGGGTCCCAGCTTACCCCGACCGAGGAGAGAAAGGAAGGCTCCATTTCTTACCCTTTCCCCAAGAGGGCACACACACCCCGCTCAACTTGACGCCTGAAGCAGCCGCTTCGAGGCCTGGCGTTTCAGATAGGCCAACCGGCTCCCGCCGCCCCACGCTCAGCCCGGGTACCGGTTCCGGGCGACCGGGGATGGACGGTAGACGCGCGGTCGCCGTCTCGGCTCCGGGATGCTCGCCCTAGGGGTCCCAGGCATCCAGACCTCGGCCAGCCCCTTGCCCTGGAGAGGGAGGCCTAGCGCTCTGCAGGAGCCCAGGGCCCTGCTGCGGCGGCGGCGGCGGCGGCGGCGGCGGCGGCGGCGGCAGCATCCTTCTAGGTCTCCACCTCGCTTCCCTGACCCGAGCTCCGCCGGCCGCTCCCGGGGAGGAGAGGAGGGACGGGGGCTCTCTAGACCGGTCCGGGCCGGGGTCCTGGATAGGAGCCCGGGACGGGGAGCAGGGGGGGCTTCAGATCTGCAGGAGGGCGCTGAGGCGTTTCCGCAGGAGGCTGGGATTAGCTTTGCGGGCTAGGGCAGAGGGGGGCTCAGTACCACCTTTTCTTCCCTTCACCGGGCCTCGAGCCCCCACGCTCCCCCCGTCCGCCCTCAGAGGAGGAAGCCCGGCCTGCATTTGCCCGCGAGGCAGGTCAGGCAGGCGCCGGGCCTGGCCTAGACTCCCGCAGCCCGGCTCTCCGCCTCAGGCCACGCGCCGCAGCCTCTCTCCCGCCTGGCTCCCTTCCCCCTTCCTTCCGCGTGGGTCCTGGGGCCGACCTCGGCCCTCCCTGCTCGGTAGACCCCTCCTCTCCTTTTCCCTCCCCCCAGCTCTGTGCTCCTGGCTCTGGGGTTGGGCCCGTGACGTCAAACCCAGTGTGGCGTCGGCGAGACTGGCCGGCGCGGGCCATCAAAAGAGCAACGTCCTCTTTCCCAATTACCCACTGTCAGTCCGGGAACAGGGGCGGACCGGCTGGGAATTAAATGTTAAATACCCCCTACAGGCTGGCTCCATTACACCGGGCACCCAGCCGCAGGCCCCCACTCCTCTCTGCCAGCTCCAAACCACCCAGACCAAGAAGGGGCCTTCGAGATCTTTTATTTTTCCAAGGGTTGGGGGTGGCTCTTCAGGTCAGTGCAGCCAGACTTGGTGCTCGTGATTTAATTAAAATGAATAATACCTCCCCCCAAAGTTTGAGCATTATCAGAGGCGCCACTACACCGGAAGGCCTCCTTCTCAGGGATATTTTCTCTTTGTCTTTTAAAATCGGCTTTAGCCTCTGAAGTTAACGTTTTCAAGTCCTGGCGTCAGCAGCGTCTCTTTCCGAGGATGGGTCCCTTTTATTTCCTGGACTTTCAGGTCTTGGCGCAGAGGACCAAAGAGCTCCGTTTGGTATTTTCCGCGTCGCTTTGAACTGGGGTCCGGCTAGTGTCGGCGGGTCCTAGATCAACGCGCAAAGATGCCCTTTTCTTTTCTTTTTTTCCGCCTCTGCAGCCATCCTTAAGCTGAATCTCGGGACTTTTAGCAACAATGTGTATGAGTCCGTTGTCCTTGTTTATGGAGCGGTTTCCGGTGAATGTTAGAAACTAAATAATTAAAAGGTTTGGAGAGCGCGGTGAGCAGGAGAGGCTGCCAGCTTGACTGGCCCTAGAGAGACGTGGTCAGAATGAAGGAAAATCGATGCTCCTTTACTGGGCCGCCCTAATAAGCAGGGACTAAGTGGGCTCAGGAGAAACATGGGGAGGGGGGTTAATTTAGGGACTTTCTTACCGTTTCGTGTCTAGAAACTCAAGCTGATGTTTCTAACAAACATCTAACAAACGTCAGCTTTAAGAAAATGGAGACTCAAGAAAACTTCCACGTCAGGAAGAGCCACGTTTCCACTATTTCTTCCAAATGAAATTTGTTAGTCTTTCTACGAGGATTGTATATTAAAAGCAGGACAGCCCCCCCCCCCCACCCCCGCCCCATACACACACCGAGTTAAGGTTGAATATGGATGGTTTTCTTTCACCGCAAGGAAGGAATCCTCTAGCACTTACTTTCAGGGATGGTCTCTTCTATGTTGACTTTTTTAGGTGTATTTGTAGGGAATTGTCACGGGGTGGGGTAGAGAAGCGAAGAGGGAATAATGCCTTCCAATTGAACCCCAAATCAAACTGTCAGTACCGTCCGTGGGAAAGCCTGCGGGAGAACCCACGCTCTCTCCTTGCACACATTGCCCTGAGGGGAGCCGCGGGTGGAACCTTGAGACTTCGCTTCCCGCCCGACTCTAGCACACCCGGGCCGCTTTCTGGGGCCAGACGGCTGCAGCAGCCTGAGCGCCGCTAGGGGATGCAGTGGCTCAAAGCACCGAGACCGGCCGGGGAGGTTGCAGCCCGCGGGGCCGTCCAATCGCGGCCGCGCCGCAGCCTCGCGCGCTGATTGGCCCCTTCTCGGCCCCGCCCCGGGCGCCCCGCCCCTTCGCCGGGCTGTCTCTGATCTCTGCTGCCTCCGCCCGAGGCTGCGAGGCCGGACCCAGCGAGTCCCGCGAGCTGCGGGGCCCCGGGGAGGTCGCCGCAGTCCTGCCCGGCGGCCCGGGTGGGGGCCGCAGGAGGGGGCTGGGGAAAAACGCCGGGAGCGGGAGTAAATAGGGCTCTGGGCGGGGAAGAGGGAACAAGTTGGGTAACCGGAGCAAAGACCCGAGTGCTTGGGGAACCAGAGATTCTCGCCTCCCCCCCTTTTCATCCATCACTATTGTTACTCTGGTCAAAAGCACGCATTGATTACGAATATTAGGTCTGGAAGGGACAGCTGCAACAGCTGAGACATTCTTGCCAGGGGCTTGTGAACGCCAGAGGCTGGGCAATGTACACCACGACCACCAAAAAGTTGCCACCGACATTTCAATCAAAGTCACATTCCGCCCCGCCCCCGACCCTCCCTTGACCCCCCAACTCTCCCCCGCCCCCCCCCCCAGTTCCTCAATTTCTTAGGCAGTTCTCAAGAGACGCATATCTCCATGTATTCTGACATTACATTTTTTTTTTTCCTGACCACTTTTACTTGCAGAGACCTCACATCAATAAACGACCCAATACCTTGGAATGAATGCAAAAAAAATGTTTGCTCATTTAAAAAGTCCGAAAAAGAAGGGCCGTCTGTAGAATAAACTTCATGAATGGGGCAAACCGGTGTCCCCGGTACGGAATAATCCATCGAGCCGGAATGAATTGGCAGGAGCCGGAGCCACATTTAAAGGGCCAGAGCGCGTATTCCCTCCTGCCCGCCCCCTCCGCCCCGAACCCCCTGGCGCGCCTAGCCCACCCTCCCCGCGGCCCCTCCGCCCGGGCTGCCCTCCGCGGCGCCCCTTTCCGGTCAGTGGAGGGGCGGGAGGAGAGGTGGGGGTGGGGGGGTGAAGTCCTGAGCGGGTTTGGGTTGCAGTTTCCTTGTGCTGGGATCCTGTCCCCTCCTCGCCAGCGCCAGGCTCCTCCCCCGGCGGCGCGGATGACACTAGAACCTCCTTAAGTTCCGTCGCGCCACAGCTGTCTGCGAACACTGAGCTGCCTGGCGCCGTCTTGATACTTTCAGAAAGAATGCATTCCCTGTAAAAAAAAAAAAAAAAAAAAAAAAAAAAAAAAATAGAGAGGGAGAGAGAGAGGAAAAGAGAGAGAGAGGGACGGCGAGCGCGCGAGGCAGAGCGAGCCACGCAATCTGACCGGGCAGTTTCTGCTCTCCCGGTCGCACGCCTCCTTCTCTTCCTCTCTGCTCCTCGCTACCCAGGTTGGTACTGGCGACTTTTTTTTTTTTTTTTTTAAACTTTGATTTGTTTTCTCTCTCCATTTGGGAGAACTTTAAAGCACGGAAAACTCAACCCTCCTCTTTCGGGGAGTTTCTGGAGGCTGGAAAGTCGGTCCTGGGACCTGGGTCCCCGGAGGGAGGGAGCTGTCGTTCAAGTGGGAACCGCTCAGTCAGTCCCGGGATCCCGGGAGAGCCAGGCAGCTGGGGATGCGCTTGGGAGACGTCGGGTCCTTCGCTGCCTCCCGGTTTTCCGAGCTCCGGAGGGGGCGTGCGCGAGTGCGCGCGTGTTAGCGTGTCCCGGGGGCGCGGGCGCGGGGCAGGACGGCTTGGGGGGAGGAGATGCCACTTCATAAACTCAGGTGCTAAGTACTTAGGATCTCATCCAGGTCTCCCCTTCTCTCCTTTGCAGGTGGCCCAGAAAGACTCAGTCTTGGAGCCGCCGAGGAGCCCCCGGTGAACAGGAGCCTCACTTGCAGAATTCTAGCCAGTCCTCGCTCCCCTTTTACAATTTGGCCCGTTTTTGTCCTCCCGTACCTAATTTTGGGAATTTCTTTTTTTTTTTTTTTTCTTCCTCTTCTTCTCTTTGCTAAACTACCCCGCAAAGATTTATTTTTTAAAAAAAATCTCACTTACTCACCTTTCCTTCCCAGCTTTCCCATTCCCCCACTGAAAACAAATCCTTAAACGACCCCCGCCCCTCCGACGGCAGGAGCACCTGCGGAGCCTCGGAGCCCCCGACCGCCCTCTCTCTCCGCGCGCGGGTTCCGGGCCCGGCGAGAGGGCGCGAGCGCAGCCGGGGCCATGGAGGTGACGGCGGACCAGCCTCGCTGGGTGAGCCATCACCACCCCGCGGTCCTCAACGGGCAGCACCCGGACACTCACCACCCGGGCCTCGGCCACTCCTACATGGACCCGGCGCAGTACCCTCTGCCCGAGGAGGTGGATGTACTTTTTAACATCGACGGTCAAGGCAACCACGTCCCGTCCTACTACGGAAACTCGGTGAGGGCCACTGTGCAGAGGTATCCTCCGACCCACCATGGTGAGTGCGCCCTGAGTGCGAGGACCACCCCTCCCCCGACCGGCTGTCCCGGCTCCCCGGGTCGGGGAGACAGGGAGGGACCAGGGGGTGGGGAGAGCCGGCCAAAGCGCCCCCCAAGTGCCGCTGCTGCTCCATTTAAAAAACTGGGGCCCGGAAATGGGCGAGGAAGGCGTCTCGATCGTCGCTAGAGTCTGTTTTTCAAAACAGTCGCAGCAGGCGCCTTTGCGCGGCTGCGGCCCGGGGGCCTGGCGCTCACCTGGCGGGCGCCGCGCGGCAGCCCTCTCTCCCCGCGCGGCCGCGGCTTTTGGGGCCTGGGAGGTCCGGGGCGCCGGGAGAGCCGAACCTCCGCCTCCGCCGGTCACCGTTCCCCAGGCCGGGCCTCCGGCGCGGGCCAAACTTGGCTGGGGCTTAGTTCTTTCTAGGGGCTTCGCACCCCCATTTATCCAGTGGTTCTCTCTCGGGGGCTTCTGCCGGCGTGCCTCGGTGTGTTTCTCCAGCACATTTCCAGAAGGGCCCAAGGAATGTATTTATTCCCCTCGCTGTGTTTCGGCCTTTCCCTAAAACTAGTGCATTTGGTTTTTAGGCATATCTCCTGACTCCTAGGCTCCGAGGAAGGGGATTCTGGTGCTTGACCAGGTTTTGGTAGTAAAACTACCATTTTAAGTTTGAGATGTTTGGGATTTCCTAGATTCCCGCCTGCACAGAATTTTCCTGCGTCTATGCTTTTTGGTTGCCTCCTTGCCTGCTCCCGGCAACTCTTGCCTTTCTCTCTCCTCCTGCCTGCAACTGACCCATAGGGTCCCAAAGAAGATTTAGGATCCATCAGGGTTTCCTTCTATGAATGCAATTCCAGTATTTTCTTTTTTCTTTCTCTTTTCATCTTGAGAAGTTCGGGGGAATTCTGAAATGGTAAAGAGAAACCCAGCCCTATGTAGTTGAGGGGGAAAGCTTTCAAACTTTCCATCTGTAAGTGGGTTCCCAAAGAAAAAGTAAGAGCAACATTTTAGGTGGAGGAACTGTGCGTTGCTCTCCTGGAGATCCGCCCTGGCTGCCCTGCTTAGGTCGCAGGGCTGGGACTGATGACAGAGCCCCTGTGGGAGCCGGCGTTCTCACTCTGCTGTCACCAGGCTTTAAACAATTGTTTCTGCAGAGGGGGTGCTCTTTGCCCTCGTTCTGTGCACATCAGCAGTTAAGTGGAAATGAGGTAAATGCAGCCTTAATATTATTTACTATACGACTTCCTGCATAATGTGAAGCATGACCCTCAGTGTTCAGAGAACTCTCCTTCCCCCTCATCTCCCCTCCCCTTCCTCTCTCTGAAGATTTTAGTTTCAGTATTGTTCTTAATGGTTAAATAGAATGTCAAACGCTGAGACAGGTACTGGATTAAAAGATCAATAAGTGTGTGGATTTGCACTTGCCGTGTAGACTTACCCCTCTCAGAGTGTCTTTTGGTCTGAGTTAGGGCTGCCTTATGGCTCTGTATTTTAAAGGAGGGCTCAGTTTACTGCGTATGAGTGAAATAGACACAGAAACTGGAATTTTGTGTCTCTGGGGCTCAGGTGAAAATTCTTATATTACCCTGGTGGAATCACAACCTTAGGGTTGAGATGGGCCTGGTTGTTTTTTTTTTTCAGTAGGATTTGGGAGGGTGACAAAGGCAGACAAAAGTGCCATCCCAGGGTCTAGCCTTGGAAACTTTCTCCAAAAGCCTGAGCAATTAATTTTCCTGCAAATCTCATTTCAGGCCTGGTCATTTATAAGCCAGCAGTGAAGTAGGGGTACATGGAAGTCACCCTAAAATGGTCCTTCCCCTCTCTTCCAAGCCTTATCCTTCCTGCTCTGGGCCTGGGCGGCTGGGTCCGAGTGTCCTTCTGGTTTTGAGTGGTCCTGCAGCCAGGCTCACCCCTTTAGGCCTCATCCCTCACAGCCCACCCTCTTATCAAGCTGCCTGGGATTAGGTCTAGGCTAGGGGCCGCTGGGTCATTGAAGGAAACCAATAAATCAAGTCAGGTTCCAGAGAGGGACCTCGGGGCTGTGATTTAGAAAGTGTATCTGGAGAGGCCAAGAAAGCCAGGGCCCCTTCTTGCTCCATCGCAGCAGGTCTCAAGGGTCAGATGTAGGCCCTTGATTCCCTGGATCTGGTGGGACCTTGGTGTAGGAGACAGGGGTGAAAGGGGTGTGCTGGCCCAGGTACTGCTGGGGCCAGTCTGTGTTGAGGTTGTCCTGCTGCCGGGGTGAGGGGGGGGCAGGGGTGGAGGGCACGAACGCCCCCCAGTGCCTTTGGGGGCTGCTCTCACCTGCCTGTGTCTCTCTCTGGCCCCTTCCCTCCCCTACAGGGAGCCAGGTGTGCCGGCCCCCTCTGCTGCACGGATCCCTGCCCTGGCTGGATGGTGGCAAGGCCCTGGGCAGCCATCACACCGCTTCGCCCTGGAACCTCAGCCCCTTCTCCAAGACGTCCATCCACCACGGCTCCCCGGGGCCCCTGTCGGTCTACCCGCCGGCCTCGTCCTCCTCCCTGTCGGCGGGGCACTCCAGCCCACACCTCTTCACCTTCCCGCCCACCCCGCCGAAGGACGTCTCCCCAGATCCATCCCTGTCCACCCCGGGCTCCGCCGGCTCGGGCCGCCAGGACGAGAAGGAGTGCATCAAGTACCAGGTGCCGCTGCCCGACAGCATGAAGCTGGAGTCGGCGCACCCCCGAGGCAGCATGGCCACCCTGGGAGGGGCGGCGGCCTCGGCCCACCACCCCATCACCACCTACCCACCCTACGTCCCCGAGTACAGCTCTGGACTCTTCCCGCCCAGCAGCCTCCTTGGGGGCTCCCCCACTGGCTTCGGGTGCAAGTCGAGGCCCAAGGCGAGATCCAGCACAGGTAGGAACCTTCTCTCCCCCAGAGACCCTTCCCCCCTTGCCCCCCAGCCCCCTTCACAATCTGAAATCCCAGGCAGGGACGAGAGAGCCGCCTTCCCAGTTCTTCCATGGGGAGAGAAGGATGTGTGTCTTGTCTCGGTCCTGTCTTCAGAGCAGAGGGCAAGTGGGATCTGGTTGAAAAGGCCCCCTTAGAGCTGGAGAAGGAAAAAGATAAACAAAAACAAAGCCCCATCTCCTGCTTGTCCTGCGGGGGTACTGGTGGGTGCTGGCGGTAACCTGTAGTCAGTTTGCAAGCCCAAATGGAAGGCGAGGGAATAAATCTTTAGTGTTTAATGCTAAAACGAAACCTCCTGAAACCCAAACAAAACAGGTCCCTCCTCTGACCCCCCTGGCCTCTGTGTCCTGGCTCTCTCCCTCTGCTCAGCTCAGAGGGGGTCAGGCAGTCACCGGAGGACAGCCCTTGACACAGACATGTATAAATAAAGTATGTGTATATTTTTCGTCGGGGGCGGGACCCTGGCAAAAGCAGGACACACATTCTCTGCGTGGCAAAGGGGGCTCGAATCCTGACTTCTGGGTAGAGAGGGGAGCTCCGCCCTGGGGAAGCGGTTCAGTGACGATCAGAAGGACTTGTTACCTGCAGTGTCTTCGGCTACTACGGGGAGCCCATTACTAGGCAGGGGCAGGAAGGTGTCTGACGACCTACTCCCCGATTGATCTGAAGCCAGAGGGGTTAGGAAGGACGGAAAAAGATTCCCCAGGTGCCTGTCTCTGCTTTCTCTGCTCATCTGCTTACAGAAGAGCACCCTTCCCGCCGCCCCCCCTAAAATTGAGCTGCATGTGTGGTGTAGAGGCTGGCATGAAAGGAAATGCAAAGCCCACACAAAATATTTTTTTTTTTGTTTTAAAAATAAAATAATCCACTACCCATGTCGAAGTGGCTGAATCAGAGTTGGGGGTTCTTTGAGATGCCTTTTCAACGTATTCCTTTTTTTCCAAGATGGTTTTGGGAAGATTGGCGTGTCTCTTTGGGAAATATCCATTTCAGAGTAGGTGTCTGTCCTGGTCTGTCCTAACTGGCTACCCTCCCCAGCCAGTCTCTCTACAGACTCTGTAGACACTGAAGTGGTGGAAATCGCTTGTCTTTTCTGGATGAGACAACCAGTCTTGAAACAGAGCTTGCAAAACCCGGGTTTAGAAAACTTCCGAGCGCGAGGGCTATGGGCGCCCCAGTGACCATGAGATCAGTTTCCAGGGTTTTTTTTTCCAGGGTGACATTCACTCCGACTGCCTGGGCAGGACTGTCTCTATTTAGTTGATATGTTTCAGCTAATCCAATTATTTTCAGACTGCTGCACGCGACAGTTGCATTGTTTATCCCGAGCCAGGAACTTCACTAGAGCCCGGATGCGGTTAGGCTGACAGAAAAACTCAGACCTGCATGTTCAGTACATGAAAGTCGGCCGAGGGAGAGGGAGGCGGCGGGAGGAAGGGAGGACAGGCAGGAAAGCGGGGAGCGGAGGGTCCCCCGAAGCGCAGAGGGGGAGGTTGTTGATCAAGGCTGGACGGCTGCTGGCAATAAGAGCCAAACCTGTGCAGTTTTGAGGTCAGGGTGGGATTTTTTTTTTTAAAGTTCTCTTTTCTGGTAGGGCTGAAAAGTTGGGGGGAAGATCGTGGTCTCTGAGGCTGGGGTGGTGGTTTGTGTGGGGGGGAGGGGACAGAGTGACTTTTCCAAATGCCTTTGGTCCTCTGCCCTCATTTTGGAGTTTGATTCCCCACCCCCCCACCCCCCACTCTGTTGTGCGCACCTTGAGCCTGTCTTTGTCACTTTCCTGGAGACTTGGGACATTGGGGAGTGGTGGGGGAGAGGGTTGTGGTTTCCCTAAACCAGAACCAGGGGCACCTATATACCTATTTTCTTTTTTTGGGTTGGGGAGAGAGGAGAGGAGCCGATTTAAATTTGGCTTTTGACTTCCTCCTCCCTATTGCTTTCTCACAGTTTGAGAAAAAAAAAAAAATCCTGGGCCGCACACCTGGGCAGCGAGGGAGTTGGGACTTTCGGGAGTGTGGTGCATGCAGGGGAAGTTTCCAGACTCCTAAGGAGGGTAGAAGGGGTGGGAATTCCTGAGAAGGGGACTCTCTTGGTTTTTAGTGGTTGCTTTTTTTTTTTTTTTTTTAATTTAACCTCTTCTTCACAATCGCCTGAAGGAGGAGCCCAGAGAAGAGAGGGTTGTCGCATTTTGGAGAAACGGTTGAGCTGTGGTTTAGAGCACCTATTGCTTCTAACGCCCGGGCTGTCGGGCTGGGATGTGTCTTTGCAAACACGAGACTATAAGCCGTTTTTCTTCAGCAGGGGAGGGGGGGACCAATTCTTAGCTCTCCCCGGCTCCCCTCCATCATGGGGCGTGCCACTCCCCCCTTTTTCCTCTGCAATATCCGTACCACTTTCCATCTAACTCCAGGCTCAGGCTTACAGTCAGAGGCAGAGGGGTGTCTGAAAATGGCTGTTGAATGCTAAGAGGCCTGCGGTTGTCACCTTAGCGCGAGGTGTCTGTCTGAGCTGCTCACACTAGGCACTGAGCGCGGAGAAAGAGAGCAGGAGACAGTCAGGGCCTCCCTAAGGAAAACTGGTTGTTTGCTGAAGTCACAGATTAGAGGCAACAAGGAGAGAAGGAAAAAAAAAATAATAAGAGAAAACCAACACGAGGCAATCGCGAACTTGCCGAGTGAATCAAGACAGAAAATTGCTCTAGTGTGCAGAGCCTCGCTGGAGAGGCAACCGTTGCTGGCTTTCAAAGTCCCTCAGAAAAGGAAGCTGTCATCCTCCCTGCCGCCTGACAAAGGAAAGGAAATCAGACTGATGGTGTCAGGCGGGGACATCCCCAGCCCAGGTGGCCCAGGTGCCTGGGAGTGGGGCAGTCCAGCCCAAGCTAATGGTGATGGAGGAGGCTTGGGGTCCAGGAGACACCCCCAAAGGTCTGGGGGGTGAGACAGCAGGGAGCCTGAGGCCCCTGTCTTTGCAGGTGGGGGAGTCGGTATGGGCTGGATAGTGGGCATGGCTACCCCCAGGAGAGGCTGAGTTGGGCCGGTGGGCATGGCTGCCCCCAGGAGAGGCTGGGCCTGCCCCGGGGCAGGCAGAAGGGCTGGGGGGCCCCTGGCTGCCTGTGGCCACTCCTCGCCCACTCGCCCTTCCCTTCTTCCTCTGCGCCTCCGCACCTTCAGCGGCCGCATCCCTCCAGTTTTGACCCCAGAGCAGAGGCGTCTGCTTGTGACTCAGCCCAGAGCCTGCTGGGTGCCTTGCAAGCCCTCCTGGCCGCTTAGGGCCATGCTCGTGTGGATCATCATGGGGCTGCTTGGAAGGCTCTCTGTAGACTCCGCGTTAAGAACCTTTTTGGTAGGGGGAACAAAAAGTGAAATCTCGTTACTCCTTCACTTTTTTTTTTTTTGAGAAAAGCAAAGTGGATGAAACTCCTCAGAGTACCTCCAGCTTGTAAAAGGAGGCCACAGCCACTTTCATTTCCAAAAGTCCGTTTCCTTCCCCAGAGCCCGTTCCTGGAGAAGAGCCCAGGCTCTGGGGGTGTCCATTCCCTGCCACCCCTCATGCTGGGTCTGGGGCTTTCCTAAACCTGAGCAGGGCCCCGGGCCCTGGGCTGGCCTTGCCCTCCAGGGGCAGTTGGTTCCCTCCCCCACCCCCATCCCGTCTTCCTGGTAGTTTGGGGTCAGCTGATTAATCTTTAAAAACAACTGTTAGGGGCTCATCTTTCCCACCATCCCCAAGCCTCCCCCCAGCACCTGGGAGATCCTCCTGTTCTTGAAGGGACTGGCTCCGGTTGGCTCCGTCTGGGAGGGCTGTGAAGCTCGTGTGTCTTCCTCAGGGGAATGAGCCCCCTAGGAGTGGGGCAAGTTCTCCCAGAAACCTTCCTCGGCTTCCTCCCCCTGCAGAAGTTCAGAAGAGCTGGCAGGCAGCTCCTACAATAGCATCTGGAGGGCTTCCCTGTGGGGGCTTCCCCTCTGGGGGCTTCCCCTCCAAAGGTGGGCCCGGTCACTCTCCAACCCCTAGAGTGAGCGTTGTTCCAACCTGGCCTGGCCGGTTTTTTTGTTGATTTTGTTTGTTTGTTTTTTTGGAAAAAGAGCAACTGCAGGCAGGCCTTGGTTAATGAGCCGACGGAGGGCCTCCCTTCCCCCTCCCCAAACTGGCCCATCCTCCTGATCCACTCGTCACCTCTTAACACTTCCCTTGGTTCTGTCTCCCTTCCCCCATCTCCAGCTCCCTCGCCTTCAAGACGCCTCTGTGTGTCTCTCCAACCCTTCAGACTGGAGTCTCCGGGGCTGGAAACCCACAGAAAACCTGGGCCTTTTCTAGAAAGAGAGATGGTGGGGAAGGAGTGGGCCCTACGGGGTCTTCATCTTTTCCTTGCTAGCCAGGGACGTTTACAATTTCATTGGAAGTAAAACCTAAAGCCCTCACTGCTAAAAATCAGTCAGCCAATTGATCCATCTGTTCATCTGTTTATTATCTGTTTTCTCGATCTAGCCATTGATGAATCTTTCCTTTGGCCTCATCCTGATAGTCATTATTTAATCAATCTGTATAGACAGACCTGGTGATGAGAATGGATCATCTTTGTTTTCCTCTGAGGGAAATGAAAGGGGTAGTTAGCTTTTGCCATTGTCCGGGGCTCAGGATTTTCCCAGGGAACTGTTTCAAGTTGAAATCCGCCTTCCTCCTGGGCTCTGCTTCATCTTTCCCATCGAGTGGGGCCAGCCCTGGACAGGTGTCTGTTGCTTCTGATTCCCGTGTCACTTCTTGGGCCAGGGAGCTGTGTGTGTGTGTGTACGTGTGTGTGTACATGTGTGTGCCTGTGAGTACATACATGCATGTATGCATACATGGGGATGGTCAGGCCATGAGAGGGCTGAACAGTCATTCTTTTTCAAGGGAGCTGGAGGTGAGAAAGTTCCGCAAAAGAAGAAAAAGAGGAAAAAAAAAGTTGTCTATTTAGCTTTCTTTCCCTAATTCTGCTGGTAGCTTTTTCGTGTGTCTTCCGTAAGTGACTTATGTGTGATGTTGTTTTCAGAAGGCCGGGAGTGTGTGAACTGTGGGGCGACATCCACCCCGCTCTGGCGACGAGACGGAACCGGGCATTACCTGTGTAACGCCTGCGGGCTCTACCACAAGATGAACGGACAGAACCGGCCCCTCATCAAGCCCAAGCGAAGGCTGGTGAGTTGTCCCTGGGGCAGCCCTGACCTGACACTCTCCATTTTGTGTCTTTAATTTCCCCTCTTCAGGAACGAGAGCTTTCTGCAGGAAATTGGCAGGACGGCTCAAAATCGTGTCAGCTGGCTTGGGGTAGCTTTCCCCTTGTCTTTGTTTTTTCTTTTTTTCAAATTAAATATACAGGAAAGTGTTCTGTCTCTCTCTCTATCGCCCCCTCCATGGTTCTTAAGTCACTTACCACATTTTTAAGGATGCTGACTTCTGATTTATCCAATCTTAAATATCTTCGCTGATAGAATGGTTGCTTTAACGGGACCAGGGTGACGGATTGAAAGTGTGTTGATAGCCACAGTTTCACAGAGAAGGTTAGTAGGTGGGTGGAGGCTCCTAGGTGCCACCCAGAACTTGTTTTTGGAGTCACAGAAGGGGTCTCCCAGGAAGTGATGATGGTCTCAGTGCTGCCTTAGTGCCCCGGGTGAGATCTCATGTGGCCAGGGCTGTAAGATGAATGGGGCTCATTAACTGCATTGCACAAGCAGCAGCCAGTGGCCTTTGTGGAGTTTTTCTTCTTCCGTGGTCTGTAGAATTGAGGAATTGCCACAGGTAAACACAGGGGAAAACTGATTTCTGTCCTGCTCCCTGGTCTCTCCTAGCATCTAGTCTGATTTTCCCTTTGAACTCTCGCCAGCCCGGTGGCCGTTTCCTCTCTCCCCCTCTTTTTTCCCTTTCTTAAACCTCTTGACCCCTAGGGATACTTGAGAAAACCTGGCACAAGCAAGCACATATAAGGAAAACTAGCAGGAGAGGTTCGTTTGCAAACTTGTCTTTGGAACCTCAGGCCAGATTGAATAGCAAGTGTATGTAACAGACAAATAAAAGCAGGCTTGGCAAATGATAACTCTAACCACAGTCAAGAGATCAAAATGCTTTTTGTGGTGGTGACGTTCACCAGGTGGAGAGGGGAGGAGGGGAATTTCCCCTTGCCGATGAATGGATGAAGTAGCATCCCTCAGATTGTAAGGTGGACCCCTCCAAATCCTCTGCATTCTTTTAAAAGAATTATTTGTTTTCCTCATTAGATTTTAGTGCAAATCAACACCTTTCACATCCTCTTCAGAAGAATGAAAATCTTTCTAGGGATGGCCATGCCCACGTGACTTTAATTTTTGGCCATCTTAGGTCTCCAGGCTTTATTTTTTCTGATCTTTGCCCCCGTCTCCAGCTTTCTCAACCTTCCTCCGACTTGTCCCCATGCTCTTTGGTACTTTTTTTTTTTTTTCCTTTCTCTCATGTGCAAAGCTAACTTCCTAGGAAAAAGCTGCCGGATATCTGAGCTCTGGAGATAACTCATAAACAACAACTCAGCTTCCCTAACCTAAACATCAAGATGTTTGAACGTATCAGAACAAGACGTTGTTTGAAAAAAAAAAAAAAAAAAAAATGACTGGAGGTGTTGGTGCAGAATGAATATGATCACACCACAAAAGAATGTTCTGAATCACTCCAAACCTGGCCTTAGGAAAAAAAGAGAGAAGGGGGGGAAAAAAGAAAAGAAAAAAAGGAAAGAAAACTAACAACAAAAACTTTCTTTTTAAAATAAATCATGATATCATGATAATCAGGCTCTTTTTAAAAGGTAAAGAAGAAATAGAGAGCAGTAAAGTCTCAGACCCCGTGGTTGTTTGGTTGATGAGCAAGAATGCATTTGACATTTTCTCGAGGTTTCTTCTGTCTGAGGTGGATTGCCTAGGAGGGCTAGACTTGCTAAAATGTTATATAGTTTTGTCCTCATTCATCTTTCGTAAGAAATCTCTAGAACTCTGAGTAATAATCGCTTTTAATTGTAGAGTTCCTTTGCTGTCACATGTGAAGCTGTCTTTTCTTTCTTACTCATCTCTTCTGGGTGGTTTTATATTTTTAGTTCCATAGAATTCATATGCTCCAGAGAGACACTGGGGGCCCATTCAGGATATATATGCATATATTTTTAGTGCTTAGATGTATTTGACTTCTGAGTATCTAGAACTTCTTTTTTTCTTTCCTATATTTCCCTGTCTCTCCTTCCCGGCTCTGTCTCTCCAGTTTGCAGTTTCTGCTTTGCACTGAAGACCACTCCACCCCTTGGTAGATGCATATCTAACACCAAATAAACTCAGGCCATGCCGGAAATAGGAGAAGGGAAGACCCATAGAAATTTTTATTCCTAGTGGTGGAGGATTTTCATAAATCTCTAGCTTGCTTTATCAATACACTTTGTCTTCTGCTAGTGAACCAAACAGTGTGACTTTCAGAGCTTCCGTATAAATTCACTGAAAGTCTGAGCTTGCTTAGATTCATGATATCGTCAAGACACTACAAAGGACTATACCACGAGGCTCGTTACTCGGAACTCTTATTTTGTTGGCTGATGTTTTGTGCTTGAACCATCCCTTTCCAGTTGTTGGGCTGAGAAATCCGGTGCTTGAGTAGATATTAGTCTGTTGTATCCAAGTATTTCTTTTAAAGTGTAGAAAACCAGTCCAGGATGATAATAATCATCGGATGGTAATGTAATTGTCAAAATCCTTAAGCATCAATTTCATAACTTCATTTTCTTCCCAAAAGTGTACAAGAACACCAGTTAAGTCTTAAACGATCATGTTTCATAAAGGCGGGTGGACAGAGGCTTGTGGAATGAGAGACAGCACTTTTGGACTGGGGTGAATTATTTTCCAAATGGACTACTCAAAAGTAGAACTTTCTCAGTTACGAGGGAGAAGGGCTGTGTTTCCTTTTTAGTTCCACAGAACACAGAAACTAAGAATTACTGGGGGGGAAAAAAAAAGCAAAAAAAAGTGCCATAGCTCTGGTATTTAAACCTGTAGAAAAGGGGAGCATCTTTGGGACAATTTAGTAGCTTTGAAAGGAAAGGAATCACCCTGGTTCATTCAGAATTTCCTCCGGGTTTTCCGTATCTGGCCACTTTGAGTGTTTGGCTCAAGTTCTTGCTGGATAAAATATTGATGGAAAATCTCACCCTGATCCTTGTCATTTTGTTCCATGCTCTCATAACCATGCCAGAATTTTCTTGATCACAGATAAAGAGCAGCTAAATTCTTTCTCTTTCTCTTGCCTTTGATAATGTTTTTGAGTCCAGGGACAGAAATAATTTTCCAGTTGAAAATTTATTTTTATGTTACAGGGAGTAGTGAGGAGATGAGAGGGGTTACCAGGGACCCACCTTCATTTTCTTTCAAAAGTTTTTGAGCTTAAGTTTATTTTTTTTCTGAGTATGGGTGCAGGGAATAGTCCCCTGATGCATTTAAGTACGTCAAAAAGTGAAAGAAAAATCTCCCTTTTAAAGGAAATGAAGGCCGTGACACAATCAAATAATGAAAATTCAGCTTGGGACTGACATCTGACCTGTGACCATTTGGCTCTGTGAAGAGCGTATAGGAAACTTTCCAGGGAGTCAGATGAATTGAAGGCAGAAGTGGGGCCCATGTTCCTGGTGGACTGCAGAAGTTGTTGTTCTTCTTAGTTTGTCTCATTAACTGAAAACCACTTAAAGAGGATGAAGATGGCTGTCACCACGAGTTGGCCGAATCTGAAAGCCTGAGCCGTGCACATTTAGGATAGCTGCAGATGGGCTGGGTCTGGCTCACTTATGGTGTTCTGGTTTGGTGCTCTCTCTCTGGCCCGCCCCATGTGTGTCAGTCACATGTGCACAGACATTCTCTCACACTGTCAGCACCCTGCTCTCCTTATTATCTAGCAGTTCTTGATTTGGGATCTAGAAGGCACTTCTGATGCTTGGGTTTCCTCTTCCTTGGCTGTTAGTCTCTTGTGATGACCAGTATCCTTGTTGAGAGCTGTTTTTCTGGGGAGTCACTCTTCGAAAGGACCTCCTAGAGGCCGGGTGAAGAAAGCCACAGAGAGCTTGGTACCCAAACATGTCTGGTTAATTCCAAAAATTATTGCAACCCATAAAAATGAAACATCTGGTAGACTTTGTAGGAGGTGGGGATAGCTTGTGATTTAGAGAGGTAGGGTCAGCTTTCTGATCCTCCCAAATTCTTCACCCCGGGGGACAGCAGGCTACCTACTGACCACCAGCCCATGGTCTGATCTACTCCTAGGCCAGTGGGTCAGCTCTAATTTTCCTCTTGACACAGCTTTTGGGGATCTTTATTACTTTCATGTGGGCCACTTGCTAGTTTTGATTTCAGTGATAATTTTTTTCTTTTTTTAAGTTGGTCTCCGTGGTTCTGCAAACCCATTTAACATGTGTTTTGATTTTTATCCTCCCCTGTCTACCCCCTCCCCAGTCGGCAGCAAGAAGGGCAGGTACGTCCTGTGCAAACTGTCAAACCACAACTACGACTCTGTGGAGAAGAAATGCCAATGGAGACCCTGTCTGCAATGCCTGCGGGCTCTACTATAAGCTGCACAATGTAAGTGTCCGGGGGTCCCACCCCCCAGACAGTCTCCTTCGGTTGATGCACAGTGCATGGCATTCCCCTTCTTGATTTAAAAAAAAAAAATTTTATTGGCATGTAGTTGATGTGCAATGTTGTGTTAGTTTCACATATTCAGGAAAGTGATTCAGTTATACGGATACATGTATCTGTTCTCTTTCAGTTTCTTTACCTGTATGGGTTATTACAGAGTTGATTCATGGGGTTGCAAAGAGTCGGACACGACTGAGCGACTGAACTGAACTGAACTGAGTAGAGTTCCCTGTGCTCTACAGTAGGTCCTTGTTGATGATCCATTTGAATCACACAATGAGGAGCCTCAGAAAAATCATTGCAGGAGGATCCAGTGTGGGAAAGGACTGGGCACAGCGAAGCCTTGTCAAGACTGAAGGGTTTAAAATAGGTCGATCCAACCTCTTAGTTTGTATTGGAAACAGAATGCGTGGTGGACCTCGTCTGGGTTTTTAAGGGGGAAAAAAAAATCTTCCCCTTAGCAAACCAAAAAAAGTTGCCAGACATATTTTGATGTTTTCTTGCATTTTAAACTTTTTGCAAAAAAAAAAAAAAGAGTGTGCCAGAGAGTGGAAGAGAAAGGTAAATAGGATTGTGATGCACGATGCAGGAGTTCAGGGTGATTCAGTTACTGAGTGGTAGAGAGCTTGGCATAACCTGTGCTGTGAATTTTAAACGGATTCTCTGTATAAAAGAGACGAGATGAAATGGCTGAGATACTTCATCTGCTGAGTTTGTCCTCCCCGGGAGAACTCCTGCAAGGCAGCCTGCGGAAGTTATCCTTTCCAGGGAAAAGAATGCCTTTTTCCTTATAGATCATATTAGCAGAATGATAATTGCCAGTCAGTTACGTGGATTTGGCCATGTCAGTTTTGATCTTTCGATTTGGGGATCCTCCCATTTTGTAATATCTCTACCTTTAAAAAAAATTCAGCTATTTTTTTTTCCCCCTCGTACAACTCTGGCTGACAGGCTGTGACCCTAATGATGCCTGATGTTTATGTTAATCCCAGAGAAAGAATTTGTTCTCTCTCTCTGTCTTTGTCTGTCTCTCCCTGTCTCTCTCATATCATCTCTATGGTTCCGTCTGGTTTTCCTGAAGTCTCTTGGCCAGTCTGACTGGCAGAGTCTGGGAGTGAACTGGGGACAGGCAGAGGGGTTTGCTCAGAGCCATCCTGGCAGTCAGCGAGTCTTACCCAGAGACACTTGCGAATTGTGGAGGAAGATTTGCTGGTTAGAGTTTTTGAATCTCAGGAGAACTTCCCAGGGTAACCTTAGCAATCTAGTCCTTTGGTACCTCTTGGGAATGAGTTGATTCCTGGGGACCCTGTAATACACCCCCCTGCCAGCATGTCATCTCTGCTTGATACTCAGGGCTTGGAGCTGATGGAATGAGGGTCTTTTTACAATCCATCATTTCTCTCTCTTGCATCCCTAGATTGTGGTCTGTGTACATTTATCAGTGATGAAACCCCAGGCCTGTTTTTGCTTTGGGGAATTTCCTTGCTCACTGCCATGGAGAGAAGCAGATTTGTGATTAGAACCTGGAAGGTTTGGGGCCATAGAGTTCCTGTGCTCACCCAATGGTAGTCAACAAAATGATTTTGGGGGTGTGATGTATGGTTTGCAAAGAACTCCTGTTGTTTGACAACATCTGAGCCTCAAAGAGTCCCATGATGTAGACAGGGCAGAAATTATTCTGATTTTGTTTTACTTGAAAAAATGATGATTCAGAGAAACAAGGATGAGGGTGATGAATCAGAAGGGCCCAGATGGATTTCTGAATAGCGACAGACCTTCCAGGGAGATCAGGAGCTCAGGACCACTGGGGACAAGGGAAGAGTGAGCCCCTTCTTATTGTAGAATATACCAGAGATCTGTTGGGAGTAATGGCTTGTGTGTGTGTATGTACTTCTTTCTGATTTCCATAGAAGTATAGGAATTATGAGAAATGAACCAGCTATAAATTTCTTTGACTGCTCAGCCACAGTGAGATGTGATCTCAGTTGTATCTGATTGAAAAGCCATCTATTTCTGAAAGATATGCTTTTCTCATTAAATCCAAGAGAAGTCAAGGGCCCTTCTGCACTGCTTACTCCCACTCTATTCTTTTTCTTTTTAAAATATTTATTCATTTATGTGGCTGTGTTGGGTCTTAGTTACATCGTGGGAGATCTCTCATTGTGGCTCACAGGTTTAGTCGGTTAGTTCTCCAACCAGGGCTCAAACCTGTGTCCCTTGAATTTCAAGGTGGATTCTTAACCACTGGACTACCATGGAAGTGCCCTCACCCTGTCCTGGGCCCCAGTGTCTGGGAGATAGACGCGTGCTCATCCTCCAGAGTGGTTTTTCTGCCTTCTCTGGTTTAGTAAGAATTCACAGAAGGAGGCGGATTTGTTGTGTATTTAACAATAAGAGATACTAATCTATGAACATTCTCATCTTGTTGTGTTTTGTTCTGCCCATCGAGATACCAGGCATGCCCTAAGTTAGCTCCTGTCTCCTTATCTAGGTGTGTAGATAACTACCTCTCAGTATCAGTGCTGGGACTAGTTATCTGGCTTTGTGTGGCTATCTGTGTAACTAGATATTATATTTAGATACCTGGCCCTGTATATCTAGATATCATCATGAAGAGCATGTGTCTAGGTGATATCTCGGGGGAGATTTGATGTGACAGTAGATTCCTATCGCCTCTGTAGGCTGCATCTTTATCTTGATTATAACTTTGAGGAAGAAACCCTGAGATGTTCTCTGAGCAACAACCTTTCAAGTCCTCTGCCGTCACTCACTTGGCCTTCCTGTGCAAGGGGCAGAGCTGGGGTCAGCCCCACCCCGAGCAGGTCTGCACTCCTGTCCGGGTGACCAGCTCAGCCCCTAGAAGCCGTGAGTTTGCTGCTCCCAGAAGTGTTATCAGCAGCCTGGCCCTCTTGACTTCTGGGTTCTCACTTCCTTCACTATCTCTTTCTAGCTTTTGGAGCAAACAGGCAGATCTTTGAGTCGTGAAATCTTCTTTTCCTCCACTCTTGAGGACCCTGGAGGAGGAAGTGGTTTCTGCTCCAAGGAGTCAGGAATGACTAAGACCTTCCCCCCTTGAGTCCCTTTGCCCATTTCCCTGGAAATGGGACTGAATGTGTGGTTGGTTTGGTGTGTGGGGCAGGTGGCTGCTGTTGAGGTCTATCTGATTCTGACTCCTCGAGGGGAATGATCTTAGTTTGCTTTGTCAAGTTCCCCCACCCCCACCTTAAGCAAATGTGTATTCAAAACAAAACATGTGGGGCTTATCAGGAAGAGAGTGATGCTATGCTGCCCTGAAGACAAGAGCAGCGATCATGAGAGTAGGTGCTTGCCTTGGTCTTTTTCCTCAACTTCATGCTTGGTCTTTTTTTTTTTTTCTAAATCTTTTGTTTACCCTGGAATTGTATTTGTTTGTTTGTTTTTTTAGCCACTTGGAGTATGGGATGTTAGCTCCCCGCCCAGGGATCTAACTCTTACCCCCTGAATTGGAAGCTCAGAATCCTAACCACTGGACTGCCAGGGAAATCTTTCATGCCTAGGCTTTGCTTTTTAGGAGGAGAGTGCTTTCAGGCTAGCACAGGGCTTTGTACCCCCTAAGTGAATATTAAATTCTTGTGGACTGGTTGTTTCACTGCTCATCTAGTTAGAAGTGAGTCGTCAGGACCAGGTAGAAATTGCAACTTCATCATCACAGTTGCTATGGCGGGGGCAAGAGGTTCCCTTTTTCAAGACACGTTATGTTAAATTCCGGCCCCAGAATGTACAAATTTCAGGGGAAGATCTTTTTTTCCCCTGTGTTTAAAATGACTTAAAAAAATTTTATGTCTAATGGGAGGATAATTGCTTTACAGTGTTGTGTTGGTTTCTGCCATATAACGCCATGAATCAGCCATAAATACATACGCATGTCCGCTCCCTCTTGAACCGCTCTCCCACCTTCCGTCCCAGCCCGGGGTGGCCACAGAGCACTGGCTTGAGCTCTTTGTGCTATGCAGCAGCTTCCCACTTGCTGTCTATTTAGGGGGAGATTTTACATCACCTCTTGTTTCAAAAGGCCATTAGAAGACAGGCAAGCAAAAATTACTTTGAAGCAGTCTGGGCTTCTCAAGGCAGAGAGACAAAACCCTTAAGATCGATTGCCTAGTGGTGCCAGAGTTCTAAGTCAGATTTTGGACCAGTAGACCAGATATATTTCCCTCTTGAAAATCCCTCCCTTGCCTCTCTTCTCCTGAAATTGTGTAAGGCAATTCTAGGAAGAAGACAAGTTATTAGATTTTAGTGAAGCAGAGAAATACAGCCATCTTGGGTGGCTCAAGAGTATGGTCCTTGGGGACAGAAAGTTCCCTGAGACCAAATTTCCCCCCAGTGATTGGTGCAAATGAATAAAATGAATAAGCCCTGCTTGGAACATCTTACCTGGGGCCTCTTGGCTTTTGAAATTGATAGCAGCTGAGACCCGCCCCCCCCGCCCATCCCCCCATCGCAGAACCCTCACTTGCAGAACTCTGGGGTCTCTGGGAAGGAGTCAGGGGGTGTGGGGAGGAAGGGGCCCCCTGAAAGCAGATCCCTGATCTGGGGTGGTCAGAGGAACCTGTGCCTGGGTGTGGAAGTCTGCCCCCTCTCAGAGCCAGCCAAAAAAAAGTAAAAAAAAAAATTGATCTCTGTTTAGATTAACAGACCGCTGACTATGAAGAAGGAAGGGATCCAGACCAGAAACCGAAAAATGTCTAGCAAATCCAAAAAGTGCAAAAAGGTGCACGACGCGCTGGAGGACTTCCCCAAGAGCAGCTCTTTCAACCCCGCCGCCCTCTCCAGACACATGTCTTCGCTCAGTCACATCTCGCCCTTCAGCCACTCCAGCCACATGCTGACCACGCCCACGCCGATGCACCCGCCGTCCAGCCTCTCCTTCGGACCTCACCACCCTTCCAGTATGGTCACCGCCATGGGCTAGGGTCCCTGCTCGAGCACCACTCACAGGGTTCCAGGCGAGAGTCCCTCCGGCCCCCCTTCTACGTGCATTTTCGCAGGAGCAGTATCATGAAACCGAAACTCGATGGATCTGTGTGTTTTTGCAGGCATCAAGCAACCTGATGTTGTGGCCACTCGGACAACGCATCCTACCGTGGTGTCTGTGTTCTCACTCCCCGAATCTGGATCCCATTTGTGAATAAGCCATTCAGACTCACATTCCCTATTGAACAGGGTCTCTCTAGTGCTGTGAAAAAAAAAAAAAAAAAAAAAGTCACCGAACATTGCATATAACTTATATTGTAAGAAATACTGTGCATTGAAAGAAGAAGACTTGATTGCCTCTCGGTCGCTGTCAGGAAGGCACGGAGGACGCCATGCCTTTGAAGGACAATGGGGGGAAAATAAAGAGTGGCGATTAAGAAGAAACTAGGTCTGATATCCAAATGGACAAACTGCCAGTTTTGTTTCCTTTTCCTGGTTACAGTCGTTTGATGCATTAAAAGAAAAAAAAAAAAAGGAAAAAAAAAAGAAAAAATTTGTAGGCAAATCATTCGTTCAAAGCTGTGGGCCTCTGCGTAGGAAATTCTATTACTCTGGGCAACGTGTTCCACTCTCAGGTTGCCCTGGAGGGTTCAACTAGACTTTCCTGGGCCTTCATGCTTTGTGAACATGTCCCTGTAATTGTTGTTTGTATGTATAATTCAAAGCACCAAAATAAGAAAAGTTGTAGATTTATTTCATCATATTATACAGACTGAATTGTTGTATAAATTTATTTCCTGCTAGTGTTAAGTACTGCTTTTTTTTTTTTTTTTTTGGTTTTTTTGTTTCTATTTTAATATTTTCTTCTTCTCTCCATTTTTGGTTGAAAAAACTGGGTGACGTTCAGTTGACCTAAGGTGGTTGTGCTCCACGGGGCTGACTTTTTTTTTTTTTTCCATTTTGTTTCTCGATGATATTTATTAAATAGCTTCTAAGGGTACAAGAGCATATGTCCTTTGTCCTTCTCCCGCAGCCTGTGCTATGAGGGTAGCAGTGTATGAGCTACCCGCGTGCATGTCAGCGGCTCAGGCCCGCCAGCCCTGGGTCCTGAGAGCAGCCTGGCTGAATGTTAGCGCCCGTTGTGTTCTGTGTTAGTGATCACTGCCTTTCATGCAGTCTGTTGGAATAATAATATAAAGAAATGATAAAGTTAAAATATTTAAGAAACAACCAAATAACATCGTATTAAGAGTGGTGGCCAAGCTCTTCTAGAATCTGGTAGCTCTAGGTAATTGAAGCAAAAGGAGTTTAAACAAGATAACAGAGCCCACTTGTGTTCAGCTACACAGTGGGAGAGAATGCAAACCCCAGACAGGAACATCGATGTGTTTGGGAAACTGGGCATCTTGGGAGCTCGCGATGCAGCCCAGAGGAAGGCATCCCCCGGGGCTGGAGGAAGTTCTGTGGTCCGCTCTTGAGTTGCTCTTCCCTCCTCCTTGTCTGGCCTCGAGGAGATCTTGCCAGAGAAATGGGAGGATTTCCTTGTTGAGATTCTCAGGCGGGCAGGTTGCAGCTGAGATTCCTCATGGTTCTCTGCAAGATGGAGAGGAGCTGGGCTGGGTCTTGAGATTATGTCTGTTTTGCTTTTCTACTGTTGAATCACACCACAGTGAAGGGTGGATTGGAATGTTTGCGAAACATGAAATAACCGTTTTGTAACTTACGCTGTACAGTTTCCTTTGACTCTGTTGACAGAATGTGTAACCCTGGCACACATTTGAAGAATCTCTGTTAATTGCCTCTCTGCTTTCTTAGCAAATATTTCAAAGCTAAAGCTCAATGTTGAAATAAAGAAGTAGAGAATTACTGACACGCATGTGAGGATCTGCCTGGCTCCTAATTCGGACGTGGTTTCCCGTGACTCCTGAAGCACCCAAGGCCGTGGGCCGTGGCCGCCTGTTGCCCTCGTAAACTTGGGAGCAGTTGTGGCTGGAGAGTTCCAGTGTCTCAGGGTTTGCCACTTTTTCTCTCCGTACAGATTTGAGCTGATGCCCTTTCACCTTAAGAACAGGGAGTTCAAATTCTTGACATTCTTGGGGGTGGGAGAAGGGCAGGCGAGAGTGGGGGGCACACATAGAAAATTCCCAAACTCAACAATCGAGTTACATTTTGTTTTAGGTGCTGCAGCCATAAAGGCACATTGGTTCCTCTTCCTTTTTCAGAGAAACATCATTTTATCATTCAATACCTGGATTTAACATTCTAAGATAGTTCTGGAAGATGATGCAGAAGATTTAAAAAAACTATATTCTCCAGTTTCTTGATCAGAATGTTATCATATGTTTTCATAGTTTTTAATTATTTTGTTCTTTCTTTTTTTTCACTTAAAAAAGACACACTAGAACAGTGACCCTGAGAGGGGGTTTCTTCTAGAAAAACAGAACAAGATTGTAGATCTAAAATCCTGCTCCAATATTCTTGAGTAAACTGTGCCCCTGATTAATTTTCCATCTGTTTCTCCCTCTCTTTTGAAATAGTTGCACTTAGCTCATCCATGGGAATATATGGGCACGTTTGGATTATTTCTTGAAAACATTTTCAGAGCCAACACAATACAAAAAAGACAAACTGCGTAGTTATTGAAAGATTTTGCTATGTATGAACTCTTCAAACACTGGACGTTCATGATGTAAACATTTTGAATGGAAGTACTTCTTTCATTGATTCAGCAGATACCTATTGAAGATCTAGGTTGAAGTCCATTTAAGAGATATTAAAAAAAAAAAAAAAGCAGTGTAGGAAATAGAGAAACCAAGGCTCCAGTGTCTCAGCCTTATGACATTTACAGGTTATTCCCCTTTGAAACGAATGACGAGCTGTGGTGAGGTTCCTGGCTGGGCCTCGGTGTTGGTCGCCAGGCAGGTAGAAGGCGTGACGCAGTGGGAACACCCAGAGTCTGCTTGCTGAGAGCAGTGTCTGTTTTCTAAACCTTTGAAATTAGAATTATTTTTAGTTTAAAAATATTTTTAAAGCTAACTCCTCATCAGGGGACATCATTTTAGGATTTCTTAGGTCTAAAAACAGTTTGAAAGCAGCCAGTTTTCCCCAGGTAGAAAAGGACATCAGACCCAATTTCAGGAAAACACCTGTTCCTTAAACTGAAACTCAGAAACACCAGTGGCATCCATTCCTGGCTGTGACATCTTCCTCACAGTGGTGAAACTGTCCCGTTTACCTTCCAAAAATTTAGAAGCATCACAACTCCACATTCTCCTGCATTCCATCCTCTGTCCTCAACCCCGAATCCATCCCGAAATCCTCGAACCTTTTTGTGATCCTTCACAGACAAGCAGGCGTTACTAATACCCCTTCCATTTCCAAGCTGAGCAGAGATTAAAGTCTTTTTTTTTTAATTAACATTTTTAAAATCACAGAAAGGTGCAAAGAAAACGCCTGCGCAAGAGCATTTTATATTAGAGTTTTATCTGGAGAGCAGAAATGTTAACCAGGATCCAGAATAGCTGAGTAATAATACACCAACCCCTTCCTGCACTTTCAGATGAAATGAGCTTCTGAAAAACATTTTCATTTTCGCTTATTCCAGCTTACTCAACCGGTGTGAACACACCCTCAGATTGGGACTCGTCTGCTCTTCTTTGCAAAAACCCAGTAAAAGGAAAACCTCAGAATTCAGAGAAATTCACTGATGGTTTGAGACGTGTGACCAGCACACTCTTAGGAGTCTGGGAACTTGGGTTTCATTCCTGGCTGTGCCACTAACTATCAAGGTGACCTAAGGCTATTTGTTTGATTTCTTTGAAGCTGGGCTGTTTGTTTACATCATTAGAAGAGATGCTAAGACTCATATGAGAAGAAAAATGCCACGATTCCATTGGATTTTTAAAATATTTTGGAGAACATCCTTTACTAGGAAAGACATCCTCACACCCCCCAGTTAAAATCTTGAGCAGACTATCCTAAGAGCCTGCAGCGGGTACTGGTTCGTAGAAGTCCAGTTGGGTTGGGGGTCATTCCACTCCCATCTGTCCTTACTACTATCTTGCGAAACACAAATTAACTTGTATTTTGTGACTGTCACCCTGGGACAGGAGTTAGTGTCCCAGCCTGCAGATTCCCAGCTCTTTCTGAAATGTGTCCTGGCCCCTCTTGAGCGGAATACACAGGACTTGCTTGTCCAGCTGATGTTGGCAGCATGGTTCAGATTTCAGCCAATCCATTGTGTAAAGAAATTCTGCCTGAATAGCTTACAGCCTATTCTAGGGAGATAGCCAGCGCCTAGCCTTTCTTTTTCCTTGTGCTCTCTCTCTTTCTCCATCTCTCTCTTTCTCTTTGGAGAAGAGGATCAGCAGAGAAGATAGGTCAATATTCCCCCAAAGCTGCTCCTTTGGGGGTGCTCCGTCCAGCTTCTGCTTTCTCTGAGCGGTTCCCCCCTCACCCTTGGCCTTCTTTGCAGGGGATCCTGGTACATTAGCCACATTGTTTGGGGTGTGTTTTTACAATCCCCTGTCATGTCTGTGCGCACAGTTTGGCGTGGGGATTTGGAGAGTGGCCCCCTCCCCTGGCCTGCCCTACCCCATCCCACCTCCTCGGTCTCAGGCTAAACAAAAGACATGCAGTACGAAGCACTGGGCTGAGCTGCTGGGGCCCAGCAACAGCCCGGAGGCCTGCACCCACCTGGAGGGAGCCGCAGGTTCTGAACGACACTGGGCTGAGCTGCTGGGGCCCAGCAACAGCCCGGAGGCCTGCACCCACCGGGAGGGAGCCTCAGCTTCTGAACGAAGCAGCCCTGTGCCCAGCCTTGTGCAGTTTAGGCACGTGGCACGTGAAGACACACAGGGCCGCCAGCTCCTGGCCCCGGGTCCCAATTCGGCGTTGTCCCAAAGGGGCCCCCACTGCAGAAAGATGGTGTCAACTCCATGCCAAACTACCAGGGTGTGTTCAGTCGCTCAGTCGTGTCTGACTCTTTGTGACCCCATAGAGTGCAGACCGCCAGGCTCCTCTGTCCATGAGATTCTCCAGGCCAGAATACTAGAATGGGTGGCCATTTCCTTCTCCTGGCAATCTTCCTGACCCAGGGATCGAAACTGCATGTCCTGCATTGACAGGTGGGTTCTTTCCCACTGAGTCAACAGGGAAGCCCAAACTACCATCCCCTTTAAGAAATCAGCCAATTTGGCTTGACTTTTTTTTTTTTTTTGGAGGGGAGAGGCCAGTGTGCATAAGGAAATTCCAGAAAATTGAAGTTTTTTTTTTTTCCCTGACTACAGAATTGACCAAACTTGTAAAATATCCCTCAGATTTTTTGAATTAATTAAAAAAAATTTTTCCCCCAATTTTTTTTTTTTTTAAAGCAGAAGACACAGGATTTGGGATGCTGCTGTGTGAATGGGCCATGTGTGGTCTCTGGTCTTTGTAAGTTTTTTTTTTTTTTGGCATAGACCAATTTGAGATAGCATATTGAAAAGCAGAGACATTACTTTGCCAACAAAGGTCCGTCTAGTCAAGGCTATGGTTTTCCCAGTGGTCATATATGGATATGAGAGTTGGACTGTGAAGAAAGCTGAGCACCGAAGAATTGATGCTTTTGAACTGTGGTGTTGGAGAAGACTCTTGAGAGTCCCTTGGACTGCAAGGAGATCCAACCAGTCCATTCTGAAGGAGATCAGCCCTGGGATTTCTTCGGAAGGAATGATGCTAAAGCTGAAACTCCAGTACTTTGGCCACCTCATGTGAAGAGTTGACTCATTGGAAAAGACTCTGATGCTGGGAGGGATTGAGGGCAGGAGGAGAAGGGGATGACAGAGGATGAGATGGCTGGATGGCATCACTGACTGGATGGACATGAGTCTGAGTGAACTCTGGGAGTTGGTGATGGACAGGGAGGCCTGGCATGCTGCAATTCATGGGGTCGCCAAGAGTTGGACACGACTGAGCGACTGAACTGAACTGAAATGAACTGAATTTTAAAGTCTTTTTTGAATTTGTTAGAATATTTGCTTGTGTTTTATGTTTTGGTTTTTTAACCTTGAGGCATGTAGGATCTTAGCTCCCAGACCAGGAATAGAACATGAGCCTCCTGCATTGGAAGGCAAAGTCTTAACCCCTGGATTGTCCGGGAAGTCTGTGATCTGGTCTTTTGAATAGTTGGTCAGGAACCGATGTTGGAATCCAATGGACTGGGAGATGGGGCTGGATGGGGAGGGGGCTTGGGTAGAACCTGTGCTTTCTGAGGGTCATTACAACTCCATCTCATAAATTGGGAGGGGTTGTTGAGTAAAATCCACCTGGTTAATGCAGCCACTCCCTCCTCCCTGGAGGGCCCAGAGCAGACCTGTCTTCTATGAACTTGAGAGCTGAGTGCATGAAGCCCTCTGCCCTTCTCCTGGAACATTTCAGGGCTTCCTGGTGGCCTCAAGCTCAGTCTCTTCCAGAGAATTCCTCATATCCCAGTTGTCAACCCATGACGTTCACACTTCTAAAGACCCCAGGATCCCTGACAGTGGCCTGGAAACACGGGGGCCTTCTAGAAGGACAGGGGGCAGGTCACTGGTCCCATCTGGCTCTCGTGGCTCATGTAGACTGGATGATAAGAGGACTGAGAGTGAGAGCATGGCCTGGAGGCTGCTGTACTGTACACGTGGGCTCTCCAGCAACGCTTCAGTTCAGTTCAGTTCAGTCGCTCAGTCGTGTCCGACTCTTGGTGACTCCATGAATCGCAGCATGCCAGGCCTCCCTGTCCATCACCAACTCCTGGAGTTCACTCAGACTCAAGTCCATCCAGTCAGTGATGCCATCCAGCCATCTCATCCTCTGTCGTCCCCTTCTCTTCTTGCCCCCAATCCCTCCCAGCCTCAGAGTCTTTTCCAATGAGTCAACTCTTCATGAGGTGGCCAAAGTATTGGAATATCAGCTTTAGCATCATTCCTTCCAAAGAAATCCCAGGGCTGATCTCCTTCAGAATGGACTGGTTGGATCTCCTTGCAGTCCAAGGGACTCTCAAGAGTCTTCTCCAACACCACAGTTCAAAAGCATCAATTCTTCGGTGCTCAGCTTTCTTCACAGCCCAACTCTCACATCCATACATGACCACTGGAAAAACCATAGCCTTAACTAGACGGACCTTTGTTGGCAAAGTAATGTCTCTGCTTTTCAATATGCTATCTAGGTTGGTCATAACTTTTCACCGCCAAACTGCAGAGGGAAGATAGCCCAACTGTGAGTGAAGTCAACCCTCCTCTTCAGAGCTTTGCAGCCTCTTTGGGGAGCTGAGATGTGCCTGAGAACCATTACACTGGTTCACTGGCGGAGCAGGTTCAAAGGCTCAATTCTCTGCCTGTAACCAGGAGAAGAGAGGACTTCCCGTCTTAATTGGATCAGGGAGCCTGCAGCTGCCTCTAGGGCTCCTGCCCTGTGATGAGTGGTGGCCTGAAGGCCTGGAACTGGGAGCTTAATTCCCTGTATCCCTGATTCCATCCGAGGACTGATCATCCTGATTATTCTGATTATGAATCCACACTGATTATCCAGTCTGGGGATCAATCAGGCCCTTTCTGCAACATTTATTTAGAGAGATTGAAGAGCTAGCTTATTTCTCAGCCTGCCCACTGGAAAATGGGGAGGAGAAATGAAAACACGTCTGCCAGCCTGCCTGACTCGTCACCAGTAGCTCTGATGAAGGTACCAGTTTTCAGCCCCAGGTGAGGGCTGGGGATTAGGTGTCTGCTTTCTATTACCACAGATAGAAGAGCTGGCAGGATGTTCACCCTCAGAGCCAGCTGGCTGGACTGAGGTGAAAGGAGAGGAGGAAAGAAAGAGGCATGTATCAATCCACTTTTTCCATCTCTGAGGTCTTTGGAGGTACACAGTTGGCCCTGTTTCCTCGCCGTCATGACCTGGGAAACTGAAGATGGAGGGACATATCCGAGTTACCCAAAGATGCAGAGAAGCCTGTCCCCAAGGGCCAGTCCTGGGCTGTGGGGTGCTGGTGTGTCTGCTGTCAGACTTGACAGTAAATGACAGAAAAGTCCACACTCTTAAGTCTCAACACGTCAGGGAAATGCTGCTTCGATTTGCTTACTGCTGAGAAAACAATGTTTGATATCTAGACAAAAATACCCCTGTTGAAAGATGTCATTTTGATTTCACATCCTTTAAAAAAAAAAAAAAATCTACTTATGTATTTGGCTGCCCTGGATCTTAGTTGCAGCACTGGGAATCTTTGCTATGCCATGTAGGGTCTCTTAGTTGCTCCCAGTGGGGTCTAGTTCTCTGACCAGGGATCAAACCCGGGCCCCCTGCACTGGGAGCGTGGAGTCTTAACCACTGGACCACCAAGGAAGTCCCTTGACTTCACATCTTAAACAAAAATTCCCATTCCTGTCCAGGAACGTCTTAGCCTCATGCTCTGCTCCCATCAGCCACTGAATTTAATGTCAGTAACGTGTGACAAGAGGGAGTCCCGGTTTGATCCTTGGAATCTCCATGGAGTCTCACAGGAGACAGACAGCTGGAGTTCAGTGAGAAAAGATGCTCACTGTGGGCCCAAGTTTGCAAATCAATACAATGTGTTGGCTTGCTTGGAACTTCCCCATTTTGTTAAGGATTACGTTTCTACATGGTTTGCAGACTAGATGTTAATCAGTGGCTGTTGGCCAGAGAGGGCCAACCCCACCAGCAAATAAATGCATTTAAGATGTTGAGAGTGACCGTTGAGGAATATGTGCATGGAGACCTGGAGAATATGAAACCAGTTAAGAACTCAAAGGTCATTTTGTTCAGGGCAAAATTCTTGTGCATGGTGCTGACAGTTTGCCCTCTGGGTGTTTTCAGAGCTTAAAGGATCAAACTCGTCCACATGAAATATGGAATGTCTAATACAGAAGCCTCGTGCACGCCTTCAGCCCAACCTTTTGGCCCTGTAATTAACATGGCTTCAGCTTCCTGGTGGGTACCAGCCTGCCTACAGCTCTGCGTAGGTATGGCCTTGCGGAACTCACGGGCTGGTGCCTCCAGAGGAGGTTTAAAGAAGGCTCAGTTCCTACAGCAGCATGGCAAACTCCACCGTCTACAGCTTCCTTTGGGCTACAGGCAGGGGAGGGCCTCTTTTTCCACATCTGAGATTAGTTCCCAGAGACCAGGAGTCCCACCCAGGAGGGTCTGAGAATGGCACTGTCAGATGGACCTGCGAGCTAAGAGAGAGATCTCCTTAAAACTTAAACCAAGCACAAGATTCCCATGGGAATTCTAGGTTCCAGGGATCACAGAAAATTTGGGGGCAAAGGGGCTTTTTGATGTCTTTCACCACCTCAGGGCTATCTGTCGAATAATCCTATCAGCTAAGGCATGAAGTTGCCACCTCATCTGGAAAGGTAGCAATCATTTTAGTGCGTAAGGAAATCGCCATCAATAAACCAATGGTATATTCTTCCGTACTTCTATATTTGGGGGCCGCCCTAAGTGTTGAGCACTTAATGTATGCTTGATATATGTGCATTTGTGTGTTAAGTTGCTTCAGTCCCGTGCAACTCTTTGTGACCCTGTGGACTATAGCCCGCCAGGCTCCTCTGTCCTTGAGATTCTCCAGGCAAGAATACTGGAGTGGGTTGTTGTGCCCTCCTCCAGGGGATCTTCCTGACCCAGGGATTGAACCTGAGACTCTTAGATTTACCTGCACTGGCAGGCGTGATCTTTACCACCAGTACCACCTGGGAAGACTGCTTGACATATGCCTCTCATTTAATTATCCCAATGACCCTAGGCTGTAGGCTTACTCTTTATCATCCCCAGTTTACAAAGGAGGACAGAGCTCAGAGATGCTAAATAGGCCAGGAACACTCAGCTTGCCAGACTCTAGAGCCATTGCTGCTCTAGAGTCCCTGCTTCTCTGAGAGCCTCTCCTCCTCAACCGAAACCAGGAGCTGAAGAAAGGGCGCTGTGCTCCCATGTCCTCAGGCTTCGGCATTGTGGGGGAAGCATTTTCCATTGGTTTGTTTCTCTGGTGGCTCAGCCGGTAAAGAATCTGCCTGCAATGCAGAAGACTCGACCCCTGGGCCAGGAAGCTTTCCCTGGAGAAGGGAATGGCAACCCTCTCGAGTATTCTTGCCTGGAAAATCCTATGGACAGATGAGCCTGGTGGGTACAGTCCATGGGGTCACAAAGAGTTGGACATGACTGAGTGACTTTCACTTCATTTTCCATTGGTTCTTTAGGCTGAGCGATTCCTCTTACAGTTTTTCCCTTAAAAGGCAGCCTAACCATTTACCCTCTCTGCCTAGAGGTTGAGTCACTTGCCCAACATCTCACAGTGGACAAAGGTCAAAATGCAGGTGAAAACTCACAGGCGTGCACAGGGCCGGTGTCCCTCGGGGAATGTTCTGAACAGAGGTAGGTTCTGTTTAAATCCGGTTGCTTGTGGTCACTGGGGGTTTTGGCAGGAGCCCAGCATAATCTCAGCATGGAAGGTCTGGTTTTGGAATTGGTTTCAGAAGAGGAAAACTCAAATGGGAAAAGACATGTGCACCCCAGTGTTTGTAGCAGCACTACTACCAATAGTCAAGATGTGGAAACAAGCCAAGTGTCCACTGACAGAGGAATGGATGAAGAAGATGAGGGATATACAAACATACAACAGAAAACTGCTCAGCCATAAAAAATGAAACAAGGCCATTTGCAGCAATAGGGATGGACCTAGAGATGATCACACCAAGTTAAGTCAGACAAAGACAAATATTATATGGTGTCATTTATATGTGGAATCTAAAACAGTGAGCTTATTTACAAAATAGAAATGGACTTACATAGAAAACAAACTTATGATTACCAAAGGGGAAACAGGAGATGGGGGATAAGTTAGGAGTATGGGATGAACAGATGAATACTGCTATATATAAAACAGATAAGCAAAAAGACTTTCACTGTATAGTGTAGGGAGCTCTGGGGCTTCCCCAGTGGCTCAGAGGTAAAGAACCTGTCTGCAATGCAGGAGACCTGGGTTCGACCCTGGGTGGGGAAGATCCCCTGCAGGAGGGCATGGCATCCATTCCAGTATTCTTGCCTGGAGAATCCCATAGACAGAGGAGCCTGGCAGGCTGCAGTCCCTGGGGTCACAAAGAGTCCGACAAGACTGAGCATGTGTGCACACATGCTCAGGGACCTATATTCAATACCTTGTCCTAACATAAAATGGAAAAGAATCTGAAAAAGAACATCAGTTCAGTTCAGTTCAGTTCAGTCACTCAGTCGTGTCCGACTCTTGGCGACCCCATGAACTGCAGCACGCCAGCCCTCCCTGTCCATCACCAACTCCTGGAGTTCACTCAGATTCACGTCCATCGAGTCAGTGATGCCATCCAGCCATCTCATCCTCTGTCGTCCCCTTCTCCTCCTGCCCCCAATCCCTCCCAGCATCAGAGTCTTTTCCAATGAGTCAACTCTTCTCGGAAAAAGAACATACCTCTATCTATATCTGAATCACATTGCTATACACCTGAAACTAACACAATATTGTCAATCAACTATACTTCTATTTAAAAAAACTCCCCTTCAATGACCGAAAAAGGATGTGATTTCCCATTGGACGACCTGCAAAGCATGGTCACTGCCTTCAAAATTGCTGGCTTGCCCACAGACTGAATAGCGGGGTTTCAGTCCTACTTGGAGACCTGCCGCTCTTAATTATGTCTTGGAGGTAAAATGTAACCCAACTAATCACAAAACACTCAGTCCAATAAAATAATCCACTTTTTATAATGGAGAAATTAACCAGTGTTGAGCAGCAGGGCTTAAGGAAACTGCCATAAAATATAATTATGATAGTAATAATATAAAGAGTGGTACATGGAACATAACCTACTGCCTTTCATCCCAGATCTGAGGGTGACTGGCTAATGTTAATTAATACTACCTGACCAGTCAGAACCATGTGTGGGTCTAAGAAATAAAGCAGGACTTCTTGTTTGTTTGTTTGCTTTTATATAAGTGGCACACTTTGGCTTGGCCAAAATGAAGATGGAAATGCAACATAGGAACCTCTGTCTGAGGACCTGAGCACCTTTTAAAGTCTTGTATTGGAGCTTCTAGGACTGGGATCCCATACTCCCTGAAATTGTCAAGTCTTTTGTCACTGTATTCCTGCGACATTTGGGTCCTGAGGGGGATTGGAAGAGGATGGATTTAACATGGTTCCGGCTCCCTTTGGGGTTTTAACAGAATTATTTGAATGATACCTATCAGGGAATGGCAGAACAAATAGAAGCATTCATGACCGACCCAAACTAGATAGAAGCCCAATTGACTGGCCTTTCAGAGGTATCTAGGGGCCTTTTCCAAAAGCAGTGATTGAACAATGAAAGAACCTGCTGTCCCAAGGCAATGATAGGCATATAGAGGCTGCCAGTGACCAGAAACTGGCCAAAAAAGTCGAATTTCTAAATGCCTGTCTGTCTGACACATCCTTTAACATTATTTATTTATTTATTATTTAAAAAATTAAAAAAAAAAACACAACACATTTTATTGGAATTCGGCTTGTCTGAAACACCTTGAAAAAATCCCTAGAATTTTGAGGATTGGTGGAGCCATAGTAAGTACAATTCAGGTTTTCGTTTGTACATTTCTCTGTCAGTGTTGTAAAAAGGTAAGAACTAACATCATCAGGATGAAAAGAAATGAATATCTGCCCAAGGACTGGTTTGGATCCTTCAACTTCTCTTTTCTACCTCTTGGAACCATTTGGTTTATGACTGAAAGGGATGAAAAATGTCCAGAATTTTTGTTAGCATCTCAGCCTTGGTTGTAACTTTCACTTGTTACGTAAGCCCAGACAAGGGGCTTACTTTCCTTGTGCTAGTTTCTTCATTTCAAGACCATGGAATATCATGGTAATTACAGCTTATGAGTCCTTAGGTGAAGGGTGTATCAGTGGGAAAGCATTGGCAGCTCTGTCTTGGCCTATTTTGTTTTTCCCAAGGTTGTTAGTTTCGCCAAGGATGAGGTCAAGCTGTTGGACAATACTGAAAAGTACTAGAGTGCTGTGTGACGCTATGCTTTAACCCAACGTATAAAATACTCTTGGCATCAGGAGTATGATACTGGCAGTGTGGATACCAGCCTGGACGTCAGCCCTGAACGTATTCAGGAGGAGCCTCAGAAAAATAAGCGAATTAAAGCCAACATGATCAAGATGTTGGCCTCCAATTATAGGATCAGGTTCAAGTTGTGCAAAAGTAGATAGTCACAAAAGTAGGTGTTTGTGCTTGTGCCTCAGAGTGTGTGTGCCGACATGTTTGTCCATGGATGGGCAGGTGTTTGCATGTTTGTGTGCTTATCTTTACAGTCCCAAATATATAAATATAAATATAAATTCATGGAATTCTCCAGGCAATAAGACTGGAGTGGGTAGCCCCTTCTCCAGGGGATCTTCCTGATCCAGGGATTGAACCCAGGTCTCCTGAATTGCAGGCGGATTCTTTACCATCTGAGCCACCAGGGAAGCCCAAAATATAAATTGGTTTAGGTTTATTCATGATCTTGAACTGGCCATGTCTTTTTCCTCTTGCATCAGAGAAACTATCAGAAGCCCAATATTTAGGTAGGAAAGAGAACGAATTTCAGGGTTGCCTTCTCCTTAGGTAGGGCTAAGTTTTCTGCAGCAAAAAGCTGGCTCTGATTCCTTGGTGTTTGGATGGGGGCTGACATGTCAAGAGCTCTAAGAGCCGATTCTTTCTTGGGCAGACAGGCTTTGTTCTGGGTGTAGCTGCTGGCCTTGGGCTCCCGTGATGCTTCCTGTGGCCTCTGATGTGGCCTCTTATGGATCCTTTAAGGGTTAACCGATGATCTGACCTCTTATCTAAAGAGGTAAGAACTGTGGTCAGCCATCACATAGACCCAGGTCTCTGACTCTCCCAAATCTGAAAGACTCTCAGAGCCCTAGAGTGGATGAAGAGTCACATTCTTTCTCCATTGCATGATGGGAAGATGTGTTTCCATTTGAGCCAGGCAAACTTTGATGACACATCACAGCTGGGCATGCATAATCATTCAATTACATCCTAAAGGAAAAAAAAATTCAATGAAGGCATGAAGTATTCACTGTGTCGTAGACATTGGGCTATGCCTTTAGTGGAGATCTGATGGTTTGAAAGGTGCAAAACTTCAAAACTGAAAATGAAATGATTCAGACACATTAAGACAAACAGGTTTGACTGCTTCTCCTGCCCCTGGTATCGGATTGACTCGTGGCTGGAGCTGATTAATAGCAGTGGCAAGTTCCATATGAGTGGCTCTTCATAAAGAGAATTAGTGGCGGCACAAACTCAGATATTCTGAAAAATAGGCACCGAGGCTAAGTCTCGGGTCACTCCCAGAGCTTAAGTAGAGCTCACAGGAGCAGAATTGCTGACTCATACATTTTTTTGATCATAGAAAATTTATTTTCTCATTTGTAAAATGGGGATTTCTATGAAGATTAGATGAGATAACACAGGTAGAACATTTAGCTTGAAAAAGTGAAAGTGAAAGAGTCACTCAGTCATGTCCAACTCTTTGCGACCCCATGGACTGTAGCCTGGGGATTTCTATGAAGATTAGATGAGATAACACAGGCAGAACATTTTGCTTCAGTTCAGTTCAGTCGCTCAGTCTGGCTATTCAACAGATGGTGGCTGTTCTTAGTGTCATTAGAAAGGCTCAACCATCTGTATGTTTAATACATTTCAAAATTATGTGAAAGATAACAAGTGTTGGTGAGGATGTGGAGAAGATAGAAACTTCATACATCAAAAAATTAAAAATAGAATGACCATCTGAGTCACTTCTGGATATTTATCCAAAAGAAAGAATATCAAGGTCTTGGAGAGATATTGCCTCTCCTGTATTCAGAACATCAGTATTCACAGTAGCTGAGATATGGGAACAACCTACATGTCTATCAACAGATGAATGGATAAAGAAGATGTGCTCCATGCTTATAGTAGAATACTGTTCAGCCCTGAAAAAGAGAAAAATTCTGCAATCTATGAGAACAGGGATGAATCTGGAGGATGTTATGCTAAGTGAGCTAAACCATCATAGAAGGACAAATACTGTATGGTTCTACTTATATATAAAGAATCTAGTCAAATTCACAGAATTGAAAAGTAGAATCATGGTTGCCATGGGCAGGGGAGGGGAGTTGGGGAGTTACTCATCTATGGGAATAAAGTTTCAGTTATTTGAGATGAATAAGCTCTAGAGATTGCACCTAGATTGTACAACATGTACTAGAGTCCATAATCATATGCTGTAAGGTTAAAAATGTGTAAGAGGGTAGATGTCATGTTAAGTGTTCTTATGACAACAAGATAAAAAAATCAGTGAGGACAGAGAAGTCAATTAAAAAAAGAAAAAGAAAATGATGCTGATGCTGCTATGTAGATGTCTGTCAAAACAAAGATGTCTATGACCGAGATGTTTGGGTCTAGAACTCTGTAGATTCAAGGAATGATCAGAACATTTTTTCCAGCTGTAGAACTGAAAGATGCTTCCTGAGAGATGGCACCAGGCAAGACTCAATGCTCAAGAACTAAGACGTGGTCTTGAACCTTCAGGGGGCTTAGAATCTAGGAGGGAAGATGAATCATGTCATGAATAACCATGCTTTTTTTTTTTTTTTTAAACTCTGATAAGGAAGGTGCAAGGGAACCAAGGAAGATGACAAGGAGTGGACCAAGGAAGCTTGTGGAGAGTAAGCGTCATTTGGACTGAGTTTGAGGGAGAGCAGGATTTTCCTGGGCAGAGTGAGGTGAAGGTCAGAGCACTGTGTGCAGAGGAGAGCTATGGGTGGAGGCAGGTAAGGAGGAAGGTCTTACCTGGAGTCGCCCTGGTTTCTAACTCTGTGGAGGACACGTGGAAGCTAAGAAGAGATGTCAGGGCCAGATTATGAGTGGCAGGTCAGAGAGCAGGGGCTTTCTTTACTCCTCAACATGGAGAGATGAAATGTAGAGGTGTGGTCTGATCACAGCTTTATGTTTGATGACAGAAAGTGGATGAGTTAGTGGGAGAAAGATGGAAGAAGAGACACCAGCTGGGGGGCCATGAGAGGTACTCAAGTAGAAGGTAATAAGTGGCAGCTAACTCAGGACAATAGCTTGAGGAGTTGGGGATGGACAGGAGAGATCTTCTGAAGGAAAAATCAGTCAAATCTGGAAACTGGTGAGATGAGATGGGTGAGGTAGAGTGAGTGTCTACACAGGTGTTTGTTCTCTGCTCTACTCATCTGTGTGGGACACCTGGCTTCTTTACGCTTCTGTTATAGGCGATGTGTAATCCATGCAGTCAGGCATGGAAGGGCAGCCTTCAGCAGCCATGGCCTAGTGGCCATGTATAGCCCCTGGGCCACGTATCCCAGAGTGACATTCAGAGCTGCAATTCTATAAGGACACAGAGCTGGGCTGGTGAGAACATGAACCCAGATGATGGAAGCCTGTCGATAATCTTGCATCAGTCTAGAAGAATTGAACACTTGATGGAAGAAGACCCTCAGGTTCAGATTTAAAGCCATGTTCAGCATTGGCGGGGTCTTTGGAGTTAATCTCAGGAAGTTGAGCTGAAGCTTTGAAGGACCCTGTAGGAGAGAGAAAAAAGGGAGTCGTGACTGTGGATTGAAAGCGTGGAGACTGGACTCTGAAGACCTGGATTCAAACCCATGAGGGGCTGCCAAACAACTCCGTAGTCTCAGGCCCTCAGCCTCATCATGGGTAATATGGTCACATCTAGCTTAAAGCTTTACTGGGGAGATAGAAGAGATAGTCTGCAGAAGGATGGTCATCATAACACACACCTTACAAACATCATGTGATGTCATAGTTGTTTGTTTTGAACGTTTGTCTCCCCCCCGCGCTGGGTGATGACTTGCTTGAAGGCAGAGGCCTCTGTGTCCTCACAGGACACCTTATCAATAAATAGTTGTTGAATGAATGTGTCCCTGGACATAAGCAATGAGCACTCGTGAAGGGCTCACGCAGCGGGTTTGGTGCACACGCTATCCTACAAATCTTCACAGCGGCTTGACTGGGGACATACAACTATTATTTTACAGACGCTTTGGCCAAGGAAGGGTCCATGAGCGGCAGCTGGCTGGTGGTGGAATGACCTCTTAGCCCCTGTTCTGAGCTGTCTCGGGAGAGACGCTCGGGGGCGGGGTGAGGCTTCCACCGAGGAGGTGGATCTCAGGGCAGGATCAGCCACTGTGAACCCCAGATAGGAAGATACCGCATGGGGCGTGTCCCTCTCGTAGTCTTCAAACTGTATCTCCCGGAGAACCACGGAAAGAGAGGGGGCCTCTCGGCCTGCAGTGTATCAGTTCAAAAAACGGTTATGAACGATGGGCCCTAGGAATCCCATCCATGAGGGTGGCAGGCGACCCTCCTGGGGGTGGGGGAAGGGAGCACTGTAGTGGGGCCAGGTGAGCCCAGGGTCTTGGAAAGCTGCTTGCTCCCAGGCTGTGTGATGAATGGGGCAGCGGAAAATTCCTCTCTTGGCTTATTTTTTTTTCCCCCTGAACTGAGAACTCGATTTAGGAGCCGTCAGCGCCCCAGGGTGATCCTTTCCCATTCGTCAGGACTCAGAGCGCTCCCCCCTCACCGGGATGGGTGTCTGCAGATGGGCCAGGTGGGGGCTGGACCTGCTGGCGGCTCCCCAGGCTCAGGCTCCCTTGCCCTGGGGTGGGGGCGGGGGCGGGGTGGGGAAGGGGCCCTGGGAACGTGAGGCTGCCATCGTCCAGGCCCCTCGGCGTTCGGCATCTTGCTCCATGGAATGCAGTCCTACGGGGCAGGAGCCAGAGCTGAGCACCACAGGTTCCTTGGTGTGGGATTACAGTGTCCTGCCCTTTGAGTTGCCCTCCTGTGCCCTGTTTCAGAAAGCAAGATGGTGTCTTCCTTTAAAGAACTCCAGAAATACGCCCCCAAATGAACAGCAGTTAACAGTCTGGTGTGGTGGTGAGGGCTCCTACTTCTTCGTACTTAACTTGCCACCGTCCCCGCAGGGATTCATGAGTTGCTGCAATAACCGGAGAGCACAAGGGAAACTCTGGCAGGATGTTAGCTTCCTCTGAGCTCTCCCTTACTCCTGACTGTACATTTTTATGGGGAGAAGGAAAAGCTGGCCTCCCCCTTCCTCTGTATGGACCCCATCTGGGTTTAAACCCTTGGTCCTTTAATTTTATAGCTTCATCTAAGAAAATCTCAACAAGGGGCTTCCTGGGCAGTCCATTGGTTAAGAATCCATGCTTCCAGTGCAGGGGGTGCCATTTTGATCCCTGGTTGAGGAACTAAGATCCCACATGCCTGGAGGCCAAAAAACAGAAGCATGAAACAGCAACAATATTGTACCAAATTCAATAAAGACTTTAAAAATGGTCCTCATGAAAAAAAAATATTTAAAAAAGCCCCAGTAGATCTAAAAATATTAATTAGACTCTGGGGATAGGTTTCGTCTCAATCGATTTCTGACTTTCCCTTCCTTTTTATCAATCCAAGACACTCCCTCTCAGGCCTTCCCACTAGAATGGTGCTGCTGAGGATTAGTGAATATTTGTCTTTGGATACCATTTATTCTTCACCATTGGACAGGCTTCCTTGTCCATCTTGTTAATAATTGCTCTCCTTTCATGAGATTCCTCAGAAAACTTTATTTGGGGACATGATGGTCGGGGCTTTGCTCTGGTGAAGATGGAAGAAATTAGGAAGGAAGCGAATCCATCTGATTCATTTGCCCAGTCCACTCCTCCCCCAGTGCTTCCTTCCCGTCTCTCCCAAAGTAACGTCCCTTATGGAATCTGAGCTGTGCTTGGAGTAAAGTGGGGATTAGCTTCCAGAACAGACAACACACTTCAGTTTACGTAAAACTGATTTAGGAACATCGGGAGGCAGTATTATTTGCTTTGCAAAGAGATGCTTTGCTAATAGAAAGGATTCACTGTAGGATTACTTACTACTGCCAACTTCCTCGTCCATTCAAAGGGCATCACTATAAAAATTCAATATACATACAATAGTGCAGAATTTGTGGGGAGTAAGGCATAGTTGCACTTTTCTGAATTATGATGAACCCCAATGTCACGTTTCTCTCTTTCTTTTGAAACTCTGTGAACATGTTTTATCCCCAAGACGATATTGCTGACAGTATAACTCATAGTGTAGTTGGCAGTGAGGTTAAATGCATAAGCTACATGCTTACAGCAGTATTCTGTATGCAGGCTAGGAGAGAAGGGCTGACTAATTATACTAATGCTAATATCAATAGAGCTAATGTCTTCTTCTTAAGCTGTAATGCCAGTTTAGTCAATTCCTAGTGTGCGTTCTTTGGTTTTTGTTTGTTTTGGACATTGTGTTTATCCTTTATTGAAATATTTTGTAAAAATACCAATATTAAAATGATGTTTTCTATGCACAGGTATTTATTTTATTGTAATAATAAAGAGGATATTATAGAAAATTTATAATACACAGACATGTCTAAACCTTGGTTTGTTGTTGTTTTAGTCGTTAAGTTGTGTCCGACTCTTTTGTGACCCTATGGACTATAGCCTGCCGGGCTCCTCTGTCCATGGGATTTCCCAGGCAAGAACACTGGAGTGGGTTGTCATGCCCTCCTCCAGGGGATCTTCCCAACCCAAGAATTGAACCCATGTCTCTTATGTCTCCTGCTTCAAAGGCGGGTTCTTTACCACTAACGCCACATGGGAAGCCCTAATACTCTGATTCAGTTCAGTCCACTTCAGTTGCTCAGTCATGTCTGACTCTTTGCAACCCCATGGACTGCAGCATTGCCAAGCATCCTTGTCCATCACCAACTCCCGAAGTTTATTCAAACTCATGTTCATTGAGTCAGTGATGCCATCCAATCATCTCATCCTATGTCGTCCCCTTCTCCTTCCACCTTCAATCTTTCCCAGGATCAGGGCCGTTTCAAATAAGTCAGTTCTTTACATCAGGTGGCCAAAGTATTGGAGTTTCAGCTTCAGCATCAGTCTTTCCAGTGAATATTTAGGTCTGATTTCCTTTACAATGGACTGGTTGGATCTCCTTGCTGTCCAAGGGACTCTCAAGAGTCTTCTCAAGCACCACAGTTCAAAAGCATCACTTCTTTGGCACTCAGCTTTCTTTATATTCCAACTCTCACATCCATACATGACTACTGGAAAAACCATAGCTTTGACTAGAAAGACCTTCGTTGGCAAAGTAATGTCTCTGCTTTTTAATATGCTGTCTAGGTTGGTCATAACTTTTCTTCCAAGGAGCAAGCGTCTTTTAATTTCATGGTGGCAGTCACCATCTGCAGTGATTTTGGAGCCCAAGAAAATAAAGTCAGCCACTGCTTCCATTGTTTCCCCATCTATTTGCCATGAATTGATGGGACCAGATGCCATGACCTTAGTTTTCTGAATGTTGAGTTTTAAGCCAACTTTTTCACTCTCCTCTTTCACTTCATCAAGAGGCTTTTTAGTTCCTCTTCACTTTCTGCCATAAGGGTGGTGTCATCTGCATATCTGAGGTTATTGTTGTTTCTCCGGGCAATCTTGATTCCAGCTTGTGCTTCATCCAGTCCAGCATTTCTCATGATGTACCCTTCATATAAGTTAAATACCCCGATCACATGAGTACAAATTGATATACACTTGTCAAATGTAATTTGATAACATGTTTCAAAATTTATAATTTCACCCAGTGAATCTGTTACCAGTAATTCATTTTAGAGACATGCTTGTGCATACAGACAAAGCTAGTGTGTGTTCTTGAACAAGTCACATAGTCCTCGACACCTCATTGTTCATCTAATTGGAGTATGGCCTGGATAGTCCCTGAAAGTCCTTCTAGATCTGCTTTCTTTAGTCTTTGATCACATTCAGCTGTGTGAATGGGCAACGAACGATCTTTTGGGAATTACTCAGCGATCTTGGAGTTCTCTTTCATCTCATTTTAGTTCTTTTTTTTTTTTTTTTTTAAGAAATTTCACAGGAGAATAGAAACAACCTTTCTAGAAGATTGTCGTGTTTTATTGTTACATCCTTTAAGGAAGGACTTTAGAAGGTTAGCCTAGATTGACCCAACATTAGACACTCCCCTTCTCTCGGCAGGAAGGACAGGGACGTACGTTCTCAGCTTGACTTACGGAACCTTGACGAGAAGACTGGTTATTAAGGCTGCTGGGCTGAGGAAGGTGGGTCAGATGGAGAGGAAGACCAAGGATGTTCCACCTCCATAATGTAAGATGTCTCACTGCTTCACAGGCAAGTTGTGGAAGAAGGCATGCAGCCTGGGGCTTAGTAATGAGGGATCGTCATTGGAAGGGACCCCCCAAACCCTGGTTGACTGCTTCTGGGGAGATGTTCCCTTTACCCAAACATCTAGTTATATTTCAGCGGAAATAACTGGGGGGCCGTCTGGCATTTCAGCTCAAGTTTAGACTAGCGGAGCATGGTCTGAGCTCGTTCATGTCCAGGATAGAAGGGTCATGAGCCCTAAGAGGGGCCCGAGGCACAAAGGACAGCATTTTGCCCATGTCTCTCCCTCATTGCCTGTTCCCCCTTCTCTTCTCTGTCACATTTTCTGCCCAATCCTATCCTGCCGCTGCTTCTTGTTTCCTTTGCTGCTTCTCCGACTTTCTGTCTCCCTAAAATTAGAACCATTTTTGGTCTTTCAAAAATTACAATTATTTTTAAGTCTTTGGGTGGATTTTCTAGGCAAGCACACTTTTGTCATCACTACCGATCACGTTTCACCTCCCTTTCCCCCTTCCTCCACCCATACATCTCTGCCAGCCTCCGAGGGGCCTTCCTCGGGCCATTTTCTCCTCCATGCTTGCCTTTTATCTGGGAGATTCATTCTGGAAGGTTTAGAGCTTCTGGGTTCCCTCTGTTTCCTTGAAGAGGGCTTCCATGAATCAATTGCTTTCTCCCAGGGAAACATGACCCTTCCCGGGTCACAAAGAAGCAGCCCTTTTCTGGAGTTGCTGGGATGGACTGGGAGGTGGCAGGTCATCCTGTGGGGGATGATCACAATCTCCCTGGGATTCCTCTCCATAGCCCTGGACTCGTGGGGCCAGGAGGAGGGGTCCATGGACACACACAGTCAGCGTTTCCAGGAAGGGCCCTCCGTGTGTCATTCATTCTCCTGATGCTATCCCTTCCAGATCTGCTGTACATGTCGATTCTGGACCTGAGGTTCTCCTTGAAGAACTTTTAGAACAGATCTGATGGTTCTCCCCTACCCTCTACCTTGAAGAATCCCCTTTCCTCTTCCTCCCCAGTGAGGGGACCACTCCCCAGGTAGGGGAGAAAAGGGATGCTCTCCAGAGTCCTGTGTGGTCCAGGGTTGGATAAGATTCAGGAGCAGGGACTCAGAGATTTGATGGAGCCAGAGCTTCAGGGTGGGTTGTAAACCTAAGGAACCAAATCGTGAGCTCTTAGGGCTCATTCATTTGGGAAGGCCCATATGGGAGGTTCAGAGCTTCTGGGTTCCCTCTGTTTCCTTAGAACATGGCTTCCTTGAGGCCACAGCTACCTCCTGAAGGGTACTGGCTGGCACCAGATTTGAGGAAGAGGACTGGGGTTGTGGAGGAAGCAGAAGTTACCAGGAGCCCTGAAGCTCCTTGGAGCTGGTGGGGCTGGTGGGGAAGGAGGGTGGGCAGCCAAGGTTGGGGTTTAGGGGCCCAGCCTTCTCTCTGGGAGAAGAGTTGGGAGGAAAGGGCCCTCCCTAGGCCATCAGCCCTGGGGGGCCCGAGGGCGCGGCTGGGACACCTCCCTCGCCGCCCACTCCCACTGGGAGGAAAGCGGGAGTGGCAGGAGGCACCTGCGCTTGCCTCTTGCCCCAGGACGAAAGGCGGGCCCAGGCACCTGCTGGGACGTGGCCCCAGCGCCTCCCCATCCCCTCTCCGGCAGAGGAAGGGGTGCAGCTTCTACTCACCCGCCCGAGGCAGCGGGGAGCTGGGCGCTGGGCTGGGGTTTGTAGGGTTTAAAGAACCAGAGATCTCAGGGTTGTGGGGGTCCCCTCCTCCAGAATGGTCCAGGCTACGGGCATGGTCTCTACTTCAGAAGGTTCAGAGTCTGGAAGAATGTGGTTCTGGAAGACTCTTTTGGGATTCAGACCTGCCAGAATTTGCCCCTGTGATCTAAATCTGCTCTCTTCCCACCCCCACCGTCTTCTCAGCCCATCTCACCCTCCTGACCATTCCCATTCCTGCCTCCTGGGAGACACTGGGTCACCAGAGGGATGAGAGTCCCTGGTTCGGTTGGAACCCAGCCCGGAACTGCAGGTTGACCTCCAAGCTGGTGTTCAACTCACCCTGTAACCCACAGCCCCAGGCTCAGCAGACCCTGGGACCTGATCTTGTTTTCCTATGCAATTCGTCCTGAGATGTATGTGTGGGTGGGTGCGTATGTGTGTGCATGAGAAAGTTTGACTAATGAGAGAATGTTTTTCTGGTCCAGACATAGAGCCCTTGGAATAAACCTCTTTTCACCCCAGAGCAACACAAGGACCACTGACCCTCAGGCAGCACTCAGGGAGAGCTTCCAGAAGTCTGTTTCCTTCTTACAGTTTCCAACTCAGCCTGGCAGTTTGGGGATTTTCAGTGACTCAACAAGCAGGATGACGGGCCAGTAGGTGCAGCTCCCTGAGCTGCGGTTCAGCCCCACGAGCCATCAGTCTTCTTCCCCGGAGAGTTAAGCCGACCTTCAGTTACCTGCCAGAGACAGAGATGTGGAGACCTCCACGCTGGTGGCCTATAAATATTTGTGGTCAAACATGAAATAGGGTGAGACTTCCCTGGTGGCTCAGTGATAAAGAATCTGCCTGCCAAATGCAGGAGGTGCAAGAAATGCGAGCTTTATCCTGGGTCAGGAAGATCCCCCGGAGAAGGAAAAGGCAACCCACTCCAGTATTCTTGCCTGGAGAATCCCATGGACAGAGAAACCTGGTGGGTTAGAGTCTATGGGGTCCCAAAAGAGTAAGACAAGACTTAGCAACTGAACAGGCATGAAGTGAAATAGAGTATTGAGTTTAACCCCCAGGCTACATGTTAACCCAACTAGTTAGTGAGACCCACACAGAAATTCTGTTTGGTGGGGACCCGCAGAATGTATGCAAGCCAAAATCTTAACATTCTGCCCCTTTGGTTTCTTGAAACAACAGGCTTCTATTGGGTGGCTGGAGACTTACGTTCTTAGTGTAAAAAAAAGAGAAAGTTTTGCTTGATGTTTGTTTTTTATTTTATGTATTTATTTATGGACACTCTGTGTGGCATGTGGGGTCTTAGTTCCTTGACCAGGGATCGAACCAACACCCCCTGCAGTGGGAGTTCAGAGTCTTGACCACTGGACTCTCAAGGATGTCCCTGATGTTCGTTTTTAAAAAATGGTACTAGCAACTTCCATGCAGATAGGTCCTGGGAAACAGGTCCAAGATGGGGAGGCCTCCAGGATGGAAGTCATTCTCAAGGGCTGCAGGAAAGCAAAACTGAGTCAGGCCAGGAGACTGCAGTCACCTCGCTTATCCTCAGGAGAATCTCAGACATCAAAGAGACCTGGCATTACAAGGGATCAGATTCCTCCTGGGATCAAATCCTGGAGGAGGCTCCAGCACAGGGAGCTGAAACTTATCATCTTGGTCATTATCTGATGCTGGCAGAGGGGAGCCTTTGCTGGCTTCCCTGAGAAGGACCGGGGGGCATTCTCCACCTGTTCCGGGCAGTTACAATCCTGCTGAATGCACAGTTGGGCTTTCTGCAAACAGTAATCATAATGATGAACCACGCAGCCACCATCGCCCCCTCATAGCACTTCTTTCTCTCGCCAACCCTGAATCTGAACCAACATGGAGGAAGAATTTTGACGATTCCCCCAGACTCAGATCTGGTGAGATAACCACATCTGTTCATCGTGTTCAGGTGTGGCTTGAAGGGAATCAAAGCTGAGAAGAAAGGTGTTAATTTGAGTGGCAGCTTTTAGATGCCTGCCTTGCCCCGGGCTGCCCTAGGCTTGTTTGCTATAGAAGCTTAAGCTTGAAAACACACAGGCCCAGAAAACAAGCCCCAGCCTTCTTTCCTGGCTCTGAACTGCATGCTGGCCTAGGAGGCGATGGACCGGTCTGGGAGGGCAGACCCTTCCTCACTCACCGGTGGTGGTTGTAACTTTGCTCCCAGCCCCCACTACTCTCCGGTGGGAAACAAGCAGGCACGTGGGATGTTGTATCTTTTAGGGCAATTCCCAACCCCCCCACCCGTGAATTTCAGGCTTTCTAGAGGCACGCGATGAAGTATCTCTCTGGGGGACACTTAAATTCCTCCTTTATCCATTCCAGGAGGCACTCAGCATGCACACTCCAGCTGGGAGGAAAGCCTTGTGGAAAAGCTACACCAGTGAGCTTCTCTTCCTGAGTGAGTCCCATCCAACTCCTTGCAACCCTGTGGACTATAGCTCACAAGCCTCCTCTGTCCATTGGATTTCCCAAGCAAGAATACTGGAGGTGGGTTGCCATTTCCTCCTCCAGGAGATCTTCCCAACCCAGGGACTGAACCCAAATCTCCTGTGTCTCCTGCATTGGCAGGCAGATTCTTGACCACCTAGCCGCCTTGGAAGTCCTGAGGTCATCAAACGACTATGAGACAAAGAGCACTACATTAGTATAAGCATGTCCCATCCAATAGTTGAGATATACTGATCCAAAATGGTTGTTTATCTGAAATTCAAGCTTAGCTAGGTGTTCTGTATTTTATCTGGCAACCCTAGGCATGAGGGATAGAATTTAAACTCTTACACAGCCAGCGTACCTCTCATGATATGCTTCACAGCAACTTTCTATAGCAGAGGATCCCAGGAACTTGTGCTTCTGGTATATTTCTCTTCTGTGACATCCTCTCAGACTTCTGAACTCAAACTCTATTGTGTCTATTCAGGGGCTTTGGGATGAGAAAGGGTTAGGGTTGGGTTTGGGGCTCTCTGGGCTTGGGAGAGGCTGAATCTTTCTCTATTCCAAGTCACCCAGCATTTTTTAAAAAACATTTTATTTTATACTGGAGTATGGCTGATTAACAATGCCGTGCTAGTTTCGGGTGGACAGCAAAGGGACTCAGACACACATTCGTGTGTCCACTCTCCCCCAAATTCACCCTCCATCCAGGCTGTCATATAACACTGAGCAGAGTTCCCTGTGCTGTACAGTAGGTCCTTGTTGGTGATCCATTTTAAATATGGCAATGTGTGCATGTCCATCCCAAACTCCCTGACTATCCCTAGCCCTTATCTATCCCTCTGGCAACCGTAAGATCATTCTTTAAGTCTGTGAGCCTGTTTCTGTTTCGTAAACAAGTTCATTTGTATCAGTTCTTTTTAGATTTAGTATATAAGGGATGTCATACTATATTCCTCCTTCTCCCTCTGACTTATGAAGTTACCCAGGCTTTATTTCTTAGCTCCTTTCACCTATGCAAGAAATGAAACCGAGTTCAACGCCAAATATCTGTGGGATCTGAAATCTACCTTGAGTCTACCTGGTTCAAGCCTGGACTATTATAATAATCAAGAACTGTTACGCTAATAGCATTTAATTACTTTAATTCCAATAGTTAATTCCATAAAAACAAAACAAACCAAAAACCCCTCTTCAATTCCTTATTCGGCACGAACTCACCTCTTACTTACACATAAGGAGGGAATCTGCGACTTAAACAAGGATTTCATTTCCCTGGCCTTTGCTTTGGGAACCACATTGAACTAACTGACCCCTAATAGGAAGATCTTAATTTTGTCCTAAAATATGATCTCTGTTGCAAGTTTTCAGCCACGTTGCTAGTGAGCATGGGATGAACTTGGCTGCACACCTCAGGGAATTAGAAGCGGAAGCATTTATAAGCTGCAGACCCTAAGGATCTCAGGGCGGTGGGCACAGGCCCACTTTCGCAAGTTCCCTGCAGCACAGAAAGCATTTTCTCTTTTGGAAGGACAAGAAATATGTACTTCCCAGGCTTTGAGTAGGGGGGCGGCCTACTACCCCTCCCTCCAAGAAATCGCCTATGGAGGTTATTGTGATTTACAACAACAGAAAATTGTCTCATTTAAAGGTTAATAAACATCCTGTTCTTCAGCTCTGTGCTTTCTTTTCTTTAGACATTTATTTATTTATCTGGCTGTGACAGGCAGCGTGTGTGATCTTTGATCTTCACTGCAGCAGGCAGGGTCTGTAGTTGTGCCACATGAACCCTCAGCTGTGGCTTGTGGAATCTAGTTCTCTGACCAGGGATCGAACATGGGCCCCCTGCATTGGGAGTGTGGAGTCTTAGCCACTGGACCACCAAAGAAGTCTCCAACTCTGTCCTTTCTTTGGGTCAGGTCCCCTGACTGGCTCCTCTTTATCTCTGTGACATCATGTGTGCGAAATGTGGTATGTCCTCTGAATATCTGCCAATGACCCCAAACCTCTAGTCCCTACAGATGTTGAGCTGGCTGGGCCCCCCAGAAGGGGTCCCCCAGAATCCACCAAATCTTTCCTGTGCTCAGGATGCCCTTGGTTTTGGTATTTCATCTCTTTTCATAGGCCAGAGGGCCCAGAGACAGGTACTTTGCTTTTATAAGAATCTCAAATATTTATTTCTAGTTTTGGTATTAATAATAACTGCCCCCCCCCAAACTTGCCAAGCTGGATAAGGTGCATGGTTTTATTTTCTGTTAATAGTTGGAATCTGCACTCAGACATCAAGAGTCTCGGGTTTTCTTTTGGATGGTTTGAGTCATTTAGTTTCCTGCCAAACTACTCCGTCAGAATTTTCTACTTAGCATCTTAACACCTAAGAGCAGAAGTATTATCCTGATCATTTGCTATGTTACATTAATATCACTCGGCTGTGGCTACTTATCGTTATTTCTGTCACCAACTGAGGATTCTCAGAGCTTAAAGTTTCATTACGTCTCCTTTCTCTTTCTCTCTCTTGCATCTTTTTCTCTTGAGAGGAAGCTGGTGAGTGGCCAGAAGTGGGGAACAATATTTAATTTGCTCTAAACTGCCATAGACTTTTCACATATGCTCAGAAATCATGTACAGTAGAAAATGAAACCCCATGGCAAACCCGTTTTTTTCTTTTTTGTTTGTTTGTTAGTCATTCCCTTTGGAAGCTGAACTCAACTTCAGCCTGGAGACTGACAGAAGTATTGAAGGAAGAATTACACTCATCCCTCAAAAGCTATGCAGAGGCCTGTCCACTCACTTACTCAGAAACTATTTATTTAGAATAAGAGAGGTGTGCGGTACAGCGGCTTCAACCCAGAAGTTGATATCTGCAAACTGACTCCAGCCTGTGGCAACTCAGCTAAAATCTGCCTCAGTTTCCCCATCTGTAAAGTGGGAATTATAACTGTAGTCACTAGGGCAGGGCTGTGCCTTAATTAGTTAATGATTGGAAAAGGCTTTGAAGAGCCTCGTAGAAGTGGCAGTTTAAGTGCTAAGTATTATTATTAAGAGGACCACATCATCCAGTAGCCAGCCCTGGGGTGACTAACCATGGGTTTGGAGTCAGTTCTTGGCATTTGTAGAGGTTGTGCTCCCGAACACCAGGGGCCCGGGGAAGTGACAGGGGATGGCCCTTGCTTAGACAGAGATTGACAGCATGCATTTCTCTCTTTCTAGAACAACAAGAAATAGTGCTGCATACTGGCAGGTGTAAAGGACACCAACCAGGTGAGAAGGGGGCCAGGGCAGTGGCAGGAGACATACAGGGAACGTTCATCATTTAACGAACACTGATGAAATCTGTTCTTATTTATTTATTTGCTCAGTCGTGTCTGATGCTTTGCGACCCCATGGTCTATACAGTCCATGGAATTCTCCAGGCCAGAATAGTAGAGCGGGTAGCCTTGTCCTTCTCCAGGGGATCTTCGCAACCCGGGGATCCAACCTAGGTCTCCTGCATTGCAGGCTGATTCTTTACCAGCTGAGCCACAAGGGAAGCCCAAGAATACTGGAGTGGGTAGCCTATCCCTTCTTCAGTGGATCTTCCGGACCCAGGAACCGAGCTGGGGTCTCCTGCATTGCAGGTGGATTCTTTACCAACTGAGCTACCTGGGAAGCTCCAATGAAAGCCCTTTCTACTTGCTAAATACCAAGGGTGCTTAAGACAGGAAGACACAGTTTCTATTCTCAAGGAATTTAATTCTGGTTTGATGTCACAAGCACAGATATCTGTCCTCCTCCACCGCCATAAAAAAAAAAAAAAAGAGAAAAAGTTTTAGAGGCAATTCCTGAGGGTGCCTTGGGGAAAAAAAAAAAAAAAAAACCCTGGGACTGTTCTGCAAATGACCCAAGCTCTGGAGGGCTTTCAAGTAGTCAGAGGTAGGGGACAAGCTGACTGTAATAAAGCCATAGAGACTATCTTTCATCTGATGGGCAGTCCTGGCCCAGGACTTATCCTTGCTATGGATACGGTGGTTGACTTTGAAGAATCAAATTTGGTTTGGTAGCCAGAGGCTTAACCTCTTAAGAAAAATGTTTGTTTCTTATTATGAGTTGTTTAGTCGCTAAGTTGTGTCTGACTCTTTGCAACCCCATGGACTGTAGCCTGCCAGGCTCCTCTGTCCATGGAATTTTCCAGGTAAGAATACAGGAATAAGTTGTCATTTCCTCCTTCAGGGGATCTTCCCCACCCAGGGATCAAACTTGTGTCTCTTGTGTCTCCAGTATTGGCAGGTAGATTCTTTACCACTGAGCCACCTGGGAAGTCCTATTATAAGAGTAATATAGGTATATCTTTACCCATTTAAAAATATGGAGAATATATGAAAATCAACCATAATTCTACGCCCCGGATATCACCAATGTTAGGATTTATTGCCTTTCAGTTTGCTTTTCCCATTAGATTCTGACTGTCAAGTGTAGATAGATTTTGTCTCCCTTCCACAGCTGTGGGAACTTACTGTCCCAACCTTCTTGGCTTCAGTGGATGTCTTCTTCCAGCAGAAAACTTTCTCCCATGGTGCATTGAGACCACAGGGGCCCTGGACGGGGATGAGTGGTTTCAAGATCATCTGTCTGCCCCTCTGGGGCTGCTTTAACCTCTAGTCCTAAGGAGAGGCTGTGTTTTGTGCTAAAACACACCTAACATAACCATCTAACCATTTTGAAGCAATACTGAATGCATTCCTAACGTACAACCATCACCTTCATCCATCTCCAGAACGCTTTTCCTCTTCTGCAAATGAAACTCTACACCCATGAAACAATAACTCTCCTCCTGCTCCCCCTCTTACTCTGAGCCCCTTTGCTCCTGGATGGCTCATCTCTGGGTTCTTCTCTCCCTCCCCATGGGCCCCAAGACCATCCATCAGCAGCTGTACCCTGGCCTAGGAGGGGCCTGGACCAGCCTGTGATGCTCCTGGCTGGTGATACTAGTCCATTTGCGCTCCCTTCCTGGGGCCCAGAGAAGGACTCGGGATGCTTTTTGGATGGGAGTCTGGGGAGCCATTGCCCATCCTCTGGAGCTGGTCCTGGGAATGAAATCTGTCCATCCTCCTGTTGGCTGGTGTGTGTTTTCCACCCCAGCCAGGCAGACACACTTGCCTTCTCCTACTGCCTGCTGCTGTGTTTTGCTCCTTCAATTCCCTCCCCCGGCTCAGAATTTTTTCTCCTCTTTTCTATTTCTTTTCCTTCTTGTCCCTTTGAGCTGGCACCATCTGTCCCCAAGCCTTATAATCTTTGCCTTTCTTAAACACCTAGCTCTGATGCACTCATCTCTGTATAGATTCTGACCTACTTATTCGAGGGGCCCATCATGTGTCAGATGCTCGGGGATGAGCTTTCCTATAACTATTAGTGGTGATTTCTTTCTTTTTTTTTGTTTTTTTTTAGGTCATTGCTGTATTATTAGTTAGGAATGATTCATGTAAAGAAATGGATTGACTCAAGTCACATTGGTGCACAAGCCTATCTTATTCCTTTAATGCAGATTTATTTCTACCTGATGGATTCATGTTAGTTCCACTTACTGATTGAAAACCCACTGAAGACAGGAACCCCCTCTTTTCTCCCAGCTTGGTACTCACACAATGCTTGGTGCATTAACTTATGAGATTTCCCCAAATCCTATGAGATAGATATTTTTGTTATCTCATTTTGCAGATAATTGCCAAGGTCATACAGCTGTTAAGGGACAAACCCAGGACTTGACTAGTTTCAGGTCTGGGGCTCTTTAGCCCATGATCTTAGGCCACCACTAACTTTGGGATCTAAGGAGTCATTTTAGTATAGCCTTGACATTGTCAGATGAACCAGAGAGAGCCTTGAGAAATGAGTAGCTTTTCAAGTTTCATGGCAAATGTTCATTCTAGCTAGAGTTCAGGCCTCTCGACTCCTGCTCTGGTACATCTGATGACAAAATAATCCATCTTGTTTGCCAGCCTTGGGTCTGTCTGACTCCCTACAACATAGCATGTATGTGCATGCTCAGTCACTTCGATCGTGTTTGACTCTTGGCAACCCTATGGCTCCCCTGTCCATGGAATTCCCCAGGCAAGAATATTGGAGCAGGTTGCCATGCCCTCCTCCAGGGGATCTTCCCAACTGAGGTACTGAACCTGCATCTCTTATGTCTCCTGCATTGGCAGGTGGGTTCTTTACCACTAGCACCGCCTGGAAAGCCCACAGCATAGCATAGTGTCACCTATACTACGTCCGCAACAGCTGAGTCCCCTGTCTAATTACTTTACTCATTGTGCTTTGTTCCAAGGCTTCTCTTTAAAGTGAGATGGTGTAACAAATAATGACCTGTCTTTTCAACTTAATGATATGATCCTTTAATCCATTATCTTTAATGATAGACAGTCACATGGAGACAAGGCAGCACCAAAGTATAGGGAACGTTTGCTCTTCTAATTGTTCTTTCTTTTGGGTTCCCCACCAACAGGTGAACCCCCTGGAAGCCCAGAGAGATGAGTCTTCAGTGGGACCCCATCTTGACGTCCTGGAGACTCAATAGGAGGACAGTGGACATAGATCCTCCTTTTTGGATTTTTCTCCCCTCCTAAGGGTGCTGCTTGACCCAAGATGGAATCTGTTGTTTATGTTTATGGAGGTTGATGCTCTTAATGAAAGGCCCTTCCAGGCATCACCTGTCTGGTTTGCGGGTTGGAAGGTGGCAGTTTCAGCATCAGTCCATGTGGTGCTGACAGTCCTGGAATCAGTTTTCAGTGTGGTTTCCGCCCCCTCATGCTGCTTCTTTTTAAGCCAGAAGGCAAATCAGTGCCTATGAAGAGAAGCAGGGGCCCTTGTGTTCTCTCAGTGGTCCCCAACCTTTCTGGTGCCAGAGACTGGGACCCCTGTTCCAGCTGATCAGACAGTGACGCCCGGGATTTCTTGAACCTTATCTGCAAGCACTTCTCTCCACCTCCCTTTCGTTATTACCACATGGAAACTGCAGTGTCACTCCACGAGTTGATTCCCTTCATTCCCAAAGTTCTTCTGGGGCCATCCCTTCCCTCCAGCCAGAAGGAACACGTCAGTTTCGACCCTTGACAAAGAGAACCTTGCTCTTTTCTGTTTCTTAATCTCCCCGGAGGAGGAGAAATTCCTTCCTACCCTCATAAAAAGGAGGCCGGTGAGATAAGCTAGATCTGTCTCTCCGACACAAACCGGTTCCCTGCCAACCTTTTCTAAAGATTTGCATAAACCACTCCTGAGACCCCCCAGGCCACTCTCTGAAATATTAATAGTTAGGATCTGTTGAGCACCTATAAGGCACGGTGTGTGGCACTTTATTATTTCATTCAAACTTCATCATCGTTCTGAAAGGTAGCCATCAGGAACTACAAAAGGAAGCTCAGAGGTAGAGATTAAGACATTGACCCAAAGTCACACCATAAGTGAAACACGAGGCTTCAAAACCAAGACGGCTGGCTTGAGAGCCAAGGTGTCTTCCATCATACCATGTCGCCGTGACAATGTGTGCTGAGGCTAATGGGGGACCCTTACCGGATCTGGGTTTGTGGGGAGGCCCTTATTTTGGAGAGCAGGGGGCCTCACCTCTGGATCTCTTGGGGGTGGTCTCAAGCTCTAGCCTGTTCCATTTGTTCTGACTCCAGTCTTGGTTTCAAAGAGCCAAGTTTTGACTCTGCTCGAAATGGAGAGAATTAGGATGCACATGAGCTTGGGTGTCCCAGTTTGAATGCCAGGGGTTTCAAGGCATTCACACTAGATTGACCTAAAAGCCAACTTTCTTTTCCAGGGGATTTAGCCATGGTGACTTACTTAAGATCTTCTGATGGTCTGGATGGTTAGGGCAGTGTCCATGTGGAGGCTCATGGAGGATGAGCTTGAGTAAGACATATTTTCTCTTGAAGGAGTATAGAGAATCCCGGTTTGGAAGGGGCTTTGCTTTAATATGCTCATTTCACAGATTAGAGAATTAAGAGCCAAGGAAGTGACATGACTAGTTCAAGTCCATAAGGGTCATAGTTGGTGAAGACAGGGGAGCTATATGGGCGCCAAGGAGGCTGAGCTTTCTATCAGTCTCTGCTTTTTCCCTTTTTGTGCCCTTGACAGTCTACCACTGGAAGATTATTTAATATTAAATAAAAAGTCAACCCCATTTTTGGTAGTAAAATCAACCCCCAAATATTAAAATTAAACAACAACAACAACAAAACCCAAGCAACACCTTTTCCCTGGTACCCAGCTAAAACTGACTAGAATAATGAGAATCCACAAGGTAGGGAAGCTAGGAGGTGGCCCCTATGATTTCTGCTGCTTTTGGAAAAACAAAATGAATTCTGTATCTCACTAGCCTGTAAAGGGTGACTTGCACACAAACCAGATGCACTTTCTTTCATTTCAAAAAGGGAGAGTAGGAGAAGAGATAAGAGGCAAAACTCCTGGGGCAATGTGGATCCAGTCTTTGCTAACCAGAAGTTCTGGGTGACCCGCGGCCACTCCCCACACCAGTCTGATAACAAAGCTTTTACTGTCATTGGCAGCTTTTAGAACAGATGGTCATTGCTTTGCCTTCATTTAATTTTATTTTAAAAAATCTGATTTCATGATGGAGCTTTCACCCCACGCTGTCTCTGCGGTGTCCTGTGTGCCTGCCCAGCCAGGGCAAACAGTGCTCTGTGTTGGTGCTATCCTCCCAGCTCATCTCCAGTTTGGGATAAAACTTTATCTTCAGCCAAATTCTGGCTCAAGATTCAGATCATCTCTAGAGGGAGTGCAGGGCTCAGGGAAAGGCATGGTGTGCATTGACTTCCCCTCTACCAAGTCATTTTTTTGGAGAGTAGGGGGAGCTTTGGTTGTCAAGATCCCTGTATTAAAAAAAAAAAATTATTGAAATATATTTGATTCATGCTAATTTCTTCAGTACAGCCTTTCAAAAGAATGAATAATGCCATTGGTAGCAACATGGATGCACTTCGAGATATTACACGAGGCAAAGGTAAGTCAGAAAGACAAATGTTATACGATATCACATGCGAAATCTACACTACAATACAAATCAACGTATCTGCAAATCTTTTTTTTTAAAGGTAAAATCATGCTAAAAGGACCCCAGAGGGAGTTTTAAAGGAGATAAGCTTAAGGGAGGCAAGACCCAAAGGATGTTGTGCTTTCTGGGTTGTTGGAGGCAGGTCTGTGGAGGTGGAGGCTGTGTGTATGAAAGGACCCCAAATGGTTTTTAGCACATCAGGTGAATCTTTGCCTGTATTTCCCACTTCTTGGATCTTTATCAGCAAGAAAACACCACGGGCTTCATAAAAGCCCTGATTGGAAATAAGGTGACTAAGTCCTCTTGCTTTAACTTAGAGATGTATCTGTCGTGAACCCAAACTCAACCTCAGCTGCTTTATTTGTATGTATTATTTGCTCTTATTATGAATGGGCTGCGCTGGGTCTCTGTTGTTGCGCATGGGTTTTCTCTAGTTGCAGTGAGCTGGGCTCCTCTCTAGTTGCGGTGTGCAGGCTTCTCATCGGGGGGCTTTTCTTGTTGTGGAGCACGGGTTCCAGGGCGTGCAGGCTTCAGTCGCTGTGGTGTGCGGCTTTAGTTGTCCTGCAGCATGTGAGATCTTTCTGGACTAGGGATCAAACCCACGTCCCCTGCCTTGGAAGGTGGATTCTTAACCACTGGACCACCAGGGCAGTTAAGCTGTTTTCTTTTGAGACAGAGAGAGACATGACAGATAAAGTCATGAATTTCCCAGAGTCATTTTCTGAAGTTTTATCTCTTCTGAAATGATCAGTTCTAGGAGAGGTGGCCGAAGGCTTGGTTGGTGACATTAGATTTGGAAAGATCTGTGTGATTGTGGCCAAATTCCATTCTTTGCTGAGTGTCTGCTTTTTTTAGTCATTGACATTATAGATGAAACAATTATGCTTCATCTATAATTACTACTGGCCTTTAATTTTTATCTGCTGATGTGGGAACTTAACCCCTGTGCTCAACTTGAGGATGTGGTAGGTTTGAGTTCATCATCCTCTTGGGTCCTCAATACTAATATGAACTATTATGGAAAAAAGGACGGATGGAAAAGGAAGATTCTTAGGTTGCTCGGGACTGGGAAAAGTGAACATCAGAGGAGTCAGTTCTCCAGTTAGATCTGGGTCAGGGAGCCTTAGTGGCCAGGTCTGCCATAACACTGAATTCTCTTTCTAACCTGGGATGCGTAGACATTCGACCAAATGGGGCAATGAGTTAGCTGCTGGATAATGTATTGTTATGTTAAAAGTGAAATAGTGCCTATCTTGGGACTTGAATAAATTGACCTGATTCTTCTTGAGCCTTTGGATTATGAAAACAACTTACTGGAGCATGAAGCCAAACCAAATATACACTTTTACATCCAGATGCTTGATCACCTGTTTATTTCCAATGTATAAGAAAAACAAAACGATCTCAGCACTGCTTAGAAATAGACTGAAAAGTAAATCATTTAGCCCTTTGAAAGCTTGGGTTTATTTATTTATTTATCTATGTATTTGATTTTCTTCCAAAGAAATGGAATTAAATGGTTGTTTTGGCTGTAAATAGACTCAGAAAAAAAAAAAAAAAAAAAAATTCACAGCACCTGAAGTCAATATTCTTCCTTGGCAGAGATTATTACTACTGAGTGTGAAATTGTCACGTTTGAAATTACTGATGAAAAAAAAAATGTTGGTAGGAGACCACACTGGAGACTCTTCAGTCCTAGGTCCTTCTCAAAAGCTTTGGGATGAGAGTTCATTTATATGGAGAAAAGTTCTTTAGTGAAACATTCAAAATAACAAACAGCAATTAGAGGCTGTGTTCCCAGTATGTCTTTCATCTTCAGACCTGGGAGCGCTCTACAAATACTCATTAATCCTTCCAAATGCTGCTGCCAGCCAGCCCAAGTATCTTCCTTCCCAGTGAAAAGAATGTGCTGGTTTCAGGGGAAATCGTTCTTTTCCCCAAATCTTTCAGTTTTGGGTGTGCTATGGTCATCCTTTCAAATGCACAGTTCCCAAACCAGAAGATCCGAGGTGGATCTAGACATTTTCACAAAATGAACTCATATTGAGCCAGAATTCCTTAGTATCATAAAAACTGAGGAGGGACTTCCCTGGCGGTCTAGTAGTTGAGACTCTGAGCTTCCCCTGTGGGGTGTGTGGGTTTGATCCCTGGTTGGGGAACTGAGATCCAGTATGCCAGGCGGTGGGGGTCCAAAAAGTAAACTAAAATTCTATACACAGTGGACTACTTGGACAGTAGCCCTCCAGGCTCCTCTGTCCATGGGATTCTCCGGGCAAGAATACTAGAGTGGATTGCCATCCCCTTCTCCAGGGGATCTTCCCGACCCAGGAATCAAACCCAGGTCTCCTGCATTCCAGGCAGATTCTTTGCCACCAGGGGAGCCCATACACAGTGGAGATTTAACAAAACAAACCAAACCAAACTGATGAGTGGGAACCTTCAAAGAGTTTGCACTCTCAAATAGCACCAACCTTTCTCAGTGAGACATGCTGTATTTTCTAAGGCATGTACAGTTTGCCATTGAATGAATTCATTTCATGGCCTGTTATTTTCTTCGCTATATACACTGTGCGCAGATACCCAATGGAAAGACACACATTTGGATTTATTTCAGCCAAGACATTATAGGGCTTGGAGTCCAACCTCTGGAAACATTTGCATCTTCACAATGAGGGCAAAGGTCTCCGTAAGTAAAGTCTTCCTCGAGTCAAGAGTGTTTCATAGGGCTTCTGCTAACGTGCCTTGACAACAGTTTGGTGAGTTGGTTGATTTACGCCACAGGTTTCTGCCTCTCCCAATTAGAATTTCTTCCTGGTTCTCACCTTCGGGAGGAAAGAAGGTGTCAATTCAAGCTGTCTGAACAGAGGGGACTGGCATCAGCCAAGGAGGGCAGAATTTCCCTGTGACTGGCTGAAGCGTTGAGAAGTGGGATCATCTCGAGGTCAGAAAGAGCCACAGGCAGAAAGAAGGAACTGGCTTTCCTTACTTTGGTGAATGGTAGCATGAGCCACCCTGCCACCCAAACCAGCAGCCTGGCAGCTGTCCACGATTCCTCCTCATTCACCTCTAATTGGTCATAAAATCCTGCTGCTATTACCTGAAGAATGATCCTTGTGGCATTTGTTCAAACATCCTCCTTTTTTTTTAACCTGGATTTTTCCAACAGCATCTTGACAAGTCTCCCTGCCTCTCATCTCCGTCCACTTCAATTATCTCCAAACTGCTGCCAGAGTGAGCTTTCAGCAGAGCAAATATGACTATGGTTCTCCCCTGTTAAACTGTCACCAGCTCCCTCCGTCTTCACAGGAGCGTCCCAACTTGACAGGATGCCGGAGTAAAGGATGCCACCTGGTCTAGGCTAATATCCTCAGCCCCAGTGCTCACCACTCAGCCTGCGGGCACGTTTCAATGCTTCAAGTTGCCCGTCATCATCTTTGATGGCTGTGGCGACCCTTTTGCTTTGACTCAGGCGTCCTCTTGTCCAGAAAACCCTCCCTACAATCCCTGCTCCACTCAGATCTGAATGAAGACTCCTTTTACCGGCTCCAGCAGCGCCTATATTTACCTGTGTCAAAAGCATATATCAGACACAGTGATGACTTAACTTTGTCTTCTCCATTAGACTGTGAGCTCTTTGAGAGTAAAGAATGTCTTTTACCCTTAAAGCCCCACATAGAGTGAGGGATAGAAGAGTGCTGAATAAAACCTTGCCAAATGAGTGAATGAAGGGTTTGTAGTTCTATTTCATAGCTTGTAGCAAGAACTTTCAGAAATTATTATTTTCTTGCACTTTTTTGAATTTGTTTATTTTTTTACTTCTTTAAATCCTTTTTAAATAAAAAAATTTAAATTGGAGTATAGTTGATTAACAATGTTGTGTTAGTTTCAGTTGTACAGCAAAGTGATTCAATTATACATACAAAAGTATTGTATATTTTTTTCGAATTTGTTTCCCACTTTGCTTATCACAGAACATTGAGCAGAGTTCTCTGTGCTATCCAGTAGGTCTGTGTTGGTTATCTATCTTAAATATAGCAGTCGGTACCTGTCAATCTCAAACTCCCAGTCTATCCCTTCCCTGCACGTCTCCCCCTGGTAACTATAAATTTGTTCTCTAATTCTGTGAGTCTATTTCAGAAATTATTCTAGTGTCATATTGTTGGATGATATATTCACAATCTATTTGGTGTACAGTGTAGCGTTCCTAAACACATTTTTATCCATTGTTTTGCTGTGTTGCCCAGACTTAAGGACTCCAAAAGAGCAAAGTTTTATTTCTACTTTGAATCAGTATCCACAGAATTTGTATAAGAGAACAATTTAAAAAGGATCCATTAGAATGTCCTTGGAAACTCTGAAAAGGAAAAAGAAACAACAACCAACAAATCCTGCCTTGCATTTGGGATCAGCATGATTTGAATGGACTCCTCCACCTTGGTTGAAATGATTCTCTCTGAACGTTTCTTGGAGTGCCTGGTTTATAGCGCCAGCATCTCAGAGAGAACTCATCTGAATCCACTTCCACCGGCCTCTTCCTTCTCTGGTTCATCGGCAGAGACATGGTTCATCTGCCTCCCTAGGGACTGAACCACAGACCAAAACACCCCTGTTAGCCCATGTCCCACCATCAGTCCTTGCTCTTGGTAGTATTTTTGTGGTTACTTACTGAGATTTTGAAATAGTGAAAAGGTCTCCAGAGACAAATGCTATTAGGGAGGCAGTGAAAGTTATTAAATCCTTGCATGAAATACATGCTTTTTTAATGGAAACAGTGTGTTTTGATGGTATTTGCATGCTGTTTTAGGATGTAATGGAAGGCTCCCTGTTCCAGATTGCCCTATCCCTCCCTGCCTTCCGACTGGCCCCAGCTACTGTTTGCCCACTGTTTGCAAGCAGATTGCTTTTCTCTGCAGTGCTTTGCAGTAAGAACGTTTACTAAGAGGGTAGTTCAACCATCACTTGCTCATGTTTCCATAGGCATGAAATCAGCTGGGTCACATGGACAGAAAATATGCATTTTCTATGGCATATCTTTCTACTCAAGGCTTTAAAACAAAACTGCAGGGAGGCTAACAGGTTTGCTTTCGAAGTTCCTGCCAGCAAGAGACTGCTTGGATGAAAGGAGAGATAAAATTTCCAAGGAAAATCTTCAGGAAAATTCCATTTTGCGCCTAGGTTCTTTTCTACCACAAAATCCAGATACACAATAAAGTTCTATGCTTCAAGAAAAGAAGACAACATTTCATGTCAATTTTGTTTCTCTGTAGGTGCTGCCTAACATACGTGTAAGCAGACGAAGGTAAAACATACTCTGCCCCACCTGCACAGGCCAATTCAGGGAATACTGGAAGTTAATTCAGATTAATGACCAAGAAGTGGCTCTATTGTGTTTCAGTCTGTGTGTTGATTATTTAAGCTGTTTCAGTGACTGAATTAAATTGAGCCCTTGTGATAGGATTGTTTGATTGCTGGTCAGTCTGGAAATTCTCAATTTTGCAGTGCATTAAGGAGACATAGAGATATTTACAGGAGCTGTGCTAAGAGAAAAATCAAATCAATGAGATATTTCAAATAAGGAGTTAGGGTATTACAACACGATGTTTCATACTAATTTTAAAAACGGCTTTAAAGCGGACATAGAACCAAACGTAAATATTTATTTGCCTAAAATGCAAACTCTCTTCTATATTAAACAAGAGAGGGGCTATGAGTTTTTCTAAGGAACCATGAAAACCAAGAAGAGTTTGAGTTTGTAATGATGTTGAAAACATTAGAGTTTATTCTACATGATTTGGGATTTTGGTCTAACAGTCGTGCTAAAACTTCCGATTTATTATGCTTTCTTATAATAAGTCTGGCTTGACAGATATAAAAGGAAAGAAACAACTACCTCAAACTCAAAGAAATCTGCTCTACCTCTCAACTTTAATTTTCTGAATATTTTACTATTTCAGACAAACATTTTATCTTTAAAATTTCAGCGAATTGTGTCGATTTCTTAAGTAACTTCTTTCGGGTATCTATTGGGTGCTCAACACATGCTGGTCAAATAAATTAATGACTGGTCCGTGTTGATAAAAATGATTTTGTTTGAACATGGTTGTTGTTTAATCCCTCAGTCATGTCCGACTCTTTGTTGACCCCATGGACTGTAGCTTGCCAGGCTCCTCTGTCCTTCATCATCTCCTAGAGTTTGCTCAAACTCATGCTCATTGAGTCGTTGATGCCATCCAACCATCTCATCCTTGAACATGGTGTTTGCCTGAAAATATCAGAGAACTACAACATTGGGATGGAGCTATGTAGAGGAAAAGCAGAAAATGGCAGAAATGTATGTAAGATACATATCAAATAAACTGAATTTAAAAACAATACAAGCATTTCCATTAAAGTGCAAGTCTAGAAGAAAGTGCAAATTTTATAATTGTGAGTTCTGGAAGATGCCCCAGAACAGACAGGGTGGATGTGGGAGCAATTTGCTAGAATTTCTCCAAATTATTCCTAAAGGTGATAGGATTTTAGCAGCTGCTGCTGCTTCTTCTTTTGGAGGTGGGCCAGTTTTGAAGTTTTTATTGAATTTGTTACAATACTGCTCCTGTTTATACGTTTTTGTTTTTTTTGGCCATGAGTCATGTAGAGTCTTAGCTCCCTGACCAGGGATCAAACCTGCACCCCCTGCATTGGAAGGTGAAGTCTTAACCATGGACTGCCAGGAAAGTCCCAGGAGCTTCTTGAATAAACATCCAGTTCACTTTATTTTCACTTCTGATCCAGTGACTGATTTCCAAGAACTGGGTCAGGATGTCCTGACATCGACTTTTCTCCTTGGATACACACGTTTCTCTCCTCTCCCTGGGCTCTTCTGTGGGTCAGATGTAAGTTCGCTTTTTCACTTGAATTGTGGAGCTTGGATTTCCATTTTCCCCATCCTGTTCTGTCTTCACTCTGATGCCCAGCCCTTTATTATTTGTCAGATCTCACATGTGCTAAAATGTGGTAATAGCACCATTTGAAATTTACATAGTACCTTACCTTAGAGGAGATCAAGTACTTTCATAGACAGCATCTTGCTACTCTTTCCTGCATCACTGTAGGGTAAATAGGACACAGCTCTCATGATCCCTGTTTTACACATGGGGAAAGGGAAGCTTAATGAAGCGAAATGATCGGTTTCCTTTCAAGGGCTGGCAGCAGCTAGCCATGGAGCCTCCGGCATACTTGGTTCAATCGCTAGGCTCTTTCTATATGGATAGTCTTTTGTTTGGGGCGGGGGAAGCTATGGAGAGACAGGAACAGAGTTTGTTTTGCCTTTTCCCCTCCCATTAGATTTATATTACATTTTTTGTAGTATTTGGCCTGTTGCCTGAGGTGGTGTTTATTTTTCAGCAGAGCTGTTTATAGTCTGGGTTTGGGCTTGACTGCTGTTGAGACTTGAGTAAGTCGTATGTCGGAAGAGACCCAGTGAAGCAGGCTTCTTCTAGATTTGGGTGATCTCTGAGTTTTCTCATAGCAACACTTAACTAGAAAGTGATTCAATCCAGAGGCAGAGATGAACGGGATTGTGTCTTATGATTTCTTGAAACTTCATGCATCTTGGATTGATAGTAGTGTTTTGGGTTAGGGGTGGATTTTACTGGGTAAATACCCACATGGCTGAGATGTTAATGGAAACTGTTGCTGGGATTTTGGTTGGCGGTAGGCTGTAGCTTATCAACCCACTAGCTTGTTTGCCACAGCTGCTAAATTATAGTTTTGGAGAAATTCAGAGCCTGTTTTGCCTGGGGATTTTTAAAACAGTGCTCAAAGTTGAAGGAGCTTTGTCTTGAAGTGTTTTACCGGCCGATATGAAACTCCCTTGTGCAAGAATGATGAAGCCCAGGTATGTGTGCACAGCACGAGGTGTGGTCTCCAGACAGTTGCCAAGCAAGATTTGCCTTTTTTTTTTTTTTTAAAGTTTTGTTGAGACTTGGGCAATCGCGATTTGGTGTTTTTCCAGGCTCATCTACAATGTACTCCCGCGATAATTTCTCAGGCTCTTGAGGCTGTGTGGCTTCACTTGGGCTGCGTGGATCCCACAAAACCTTCAGACTGAATCTTCTTCTCACATTAACAGGGTGTGATGGTGTGCCCACTAGATGTCTGTGGGGATGGTACTGATCAATTGCCATTCCTACTATGAAGATGAATTTTCCAAACCTTTCATCAGCTGTGTGGAGTTTGCTGTTACAAATCTGAGTCTAGCAAGTGGATTTCAGATAACTGGGTTGATGGTCAAATAACATAGATAACAAATAAACTCACGTTGGGGAGAGAGTGAGAGTATTAAGTTGGCACTATGTGTAAGACTATGAAAAAAGATAGAGAATGGATAAACAAGAAGATCCTACTATACCGCGCAGGGAACTGTATTAATATCCTGTGACAAACCATCATGAAAAAGCTTATGAAAAAGAATGTATAGATATGTATAGCTGAGCCACTTTGCTGTACACCGGAAACAAACACAATGCTGTCAGTCAGCTACACTTCAACAAAATAAGCCTAAAAAGATAAATTTAAAAAATGGAAGAATCACAGTGGCTCGGCCCCTGTCCTTGGTGAGACACTTGAGTTCCAAGGTCAGAGTTTCTTCTTTCATACCATGAGGATCCCTGTCCTATTTACTGAGCAGAACTATGAGGATGAAGACGAGAGAGTGGATGTGAAAGTTCTTTGTAAACTGGTAAAGCTCTCTGGAAATCCTGGAAGGTATCTATAAGATAGGGGTGTTGTTGTGTTGTGTGTTACTGGCTCAGTTGTGTCTGACTCTTTGTGACCCCATGGACTGCAGCCCACCAAGCTTCTCCAACCTTGGAATTCTCCAGGTAAGAATACTGGAGTGGGTTGCTGTTCCTTTTTCCAGGGGATCTTCCTGACCCAGGGGTTGAACCTGGGTCTCCTGCATTGCAGGCGGATTCTTTACTGTCTGAGCCACGAGGGAAGCCTCTAAGATAGGGATACTGCTACTGCTGCTAAGTCGCTTCAGTTGTGTCCGACTCTGTGTGACCCCATAGACGGCAGCCCACCAGGCTCCCCCGTCCCTGGCATTCTCCAGGCAAGAACACTGGAGTGGGTTGCCATTTCCTTCTCCAATGCATGAAAGTGAAAAGTGAAAGTGAAGTCGCTCAGTCATGTCTGACTCTTAGTGACCCCATGGACTGTAGCCCACGAGGCTCCTCCATCCATGGGATTTTCCAGGCAAGAGTACAGGAGTGGGGTGCCATTGCCTTCTCCGAAGATAGGGATAAGAATACCTAATTTGTAGGTTTGTTGCAAAGACTAAGAGACATAACTTATATATGGTCCCAGCACAGCACTTTCCATGTGGAAATAAACAAAAGGCCATTTTCCAGCCCAACACCCCCAACTTTTTTCCACCCAAGACTGTGATGTCACTCTTCTTCTCACGCACCCCTCTCCCACCACCATCTGACCCATGAGAGCAGTTAGAATTTGTAGAACCCTGTTTTGGGTTGTTCCCTACTCAGGTCCATTTCTTTGGGTGCCCATGTTGAAGTAGGCCTTGGCTCTCTTTTGTGGATTCTCATGCCTTCAGTCCCCTGTTGCCAGCTCTCCTTACCTGGAGTTCCCTGGTCGGATGCTGACTCTCTTTGTGGTCTTTACCTGGAACTCACTGTTGGGATCAGACTCCTGTGAGCCCATAATGGCATACAGAGGTTTTAAAACTGTCTATTTACGCTTTTAAGATCCCTGCCCAAATATATGCACATATATGTATGTATGTGTATATATATATATATATATATATATATATATTTTAAGGACTTTTTTTTGATGTGGACCATTTTTTTTAAAAGTTTATGTTGAATTTGTTACAATGTTGCTTCTGTTGTTTTGTTGTTGTTGTTGTTCAGTCGCTCAGTCATGGCTGACTCTTTAGGACCCCAAGGACTACAGCACGCCAGGCTTCCCTGTCCATCATCAACTCCCGGAGTTTGCTCAAACTCATGTCCATTGAGTCAGTGATGCTGTTCAACCATCTGTTCCTCTGTCGCCCCCTTCTCCTCCTGCCCTCAATCTTTCCCAGCATCAGTTTTTTCCAATGAGTCATCAGGTGGCCAAAATATTGGAGCTTCAGCTTCAGCATCAGTCCTTCCAATGAATATTCAGGGTTGTTTACATTCTGTTTTTTTTGGCCAGGAGGCATACAGGATCTTGGCTCCCTGATCAGTGATTGAACCTGCAAACCCTGCATTAGAAGGCTAAGTGTTAACCACTGAACTGCCAGGGAAGTCCCCTAATTTATATTTAAGTCTCCTTTTATACTGCAAAATTCAGGGTGGCAGGGGCCATATTTGTTTATTTTTGAATACCATAGAGCATCCGTCTCTGGCATGCAGTAAAAGCAAACAGGTAAACACACGAGTGACTGAAACTAAAACGTACCTACTGCTTCTCTGCAGATAGATGCCACACTTTCCAGGACGTTCTGCTAAAACCAGTTGTGGATTTGATTTATGTTTTTCAGTAAATGGATCAACAGCTAAAGCAAGGGGGGTCCAGTGACAAGGGGCTCTTGGAATGGTAATATTCTGGTCACCTGCCATTTTGAACATCGTCCTGTAAATTCTGTTCCCACGACTCATTCTGACTATGTTGTTTTATGAGTAGAAAAAAAAAACTAGTTCATTTGACCGATTCAGGTGAGTCAAACTAGTTGTTTGGATGCAGGAAGATGAAGCAAATTGGTTGATGGCGTTTTCCACCTTGGCGCTGGTTTGTTTTCTGTCTCTGCAGAGGTTCTGTGAAGTCACCATGTGACTTCAAGTGGTGTTGGAAAGCCTAACCCTGGCTGGTGGTCAAGAGGCCGGATTAGCAAGAAGCTGTGAGAACAAGTGAATTTTACATCCAACCCAGTCCCCGTGTGGCCTTGGGCAAGCTACGCAAATTTCCCTGTCAGCTATTTCCTGAAATGAAAAAGGGAAACAGTGGATGAGATGGCAGTGGTATTTCTGAGAATCCGTGCCCCATTGTGGGTATAACGTGTACCTGTTGCTCAGGGAGATGGTAAAATACTTTGAAAGGCTCGAGTGCCGTGGGAAAGAAGAGTCCCTTTTCTCTTTATTACATCTTTTCTCCCGGACATGTGTTTGCCTCTTTCTTCTCACCTGTCATTTCCACTGGGTTTCTGGACCACTGAAATTGTTATGTACTTAGCTATGTCCTATATGAGAAAGATAATAGATGCAACGCAGTGCTGTTATGCCTTTATTGAAAAAAACTGAAGAAGATCATTATTTGAAAGCTACCCCCTGTTTTATTGAGAAATAATTGACACGCATCTCTGTTTAAGGTACAACAGCACAATGGTTTGACTTACATGTATTGTGAAACTATGACCTCAGTTGGTTCAGCTAACATCTATCTTCTCGCAGAGATACAAGAAAAACTAAAGCAAGAAGAAAAGAAAAAAGGAAAAGGTTTTCTTCTTGTCATGAAAACTCTCAGGATTTACTCTGTTAACTTTGGTGTTTATTAACACAGACAGTCATCCTGTACATAACAGCCCTAGTACTTATTGATCTTTTAACTGAAAGTTGATACCTTTGGACCAATTCCCTCTTCTTCCACCATCGCCTGTGGTAACCACAATTCTGATTTCTTTTTCTATAAGTGTGTTTGTTCTTTTAAGATTCTTCGTGTAAGTGAGATCATACAGTATTTGCCTGACATTTCACTTAGCATAGTGCCTTCAAGGTCTAAAAATGGTAGGAGTTTCACGTTTGTTTGTTTTTGTTTTTTTTTAATGGCTCAATAATAATCCATTACCTAGTACCCTTGCCTGGAAAATCCCATGGATGGAGCCTGGTGGGCTGCAGTCCATGAGGTCGCTAAGAGTCAGACACAACTGAGCAACTTCACTTTGACTTTTCACTTCCATGCACTGGAGAAGGAAATGGCAGCCCACTCCAGTATTCTTGCTTGGAGAATCCCAGGGACGGGGGAGCCTGGTGGGCTGTCGTCTATGGGGTTGCACAGAGTCAGACACAACTGAAGCAACTTAGCAGCAGCAGCAAAAATAAACAAATGGGACCTAATTAAAATTAAAAGCTTCTGCACAACAAAGGAAACTATAAGCAAGGTGAAAGATAGCCTTCGGAATGGGAGAAAATAATAGCAAATGAAGCAACTGACAAACAACTAATCTCAAAAATATACAAGCAACTCCTGCAGCTCAATTCCAGAAAAATAAATGACCCAATCAAAAAATGGGCCAAAGAACTAGACATTTCTCCAAAGAAGACATACAGATGGCTAACAAACACATGAAAAGATGCTCAACATCACTCATTATCAGAGAAATGCAAATCAAAACCACAGTGAGGTACCATTTCACGCCAGTCAGAATGGCTGCGATCTAGAAGTCTACAAGCAATAAATGCTAGAGAGGGTGTGGAGAAAGGGAACCCTCTTAGACTGTTGGTGGGAATGCAAACTAGTACAGCCACTATGGAGAACAGTGTGGAGATTCCTTAAAAAACTGGAAATAGAACTGCCATATGACCCAGGAATCCCACTGCTGGGCATACACACCGAGGAAACCAGAAGTGAAAGAGACACGTGTACCCCAATGTTCATTGCGGCACTGTTTATAATAGCCAAGACATGGAAGCAACCTAGATGTCCATCAGCAGATGAATGAATAAGAAAGCTGTGGTGCATATACACAATGGAATATTACTCAGCCATTAAAAAGAATACACTTGAATCAGTTCTAATGAGGTGGATGAAACTGGAGCCTATTATACAGAGTGAAATAAGCCAGAAAGAAAAACACCAGTACAGTATACTAACACATATACATGGAATTTAGAAAGATGGTAACGATAACCCTGTATGCGAGACAGCAAAAGAGACACAGATGTATAGAACAGTCTTTTGGACTCTGTGGGAGAGGGAGAGGGTGGGATGATTTGGGAGAATGGCATTGAAACATGTATAATATCATATATGAAATGAATTGCCAGTCCAGGTTTGATGCAGGATACAGGATGCTCAGGGCTGGTGCACTGGGATGACCCAGAGGGATGGTACAGGGAGGGAGGTAAGAGGGGGGTTCAGGATGGGGAACATGTGTACACCTGTGGCAGATTCATGTTGATGTATGGCAAAACCAATACAATATTGTAAAGTAATTAGCCTCCCATTAAAATAAATAAATTAAAAAAAATCCATTACCTATCCATCAATCTGTGTTAGTGTATGCTCAGTATTGTCTGACTCTTTGTGACCCTATATGGACTGTAGCCCCCTGGGCTGCTCTGTCTATGGGATTTCCTAAGTAAGAATACTCAAGTGGGTTGCCATTTCCTCCTCCAGGGGATCTTCCTGAACCAGGGATCAAACCCTCATTCCTTGGGTCTCCTGCATTGCAGGCAGATTCTTTACCACTTTATCTATCTATCTCACAAGTGTTTTGTCCTTTAACCTGCCAAATGACACTTTAGTCTGTTTCCATGTCTTGACTACTATAAATAGTTATGATTATAGGAGTGCCGGTACCTTTTTGAGTTACTGTTTTAATTTCCTTTGACTATATTTCCAGAAGAGGAATTGCTGGATCATATGGTAGTCCTATTTTTAATTTTTTGAGGATCTTCCATATTGTATTTGAAAGCTTTTAGTTTCAAATGTGCCGCCATTATAACAAAGACATCAGGATAACTGAGCATAAAACACAGTTTCACATAATCTTATTGCTGACAAAGAGCCCATTTTGAATGTTCAGATATTTACTTGATGAATCAATGTTCACAGATGACTGTCACTTAAAAGTGACATGCATCATCCTTAGGAGATGTATTGGGCAAGAGAAATAGAAGTTAAGATAAAGCAAAGCTCTGGGTCTTTGGAAACTTAAGGTTCTGAGCTTCTGTTTCTGAGAATAAGTCACTTTGGGGTTCCCCCCAGCCTTCTTTCCCCACTCTCTTCCTTTTTCCTTCCATTGTGTTTCTTCCCTTCATTTATTCCACTCCTGCTCTTTTTTCTCTTCCCTTCTCTTGGGGTAATTGGAGAGGGAGGATGTGGTCAGAGTTGATGAGCTGAGAACCATTCCAGTTCCCTTTTTCTTCCACCTCAAACCCTTCACAGATGTGCAGCTTAATCAGATCATCGCGGCCCAGACCACGAATGGAAACTCCAGAAACCTCAGCCTAGGGACATGAGGCCACAACCACACTCTCAGTGGCAGAATCATTCTAGAAAGCGTTCTGACCATGCACGTCAGTCACACTGGTTAGAAGTTCATCTACACGGTGATGGAGAAGTCACTGCACGTCTACCCCACTCCTCCTCCCCCACTGATGTCCACTTGTTTGTTATTTATGACTGCGTGTCCCTACTGGGACTGGCGTGTATACACTATGTGCTGACATGCTCAGTCATGTCTGACTCTTTGCGACCCCATGGACTGTAGCCCGCCAGGCTCCTCGGTCCTTGGAATTTCCCAGACAAGAACACTGGAGTGGGTAGCCATTTCCTCCTCCAGGGGATCTTCCCGACCCAGACATTGAACCCGCGCCTCTGTAGCTCCTGAATTGCAGGCGGACTCTTTACCTGCTGAGCCACTGGGGAGCCCATGTATAACCACTATGTATAAAATACATAGCTTCTCAGGTGGCTCAGCAGGTAAAGAATCTGCCTGCCAATGCAAGGAGACACAGGAGATGCAGGTTTGATCCCTGGGTGGGAAAGGTCCCTTGGAGGAGGACAGGGCAATGGCAATCCACTGCAGTGGTCTTGCCTGGGAAATCCCATGGACAGAGGAGCCTGGTGGGCTACAGTCCGTGGGGTAGCAAAGGATTGGACATGACTGAGAAACTAAGCGTGCACACACATCTAAAATAGATGACTAATCAGAACCTACTGTGTAGCACAGAAGCACTACTTAAAGCTCTGTGGTGACCTAAATGGGAAGGAAATCCCCAAAAGAGGGAATATATGTATATGGGCTTCCATGATAGCTCAGTTGGTAAAGAATCTGCCTGCAATGCAGGTTCGGTTCCTGGCTTGGGAAGATCCGCTGGAGAACGGATAGGCTACCCACTCCAGTATTCTTGGGCTTCCCTTGTGGCTCAGCTGGTGAAATATCCGCCTGCAATGTAAGAGACCTGGGCTCAGTCCTTGGGTTGGGGAGATCCCCTGGAGAAGGGAAAGGCTACCCTCTCCGGTATTCTGGCCTGGAGAATTCCGTGGACGATATAGTCCATGGGGTCGCAAAGTACTGGACACTACTGAGTGGCTTTCACTTTCACTTTCACACATGTATGTATGGCTGATTCACTTTGCGGTACAGCAAAAACTAACACAACACTATACAGCAACTATGTGTGTGTGTTAAGTCGCTCCAGTCATGTTGACTCTTTGCGACCCTATGGACTATTTAAAAAAAAAATAAAGTGGTACCAGTGTGATCAGATTAAAAAAAAACACGTCACAGAGAGAATCTGCTCATTTTTTGGGATCACTCTCATTTGATAGGGGCGGTCCTCAGAGGCCAGCATCTCCACAAAGGTTGAATTCTTGCCACTGACCTTTGCGCCTGTCCCTCCATGCAGTTTGTCCCGTTGCTTGTGTGATGTATTCCAGGGGGTGGCGATCTGCTGGAACGTGTATTGGTCTTATACAAAAAGACATTCTTGTATGATGGCAAGACCACTGCAGTGGATTGCCATTGCCCTGTCCTCCTCCAAGGGACCTTTCCCAACCAGGGATCAAACCTGCATCTCCTGTGTCTCCTTGCATTGGCAGGTGGATTCTTTACCTGCTGAGCCACCTGGGAAGCTATGTATTTTATACATAGTGGTTATACATGGGCTTCCCCAATTGGGGCTTCCCTGGTGGCTCAGAGGATAAAGCGTCTGCCTGCAATGCAGGAGACCCGAGTTCAATCCCTGGGTCAGGAAGATCCCCTGGAGAAGGAAATGGCAACCCACTCCAGTATTCTTGCCTGGAAAATCCCATGGACAGAGAAGCCTAGTAAACTACAGTCCATGGGATCGCAAAGAGTCGGACACGACTGAGCGACTTCACTTTCAATTTCACTTTCCCCAAAGGCTCAGCAGGTAAAGAGTCCGCCTGCAATACAGGAGCTACAGAGGCAAGGGTTCAGTGTCTGGGTCGGGAAGATCCCCTGGAGGAGGAAATGGCTACCCACTCCTCATAACTTGAATGGTACCTTAGATCCTATAAGCTTGAAGAAGATGGTTAATACTGCATTCAATTCTATCATTAGAAGATGAAAAAGGTAGGAAGGTGTGAGATGCCATCTGTGTAATATACTAGATCGTGACTGAATTCAGGTCCATTTCACCTCTTTTGATCCATGGAAATTGTTTTAAAAAAATTCATTTATTTTTAATCGAAGAATAGTTAGAATATTGTGTTGGTTTCTGCCATACATCAGCATGGATCAGCCATCAGATCAGATCAGATCAGTCTCTCAGTCGTGTCCGACTCTTTGCGACCCCATGAATCGCAGCACGCCAGGCCTCCCTGTCCATCACCAACTCCTGGAGTTCACCCAGACTCACGTCCATCGAGTCAGTGATGCCATCCAGCCATCTCATCCACTGGCGTCCCCTTCTCCTCCTGCCCCGAATCCCTCCCAGCATCAGGGTCTTTTCCAATGAGTCAACTCTGCGAATGAGGTGGCCAAAGTACTGGAGTTTCAGCTTTAGCATCATTCCTTCCAAAGAAATCCCAGGGCTGATCTTCAGAATGGACTGGTTGGATCTCCTTGCAGTCCAAGGAACTCTCAAGAGTCTTCTCCAACACCACAGTTCAAAAGCATCAATTCTTTGGTGCTCAGCCTTCTTCACAGTCCAACTCTCACATCCATACATGACCACAGGAAAAACCATAGCCTTAACTAGACGGAGCTTTGTTGGCAGAGTAATGTCTCTGCTTTTGAATAAGCTATCTAGGTTGGTCATAACTTTCCTTCCCAGGAGTAAGCGTCTTTTAATTTCATAGCTGCAGTTACCATCTGCAGTGATTTTGGAGCCCAGAAAAATAAAGTCTGACACTGTTTCCACTGTTTCCCCATCTATTTCCCATGAAGTGATGGGACCAGATGCCATGATCTTCGTTTTCTGAATGTTGAGCTTTAAGCCAACTTTTTCACTCTCCTTTTTCACACTCTCTTTTTCACCCTCTTTCACTTTCATCAAGAGGCTTTTTAGTTCCTCTTCACTTTCTGCCATAAGGGTGGTGTCATCTGCATATCTGAGGTTACTGATATTTCTCCCGGCAATCTTGATTCCAGCTTGTGTTTCTTCCAGTCCAGCATTTCTCATGATGTACTCTGCATATAAGTTAAATAAACAGGGTGACAATATGCAGCCTTGACGAACTCCTTTTCCTATTTGGAACCAGTCTGTTGTTCCATGTCCAGTTCTAACTGTTGCTTCCTTACCTGCATACAAATTTCTCAAGAGGCAGATCAGGTGGTCTGGTATTCCCATCTCTTTCAGAATTTTCCACAGTTTATTGTGATCCACACAGTCAAAGGCTTTGGCATAGTCAATAAAGCAGAAATAGATGTTTTTCTGGAACTCTCTTGCTTTTTCCATGATCCAGCAGATGTTGGCAATTTGATTTCTGGTTCCTCTGCCTTTTCTAAAACCAGCTTGAACATCAGGAAGTTCACGGTTCACATATTGCTGAAGCCTGGCTTGGAGAATTTTGAGCATTACTAGCGTGTGAGATGAGTGCAATTGTGCGGTAGTTTGAGCATTCTTTGGCATTGCCTTTCTTCGGGATTGGAATGAAAACTGACCTTTTCCAGTCCTGTGGCCACTGCTGAGTTTTCCAAATTTGCTGGCATATTGAGTGCAGCACTTTCACAGCATCATCTTTCAGGATTTGGAGGTATACATATATCCCCTCCTTCTGGAGCCTCCCTCCCACCTCACAGCCCATCCCACCCCTCTAGGCTGTCACCGAGTCATACAGCAAATTCTCATTGGCTATTGGTTTTACATATGGTTGTAAATGCTCCCATGTATATGCTTCCATGCTACTCTCTCCATTCGTTCCACCCTTTCCTCCTTACCTCCCCCACCCCCACCATGTCCATAAGTCTGTTCTCGATGTCTGCATCTCTATTGCTGCCCTGAAAATATAAAATGCATGCTTATTTTATAAATCATAGAGAATACAGATAAGCACAAAGTAAAATAAGTTGAAATTTGCCCTCGTCACCTAGAGATAACTACTCAATATTTTGATGTATATATATTTACAATTTTTAGGATAAGTGTGTAAAATGTATAGGATGTGTGAATATGTGTTAAATGGGATTGTTACTATGTATAACTTTGTAACTGGGCCTTTTCAAATAAACATAGCCAGATAATGGGTTTATTAACTATTTTTGTAAAATACTATTAAAATGGCAGAATTGCATTCAACTTAAGGACTTTAATTTATTTATCTATTTATTTACACCAGGGAAGTCTGAGTTTAAGCACTTTGGAAAAGCAATTTGATAAGTGGAGAAATGAAGCTTTGACTGTGAAAGACAGCACCAATCATCGTGGAACCAGGGATTTGGGACCAAAAACATGAGAGAGGTCTAAAGAGGAAGAAAGTACAATGAAGTGGAGATGTATTGGGAAAATGAACATTCGGGATGGTCATTGGTGTGAAAGAAAGAACTCTTATCATCAAAATTTGGGGTAGAAGAACCTGGAAGTGTCAAGAAGTGCCAAGAAATTGATTTTCATTCAGGCTGGACCCAAAATGGACTCTGGGATATTAACAATTTGCTTCAAATGGGGTTAAAAGTTGTATGGGTTTTTTGAGAACTTTATTTACTATATTTACTCCATGTCCATGCCCCATGGGGGGATATGATTTTCCAAAGCTCCTTTCCATAAATGGTCTCTTCTCATGAGAACCCTGTAAGGAGCAGGGTTCTCATCGGGTTGTTATTGTCCTCTGTACTGTGTAGACCAGGAGACTGAGATTGGTGAGATGAAGGGGTTCTAGGACCAAGGTCCCAGTTGTTGAGAAGGTGATCTGGAGTATGGAGTATCCTCCTCCGCACACCCCTCCCACTCCCAGCTAGGCCATGTGAGAAGGGGTCTTGGGTCTGCACACTTACTCACCGAGAGATGTAGGGTCCTCACCGCTGGCGCTGGACTTGCCACCTTGTGTGGGAACATTTTTCCTGTTTCCGATTCCATGTGGGTTCCTTTGTTATGCTAGTGCAAGGGCATCACAACCCCGCTGCTACGTTGTTCCCCTGGGAGGAGGGGATGAGGTCCTTTGGTAGCAGCACGAGAAAGGCGGGACGTGTGGTCATGGAGTGCTGACCGCACTCCTGACCTTGACTCTGTCTTGTCTTGCCATGAGGGAAGCCTGGCTCCATCCTGTGCTAGATGGCCAGTGTGTTTTCCTCCATGGCTCTGATACCTAGATGCAGTGAGTGGAGGTGCTCCGGCTGCTCCTCCTAATGCCCTGTGCTTGACTGTTGGGATGCTGCCAGCTGAACCTAGAACGTTTACTGGAGTTGCTTCCTTCATCTGGCCCCATTAGACCCATTTTCATCCTCCTCTTGGACTGTCACATGGGTCTGGATGATTAGGTTTGACCCCTAGGGGGGACCAATGGGGCACAATTGCTTGAGACCACAAGTTCTTATTTCCAGGAGCTTCTAAGCTAAGCTAAGTCACTTCAGTCGTGTCCGACTCTGTGCGACCCCCTAGACGGCAGCCCACCAGGCTCCCCCGTCCCTGGGACTTTCCAGGCAAGAACACTGGAGTGGGTTGCCATTTCCTTCTCCAATGCATGAAAGTGAAAAGTGAAAGTGAAGTCGCTCAGTCATGTCCGACCCTCAGCGACCCCATGGACTACAGCCTTCCAGGCTCCTCGGTCCATGGGATTTTCCAGGCAAGAGTACTGGAGTGGGGTGCCATCCCAGACAAATAGATGTTGTGATTATGCAGAGAAGGACCCGTGACGAATTCTTAGCCTTTTGAACTGAGCAGAGGGCAACTGAAACAGGAATGAAATTGCCCGATGGAAACGTGGAATTTGTCTGCTTTTGGCTGAAACATTCTTATGATGGTGAATGCTGAATCACTCCCGTTGGGAGATTCAGCCTGCGTGTATCTTCCGAAGACAGTCACTTTCCAAAGAGCAGAAGTTGTTTCTGCCCTGACGGTTTCACAGTCCCGTGAACAGACCTGCCCTCCCCTATAAGGACCTTCCTTAGCACATTTATGGAAACGAACAGAATATTGAAACCCCAGCAGAGGATTAGCCTCTGCTTTTCTCATGCTTTCAGGGTGCTGACTTGCTTTTCTTGGTTCTCAAACGATGCAATCTGACAGTTCAGCAGCTTCCTGTTTGAGGGTTAATTAATTTTTTTTTATGCCTATATCTAAGATGTTTAAATTTGTGATTCATTCTCTATAATTAGATCTAATGCTTAGAATATATCCATGTCTATTGCATTCACATTTCTCCTTTGAGGGCTATTATTTTCCCCTCTGAGCAGTTGCCAGTGAACTTCCATCATGAAAATATGATGATAAGGTCAACCCTAAATTTGCAACCCCCATGGCCATGAGTCAAGACATCCTTGCAGAAAATGGACATCCCCCCAAGATTGGAACAGGTGAGAGAGCCCCTGTGGTATGTACACTCCAGGGTTTGAACCAGGGCTCAGTGGCCCCACCTTGCTGGTTTCTCTGCCCCTTGAGAGTGAAATCAAGAAATAACTTAGAGAGTGGCAGAGTCAGCGAGAGGGTGGAGGGTGGAAAATCAGACCTCACAATGGGAGAGAAGGGTGGGGAATGGTTTGATGTTCATTTGAGGTGGCAAACAGGGTCTCCCCCACCCTCGCCCTTCCTTGGCTCTGCTTAATTATACAGAAGCTCCAGCAAATTCTCAGAATCCAGCCCATTTCTCTCCCATCAGGGCTTCTCACTCAAGAAGATGTGCTAGACTGAAGAGGAGGAAGTGGCCTTTTCTCTTCCCCAGATGAGAGAAGGAACATAGGGAAGAAAAGGAAAGAGGCGAGAGCTTGGAGGAGGCATGATGAGGAAGTGAGAAAGAGAGGAAAGGAAGGAGCTAGAGGAGGGAGAGAGTGCAGACTGCCTCTGAAGGGACAACTCGCTTACTCAGCTCTGCCAACAGCTTAATGGCTGTCAATCTAGCACCTGGGACTTCCTCTTTCTGCAAACACACCGAGCTGGTGTTTCACTGGTAACAATAAGTTAATTGAACAGCCTGTCGACAGATGGGCATGCTGTGGCTCCAAGCTTCATGCTCTTTTGTTATATTTCTATGTGAGAGAGTCTGAAATAGCACCTATCTTTTAAACACACACAGAAACACACACACATACAATATCTTTCATCAAGTACCTCTCCTGCCTCTCTTAAACCAAGTCTCCCCACAATTTAGCCTTTTAAATGATTTCAGAAGTAATCAAGCACAGTCGTTCCTTGGTATCCACGGGAACCTGGGTCCAGAACCCGCCAGACCAACATCCTCCGATGTTTAATTCCCCATCTAACATGGCGTCATATTTGCATAGAATCTAGGCATGTCCTCTTGTATATGTTGAATCCTCTCCAGATGATCTATAATACCTAATACTGTGTAAATGCTGTGTAAATTATTGCTGGCATGGCAAATTCAAGGTTTGATATTTGGAAATTTCTGGAATTTTTATTTTACCCCAAGTATTTGTGACGTTTTTGGTTGAATTCTCAGATGTGGAACCTGTGGCTGTTGAGGGCTGACTGTGTTTCTAACTGGGGGTATTCGGGCTGGTTGCCTTCTATGTCAGCCACAAAGGCTCAGAACTTTGTGCCACAGAAGATCTATTTACAAAATAGAGAACTATATGTACTCTACCAGGGTGCCACGAGTGAATCAGGTCTCTTTTCACGTATTTTCAAATATTTGTCCACTGGGCAAAACTACACTCTAAACCCGTTTTTCCTTTTAGGCATATTTGTGTCTCTGCCACTTCTTCCATTTTCATCACATAGCATCTTCAGGCAAGGTCTCCTCCTTTCCAGGAGGATAGATGATGCCAGCTTGGAGTTCTGAGTAGCAGAGATCACTACACGCCATTCCCATTACTATCTTTCATCCTGATGCCTTGTTGCAAAGCAGTTTCTCATGGGCTGAGTCTGTAAGAATGACCTCTTTGAATTCACTGATTCGACTCATCAACTGCTCTTTGGTTTAATCAAAATGAACCAAATGAACTGTCCCACAAAAACATGACAATGAAATAGCCTTCCCATCCTGAACGAACCGGCTCATGTCTTACTGCTCTTGTCCTAACAGAGAAGATGGCAGCCCCGGGGCCCAGCACGTGGTGCTCTTCACACACTGGGGGCTTGTCTCACCGGAGCGAGGGACTGGGGACTCCACCCTTCTCTTGCTGAGGCCTCAGGTCAACAACAAATGGGAGGTGTGATAGATGGCTTGCCACTTGTCAATATATGGCTAGTTTACGAAGGCTGGAGTCACCATCAAAGAGCATTCATGGTCCAGGTAGGATCAGGCAAGGTGATCTCACGTCAGTTATTGGTAGGGGGGCCATTGATGTACACAGATTCTACAGTTGTTAAGGCACTTATACCTACTTCCATTCATGTGCATGCATGCACGCTCAGTTGCTTAGGTGTGCCCGACTCTTTCTGATCCCATAAACTGGAGCTCGCCGGGCTCCTCTGTCCATGGATTTTTAGAGGCAAGAATACTGGAGTAGGTTGCCATTTCCGACTCCAGGGGAATCTTTCTTATTCCTCCTTTAATCAAGAGTGAACCTTCCCTCCCACCTAGAAAGGTGTTTAAGTTAGAAAGGTCTAACTTAAAGAGGTTCTAACTTAAGGTTTAACTTAAAGAAGTTAAAATGGAGTTGAACTGATGGCCCAGTAACTTCAAGGTGCATGAGACTCACCTGGGAAACATTAAAAGACGCAGTGTGCCAGGATCCACCCCTGACATCTGGAGTCAGCAGGTAGAGAAAGGACTGGAGAATCTGCATTTTCAGCAAGGACTGTAAGAGACTTTGATGCAGGCTGATGCAAGACCTCACTCTGAGAAGAGCCGCATCTCCCTAACGCATCCCTTAGACCAGGAGTCCCCACCCTCCGGAAAATAATGCCCGATGATCTGACGTGGAGCAATGCAATAGTCATAGAAATACAGTGCATAATAACGGTAACATGCTTGAATCATCCTGAAACCATCCCCCTTCCTAGGCCCCAGTCCATGGAAAAATTGCTTTCCACAAAACTGGTTTTGGGTGCCAAAATGGTTGGGGACTGCTGCCTTAGAAGATCAACAGATCCACCAGACAAGGAGCCTCAGTCATGTGCTACATGTTGTGTTGGGTCTTGAGGAGAAGAAGGCCAAGAACTCTGAAGCCTACTCTTTGTTCTCCGGGGTATGGCCACTCTAAAGGGTCTGGGGAGCTGTCCCAGGGAAGCAGAAGGTGGCAGGAGCAGGTGGAAGGTTTTCCCTCGAGGAGGGGAAGAGTGGAAGGCAGTGAGCATGCCCTGTGGATCCCCACTCATGGAGATCTGAGGTTGGATGCCAGGGAAGCTCCAACTTGCTTGATACTGTTCATACAGTGAATAATGAAATAATTATCTGGTGACTCATTAGCTGTCTGGAGGGCCTTACATCCTCAAGTGAAAACAGCATGGACTACTTAGTAAAAGAGAGGGGTTTTCTGAGCTGGCGTCTAGCCAACAGGAAGCCCACGAGGAAATGTGGGATGCTAGCGAAGGGCAGGGGACCCAGTCTTCTTGGCACAGGTGCAGGAAATTGTACAGGCAAAACCCTCCCCGTGTGGGAGTTGGTCCATCCGGGGGTTTTGCCAGGTGCTGTCCCCACATCGACACAGGGATCTCGGGTAAAGAGGTGAGTGATGGCTGGGAGCATTGGGCCAGCCCTAGGTAGGAGAGAGAAGCGGGGGTGGGGAAGGGGTATCGGTGTGTGGGAGGAGCTGGCGGAGGGTAACCGAGGCCGAGTTCCCACCTTGGAGCTGGGGCCAGGTGGGGAAGCAGGTCACCACCGGCGAGGTGTGGGAGGCCTGGGTGTGTCCTGGAGGACGCGGTGCCCGGTGCCGGGAGAACACGTCTGCAGAGGGTGGGGGAGGAAGGCCGCTGGGGAAGAGAGGGAGGGTCCAGGAGAGTGAGCAGTGGGCGGGGGCCTGGGTTTCTTGAGTTTCCGGCAGCTCCGCAGCTCGTTGGGACCGAGCGGCACAAGAGAGGGGAGGCTGGGGGGCAAAAGCTTGAGTTCATGGCTGCTTTTGGAGACTTAAAACCCAGCAGCGTTTCTAGCCCCGGCGGAGTCTGTCTCCATCTGGGGTTGTGCCCGAGCGGCAGGTCACAGGGCTGGGGGTGGGCAGGCTCCACGGGATGGGACCGTGCAGCTGGGCAGAGCTCACAGTGGCTTCGAGGTCCAGGAGATCCCAGGACTGGGAGGAGAGGCGAGCAGAAGGGCTGAAAGGAGAGTGGGGTGCTTCTACACACGTGAATCGGCTGCCTGGGAAGGAGCCTGGCCTCTTCTCCGGACTCCTGGCATCTCTGTAAGCAACACTGGCGTTGGCTTCCTCTCACTGGGAGCCTGTTACTGAAGGATAGAGAATGTCCATCCACATGTCCAGACACAGAGTGCTTCTCCTCGCACCTGCACAAAGCTAGGGCCACCTTTCTTAAAGAAACAGACACAAACTGGGTCAGTTTCAGGGATGGGGCGTTGCCGGGCTTTCAGAGAGAAGCCAATGGGTGTTGCAACTAGGGATAGGCAGATGAGCTCTGAGGAAATGCCCCGCGCCCCCCACCCCCACTCTGCTTAACTTTCTCTTGTTTAGCATCAGACCTAAGTGATGATTCAAAAATTTTTTGGGGGGGGTTATCATTATTTTTTTATGAGGGAGAACTGGCTTCCCGCTTGCACTTCTTTCCATTTGTTCTCAGGAGGAGTTTGTATTGGTGATCAGGGATGATCACCAAGCTTTATGGAATCCTAGGCCTGCAGGGCCATTCCGATGATGACTTGGAATCAAGAAGACACAAACATTCCTCTGCTTTAAAATGTTGGCACTCGAAAGGAGTTCCGAGATCATTCTTAACTGATGGTGAAGCTGAGATAGGGGTGTGCCTGCCGTCTGAGAACAAAATCTTCATCTAAGAAGCCATGACAGAAAGATTATTACAGACATCTTCTGAAAAACCTCCAGGGAAGCAGATTCCATCATTTTCTTTGACATCATCTGGTGTTACCATTTCTGAGGCTCAGGAATTGTGTTTTATTTGGTAAAGAATCCACCCGCCAATGAAGGAAATGCTGATTCAATCCCTGGTTCAGGAAGACCCCCTGGAGAAGGAAATGGCAACTCACTCCAGGATTCTTGCCTGGAAAATCCCATGGACAGAGGATTGCCTGGAAAATCCCATGGACAGAGGAACCTGGCGGGCTACAGCCCATGCATGGGGTTGCAAAAAGTCAGACACAACTTAGTGAGTAAACAACAACAAACAATCATCAGTTCAGTTCAGTTCAGTCGCTCAGTCGTGTCCGACTCTTTGCGACCCCATGAATCGCAGCACACCAGGCCTCCCTGTCCATCACCAACTCCTGGAGTTCACTCAGACTCACGTCCATCCAGTCAGTGATGCCATCCAGCCATCTCATCCTCTGTTGTCCCCTTCTCTGCCTGCCCCCAATCCTTCCCAGCATCAGGGTCTTTTCCAATGAGTCAACTCTTCACATGAGGTGGCCAAAGTACTGGAGTTTCAGCTCTAGCATCATTCCTTCCAAAGAAATCCCAGAACTGGTCTCCTTCAGAATGGACTGGTTGGATCTCCTTGCAGTCCAAGGGACCCTCAAGAGTCTTCTCCACACCACAGTTCAAAAGCATCAATTCTTCAGTGCTCAGCTTTCTTCACAGTCCAACTCTCACATCCATACATGACCACATCCATACATGACCACCAAAACCATAGCCTTGACTAGACGGACCTTTGTTGGCAAAGTAATGTCTCTGCTTTTGAATATGCTATCTAGGTTGGTCATAACTTTCCTTCCAAGGAGTAAGCGTCTTTTAATTTCATGGCTGCAGTCACCATCTGCTGTGATTTTGGAGCCCCCAAAAATAAAGTCTGACACTGTTTCCACTGTTGCCCCATCTATTTCCCATGAAGTGATGGGACCAGATGCCATGATCTTTGTTTTCTGAATGTTGAGCTTTAAGCCAACTTTTTCACTCTCCTCTTTCACTTTCATCAAGAGGCTTTTTAGTTCCTCTTCACTTTCTGCCATAAGGGTGGTGTCATCTGCACATCTGAGGTTATTATTTCTCCCAGCAATCTTGATTCCAGCTTGTGCTTCTTCCAGCCCAGCGTTTCTCATGATGTACTTTGTAGTTTATTTATTATTTTGCAGAGTAGGGGTCTAGGTAAGGGTTATGTTTTCTAGTATAATTATGGGGAGATGTGATGTTGCCATTTTTTCTACTGAGAAGTACATTTAAAGGCAATTCTATGATTTGCCAGAGGTTTCCTGTTCCATCTGAGTCTGAATCTAGAAAAACGCGGAGTTGGTTGTAAATCAAACTTATAAATGAGATTTAAAATCACCTCTGAGCTGTTTGGACGTGTTCACCAGGTGACACAGTCTCTCTTCCTGCTCTGAACGCCCATTTTATTTTACCTGTGTCTCTCTTGGGGTCTCACAATGTTCTCTCACGTTCTAGTCTTTAATGTAATGTCCTGGATTCTAAGGACTCTGAAGGCCTCAACAGTGGTCTGGTTCATCCATACTTTGGACTTAGTAGGTACTCCAGACACAACTGATGGGTTACTGACACTTTCTGCATCAGCAAAGGTCTTCTTCTTTTTTTAAAATATTAATTAATTAATTTTTTGGTTGTGTAGAGTCTTAGTTGAGGTGTGAGGGCTTAGCTGCCCAGTGGCATGTTGGATCTTAGCTCCCCATCCAAGGATCAAACCCTCGTCCCCTGCATTGGAAGGTGGGTTCTTAGCCACTGGACCATCAGGGAAACCCCCAAAGGTCATCCTTTTTGAGTCATGCTCCTGCCCTCTCGCCTACTCACGTGACGTCCATCAGTGGTGGACCAACTTCATTTTGGAGCTTGGGACTCTCTATCATTGCTATTTAGCTTCTTTCAGATCTTTTATATTGTGTAGAAAATAGAATAAAAATTAAAAATTATATGAATGAATGAGTAACATTTTCTTTGGGACTTTGTTTTCAGAGGAAATGTTGCAAAAAGTGATGTTCATAGGTGATCCTCCCCACTATGTATCAAGAAGAGTACCATAATTATAGGCTAAATCAGGTACTGACTTACAGAAAATGTGCCCCCACCCCTTGTCCACTGAAGGCTGCCCTAAATGTGTGGTGTGAAGGGGATGTAATGGTAGGAAATTGGTATGGGGTTTCATGTGGCTGATGAATTTGGTCCACTTTGAGGCATATTCCAGTGGGATGTTGCTCAAGCCTTGATCCAGAGAATCAGCTGATTGGCACAATAGGTTTGAAAACTAACCTTCACCAACTCCTCGCCACCTCTGTGCACCTAATGCCTGAATACGAGCCATGACATCAGCAAAGGATCTGTTCCTCTTTCCTTTCAGCAAGAGGAATTAGAATTTCCAGTGGAAGCGAACCCTTTCTGAGTTTGCAAGCAGCTTCTCACCAGAGTCCAAATTCAAACATGCACCCCAGCTCTAGGTCTTCATTTTTTAATGAATACATGGGCCACCTTGTATGACCTTTTACAATGATACCCATCAGCTTGGGGGCCTGGAATCAAGGCGTCAGGATCCCAGCAAACAGGTCCTAGATAAGCATGCGCTATTGACTGGGGACAAAAGAGTCAGACTTGCTCCCGAGCCTGTGTGTGCTTTTGGTTTCTGGGATCTGGGCTGGTGCTAACGGACTTTAGACTTGGCTCTTCATGGACCACACCTGGCCCTTCTGCATCACAGGCTCAACAGCATGCTATCTATTCACTTGCTTGTTTTGGGGAGGGGAGGTCGGTCTGGGAGGTGGTTGGGGGACAATTCTACTTCTATTTCTAATGCATTAATGAATTATTTGGGGGTGAATTGATGTGGAGAAATACTAAATATTCTAAAATCCTGAAACAGTAGGGATTATTGAAGGATCATCTCACCCACTTTTATTCTGCTGCAAAGAAAGGGATTATGAAGAAATGCTTCTTTGTGTCCTCTCGCAGGCTGAGCCACATTTAGGAGTTACTCAAGTTTGCTTAGAGGTTATAAATAGAGCAAATCCCAGCCTCTGTAAGTGTTTTCTGCTAGGGGTGTCCCACTGGAGAGCCCAGCTCTATGTTTCTGAAAGTTTTTCCATTGGTTGGCAGATGCTTCATTGGGCTTCCCAGGTGGAAATGGCAACCCACTCCAGTGTTCTTGCCTGGAGAATTCCATGGGCAGAGGAGTCTGGCAGGCTAGAGTCATTAGTTCTAGCCTGCTGAAAATCCAGGAAGGGGGGCAGGGAAACAATTCAGTTCCTTTCTGGAGCAAAACACTAGTCATTACTCTTACTGTTTCTGCCCATTCTGGATCAGGACATGGCCACGGGGCATGGCTCCATCCACAGCTCCAGGTGCCTGCAAACATTTCCACATGTTGTTATTTAGTTGCTCAGTTGTATCTGACTCTTTGCAACCCCATGGACCTGCCAGGTTCCTCTGTCCATGGAATTCTCCAGGCAAGAATACTGGCCATTTCCTTCTCCAGGGGATCTTCCCGACCCAGGGATAGAACTTGTGTCTCCTGCATTGGCAGGTGGGTTCTTTACCGTCTGAGCCACCAGAGAGCTCCGCAAAACCCCGGCCAACTAGAGAGATGGGGCAAACATACCAGAAACAGAAGGTTTTTTGTTCGTTGACGGAAAAGGGAACGTCTGCGAAACTTGATTCTCCAATACAAGATTATAGAGGCTCTTTTCCTTCCTCCTAGGTGCCCTCTTACAAAAGACAGCATTTTCTTCAGCAGAGCTGGGGAAGGGAACAGAGTCAGCAGAATCCTTTGAGCTGGTTTCTCAGGACCGGAACTGGATTTGCTCTCCAGGGCCCCTGCTTTCTGTCATCCAATCCTCCTCTCTCCTCCCCTGAGAACCAGCACATCTGATATATGCCTGTCAGGCTCCAGACTGTACATAGTGAAGTGAAGTCGCTCAGTCATGTCCAACTCTTTGCAACCTCATGGACTGTAGCCCACCAGGCTCCTCTGTCCATAGGATTCTCCAGGCAAGCTTACTGGAGTGGGGTGCCATTTCCTTCTCCAGGGGATCTTCCTGGCCCAGGGATTGAACCCAGGTCTAGACTGTACATAGACAGTGTATCAAGGCAGTGGGATGGCAGAAAGGAGGAGACAGAATGGTCTGAGCCCCCAGGTGTCCTTTGAGAGGAGAATTAAACAGGCAGAGGGTGGTACTGAGCAGCAAGTGGATGGGGGTCCCGGGCAGCAAGTGGACGGGGGGTCCTGGGTGCTGAGTGGACAGGGGTCCCGGGCACTGAGAGGATGAGGGGGTCCCAGGCACCGTGTGGATGGGGGCCCCGGGCACCGAGTAGATGGGGGTCCTGGGCACCGAGTGGATGGGGCAGACAGACACTGCTGTCCAGGTTTAGCAAGCACAGGATCTGCGTACCTCTAGAACAGACTGACCCAGAAGCCTTGCCGAGGAGGACAGAAGCTCGCCCTTTAGCTCATCAGGCCATCTTCTCTCCATTCCTCCCCTTGTCCCTCTTGGCGCTCCTGAGCATAGATGGAGATGTAGTCCCTCTGCTTTTAAAATCAAGCAAACAATCATCTCAAACAATCATCTCTTCCAGTACCTGCTGGAAAAGAGAATGATTTTCCCTAACTCCTCTAGAGTCAATGTGGTCTCAGTAACAAACGAGGCAATTTTTTTCCCCTAAGAATTTCTAAATAAAGTGTCTGAAATTGCACTTGGAAATCGATGTACTCAAGTGTAGAGGTCAATTTGAGGGGCTTGAGAGGTTAGAGTGTCCAGCCCGGAGACTTCCACTGCTGTTTCTCATTTCCCGGCAGTGTAATTTTAAGCAGATTGAATCACCTAAATTTGAACAATTAATCTTTTTCCTGACTATACTTAAAAAAAATAATTGTAGGGAATTCCCTGCTGGTCCAGTGGTTAAGACTCAGGGCTCTCACTACTGTGGGCCTAGGTTTGATCCTTGGTGGAGGAACTAAGATCCCACAAGCCTCATGGCAGGGCCAATAAATAAAAATTAAAAGAATTGTGAAGTATAGTTGATTTACATCGTTGTATTACTTTCAGGTGTACAGCATAAGAGTTGTGCATCTTTGCAGATTAGATCCCCTTTATTGCAAAATAATGGGTATAGTTCCCTGTGCTGTACAGTAGATCCTTGTTGCTTATCTATTGCACATACAGTACTGCGTATCTGTTAATCCTGTTTCCCTAATTTGTCCTTCCCCGCATCCCTCTCCCGTTTGGTAATCACAAGTTTGTTTTTTAATATCTGTGAGTTTTAAACAATGACATTTGTCATGACTAATTCAATCATGTAAATTGAAATCAAGCAAACAATCATCTCTTAACAACAGCAACAACTTCAAAAGACTAAATAAAATAACACTTGGTTGACTGCTGTAAGGATTGGAGGCACTGCTATCCCTACCCTCCAAGAACAGCTTCTGGATTCTTTCCTGTGGGATGCTCAACTTTAAACCATCATTTTTTAAATCAGTCGTTTCCCTTTGTAAAAGGCAGAGAGTGTTTTGGAATGAGAGAGCTCAGGCTTGTATCCGGGCTCTGTCACGTAATGACGGCACCGACATGGGGAGTTTCTCATATCCTCTGGGACCCTCACTTTCCCCTTCAGGACGTGGCAGTGATAATACCTACTTCTTGGGATTGCTGGAAGATTAAAGTTGATATTACTTGTGAGAGGCAAAGCAGAGCCCTGGCATGTGTTGAGGACTCGATCGATGATGTTAAGGATCTGGCTCTTGTTTGCAGAATTCACACAGGAGGTCTGCTGTTACAAAGAGAGGTGGAAACACCTTTCCCCATCTCTGCAAGGTCTGGGCAGGGTTGATTTGCAGTGTGAGGTGGGGCAGTGTTAGTTTCCTTCCACTTTGGACCCTTGGCTCTGTGCCTTCATGAGTTACTTATCTTGCTACTCTGAACCTCAGTCTTCTTGTCTTGAAAATGAGACACATCATATCTACTTCATAAGGTCACTATGAAGATGAAAAGACTTGATGCACACAGAGCAATAAACAGTTCCTGCACGTAGAAAGCACTCAGTGCATGTTAACTATTTTATTATACCATTCACTTAGCACATTTGTGTGGAATTACATTCTCAATCCCCAGGGGAAGGCAGTCTCTGGTCTGCCCCTTTGGCCTTTGGTTTTAACAAATTTTAATGAGATACAACCCCTACTGTTGTAGACTTTTTTTTTTAATGTCATTACAGCTTCCTGCCACTGACACATCATTGCTGACATTAGTAGGTGTAGGAAAAATGTTGTGGTCTGGCCTGTGTAGCAAAAATATTTGTGGGAGGCCCTTTGATTAGTTTTATTATTGCATTTAATGCACTGCACATGGGCAGTCAAACATGTTTGGAAAGAGGCCATATTGGTTGGAAAGACAGATGATCTAAAACTAGCTTTCGTTCTATTGTGGATTAGAGAAATTCCAGCTAACATTTCAAAGAGCCCCACAAAATACTTGGTGGTGTTTTCCGTGTGTCTCCCAGGAGTCTTTTCACTCCTCTCACCCTCGTTCTGCCCTGGGTCTCTGATGTGGAAATAAAATAATATATCTGAATTTTCATATTTTAGATTTCTATTTGTATCAAATTTACACATGCATGTGAAGAGTCATTTGACAAGATTTCTTATGACAAATAGCAGTCCCTTGCCCAATCCCTCTGTTATGGACTGAATGTTGATGATTCATTTGTATGTTTAAATCCCAAGGTCCAGTATGATGGTGTCAGGACCTGGGGCCTTTGGCAGGTGATTTGGCCATGAAGGTGGAGTCTTCCCAAATAATGCTGCATCTCTCAGTCTCTGCTTTTTTTTTCCAAAAGAAAACTTTTAATTTTGTTTTGGAGTATAGCCATTAACAATGATGTGATAGTTTCAGGTGGACAACAAAGAATCTCACAGCCATACACATACATGTATCCATTCTCCCCCAAACTCCCCTCCCATCCAGGCTGTCACATAACACTGAGCAGAGATCCCTGTGCTGTACAGGAGGACCCTGTTGGTTATCCATTTTAAATACAGCAGTGTGTACATGTCCATTCCAAACTCCCTGACTATCCCTTCTCCCCATTCTTCCCCCACACCCCTGCAACCATAACTTTGTTCTCTAAGTGTGTGCAGCCTCTGCTTTTTCTGTTTAAAGCTTTTCCTTGAGTGTCTGCTGATAAGAGGAAGAAGCTAAAAAAGGCTAATCGGACTGCCCCGTGTGCATGAGGAAGGGGTGTTGACTGTTGGTATCTCTGTAGGGTAATCTGATTGGATCATTTGTGTGGGGAACTGTCACATCAGTTTTATGCCCCCCCCCAAAGTTTTGTCAATTTATCTAAAGAAAGTTCTAGTCTACTGTCTAGATGAAGAACCCTAGATGTCGGTGTTCTGACAGAAGAGAGCTTGAGATCTCAGTCTGCAGAAGGCAAACTTTAATGTTAACCCATCTGTTTTCTTGGAGCTCCACTCATTTTCAACTGTGTCTTGGGTACCCCAGTCTAGAACTTCTGTCCTTTAGCCTCTGCAGAGATGAAAGCGTCACGTTTCGGTGAGGATGGGGGAGGGACAGTTGCCTGGCTCTAGGGGAGATGGATTTCTCTTTCCTTCATAAGTGATTGTCAACACGCCTTCCTGTGTAGAGCTCCATCTTCACGCCTTCTCCCAAGGATGCCCAAGAGTAGCATCTGAGCTTTTGGGGATTTGAGTGGTAAAAATTGGATTCTCTCTTTCTTTTTCACATTATCTTTTATTGGAGTTTAGCTGCTTTACAATGTTGTGTTAGTTTCTACCGGATGGCAAAATGATTCAACTGTACATACATATATGCATGCGTGTGCTAAGTTGCTTCAGTCGGGTCCAACTCTTTATGAACCCATGGACTGCAGCTTGCCAGGCTCCTCTGTCTATGGGATTCTCCAGGCAAGAATACTGGAGTGGGTTGCCATGCCCTCCTCATGTATATGTATCCCCTCCCTTTTGGACTTTCTTCCCATTTCCATTCAGTTCACCACGGAACATTGAGTAGAGTTCCCTGTGCTATACAGTAGCTTCTCATTAGTATCTATTTTATCCATAGCATCAATAGTGTATATGTGTTAATCCCAGCCTCCCAATTCATCCCACTATCCCCTTTACCCGCTTGGTGTTTATTATACATTTGTTCTCTATGTCTGTGTCTCTATTTATGCTCTGCAAGTAAGATCATCTGTACTGTTTTTCTAGATGACATGTATATGTTTCTTGGCTCCCCTTACTGTGGGTGGAGGCTGCTGCATCTTGCAATGCAAGGGTACTCCTATGCGTCAGCGGCCTCATAGCTGCTAAGCCCACACACTCGGAGAGAAAGAGAGAGAAGAGGCATAGAAAGAGAGAGAGAGAGAGAGAGAACTTTTCTAGCTGATGGCTGGGAAGCAGAAGATGAAGTTCTTGGGGCTACGGTTGTGCTTCGGACCACAGATCTGGTGCACAGAAAGAAGAACTTTGATTGAAAAAAATTACTATTTTTAACTTAATTAAAAATGTATTTTGGCTGTACCATGCAGCAGGTGGGATCTTAGTTCTCCAACCAGGGACTGAACCTGTTCCCCCTGCATTGGAAGCTCAGAATCTTAACCACTGGACCACCAGGGATGTCCCCCCAAATTATGATTTTTAAATGAATACCATTCCTAGCATCTTTCAGACTCAGTTGGATGATGTAGCTTGGTTTCTGATGCAGAGGAGGGAGAAAAACCTGCATCAGCTCCTTCTCCAGCTGTGAAGAGAACTGTGTGTGAGCATCTTTTTTCTGGGGTGTTGAGTTCTCTTGCTTCTTCCTGGAAGGCAGAGAACAGGCTGAAGGAGCATGAACAGGCAAGCCTACAACAGAAGTCACCCATAGCCTCACAACTCTGACAAAGGCACAACTTTGGACTGACCCAGCTCTTGAAGTTGGTTGGCCAATCGATCCATCTGACTGGGGTAAAAAAAACGCTGAGCTTGATTGACTTGGCCAGTTTGGAAAACACACTGTCTCTGGTCTCTAGTGGCACTTACCAGCAGGAATCACTTTGCTTTGCATCATCTAAGAAAAGAGAAGGTCAATTAAATGCACTGGGTTCTGTGTCTCTACATGAGCAGTTAACAAATTAGCAGAGGGGAAGCTTTTGCAAATGAGAGATTAAATTTCCTTGTTTATGTTGGAAATCTCCCTTGGTCTCTGTCAGCAAATGTGCAATAACATTCTTTCCGTGTTGGGCTGGCTTTCAGTTGGTTTGTTATTTTTGCTTCTTTTGTTCTTGCTATGGGCCTTCAGAGTGACTGTCTCTCTCAGGCAAGATAGACTCTCTTGCCTGGGGTTGACGGAGACTTCCTGGGGCAGGAGTGGGAGTGGCGTGGAGGGTTGCCAGACTAAATACAGGATGCCCAGTTTAGTTCGAATTTCAGATAAACAATGAGTTTTTTTTTTTTTTTAAAAACAGTATAAGTATGTCCCAAATATTGCATGGGACATACTTATACTAGAAAGGTTCCTTGTGTGAAATTCACGTTAAACTTGGCATCTTATATTTTTATTTGCTAAATCTGGATAGCCACAAGTGTCCTCTGGTGTGGGGAGAAAGTTTCTGCACCTGAGACATCTCAGGGCTCTAGGAGAAGGCAGCTTTCTCCACCTTCTTCCTCTTTGGCTTGGTCTGAGACTTGGTTTCCCTTGGATTTGGGACCAGGCTAAGGCGGATGAAGCAGTTGCTTCAGGCACAAACCCAGGAACTGAGATCGAGAATGAATGCCGTATTGAAAAAAAATTCTTTAAAAATAAATAATCCTGTATTAAAATGTATTTTATTTTACTCCCATTCGATCCTGTCCGATCCTATTTTATTTTTTGGCTGCACCTAGCAGCGTGCAGAATCTTAATTCCCCAGCCAGGGACTGAACCTGTGCCCCTAGTGCCCAGTCCTAATCACTGGGCCATCAGAGAAGTCCCCCACATACTTCATATTTTATAATTGTAAACATTATGATTTTTTACCATAAGTATTTTGGTTGAGAATGTTTTATTAAAGTGTACTTTATTGTAATGATTAAGTTTTTTTTTTTTTTTTTTTTTTGCACCCTTTTAAGTTTTGCTTCTGAGGTGGCGAGAGTGTTAAATGCAAGCTTGAAGTCTTACAAAGACTGATGCCAGAATTCTTTACTTAGAATTGAAATATGAGTGTTTCTGCTTTATGTGACCTCAGATTTACACACAGATTTGGAGACGCCTATGATCTTCCCTTGTCAGTTTGAACACACTTGTGGCACTGAACTGGAGTGAAATCTCTTCCCTCCATCGCTTTCTCTAGCAACACACTCTTGGTCCCGATTTCCTCCTTTCAAAGCAACAGAGACTCTGGTCTCTTACTGTTTTAGATGTGAGGATGACCTCTGAGGATAAGACCCTGGTTTTGCCCCGTGGTAGAATCTTCCAGAAGAAGCTTGGAGCGCTTGCTGGGCTTGGATGCATGGCAGCAGGACTCATCACTACTGACTGAATGATGATTTAATATCATCTTCTTGAGTATTTAAAGTGTGATTTGTGGGTTACGGTTCAGGTTCAAAAAATGTCCCAATATTACATTTAGTTGATTGATGTATAGGTATGAAATAAACGGTATTTAGCAATACAAATAAATGGTTTCCTTAGAACGATTGTTTTGTTAGTGTTAGTACTCCATGGTATCTAGGAATTCTTGATAACCATGGGTGTACAACCCATGATGGGTGCATATAAACGCTGTATTTCAGACTCTCCAAATGGGATAAATGTAGTTAACGCTAGTATGTTACATCATCCATTGGACTAAGGAAGGCATATGATATTCACAGAGAAGGCATGTGTGCTTGTGTATGCAAACACACACACACACACACACACATGCTCTTTCTTTTTCTCTTCAATGCATAGACATTTAAAGGCAGGATTAGAAGACTGAAAAATGCAGAAGAGAAAAAGGCTTGGGCACTACTGACTGATGTAGGTTTAAGGTGTGAAAGAATGAGTGAACAAAGATGCAGATTTTTGTTTTGCATCTTTTAATATCTTCTCAGTATTCTTTAAATTTTTTAAAAATTTGTTTTCATATTAAAGTATAACTGCTATGCAATGTAAGTTATAGGTGTACAGTATAGTGATTCACAATTTTTGAATGCTGGCTGCCATCTATGGGGTCACACAGAGTCGAACACGACTGAAGGGACTTAGAGAGAGAGAGATACTCCATTTATAATTACTATAAAATATTGACTATATTCTACATATTGTACAATATATCCTTGTAGCTCAGTTTATACATCATAGTTTGTACTTCTTACTCCCTCACCCCTATCTTTCTCCTGCCCTCTTCCTTCTCCCCACTGGTAACCACTGTTTTGTGTCTCTATATCTCTGAGTCTGTGTCTTTTTTGTTATATTCACTAGTTTGTTGTATTGTTTTGGTTCCATATCTAAGTGATATCATACAGTATCTGTCTTCTTTGTCTGACTAATTTCACTTATCATAATGACCTCCAGGTCCATCCATGTTGTTTCAAATGGTGAAATTTCATTCTTCTTTTTTTTTTTTTTTATGGCTGAGCAGTATTCTACTGTATTATCTTCTCAGTATTCTGAAGAAGACTGAATCAGTTGGTCTATTTAGAAAATAAAAATGATCTCAAAATAAATCTGATGTATGGCATTTGAACAGATGGGGTGTATTATTGAACTTAAGAGTTTTTGAAAGACCCTCAAGGGTAGAGTAAAACTCTTTGATTGAACAGTTTTGACTTTATGTGCTTGTCCTAAGGCACTTGAATTTGAACAAAGAGCAGTTCACAATAATGTTTACTACAGAGTTGTTTATAACAGTAAAAAATTACAAGCATACAACATACAACAATAGAGAAATTAAGTAAACAGTGGAATGATTGTATGACGAAATTATGTGCAGTCTTTAAAACCAAATAAAAGAATATTTAACAACATGGGAATGTCCATTTTATTATTTTGTTAGATTAAAAATATTATAAAAGAGTAAACGGTATTATCACACTAAAATCTATCTCATATATTTATCTATCAATTATCTATGTATCTATATATCTATCATCTATTCATGTAGTCTAGTCTATTTATAGCAAAAGAGGAAGAAAAACCTGGGTGCTACAACAAAATGTTGACCGCAGCAGTTTTCATTTAGTGGGAGATTATAGATGGTTTAGTTTTTCTTCTTTACAGTTTTCACTATTTTTGTTTTTATAAGCATCAATAATTTTTATAATCATAAAAATTGAAGTTTTGAAATTTAAAGTGCAAAATTTTAAATAGAAAGTTTGAAAATATTGATGTATGTATTTATTTATTTTTGGCAGTGCCGAGCACCATGTAGAACTAAGGACTAAGTTCCCTAACCAGGGATCAAACCTGCACCCCCTGCCCTGGAAGTGCAGAGTCTTAACCACTCGACCACAGGGAAATCACCCAAAATATTTATTTTTAAAGAAATAAGTACTGGTTATAAAATTATGAGGAAATTGATTTGAATATGTGTGTATGTCATACAAGAGTATCAGTTTAAAGGTGTAACCAAGACATACACATTTTCTGTGGGTAATAAAACTGCAGGAGGTTATTTTTTTGACATCTTGTACATTTTCCAAAATAAACATGTGTTATGTTCAAAATTGGGAAGCAAGATACAATAAAAATGAATCTGTGCATAACTGAAAAAAGAATTATTTTTAAATTATATGTAATAATATTCTTTCTCTCCATGTCTTCTCGTGAAAAACTTTTGAGACAACAATTTTCTAAGGAAGTTACAGATAAATGAGTGTGCTGACTTTCAGTTATGTTTATACCTGGAGGATTACACAGACTTCTGTCTGCTGTCCTTTCATGCTGGGTTTCTCCATCCCATTTATAGAAAACAATGGCTAGAAAACATTTCTGAAGCACACAGACATGATCATGCTAAATCCCTGTTCAAAAACCTATACATTACTAAAAAATTTTCAAAAGTTCTATAAATTCCTATTATAATCAGAATAAAATCCTCCTGTTTTTGCCCTTCCTGAAGACTCATCACTGTCTTGTAGAAATCCAGCTTTCCCCTTTCAGACTCTGACAAAATGTATTTATTTATCAACAAACATTTCAGGAGTTCTTGCTTTGCGTAGGCCGCCGTGCTGGGTGCTGACACAGTCTCTTCTAGTCAGACGAGACAATGCAACTTTCTCATCTGTGACATGCGATTACTCATCACTGTGTGTTTCTCTGAGGCCGCTTTCTTTTTATGGATGTTCTTTCCTCCATGACTGCACTTGAAATCCTACCCATGCTTCAGTTTCAACCCTAGACACCATCTACGAGTTCCAGCTGGGGATGGTTCTTTTTTCTGAGTAATTCCCCGTTTGTACATTTCTTTCTTTCTTTTATTATTGAATTATAGTTGCCTTACAATGTTATGTTAGTTTCTGTTGTATAACGATGTGAATCAGCTATATGTATACATGTATCCCCTCCTCCCCACCCCGCCAGCCCACCCCTCTAGGTCATCACAGAACACTGAGCTGAACTCCCTGTGCTAGCCAGCAGCTTCCCACTGGCTATCTGTTTCACACATGGCAGTGTCTATATATGTCAATGAGACTCTTTCAACGCATCCCACCCTCTCCTTTCCCTTGTAGTATCCATGTGTCCATTTGTACACTTCTCATAGCTTTTCTCACACACTGCCTTTCTTGAGAGTTGGTACAGACTTTCTGTGCCACAGTGATGATCAAGCTGGGGCAGAGATAAGGATGGGGCTTGCCAGGGTGGAGATGGGGGATGCTCCCAAGAAGGATGGGTTATCAGAATCTCTATTGGACCATGGTTGTTTAAAATAGCATATTAAAAACAGCCATCACCTCATCTTATTTTTAGTTGTGGTATGAAATTGGTTTGGACTTTTAAAATCAGAGTATCAAAAGGGGCATGAATAAAATGACCTGAACAACACGGCTTTGTGAGATTGTAAGATTGTCTTTATAGCTGTTAAATGAGCAAAAGTGAAAGAATGAATTAAGAACGACTTCCCCCCGCCCCAGTTTAAAGTTCACTGTTTTTTAAAAAAATAATTTATTTATTTATTTAAAATTTATTCATTTATTTTTGGCCATGCTGCATGGTGTCTGGGATCTTAGTTCCCTGACCAGGGATCAAACCTGTGCCCCCTGCAGTGCAAGGGTGGAGTCTTAACCACTGGACCTCCAGGGAAGTCCCAAAGTTCATTCTTGGTGTTGTCCACTCTATGGGTTTTAAAAATGGTATAATGACATGTATCACCATTATAATATCTTACAAAGGTTCCACTGCCCTAAAAAAATCTTCTGTGTTCCACCTGTTCCACTGTCTTGCTAATCCCTGGCAACCATTCATCTTTTTACTGTCTCATAGCTTTGTTGTTTCTACAATGTCATAGGGTCAGAATCACAAGGTATATAGCATTTTCAGATTGACTTTTTCCCACTAGTAATATGCACAAGTTTCCTCCATGTCTTTTCATGACTTAATAGCGTATTTCTTTTTAGTGCTGAATAATATTCCATTGTTTGGGTTTATCATAGTTTACTTACCTATTCACCTACCAAATGACATTAAAGATCTATGTGTAGATTCTTGGGTAGACATAAATTTTCAACTCCTTTGGGTAAATGCCAAAGAATATGAATCCTGGGTTGTATGGTAGGAGTCTGTTTGTGTTTGTAGTTCAGTCACTAAGTCTTGTCCAATTCTTTGTGACCCCATGGACCGTAGCACACCAGACTTCCCTGCCAATTTTTCTGTACCCTTTTGCATTCTCACCAGCAAGGAATGAGAGTTCCTGTTGCTCCACATCCTTGTCAACCTATGGTGTTGTCAGTGTTCCCGATTTTGACCATTCTGGTACATGTATAGTGGCATTTTGTGGTCATTTTATTTGCATTTCCTTGATGACATATGATGTTGATCATCTTCCCATATGCTCATTTCCCACCTGTGTGTCTTCTTTGATAAGGTGTCTATTCAGATCTTTTGCTCATGAAAACAACTGGATTATTTATTTTCTTATTTAAGAACTACTTTTGATCCCAAAGTGCCCTTGTGTGTGATGGGCAATGAGTGCCAATGCTTCCAAGTTCTGTTGACCTAAAGACGATGAACACTGTCCATCTCTGTTTTAGGTACAGGTGGCACTGTGCACCAAAGGTGAGTGGAAACCCAGAGGCTGATTATAATCCCAAAACACCTGTATTGAACCACTTGAAGTCCCACACTTTCATATGTTCAAACTTTTGGACATGCTGCCCTTTGGCCTGGACATCTGCCTTCCTTTTGTCTGTCTTAGCTGTGAGCCCACCCGTTCTATGCTTTACTGGCTAATTCAGACTCATTCTCCTGGGTGTCCTTCCAGACACTCTCTTCCCAAAACCAGAGCCGGGACTTCTTCTAAACTCTCCATTGCGTCCTTCCTCTGTCCATGCACTTGTCACAGGTCCCATCAGACCTGGATCAGTAGCTGCCAAGAACAAGCTGAATTCTGGCTCTGTAGTGTTTACTTTTCTATCTACAATGTCTAATAAACATGAAGTACAGATGACTTAGATGAATTCAGTTGTTCAGCAGAGGCTTATAGAGCACCTATTATGTGCTAGGATTTGTTTGCTTAGGCTGGATCTACAAACAAAATGGAAAAAGAGATCTCTTCCCATCAGCAGCTTGCGTTTTCCTGGGAAAGACTGACTATTTGAACAGATAAGTGTCCATCAGTGTTTCAGAGGGCTAAGAAGGATCCCGATGTCCGCTTGTTTATGATGTTGCCGTGAATTTGCAGGACTGAAAACGCATGCACCTCTCCATGTCTTTCTGTGGCTGGGTAGCGCATTTCTTTTTTAACCCAGAGATTACTTCCCATGTTATGGGTTCTATTCTGCCTCTCAAAGATAGTTGTCTTCTTGGCTCCCATTTTGGCATGGGTTTCATCAGGCAGGCACAGGAATCTAAGTCCTGTGTCTTAGATTCTAGACACAGGACTTAGTTCTGTGTCTCTAGAATTCTAAAATCTAGAATCCTGCAGGAATCTAAGATTTAGAAGAGATGCAGCACAGAACATGCTCTGGGGAGCAGTGGGTGGTGGAGACATCAGTGGGAGGTGGAGCTTCTGACGGGGACCCAGTCTCCGAGTAGCTCCTGGTGTCCTGGGACTGTTTCGGCAGCATTTGGGGACTCTTTTTGGCTGAATATCTTTCAAGCCTGGTTCTCTGGCCTTCTGGGAACTTCCGTGAATTACCTAACAGCTTTTAATGCATTTTCTGCTCAGACCAGTTCGAGTGGGTCTGTGACTTGACACAAAGGGTGCTGGCAGGCGCAGACCTCTCTCCCGGATAACCTAGTCCTTCCCACCCAGGCTGTATTTAATCAGGTCTGACTACAAAGATGACTTCAATGAGCCTCGGGTCTTGCCAGAACTGTCTCTCGATTGGGAAGGAGAGATCTCCCAGCCCTGAAGGGCAACAGCTGCAATAAGAAGGGTAAACTTATACATTGGGCTGAAATCCAAATTTTTATGTATGTAATTATGCCAGAATTCAGGTCAACCTCTAGGCTGTGTTGACTCATAGTCCATGATATATAGGAAGGAAAACAGCATCTGAGCTGCTGTGGTGGCGTTTTTTTCTTACACTTTGAAATGTTGTTTAATTATTTGTCCTCTTCTACTTAACTGCAAATTACTCTGTTCTTCCAAGTATCATGCTTTACCTGCTTGAAAAATAAATATCCCAAGTGACTAGGAGTGAAGGACTATAATTAAATTCTGGAATGCCGTGATGGGCACTTTAAGAATGGCCAGATGTTGGTGCTTTCCAAAACACACTCAAAGTCTCAAACTATTAAAAAGTTTTGAGGTGACCGAATTTGTCTACTCTGCCTCAAAATCATCAAGCAAGATGATGGCTACATCCTGGCTTGAGAAACAGTGATTTAAAATTTTTGTTGGCTCTGTGTTTTCAGTCTTGAAAACTTTCCTGCTCTGTTCTCTCGCGTTTCCCAGTGACTTTAGGTCTAGCCGAGGGACTGTGTGGCTTACTTCTTAGTCACCTTGTCAGAAACACTTACTGGGGAAAAGAAAAGAGTGAAAAATTAATATAAAGTCAGGAAACGGCACTTGGAAGCCCAAATTCCCTCTGCCAGTCCAAGTCCCCTTTTCCATTGGTTATCTTGCTCATGGTGAACGAAGATGCAGGAAACTTGTTGGTTTAGCTTTTCTACTTGCTGGTCTCTGTGGTGGGCAATTAAATTTCTGGATATCATTGTCTTTAGTTGTTCTCACTTTTACTCCTTCCAAATCAGGAACTTTGAAAACTTGTACTTTATAACTTAAAGAGGAAAGAGGGGGACCCTCACTGGCTAAATTTTTTCACGACACCACCTTTTACTCACCTGTCTTTGGTCCCCTGGAGTCCTTTCTAGTCAATCAAATGTAAATATTTAGTGAATAATATTCCTTTGTCTGGATGCACCACAATTTATTTATCCATTCACCAACAGGGATATCTTGATTTCGTCCAAGTTTTGGCAACTATGAATAAAGCTGCCACAATATTCATGTGCAGGTTTTGTGTGGATGTAAGTTTTCAGCTCCTTTGGGTAAATACCAAGGAACCTGATTGCTGGATAGTATGGTAAGAGTATGTTTAGTTTTGTAAGAAACTGCCAAACTGTCTTCCAAAGTGACTGTACCATTTTGTATCCCCACTAGCAATGAATGAAAGTTGTTGTTATTCTACATTCTTGCCAGCATTTCGTGTTTTCCATGTTCCAGGTTTTGGCTGTTCTAAAGATGTGTTGTGGTATCTTGCTGTTTTAATTTGCATTTCCCTCATAACATGCAATGTAGAACATTTTTATGTTTATTTTTATCTTCTTTGGTGAGGTGTCTGTTAAGTAAGGTCTTTGCCCCATTTTAAAAATCAGGTTGTTGTCTTATTGTTAACTTTAAGAGTTTTTGACAAATATGTTCTCCTAGTCTGTGGCTTATCTTCTCATTTGCTTCAAGATTTTTTTTTTTTTAAAGAGAAAGACACTGTGTTTTTGGTTTATTTTATCTGTAGATTCTGTTGAACTAGATATTGTAAGATACTCAATTAGAAAAGGTAAAGTTAGCATGTTTGATATAAAATCTAAGCCTTTGGTCACTCTTCCTATAAGTACAATTACTACAGCCTATAATCTTATGTTGGGCACTTGTAGCTTCAGACCAATCAAACCATAAACAAATTCAATCAAGAGGACCAGGGAGCACCTTGATTATCAGCATCACTTAGAAGATTGTTTATGCATCTGTCAGGACACAGTAAGCAAATTGTAGAGCTGTGATGAGGCTCAATACCAACACCACATACCAGTTCTCTTACTCTTGACTTTCAATGACCCTCTTTCTTTTTGAGCCCCACCGCACGCATGGCTTTTGGGATCTTAGTTTCCCAATGAGGGCTTGAACCTGGGGCCATGGCAATGAAAGTGCTAAGTCTTAACCACTGGAGCACCAGGGAACTTCCTCAGTGACCCTCTCCTCATGCCATCGACAGCTTATCCTTCCCCACCCGTGTTACCATCCCATAGCTTTTATTGTTGTTGTTCCACTTTCTAAATTGCAGGATAGGGTGTATAAGCCAAAGGGGTTATCCAAATGGTAAAAGGGAATTGATTACCGATGAGTAATAGTACGAAAACAACACTGTAAAAATCCACGAGGTCATGCGCAATGGAGGAAAACAAGTGACTTGAAGAATGTCAGTTTCTTCTTGCCGGTCTTTTGCCTGGAGCCTTGCCAGCTCTTCATCTGCTCTGGTGGTGTTTTCTTTTCTGCCTAATCTCCAAAGGGTGCTGCTTCATGGTCTGGACAAGAAAAGGGGAGGCATTAGAGGGAGTGTCAGAGAAAGCCAGAAAGGAGGAGTCCTTTCAAGTCAACACATAATGGGCTTACACACAAAGGAAATCAGGGCTCCCCCGGACCATTAAAAAGATTATTTCACACTGCGTTTAACCACCAAAAGAGCCTGCGTAAAAGCTGGTATTGAGGCAGCTCTGAGCTCGTTCTGCTTTTATTTACATGAATTCTACCCTTTCCCAAATCCTGCTTTCAACTCTTTCCTCCCGAGTCCAGAGTCAGCAGTCAGGATGCTACTGCGTACATGACCTTCGCATTGCTCTCAGCGAGAAGCGTTGCTGTTTTTGACATTTTCTTTGAAGCAGTGGGGTCCCTAGTGCTGAAAACACAAATTCAGAACAATAACGGTTGGTATCTGCCTGTCGGTTTTTCATTATTGTCTATCAAGAATTCTTTTGGAAAATAATGGAATTAAATGTTTTCTTGGAGGGGGATGCCATACGAGTTGTTTTGTTTACATTTTCAGTACTTGGTGGATTACTCGTGCTCTTAAGTGTCTCTAGCTGACTCAGCATCTTGTTTGTAACCCAGATCTTTCCCGGCTTTATTTTTATTCCATAGCCTTGATTTTTTGTTTCACCCTCTAAACTTCAGGATGGCCAAGGGGGGTTAGCCCAATCTGTCAACTTACTATCTTTTTGTCTTTTTTTTTTTTTTTTTTAAGGTCCACTCTTGCAATCAACTCACAAACCCATTGCCTGACTGAAGGGGAGTTAAGTGCCTGGTGGCAGAAAGGGAGCTGAATATTCAAAAGTTCTCTGTCAATCCAGTGGCTGGATTGGCACAGGGTGAGTGGGTGTCTCTGTTTAGCAGCCCTAAATACAGAACTGTCCTCAGTTCAGCCATTGGGAGCGTACTTGTGAGGATTTTAAGTAAATACCATCACGGGGCCAGTGTGCACAAACTGTCAATTTGTATTTATATGATGTGTGACCGTGCTGAAGCAGGCATCATGAATCATTTGGGATTACCCTTATGGAGAGCCTCTAATTCTGCCTGAAGGATTAGGGAAACAGGGTTCAAAAGTTATTCATCAGTCCTGTCTTTCAGGGAGCACCAGTGAAGTCATCCAGCGTCTGACTTATCGGTGAAACACTCCATTTCCAAGTCTCAGAGAAAGGTCACGTAAAGGTAATGGAATATTTTTGTCAAGATGGCAGAGCCACCCTCCATGACATTCTGGGGGATAGGAGGGAAAGAAGGAGGAGCAATCCATGGAGCATGAAAAGGAGTGAGACGGTTCAATGGCCTGAGCATTTTTCAGAAATGTCTTCCTGGATGATAGATATGAATGTCACTTTGAAGGATAACCGTACTGAAATGCACGTAACATCTTCCTTAAGGAGAGTCAGTTCATTATCAAGGGGTTGCTAACCACGTGCGCAAGGAGGAAATCTTTCAACGTGGGGCCTGAAACTCCCTTCCTTCTCTGTCTTCTCACATCAGGGTCTGAGTAATAGCTGGATCTTGTTGGTGGCCGGCAACCTTATCCTTCTTCTCTGTTCATCACTCTGGGTATCTGGGTTGAGAGTAACAGGGTTGAATGTTGAAGCAGACTTTTACAAGGAGAGGACTTCACTGAATCACCAGCAGTGAGAATGGGGATAACGAAGCTCCATATCCAGAATGAAATCATCTAGACTTAAGATTTTAGATGTGGTAGTCGGTTTCAGTCACTTGTACCAACCAGTCTGCTGCTGTTGTGAGGAATTTTCGTCACTGCTGAGCTATCAACAGCTTTTGACACAGAGGATGGTTCCTTAAAATGCTTTTTCTTTTTTTTTTTTTTTTTTTGCTGTGTGATATGTGGGATCTTAGTTCCTTGACTAGGGATCAAACCTGTGCCTCCTGGCTTGGAAGTGCAGAGTCTGAACCACCAGGGAAGTCCCACTTTTTTCATGTCTTGCATGGTGTACATCTTTTGTTTTCCTCCTACCATGAGCTGCTCATTCCCATCTAACCAACTTTCTGATGTTGTGTGCCTGAAGCCTCCTTCCATGGACCTCTTATGTTCTCTATCTGTACCTTTAGTGAAGCCATTTTGTCTCATGGACTTAAACATCATCTATCTACTGACAAATCCCACACTGGTGTGTGCTCCAGCCTCAACCTCTCTATTCTGAGTTCCAAACTCACATTTCTGCCTGCCTCCTCAAGATTTCCACTTGGTTTCTTGAATTTAGCATGGCTGACACTGAATTCCAAATTGTCATCTCTCCAAACCTACTCCACCACAGGCTTCCCCACCTCAGTTCAGGCTATCTCTATCATTTTGGATTCTCAGACCAAAAATTGTTTATGTTCCGACACAGATATGGGTTGAGTGGAGTGAACTTCCAACTGTGGTTTGAGGTTATCTGATTAAATCCTGGCTAGTGGCCCTCATTCCCAGGAGTATGTGGGCAGATGGCAAGCTTCTTAGAGAGGCCAAATGGTTGGCGTGGTGTCATATTCTAATGATGTCAGAACAGTGGAACAAAATCTGAGGCTTTATCCTTTATGGATGAGGTGGTCAAGTAATATTTGAGAGGAATATTTTAATTTATAACAAGGCACTCTTGATACAAATCAAATTCTTGTATCGCAGAGTGATTCACCGTAAGCCAGATTGGCTTTCCAATATATATAATGAGATAAGGTCCATGGAGCCCATCATTATACTGGAAACCTATGATACTGGGGCTCCAGATAGCTCTAAATTAGTATTAAAATAAGATTGATTAATGCTTTAGGTGGTCTCATATGCATGAAATTACATACATCGTGTAATATACATAGTATATATTATACATTATCATTTTAACATATAAAGAGTTAAAAATATATTTCCCCCCACCCTCACATGGAGAAAATTTCCAAAACCCTTTTACTTTTGTTGTTATGACTTATGCCTTGATGGTCCTCTTTGCTCATTAGTCTTGGTTTGTGTTTCAGATTGTTACCTTAGGATAGATTCCCTGAAATGGAAATACTGGATGAAAACACCTCTGAGAGGGTTTGAAGGTACCTGATGCATATTGCCAAACCGTGTTCCAATTTGCATTCTCTCCAGTTGCTATGATTTAGAGCAAACAGAGCAACACAGTTATGCCAAAAATGGGAGGCGACCTTTCAAGGCCCATAGCTAAAGAGCCAAGGATATTGAAGAATGTGAACCTGGTGAATTCTCACAAGTGTTTGCATGAGTGGAACTTGAATTGGGGACAGGAAATAAAGCAGGATGTAGTTAATGTTGAAAAGAATAGGTTTTGAAGTTCAAGGGTAGAAGAATACATAACTGCACATAACAGATGACTGTACATGTGTTATTATTTCCATTTTTATAGATGAGGAAAGGGGTTTAAGTTGTTATGGCCAAGGTCACACGGCCCATTAGCGGCGGAGCCTGGATTCCAACCTTTGCTCTCTGTTCCTGTTCTATGTTGCCCCAGTGTTTACATATCTTGCTTCCACCACTTAAAGGGTTAAAGGCATCACGTGTTAGCTAGGCAGGATGGTTTGGGGTTTAATAGATTCTCTTCTAGCATATTTGGCTATGGAACAACTGGCCAAGACCTACCTTGCTTTGATACTGACGGCAGCTGGAAAGTTCCCATAGTTGAGACCTGTGGGTAAATCCATCCCATTACCTGTTTTTGTACAGCCTGTGGGCTAAGATAGATCCATATATATATATATATATTTACACATGCACAAGCTCAATGGACATGAATTTGAGCAAACTCTGGGAGATAGTGGGGGACAGAGAAGCCTGAAGTGCTACAGTCCATGAGGTTGCAAAGTGGTGAACACAACTTAGCAACTGAGCATCTGCAACAACAACAAATATAGACATATACACACATATATTATTTATCTGCTTATTTTTATTTGTTTAAAATTTTTATCAGTATTTTTTATTGAAATATAGTTGAGGGATTTTAAAAATTTTAAATGGTTGAAAAATTAAAAGAAAAATACTATTTCAATTGGAAGGGGTCAGAACAAAGAAAAAAAAAGAAAAATACTATTTCATGACACATATAAGAAAATGACATGGAATTAGAGTTTTGGTATCCACATGTGGTTATATTGGAATCCTGCCAGGTCCATTCATGTACATAATTGAATAGTCACCACAGAGATCTATTATAGCAAGTCTAGAGTTTTTGCTATCTGGCCCTTCTCACAGACGAAGTTTTCTGACTTCTGTTTTAGTTCATAGACATCATGACTCGATGATCCAGATTCTAAAAATGTCTAAAAGTCCCCCATCTGTGAAATGACACCAATAATGGCGGTCTTTTTTTCGACCTATAAGTATGTCCTTGAAACATTCTTTGATTTTATCTGGTTATTGAAACAGGGGGAAAAATGGGAGATTTTTGCTGCTTCATCTTCAGAGTTTGTTCTGTAACCAAGAGCCATGTTGTCTTGATGTACTGGCCATGAAAACTTTGAACCATTGGTTTCAGAACAGGTGTCTGATGTCACCTGAGAACCAGATTATGCATCCCTTTGGCATCTGAATATACTCGTCAGCTGAGGGACTGATGAGTGGACAGATATATTCATGTTAACTCTATGGCCTAACAGAGAATGTGATTTAGGGTATTCCACTGTGTGAATATGTTACGATTTATTTAGCTATCCTACTGTGTGTTTGGATTACTTCTGGGTTTTAGCTACGTAAACAATGCTGCTGTGAGCATTTTTATACATGCTTCTAGAACGCATGCACACATTTCTCTAAGGCATATACTCAGCAGTAAGATTCCTGGGTTGTATAGTGTGTGCACACTTCTGCTAGGTACTGCCAAATCTTTTTTCTAAAGTGGAAATTTTAGAAAATTGTTTTTGTATTGACACTTCCAAGAGATTTTCTTCACTCTGGGTCATGGCCAAAGTTTGAGATTTTCAAACTTTAAGCCTTTTGGCCAAACTGGTTTTAATATGCATTTCCCTAATGACCAGTGAGGTTGAGCTCCTTTTTAATGTTTATTTCAGACTTCCCTTTTGTGAAGTCTTTTGCTCATTTTTCAAATGAAATATTTATCTTTTGCTTATTCAGAGAATTCTTTATATACTCTGGATATTAGCTTGTTATTGATGTTTCAAAGATCTCTTCCCTGGTCTTCTCACTCTTTATGGTGTCTTCCAATGACTTGAAGTTCTTGATTCTTACTGTGTTTGAATTTAACAATCATTTCCTTTATGGCTCATCTTTATATGACTTGTTTTAAAAAATATTTTCCAATTTGAAATCTTTAAGATATTTTCCTTCCTTTTTCTTTTGTTTGCCTTTATATTTTGTTCTTTCGATCCCACATATAAAGGAGATTTCTTACTTTCTTTTAAAAGTTCGGGGCAAAGAGGAAAATATACATGTGTGTATAAACTGAGATAGATATACAAATAGATATTTTTAAAGTAATAGAATAAAGGCTTCAGGATAGGTATGATATCCTGTAATTGCCACTATTCAAAAACAAAATGGTACACACTCCTGAAACCTGGAGTGCTGGTCTCATACAAATGACACTTCCATTGAAAACAACTAAAATTCCAGGTAAAAAGAAATGTAATCTCCTTAAAAGCATCAATGAACTGGCAAAAATTTCAACAATAACCAGGCCAGGGACTGAATGAAGTAGGGAACCACAAGAGGCTAGCGGAACAATGGCTCTGGCTTGTGCCCCAAGGGTATCTGCCAAACTGAATGAACTTGAACTTTAGCTTTTTTTTCCCCCCAAAACTATGTAATAATTCTATTTAAATCTCAAAGTTCACAACATGCTAGAAATTATTTTCTTTGTAGCCTTGAAACATTACAACATGAAATTGTGAGTATCGTTAAAATGTGTGAAGGAGTGTGTTTTTTTTGCAAATCTTTCTGGGGGTTATGCAAATAAAACTGTGAAAAACGCTGGGTGAGAGAAGAACAAACACAGGACCTGCTTTTTAGTGTGAACATTTCATTGGTAGTGCATGCACCCTGCCTTCTCTGGACAGCTGGTAGATACTCACCAGGGGATTGCTTCTGCAGGAGCCAGCCTTCATGATGGTCCCTGAGGGTCCCTGACGCCTGTCAGTCACACCCTTGTGGAATTCCCCCAACTCTACTGTTTCTGGGTTGGTCTGTGTGACCAGCAGTGCTCAGCAGAAGTGATGAGTCCCTTCTGAGATCAGGTTATAAAAGATTACAGCTTCTGTCTCTGGCACTCTTGGCACCCACTGTTTTTTTTTTTTTTAATTTTATTTTATTTTTTACCTTTACAATATTGTATTGGTTTTATATATTGGCCATATATCAAAATGAATCCACCACAGGTATACATGTGTTCCCCATCCTGAACCCTCCTCCCTCCTCCCTCCCCATACCATCCCTCTGTGTCGTCCCAGTGCACCAGCCCCAAGCATCCAGTATCGTGCATCGAACCTGGACTGGTGACTTGTTTCATATATGATATTATACATGTTTCAATGCCATTCTCCCAAATCATCCCACCCTCTTCCTCTCCCATCAAATCCAAAAGACTGTTCTATACATCAGTGTCTCTTTTGCTGTCTTGTATACAGGGTTATTGTTACCATCTTTCTAAATTCCATATATGCGTTAGTATACTGTATTGGTGTTTTTCTTTCTGGCTTACTTCACTCTGTATAATAGGCTCCAGTTTCATCCACCTCATTAGAACTGATTCAAGTGTATTCTTTTTAATGGCTGAGTAATACTCCATTGTGTACATGTACCACAGCTTTCTTATCCATTCATCTGCTGATGGACATCTAGGTTGCTTCCATGTCCTGGCTATTATAAACAGTGCTGCGATGAACATTGGGGTACGTGTGTCTCTTTCAATTCTGGTTTCCTCAGTGTGTATGCCCAGCAGTGGGATTGCTGGGTCGTATGGCAGTTCTATTTCCAGTTTTTTAAGGAATCTCCACACTGTTCTCCATAGTGGCTGTACTAGTTTGCATTCCCATCAACACTGTAAGAGGGTTCCCTTTTCTCCACACCCTCTCCAGCATTTATTGCTTGTAGACTTTTGGATCACAGCCATTCTGACTGGCGTGAAATGGTACCTCATAGTGGTTTTGATTTGCATTTCTCTGATAATGAGTGATGTTGAGCATCTTTTCATGTGTTTGTTAGCCATCTGTATGTCTTCTTTGGAGAAATGTCTATTTAGTTCTTTGGCCCATTTTTTGATTGGGTCGTTTATTTTTCTGGAGTTGAGCTGTAGGAGTTGCTTGTATATTTTTGAGAGTAGTTGTTTGTCAGTTGCTTCATTTTATTGAAGTAGAGTTGATTTACAATGGTGGGTTAATTTCTGCTGTATAGCAAAGCGATTCAGTTATACATATGTACGTTCTTTTAAAAATGTTCCTTTCCATTATGGTTTATCATAGGATACCGAGTATAGTTCCGCATGCTGTACAGTGGAAACTTGCTGCCTTCCCTGGTTTTGTCTTTCCTGGATCACTGGCTTGGGGGCAGGGGAAGCCGGCTGCCATGCTCTCAGGAGGCATATGGAACGATCTTTCTGATGGGGAACTGAGGCTTCCAACTAAAAATCAGAAGGAACTTAGACCGACCGGCAGCCCTGTGGGTGGGCTTGGCGGTCTCTTATCAAATGACTGCCATCCGGGCTGACATCTTGGTTGCAGATTCGTGAGTGACTTAGCTCAGCCATTCCTAGATGCTGGACTCACAAGGAAGAAGTATGCTTATTGTTTTAAATTGCTAAGTTTTGAGTAATTGATGATGCATCCATCTATAACTAACAAAGGCCTTGTCATCCAGCAAATGCCTGGGTTGTTGTAATATGCAAGGAGGGAGCAAGGAATGAACTTTCATTACTCTACTGGGGGAGACTGGTACCTCTCAGGGAAAAAGAGGGCGTCATCAGATGGGGTGGGGCTTATGAGAAGAGAAAGAGGAGAGAATGGAGACTGAATATCCTCTAATAACCAAGAGAACATTCAACTGTGATGCTTGATCAAAAGCTGAGGAAGGCAAGTGGTGCCTTTCATTTCATGCAGAGTGTAGAGCCTGACTGGGTTTTGTTGCCTTTGGCAGCCCCCTCTTTCCCCAGCATAACACATAGACACACACACACGCTTGCAAGTGCACACACATACACACACTTTTGGACGATCATCTGCAGCTTCCACTAGCCTGTGCTGGATCTTCGTATGGCTGTCAGCGTGTGCTACCTCTCGACACCCTCAGGCCTACGGGCACGTGGCTTGGAGAGCAGACTGTGCCTTTGGTGTGGAGGAAAAGGCACCTCTTCTTCCACGTGGACACAAGCCAGTGCCAGGGCTTGGGCTTGGCAAGTGTAGTCCGAGCTGGACCTTGGTTGCTCCTTTGCAGGGTCAGCCGCCTGGTGCCGTGTGCCAAGTGCACAACTGTCCTGGTGCTGAGCTCTCTGGATGAAGCTTCTCAGACACTATGTGACGTGGGTTCGGGGAGGGAGGAGAGCTGGGAGCCTTCAGAATCAATCAGAGGGGGCTATTCCACATCTTGGAGCTGTGGCTTGTCATAGTCACTGGGCAGTGGGGACCATTCTCACCCAGATAACTGCCTGTTTCCAGCAGTAGCACCTACTCCCTTCGTTTCTCCTTAGGCAGGCCTCTCCCCCTGGGAATATGTGTATAGTAGCAAAATATTTGCTCTAAAGCTGCTCTTTTCCTTGAAAAATCCAAGGTTTTCTTCTTCTTCTTTTTTTTAAATCAAAAAGCCAACTTTCTGGTTTTATTTCTCCTATAAGTTTCTGTTTTTTGTAATGCTTAGACTAAGGCGCTCTTAATGCCTCTATGATTTAGTTTTTTTTGGTTGCACCCCGGGGCATGTGGGATCTTACCAGGGATCGAACCTGCACCCTGTGCATTGGAAGTGGGGAGTCTTAACCACTGGACCACCAGGGGAGTCCCATTTCTATGGTTTAAAATTAAACCAACCAACCCATAAGTTCAGGGCCCAAAGATTATCATAAGATAACCCGATGAGTCACTCAAGGGTCAAGTGTCCTGTTTGTGGTCACATAACATCAGTGGCTTCTGTGGGGCCGTTATCTGAGACCCCTGCCATCACCCACCTGGTGAGGACCACGACCAGTCATGTGGTTTGCCTAGTGGTGAAGAAAACTGAATAAAATGGATGCGTCTCAAGTCCTATTACAGAGAAGTTGTCTACTGTGTCTTGGCCACTAGAAAAACATGACGGCTTGTCAAAAATAATTCTTCTTTCAAAGAATAACCTTGTCATGTATTTGGAATCATTTAGCAGCTCACACCCGGGTCAAGGTCAGCTGCTGTATGTAAGATGAAAAATGCAGGACATGTATTAAAAGGAGTTCATGCAGATTTCACTTGGTAGTAATGGTAACAGAAAAAAATGATAAATAGCAGTAAAAAGCTTGGGATTCATATCCTACTTTTAGAGTCTTTTGAATTAATCTACAGATAAATGATTTGAACCAGTGTGTAACAAGGGACTGAGTGGCAGGGGAATGCAAATATTGGCACTGAGGACAAAGGGAGCTCAAGGACTTACGCAGAAGAGAAGCTATAGCAAACCTTGAGTCACTTTGAGAATTTTGCAAGGAAATGTAAAATTGTGGCCCTGAGTATGATTAAAGGCAATAACCCTAAACTTCTGGAAGAGTCAACAGCAAAAACATAACCTCGGCAGGATAGACTGGTTTCATGTTGTGTGTGCACATCAGATGAAGCCAGAAAAAATGGATGACAAGTCTTACAGAGGGGGACATATAACAACCCCCAAATCAACAGCAAATTATTTTGCCCTGTAGATTTGATGCTTTTGGACTGTGGTGCTGGATAAGACACTTGAGCTTTCTGGATTGCAAGGAGAGCAAATCAGTCCATCCTAAAGGAAATCAACCCTGAATATTCATTGGAAGGACTGATGCTGAAGCTGAAGCTCCAGTCCTTTGGCCACCTGATGTAAAGAGCCAACTCATTGGAAAAGACCCTGATGCTGGGAAGGATTGAAGACAAGAGGAGAAGAAGGAGGCAGAGGATGACATGGTTAGATAGCATCACTGACTCAATTGACATGAATTTGAGCAAACTACAGGAGAGAGTGGAGAACAGAGGATCCTGATGGGCTCCTTGAGGTTCATGAGGTCACAAAGAGTCAGACACAACTTAGCGACTGAACAACAACAACAGCAACAACATATAATAGATTTGATGCACCAGGTAAACTGGATGAGAATGGGGATAGCTCCTGTTGAGATTTTGCAGAACGTGAGGGCATCTGGAAAGCAGAGCAGCTTCCAGTGAGAATTAGGAGCATGGGGTTGCAGTCCAGCTGGATGACTCCAGGGCCTATGTTCTCTGCTGGGGCTAGTGGGTTAGGTAGGGAGAAGCCAGTGGCAAGGTGCTCTTTGAGTCTACCTGGCAGATAGTTTATACCTTGTTATACTGAGAAAATGTTCTGTCTTTCTGGTGCCAATTCATTATTTGCACTTTAAAATCTGGTAATCCTAAGGCAGCAACTCTGACCTTTATTTTGGTCACTTTTATAAATTTCAGTAACTTTAGTATTTGAGGGAACTTCTGCCTATGTCAAAATTTCTTGGTCCACCAAAGCTCAGAGATCCTATGCTTCTGTTTCGTAGAGATTCTCCTGGTGGTTCTAAGATCTGAGATATTTGACATTTCATGCTACAATTTCTATTCCTACTTAAAAAAAATGTGCACCAAATGTATAACAATTGTATAAAATAAACTTTTGAAGAAAATATAACGTCTAGGTTTTCTCATCAACCGTAAAGTATCATCAGTCATGGTTGAATCTCATCTTCAGATTCTACAAGAAGAATTCTTTCCCTCTCAACTCTGAATTCTTTTTCTGGCAGTGGACACTGGCAGGCAATCCTGGTATCCAAGCCCTACCAGAATTTGTATTCTGCTTTCCAGCATCATCCACCTCAGTCTCAGACTCTCCTTAGCTTTGGCTATTCCACCTAATTAAGTGATGAAATTTTGTTAGCTTGATTTTTCTGTATCTTCTTCACCAGGGATAAAAGCTGACCTTCTTTTGATCTTCCAGGGTCTTCTCTCTTGAGGCATCTGAAGTAAGCAAGACTGAGATTCTATGTAAAGCCAGTTTTGAACTCTTTCCTGAAGCCTCCTTCTGACCAGTGCTTCTCCACCAGAAAGTTTCTTGGCCAGATTGAATTTGCTCCATTTCCTTTTTCTTTCCATGATACTCAGTGAATTATGAAGAGAGCAGGCACTGATGCCATTATCTAAAAACTATAGAACTGAGCTATGGAGATGATGATTGAAATATAAATGTGCTCCCTCAAACCCCCTTAGGTGACATTTTGAGGAAAAAGAGACTAGAACTTGTTTCTATTTATTCCTTGAAAACATACAAAAATCAAACAAACTGAACAGTGTTCTTACAATGTGGCATCTTTTTAGACCAGTGGTTCTCAGCACTGACTAAACATTAGCATTTACCTGGAAAATTAAAAAAAAATATTGATGGTTAAGTTTTACTCTAGATCAATGAAATCAGATGTGACTTTTAAAATATTTATTCTTCTTGGAATTTGTTGAGCTTTGTGAATCTGTGAATTGGTATCTTTTATCAGTTAAAAAAAATCCTCAGCCATAACTTGTTCAAATATTGCTTCTTTTCCATCCTCTCCTCTCCTTCTGGGATTGCAATTATACATTTGTTAGATCGTTTGACTATGTCTCACGGGTCTTTCCTGTTCTGTTCTTTTTAACTGTGTATTTTGTTTGGGATATTTTAAAGTTTTCTTGTTTTTGAGTTTGCTAATACTGGTTTCTGATTTGCCAGTCTGATATAAACCTATCTGATGCATTCTTATTTTTAGATATCTTACTTTTCAGTTGTAGAGTGATTTTTTTCCCCCTAGATTTCAGTTCTCCATTGAAATGCTATGTGTTTTGGACCACTTTTCTCTTTATTTTCTTTAATATATTAATAACAGCTATTTAAAGGACTCATTTTTTAATTTCAGCATGCAGGTCTTCTGTCTGCTTCAAATGACTCCCCCCCCCCCCCCTTCTCATGGCTTGTAATTTTTTATTTTATGCTGGACACAATACATAAAACACAACGAGACTATATAGAGATTAAAGTTTATATTGCTTTGACTTAGAAAGGGTTTGCTCTTTGACGACTTAATCAGGGGGTGGGGATTTAGTCAAATTTAGCCTATTACTGGTTTCAAATGGGTCAGAGTTGAGAAGAACCTCCTATGAATTTTGAATGCTAGCCTGGTAGGTCTCTGCCTTTTCCATTTCTACCTACAGAGACCACAAGTCAGTTGATATGCTTTTTGGCAGTTTTGGACTTTGTTCTCTAGTCTCCAGACCCTGTACTGGGCAAATATCATAAGAAGTAGATTGGCTGTATGTTTTCATCAGACACTCCTCCAGGAGAAGATATTATCTTTCCACGACTGTGAGATTACAGTTTATTTTAGTCTCTATTTCAGAGATGTTCCCTAATCTTCCAAGTGGCCCTTGACTCAGTAAATGAACTATAGGGGAAAATGGTTTTCGTGTATGTAGGGCTCTGGAAGTTTTCAGATTGTCAATCTAGCTCCATACAGCCTCCAAAACTTTGGTAGTGTTTCTTTCTCACAGTAACATCCTTGTATTCAGGCCAAACTCGAGCCTCATCTTGCACTTGGAATTGGCAAACATTCCCAAGGTAGAAGGCAGCCAGTGGCCGCCTACTCATCTTGGAAGGACTCTCCTGTCTTCAGTTGAGTTCATTTAGTCCCGCTTGCTTTCCTGTTTTCTGATGTCTTGGATAATGTAATTTTAGGGATTTAGTTGGCTTTTTAAAGTTGCTGCACCTGGAGCACGGTTCTGTTGTTTCCTGCTCCATTTTACCTGGAACTACAGTTTAATTAAACCAATACTCTGATGGCAAGCTTTAGCTTTGGTACAAGGATTTTACAAAAATAGAGTAGAGAGCACAAGAAATGAATCAAAAGTGCTATGATTTAGGGAGTATTTAGGGGGTATATTTGAAAGAATAAGCTCTTCTATTGAAAAGTCTTAACTTCTAAAGAAAGGTCTTACTAAAACATGTCCTTATTCACTGCTGCTCTTCACTAATCCAGTGGGAGAGATTCATTCCTTCCAAAGAAACGAATTACCCAGTTTAAAGAATCTAGAACACACAGTAGAAGAATCATTACTGAAAAGTTTACAAGTGAGCTCTCCAAAAACGTACAACCGTATCAAATATACAATAAGGAGTTTCCATGATGAGAATACACATTTCATGGTCTCTTTCACACAGTTTTCTTTTTTTCCCTTCTGATCACCTGTAATCTATGTCACAGTTATCTATACAATAAAGAGTAGAAAGTGTATAATTTTTTTCTTATATGTTAGTCCTGTGTCCCAAAATAGACAATAAGCTTCCTACGAACATGACAAACCAGATAGTATCTAGAACGGTGCTGAGCACCGTTTTGATTAATTGATTATTTAATGTTTTCCACTGGCATTTGACTAAAGCATTTGGGCAGAGAGAAAAAATCATATTGGGTTTGCAGAGCCTAGAACATGTATAGTGATTTGGAGCAGAGACATACACAAAAATTACAATCGTCCATTCAGTTTGTTAATTTGTTTTCTACTATAAAAATTGTTTAAAATTGGATAAGTTGAAAACTTTTCCCAGAAGGTGTTTGGAAATAAGATGAATGTTTATGTATCTTGAATTAGTTATAGGTTCTATTGGAAGGCAGTGGTATAGACTGATTCATCCTACAAAGATTTTTCTGTATTGAGCATCCTTACTTTTCACTTAATCAAGCTATACAAAGGCTAAAGAGAGCTAAGACTAGAACCCCCTAAAGTAAAGAACAGGCTTTGGCATGATTTATTTGGCCTTTGAATCAAATTCAATCCAATAATGTAACAACATGAAGAAAAATGATGTACAGAATCTGAGGCCTGAAAAGACTAAGAATCCATAGATTAAGGTCTCTTTCAGTCATTTACATTAAATATGTGCATTCATTACACAAAGCATGCCTAAAATTTTCAGTCATTCCATCTTTTTTTAAACGGGAGTATAATTGCTTAACGATGTTGTTTTGGTCTCTGCTATACCTTGAAGTGTATCAGTCATACGTACACATATATCCCCTCCCTCTTGGGCTTCCTTCCCACACCCACCTCAGCATAATCTCTCAGAGGATCTTACATGGGGCACGATGGGTCATTTCTCTGTTGAATCACAAGATAAGTCATTCTCCTTTGAGTAAAAGGATGTCACTTCTATCTGATTTTGAGTGAATGGGTACAAAGGTATGTGAAAAGACCTAACACAGGATTTGAAGACTATCAACTAATTTGTGATTGACTAGAGAATCCATCGTTTGGCTATTAGAGTATAAACAGAGGTTTTCTACTATGCTAATGTATATTTTTTTCTCACTTGTTCTCTATCATATTGAGCAGTTATCTAGTGTAAGCAGAACAAACTGAAGAGTCTACATATGACTGTAGACCATCAGGACAGAGTGTGCATTATACAGGAATAAAAACATTATCAACATCTGACTTCACTCTGTAGGTTAAAATGTCAAACGTACGTTTCTTCTTGATTTAACAAATCATTTCTTCTTTTGACCAAAAGTTTTTGGGACCTTCTGAATTCATTAATTAAAAACAGCAACTCTCTCTCAGATTGCCACACCTGAATTTATTCCTTTGTGGGTCATTTCGGTTTACATCATTTCCTAGAGTTATCCTGATGTTGCCTCTTCTGCTCCCTGAGGAAATGTGGTGGTTTTACTTCAGATGGTAACTGGCAGTTGGTAGGTACCTTGCTGACCCTGGATGTTCTCAGCGAATGTTACAACGATCTTAATGTCAAGTTAATGGAGCTTTCTCATTGATGGATGTTGAAGCCAACTTTGTGAAGCCAAGCAAATCTCTCAGTGCCCCCAGCTCACTGGCGGCTAAGTCAAGCTTCCAGTCAAGGTCTGTATTCTGGCTGTGCTGTATTTTTTCCATTTTGCTCTACAGTCAGTGGCTCAGATGGTAAAAGAATCTGCCTGTAATGCAGGAGACCCAGGTTCAGTTCCTGGGTTGGGAAGATCCCCTGGAGAAGGGAATGGTGACCCACTCTAGTATTCTTGCCTGGAGAATTCCATGGACAGGAGAGCCTGGCAGGCTACCATCCATAGTATCACAAAGACTCAGACATAAATGAGCAACTTTCACGATTTTGACTGAGTGTTGCTCTCTGATGTTGAATGTATGGATATCAATGCTGTTATTAAAGCAGTGAATTCTGGGAATTCTCAAGCACATGACTCATGAAAATAATCACTTTTAAGAATGTAATTTATTTATTTTTGGTTGCCCTGGGTCTTCTTTCCTGCATGTGGGCTTTCTCTAGTTGTTGTGAGTGAGGGTACCTCTTCACTGGAGTGCAAGGGTTTCTTATTGTTATGGCTTCTCTTGATGCTTCCCTGGTGGCTCAGTGATAAAGAATCTGCCTGCGATTGCAGGAGACCCAGGTTTGATCCCTGAGTTGGGAAGATCCCCTGGAGAAGGACATGGCAACCCACTCCAGTATTCTTGCCTGGAGAATCCTATGGACAGAGGAGCCTGGTGGGCTACAATCCATGAGGTCGCAGAGAGTCGGACACGGCTGAGCGAGTAACATGTTCTCGTTCTCTTGATGCAGAGCACAGTTTCTGGTTGCGGGGGTTCCAGTAGTTACAGCCCACGGGCTCAGTGGTTGCACCTCACGGGCTTTGGTTGGTCCAGTCTTTCTGGACCAGGGATCGAACAAGTGTCCCTTTCATTGCAAGGTGGATTCTTATCCACTGCACCACCAGGGAAGTCCAATAAGCACCTTTTTTGAAGAAGAGCTTCACTGTACATGTGGAATCAGAACATGGAGGACGAGTCCTTCAGATATTTTCTGCCATAGACTTTGCAGTGGGTGAGTGACACTTTCCCCATTTTGCCTGCTTTCAACTGTTGAGCTAAAATCTTGACCTGTGGACATATTATTATATATCAAGGGGCTAGCAACACAGCAGGGGGGAAATTAGCCTTATTGCATTTTCTGTTAGGAGAACATCCTTAAATTACACCGAATCCTTGCCTTATGAAACACCACACGGCTCTCTTGCTTTCGTGGCTGCTGCTTTACCAAGCAGGCTACTTGGAAAGTAATTAAATTGAACAGACACTGCCCTTGATTTAAAGTCAGAGGGGGAAGCAGTTAATTGAATAGAAATGACAGTTCTTCTCTTTTTTAAAGATGAAGCCAAGCTTAGAGACAACGTAAATATTAAAGGGAAACTGCCCTTAACAATCAAGATGAATCATTGGCTTGGTGAGGACAATTTATTTTATTTCACTTGATAAGCAAAGGCAACATCGGAGTCCTTTGTGTTTCTCTGGGCATTCTTTCTCTCCAAATAACTGTTGGACTTTGTGATTCTTTGTCACCTTGGTGCAGAGGCTTTCAAACCTTTTCTCACTGGGTTTTTCTGGTCTGTTTTCAGGTTAAAGGGGCGTGGGTGACAGAAGCTGGGAAATAAAAGACAGGATTGTTTCCTTGTCATCCTCCACCCTTGCCACCTGGCGACCGTGATTCCGATGAGTGGAGATACATAATGGCCATCTTAAGGCAACGTGCTCCTTTATTTCCTGGGGGTCAGGCACCAGGAGGACCACGAGGGCATAAGATCTGTTGAAATGTGACCCTCCTTGGAGCAGGGGTAAGAGTTTCTCTGCATGGAGAGGGTTGAAGGAAATGACTTCAAGGGAAAGTTCATAGAGTTCTGAAATCAATAGCCAAAAGTAAAACATGCTCATTTTCTCTTATTATTATTATTTTTTTAATTGGAGGATAATTGCCTCACAATGTTGTGTTGGTTTCTGCCATACAACGTCACGGATCAATCATAACTATATATACATGTGTATGTATATCTATCTGTATATCCCCTCCCTCTTGAGCCTCCCTCTCCCCACCACCACACTGCCCCTTTCAGTTGTCACAGAGTGGGCTGGGTTCCCTGTTATATAGCAGCTTCCCGCTAGTTATCTATTTTACACAACAGTGTAGATACATGTCAGTGCTCCTTTTTCAACTTGTCCCATCATCTCTTTCCTCCGCTGTGTCCACAATGCCATTCTCTACATCTGACTCCATTCCTTCCCTGCAAATAGGTTCATCAGTATTGCTTTTCTAGATTTCATATATATACTCTAATATACTATCTATGTTTTTCTCTTTCTCACTTACTTTGTGTAATTTTTTCTCTTTCTCACTTACTCTGTGTAACAGGCTCTAGAATCATCCATCTCAGTAGAACGGACTCAAATGCATTCCTAGTTATGTCTGAGTGTATTCCGCTGTATATATGTACCAAACTTCTTTATCCATTCATCTGTCAATGGATATCTAGGCTGCTTCCATGTCCTGGTTATTGCAAATAGTGCTGCTGAAGTGAATACTGGGATACAAGTGTCTCTTTGATTTGTAGTTTCCTCAGGGTATGTGCCCGGCAGTGGGATTGCTGGGTCATAAGGTAGTTTTATTCCTCGTTTTTTGAGGAATCTCCATACTGTTCTCCATAGTGGCTGTATCAATTTACACACAAAAAAATGCTCATTTTCAAGCATGAAGTGTAATTAAAATGTCCCACGGGTGAATGAAGAGAAAGAACTTCCTTATCAAGTAACAGATATAAAATAAAAATCCAAAGTGGAAAAAAAAAAAGCCCTTCAAATTTCAACTCTAAATTTTGCTGCCACGGAGAGAGTTGGAACTCTTAAAACATTTATATTGGGTGTCTTTATAGCTTGCCAGGCTCAACTATGTTTTCTTTCTCAAGATTTTCTTTCCCTCTCCAGCCAAATTCTTAATTCTCTGCACATCCCAGGAGAGACCACCTGGGGCCTGTTGGGTCCAGGCAGAAGAGAAGTCAGAGCTGGGACACAATGAGGAAACCAGTGTTTCCTCACATTCCTCGGGATTCTTCTGAAGCTGTTAGGAGTGGAAATCTTTTCACCTTTGCACTTAGAATAAAGCAACCCAGCATTCACAATAAGTTGGCTTCTGTATACTCTTTGGTAAGCTAGGGCTTCTGCCTCTCAGCCCAATTTTCTAGTCTGAAGGTCAGGGAGAAGGCTTGCATAACCCCAGGGAAGGTAAGTGCAGTGATGGGGGGACGGGAGGCAGCCCAGAGAGACTTAGGTGGATTTCTGGCTTTGCTAGGGCTTCCCAGGTGGCTCAGTGGTAAAGAATCCACCTGCACTGTAGGAGAGGCAGTTTGATCCCTGGGTTGGGAAGATCCCTGAAGAAGGAAATGGCAATGCACTCCGATATTCTTGCCTGGGAAATCCCATGGACAGAGGAGCCTAGCAGGCTACAGTCCATGGGGTCACAAAGATTGGGATGTGACTGAAGCAACTGAACATACACGCTGGCTTTGCTACTCTTTAACCGTCCCTTAGGGATGTTACTGGCTTCCTTCTTTAGGCCACAGTTCCCTTTTGGCTGCAAAAAGAAAAGACCAGATGACTGACCTCTAAACTTCTTTTACCTCTGACATGACTATATGCCAACTCCTTCCTCTCCTCCCTAGGACATTTAAATGATGGAGTCATGTATAAGGTCGGTTAACCTGGCTTCCCTGGTGACTCAGAGGTTAAAGTGCAATGTCGGAGACCCGGGTTTGATCCCGGGGTCGGAAAGATCCCCTGGAGAAGGAAATGGCAACACCTCCAGTGTTCTTGCCTGGAGAATCCCATGGATGGAGGAGACTGGTAGGCTATAGCCCACGGGGTTGCAAAGAGTTGGACACAACTGAGCGACTTCACTTTCTTTCTTTCAGTTAAACCAGGCACCAAAGGGCCAATACGTAGCCTGGAAATGTGCATCCAACACAAGTGAGTTCTTTTTAAGAAGCACCTGTATTTTAGGAATGGGTCCATGGAATGAGAGGATTCTTCTTTGCCAAAGGGAATTGATCTGCGATTTACAAAGAATAAGATAACGTTCATAGTTTTGCTTGGGGTGGGGATTATAAACATTCTCATTTGAAGCTTCTTTTTTCCCAGTTTTGAAAGTGAAAATGTTAATCACTCAGTTGTTTCTGACTCTGTGGACACGTAACTCACCAGGCTCCTCTGTCCATGGAATTCTCCAGGCAAGAATACTGGAGTGGGTTGCCATTCCCTTCTCCAGGGGATCTTCCCTACCCAGGAATCGAATCCAGGTCTCCTGCACTGCAAACAGATTCTTTACTGTCTGAGCCACCTGGGAAGCCCATGTGTTACTGAGATCTAATTGACATATGGTGCTGTGTAAATTAAAGGTGTATAGCACATGATTTGACCTACACATGTCATGAAATGATGATCACAATAAGTTTAGTGCACATCCATTGACTCATGTTGATACAGAATTAAGTAAAGTGAAAAAACAATCTCTTTTTGTGATGAGAAGTCAGGATTTACTCTCTTAACTGTCATATATAACAAATAGCAGTGTTGATTATATTGCATCCCTAGTACTTATTTATCTTATAACTGGAAGTTTGTACCTTTTAACCACCTTCATCCAAATCTCCTCCTCCCCTATTAAAGCCTTAGCAAGTTCCTGTCCTTCTAGATTCCCCAGGTATAAGATAGATCAACCTGATGATCTCAAGCAGAATCTCCCACTGTATCTTTCCCAGAGAAACTTGGAGAACTAACAGCTAATGTTTGGGCAGTGGGGGGAAAGGACTGTCCTTGAAAATGAAACAGGCATCATTACTGCTGGACTTTTCAAATTTGTAAATATGTTAATAGAACACTCTGGGTTTCTAAGGTGAGGATATAGAATATAGATTTTACTAAGATGGTTTAATTACAGAATTCATCCCTCCTCCAATAATAATTATATTTTTGTCATTATTTTTATTGTCTTAAGCAACTAGTGTTCTGGGGAGGACAGTTTGGGGAACATTGCTGTAAGAAGTAAATGCTTCTATGAGACTTCCCTAGAGTCCAGGGGTTAAGACTGTGCACTTCCAATTCAGGGGGCCCAGGTTTGATCCCTGGTTGAGGAACTAAGATCTTGCATGCCATACAGTGCAGCCAAAATAAGTAAACAGATAAGTATTTGAGACAAATCAAATGCCTGTGAACTTATTTAAAAAGAAAAAGAAGAAGTAAATGCATCCAATGCCCAGTCACTCTCCAAACGAGATGTCCCTTTTATACGTGAGCAAAGGGGATTCAAGTTAGAGGTTTGGAAGAACTTTCCATGGCAAACGACGCAATAGGGCCTGAAGATGACGGGATTTCCCCATGCAGACTTTGCCCCATCGGTCCGCAGAGCATTGCTTGTGCCTTCCCTCAATCAGGGCTTTCATAAAGGCTCTTGTCAAGTACTCTGCTTTGTGAACAAAAGAAACAAAACCAGAAGTGGCCTCTAGAATGAAGAAAAGAATGGAATAAACACTCATGTAAGACTGATGGCCATTTTATGTAAGAACTGGGAGCTGTATTTTGTGTGGGATCCCATCCCTTCTCTTTCACACTGTGGCCAAGAGCTTGATATTAGCATTTACATGAAATCTGTGGGTGGTATTGCTTATCTCAACTGTTATGTAATCCTTATTACTCATTAGGATGTGGTGTTTTGCTGTGTAGCCTCCAACATGTCTCAGGCAGGATAATTACACACAAGATCGAGTAGGATGGCGTTCGAACTTAAAAATTTTCGTATGTGTGTACTTTTTAATAAAGTAGATGCTGCTTGAAGTGAATTATGTTCAATTATTATTTTTTTTTCTGTGTTTGCAGGTTTCAGTTTGAAAAGAACCTAATTGTTTGAAAAATATAGGTTACGAACCACTTAGGAAAGTCCCTCTCAGACTCTCTGTAGACGGCAGAGCAGGAAGTCAAAGGTGGCCGGCTGAGATTGCTGCCATCAATTTCTCATCAGCGGCTCTGCAACTGCGTCTCTCCTGATTGAAGTGACAAAGTGAATAACAAGCAAAGACAGGTGGTCCTGTTGATATTCTTGCAGGGTTTCTAGGTTACGATCGTTTTCATTAAGACCATGGTTTGCCAGCGCCCGTTTTTTTCTTTTTTTAAAAAGATTTATCTTTTTTTATGTGAACCATTTTTAAAGTCTTTATTGAATTTGTTGCAGTATCACTTCTGTTGCTGAATGTTCTGTTTTTTTGGCCGAGAGGCATGGGGGATCTTAGCTTCCCGACCAGGGATTGAACCCACACCCCATGCATTGGAAAGTGAAGTCTTGACCACAGGACCACCAAGGAAGTCCCTGACCATTTCTTTATTATTATTTTTGCCATTCCCTGTTTTTGATAAGTGGACTTCCCAGGTGGTGCTAGTGGTAAAGAACCCACTTGCTAATGCAGGAGACCTAAGAGGTGCGGGTTTGAGCCCTGGGTCAGGAAGATCCCCTGGAGGAGGGCATGGCAACACACTCCAGGATTCTTGCCTGGAGAATCCCATGAACAGAGGAACCTGGAGGGCCCTGGTCCATAGCGTTGCAAAGAGTCAGACAATATTGAAGCGGCTTAGCACACACACAATTTTTGATAAGTACTGTTTTGCTTTACCCTGGATCGTAATTCTAGGCACAGAGCTGGTGCCCAGCACTGAGTTTGGAATGAATGAATGGATTACACAAAGCTGGGTATTAGCAAAAAGATGGGCTTGTGAATTCTGGCTCCACCAACACCCAGCTGCCTGACCCAGAGAGTATAGCTTTTCTTGGCTGTGGTTTTTTCCCCTGACTTATTAATAGATTAGGCCTCCTCTCCTCATAAAGTAGGACCTATTTCTAGAAGAACACATTCTTCCAGAAGAGTTATGAGTCACTTTTATGCCATTTCTTGTCCCTTTCCTTTCCCTGGATATGTCAGAATTTCCAGCAGACAGAGGAATGAAATGTAATTTGACATCTTCTTTCTAGACCAGACAGAATCTTTAATCCTAACTCCAATCCTTCTCTTTTTGGCTATCATGGACCTCACTCCAGCTGTGAAAAGATCTCAACTTTCAGTTTTAAGATAAATAAATTCTGCAAATGGGACATATCACATGATGCCACATGAAAAGCTCTCAACTTCCAGTTATAAGATAACTAAACCCTAGAGATGAAATGTACCACGAAATGACGATAGTTAACAATATATTCGAAAGTTGCTCAAGGAGTAGATTTTACAAATTCTCATTACAAGAAAAAAATTATAACTCGGTGTGTGATGAATGTTAACTAGACTTACTGTGATCACGTCTTAATATATACATGCGTGAAGTCATTATGTTGCACACCTTAAACCTATACAATGTAATATGGCAAATATATCTCAATAAACTGGAAAAACATCTCAGATTGTAGAATGATAAAGGTAATAAATAAGATACATAATAAAGGTAACAATCATTTGTTAAAAGTGTACTACATTTTAAGTCCTTTTCATGCCCTATTTTATTGAATCTGTACCATAATTGTGTTGGAATCATTACATTCTAATTCTAGTAAAGAAATAATGAGGCTAATAGGAGTTATCACTTATGCAAAGTGACACAGTTAGCAAGTGTCAGAGCTGAGATTGGAGCCCAAGGCTTTTTGTCTTCAAAGCCTTTGCCATCTCCCTACAAAAACTGTAAGGATCTTAGACAAGGCCACTTCTACACCTCCTGGTGTGTGTGTGTGTGTTAGTTGCTCAGTCGTGTCCGACTTTGCAACCCCATGGACTGTAGCCCGCCAAGCTCCTCTGTCCATGGGATTTCCCAGGCAAGAATACTGAGGTGGGTTGCCATTTCCTTCTCCAGGGGATCGTCCCGACCCAGTGATTGAACTTGGGTCTCCCACATTGCAGGCAGATTCTTTACTGTCTGAGCCACCAGGCAAATCCATCTATACCCCCTTGTGCTCTTTAATTCTCCAAGTCTCCATCATCATTGTCTTTTCTATCTAGCGCCTCATTCCTTATGCTTCAGATACTCAACTTCAGTGTTTGAGGGGTGGAGAGAGATGGGTTGAGGGGTTTGTGTCTGGACTCTTGTTAGGATAACCAGCAGATCATCTTGCCTTGCATGACCCTGGGGCAGAATCAGTGCTTTGCAGGTAAATTGGCTCTGACCCTTTGCGACTCCGTGGATTGCAGCCCATCAGGCTCCTCTGTTCTTGGGATTTTTCAGGCAAGCATACTGAAGTGGGCTGCCATTTCCCTCTCCAGGGGATCTTCCCAGCTCCAGGGATCAAACCTGATTCGCCTGTGTCTCTCTATTGCAGGCAGATTCTTTATCTGCTGAGCCATCGGGGAAGCTCAAGCAAATTGGCACTAAATCTCAGTTGTTGAACCAACACTTCACTCATGTTAATTAAGCACTTACTGTGTGTCTAGTATATCAGCAGTGGTTTTGCAAAGATGAATATGATTCAAGACCTCAAAGCTGGCAGGAGAGGTCTGCACAGAGATGGTCACAGCCGGCTGGACTAAGGGCTGTGTGTCTTGGTGCTTAGCTTAGCAGGGTCTGCTGAGACTCTGGGGTTCTAGGCCCTTCTTCCCCATGACTCACCTCCTAACCCTAAACAAATTATGTCAACTTTTCTGTGCCTCAGTTGCTTCACCAATAAAGCGAGGATAATCACAGTGGCTTACCTCAGAAGGGTGTAGTGAGAAAAATCTAATAAAAAGACCAAACAGTAAATGTCAGAGGGTTTATTAAGAATTAGTGCTACCTGAATGCTGAATGATGAACCAGAATTTCTTCTGTGTCAAAGGCAGCAGCCAGTTGGGCAATGTTCTAGTGTTTAATCGCTTACCCTCCAGACTTCCCTCAGATGGGAGCTTCCCCCTTAATAACAGGAGCCTATGTGGGAAAGGTGCTTAGTCAAGTGCTGAGAAGGAAGAGTTGTCTAATCTTTTTGGTATTCTTACAGTTAGGTATTCCAGGTGGGTAAGCATCTTTCTGTTTCTTAAAGATATTGAAGAAAGCAAGGAGAAAGTCCAGTTTTCCTCATTTATTTATTCACTCATTAATTCGGCAAGTATTATTTGTTGATGTGATGTGAGAGTTGGACCATAAGGAAGGCTGAGTGCCAAAGACTTGATGCTTTTGAACTGTGGTGTTGGAGAAGATGCTTGAGAGTCCCTTGAACTGCAAGGAGATCAAACCAGTCAATCCTAAAGGAAATCAGTCCTAAGTATTCATTGGAAGGACTGATGCTGAAGCTCTAATACTTTGGCCACCTGATGTGAAGAACTGACTCCTTGGGAAAGACCCTGATTCTGGGAGAGATTGAAGGCAGGAGGAGAAGGGGACGACAGAGGATGAGATGATTGGATGGCATCACCGACTTGATGGACATGAGTTTGAGGAAGTTCTGGGAGTTGGTGATGGACAGGGAAGCCTGGCATGCTGCAGGCCATGGGGTTGTCCAGAGTTGGACACGACTGAGCTACTGAACTGAACTGAACTGATAATTTGTTGAACTGACAAGAATTCATGTATCTCTGATAGTTCTTAGAAATCACCAGCCATTGATACGTCAGCTTTCAGTTTTTATAAGTGAGAAATAGAGCTCTTAAAAAATTGATTCATATTTGATTGACAATGCTGTATTAGTTTCTGGTGTACAGCAAAGTGATTCATATATATATATATATATTTCTTTTTCATGTTCTTTTTCATTGTTGGTTTTTACAAGATATTGAATATTATCCTCTGTGCTATACAGGAGGTCCTTTTTGTTTATCTATTTTATATACTTTAGTGTGTATCTATTAATCCCAAGTTCCTAATTAATCCCCCCTTTCCCCTTTGAACTGTGGTATTGGAGAAGACTCTTGAGAGTCCCTTGGACTGCAAGGAGATCCAACCAGTCCATCCTAAAGGAGATAGGTCCTGAGTGTTCATTGGAAGGACTGATGTTGAAAATGAAACTCTAATACTTTGGCCACCTAATGTGAAGAGCTGACTCATTTGAAAAGACCCTGATGCTGGGAAAGATTGAGGGCAGGAAGAGAAGGGGAAGACAGAGGATGAGATGGTTGGATGGCATCACTGACTCGATGGACATGAGTTTGGGTAAACTCTGGGAGCTGGTGTTGGACAGGGAGGCCTGGCATGCTGCGGTTCAGGCGGTTGCAAAGAGTCAGACATGTCTGAGCGACTAAACTGAACTTCCCCTTTGATAACTGTAAGTTTGTTTTCTACGTCTGTGTTTTTTTAAAGCATTGTTTGTATGTCTTAGAAAGAGTAAAATGAGTCTTAAACTAAGTTTGTATATACCATTAGTTAACTGAAGGTGATACATCTGTTTGGTCAAACAAATAGTAGTAACTCAGTACATACACATTACTAAACAAATATGAGATATAAACAGCTATTTTAAAAAATTTAAATATAGTTGATGTATAATAGCACCTAACTTACAGTATAAAACATAGTGACTCATAGTTTTTAAAGGTTATACTCCATTTATAGTTATAAAATAATGGCTATACTCTCTGTGTGGGACAATATATCCTTGTAGCTTATGATAGACAGCTATTTTTGAGTGCTGCCTTGACCCAGAACCTGTAACTTTATGCATCGACTCTCATTTAGCCCTCTCAGTAACTCTTTTAAATAGTCAGTAGTATCCCCATTTTACAGATATTAGAACTGAGCCTTCGAGAGATAAAGAAATTAGCACATTCAGAGAGGAAAACGAACCAACTATAGACCCAACTCTGGTTCCAGAATTCTTTCTCTGTCTTTACTGCCTCTGAAAAAGTAAGAATCTGGGCCTCCCCCCAAACCCTTCCTACAAACAAAATATTCGTGGATGTTTATATAAATGTTCAGCAAGTATTTGTTTAATGAATAAATCAATGTAACTATATTTATTAAATTGTAGTAGCATGAAATAGTTCCAAAGCAAAGAATAATTTATGCAATGTTTATGATCTATATAAGGAACTGTAGTTAAATTTTTATGAATGATAATGGTATTGTGGTTATCTTTTGGAGGGACATACTGAAATGTTTACAGATGAAATAGCATAATGTCTGATATCAACCTCAAAAAGAGTGAGGCGAAAGAGGAATTTAAATTCAACAAGATTGAATCATGGGCTGATAAGTGAGGACACTGGATGTTCATCTGGGGTTCATTTCATTAATTTCTCTCATTTTGTACATATTAAAAATTTTTCATAATAAAATTCTTAACAATAGTTTTCTGTAGGAAAAAAGTGGGGGGAGGAATGAAAGTTCATTGCAGGGTCATCTACTCTAGTTTTTTTTTTTTTAATGGTAAGATTTTCTGATTTTCACCATAATTACAAAACACATTCCTCTAATAGGGCTATAAAGGGGAAGGGCATTTTCTATTATCACTTACCTTGTAAAATTTCACTCTTTTAATACAGATTTCAGGGGGAGATTTCCTTAATTTACTGTGTGAACCAGAGTTAGCCTGAGTCTTTGTACGTAGGTTTCTCTCCTGGACATGACAGCATCAGTCTAGACAATATCTGGAGTTCTTTCCATTCCTGAACTTCTAGAATTCTGTGTGCATGGCGCGAAGTCACTTCAATCATGCCTGACTCTTTGCGACCCCATGGACTATAACCCAGTCTCTTCTGTCCATGAGATTCTCTAGGCAAGAATACTGGAGTGGGTTGCCATGCACTCCTCCAGGGGATCTTCCCTACCCAGGGATCGAATCTGCATCCCTTAAAATCTTCTTCTGCATTGGCAAGTGGGTTCTTTACCACTAGCGCCACCTAGGAAGCCCTCTAGAATCCTGACCAGCTGGTAGAACATTGTGGGTGTCATTACTTTGCTATGTAATTGTCAGCACCCATGTTTGTGGACCAAAACAGAAAAAGAGTCCTGACACACCCTCAACCCAGGAAGTAAAACTCTTAAATGTTGTTGTCTAGTTGCTCAGTCACGTCTGACTCTTTGTGACCCCATGGACTGCAGCACATCAGGCTTCCCTGTCCTTCACTATTTCCTGGGGCTTGCTTAAACTCATGTTCATGTAGCTGATAATGCCATCCAACCATCTCATTCTCTGTCACCCTCTTCTCCTCCTGCCCTCATTCTTCCCCAGCATCAGGGTCTTTCCCAATGAATTGGCTCTTTAAATCAGGTGGCCAAAGTATTGGAGCCTCAGCATCAGTCCTTTCAATGAGCATTCAGGGTTGCTTTCCTTTAGGATTGACCTTCTTGCAGTCCAGTTCAGTTCAGTTCAGTCGCTCAGTCATGTCCAACTCTTTGCGACCCCATGGACTGCAGCACGCCAGGCTTCCCTCTCCATCACCGACTCCTGGAGCTTGCTCAAATTCATGTCCATTGGGTCGGTGATGCCATAGCTTTTCTTCCTTGGAAGACTATTAAATGGAGCCCTACCTTTGAGGTTGGATGCACTCCCAGGTGGTTCTCTAGTGTGTAGCCAGGCCTTCTACCCAGGACAGCAGGCGGTACACAAAGAACTGATTATCTGGTAGAAGGCTCCTACTTCCAACACATCTGAGATAAAGCCCTTCCTCCAGAATAGCAGACAGCCAATGGATATTGTGGATGATCCTCAGAAGACCCCTTCAGTAGTTAAAGCTCAACGAGAATTACTTAATTCTAACAGCCTTTCAGGAGCAACAAGTGTTGAGAGCTGCTAGATGTCTTCTGTTAAGATTCAATCCGATGAAAGCCAAACCTGACTGAAGGAAGATTCAAGCATAGGTGTTGAGCAATAATGTTCTCATACAAATTCATCAGATAACAGACCCACCTATCAGTTGATGTGATTTGATAAGCTGTGTCCTGAAGTGTACTTCATCTGTGCTTGTATCAGCATAGGTATCCACCCAGACAGGAGCGCCAAGGGCTGCAAAAGACTAACCTAAGAAAATTTTAATAAGTTAAAATACTCTTATGTAGCATCAGGAAAACTGGTATCCTGAGCTTGTGTTAGTAGAATAAGGATTTCAGGCATTTAATTTTTTTTTTAACTTGTTATTTTGTTTTGATATATAGCAGATTAACAATGCTGTGATAGTTTCAGACGAATGGTGAAGGAACTCAGCTATACACGTACATGCATCCATTCTCCCCCAAACTCCCCTCCCATCCAGGCTGCCACATAACACAGAGCAGAGTTCCTTGTGCTAGACAGTAGCTCCTCGTTGGTTAGGATTTCAGATATTTCTATATTTCAAATCTATCTGGGGGAGTGGGACTTACTGTTACTACAAACTACCATACATCTAGTATTCAAAGTATATGAGTTATTTATATAATATTATATAAATATAACATATTTATATAGTATAAATATAATATTATATAATATATAAATATTATATAATATAGTATTTATAGAACAGATATTTTCCAACATAGTTGCTTTTCTCATATCCTTGGTGTAACTGTGAACTTTAGGTTAGAGAAAAATTAGAGAAAAAATAACTTACTTTCCTAAAACCTCTAGAGAGCTCCTTTACTGAGTGAGCTATTTTTTTAAACTTTTTATTTTGTATTGGAGTATAGCCGTTTAACAATGTGATAGTGAACAGGTGAACAGCAAAGGGACTCATACATGTGTCAATTCTCCCCCAAACTCCCTTCCCATCCAGCCTGCCACATAACATTAAGCAGAGCTCCCTGTGCTATGCAGTAGGTCCTTGTTGGTTATACATTTTAAATACAGCAGAGTGTAGATGTCAGTTCCAAACTCGCTATCTCTGCCCTGCGTTCTTCCCCACTGGCAACTATAAGATTGTTTTCTAAGTCTGTGAATCTGTTTCTGTTTTGTAAATAAGTTCATTTGTATAATTTCTTTTTCGATCCTGCGTATAAGGGATGTCATACGATATCCTTTTCTGTGTGACTTACTACCAAGTAAATCATTTTAATTCATGTGGTGCTCTTCAGAGTTGAAGCTAGCTGGCTCCAAGAAATGATTTTAATTAGAACTTAAATGTGGATTTTTTTTTTTCCAAGTCCCCTGCCTTCTGGCTTGGAAGAGTGTGGCCAGAGGTAAGAGGGGGTGACCCTTTGATTAAAGATGGAGGTCAGCTAAGTGAATGGATTCTTGAAGAGTCCTCATTTTGCTCATCTCATTTCTGAAGTTTAGCAAGGGCAATTTCTGGGTTCTTTTGCCTTTCAAACTGTATCAGGAAGGAAAGAGTTGAAGACAAAAAGAAAAGAACATACACGTAGCTGAAGGTAAGGAGGAGAGAGTCTTGTAGTTGGGTGGAGAGAAAGAATAGCAAGCAGTCAGGAGGAAGGGCTCTCCTTTTAGAGGGTGGGTGGGGCCAGCAGTTCTGGAGAAGATGGGTGCTCTGGGCCGTCCTGTTGGCTGTGACTCACCACATGGAGAAGACCTAAGTGGAGGGCAGTTACGTGAGGAAAGAGAGGAGTCGCCCTTATGTTGTCAAGTCGTGAAGTGAAGGGTTAGAAGTGCAGAAGAGCTAGAAACCCCTCATTTCTGTGTGCGGATTATATATATATCTATCACTCTGAAAAATGGTCACTCTCTCTGCAGCTCTGGTGATGCTGATCATCATGGGGCCCCAGAGCAAACACAGATGTCCTAACTTTCTACTTAGCTACTTTCTACGTAGCTAAAAACAAAAATATAGTATTATACTGTTTTAACATATAGGTGATGATGTTTAGAAATAATACCTTCCTTGCTGAACTTCCTATAAATCTAAAATGTGACCTGACAACTTTGTTCCCAAGTTGTAACTTCCTTCCAAAGCATAGGAGACAAATTATTTTGCATATCTAACCCAATTTTATATTCTATATTTATCCTTTTCTTTAAAACAAGCTTGCTATTGAAAATAAGAAGTAAAATAATTGAAATACATTTGTAGATTAGTTCTTTCTCATCTATTAAACATTTTTCAGTAGAAACAAAGAAAATATGGCTGATTCCTGTTGAAGTTTGACAGGAAACAACAAAATTCTGTAAAGCAATTATCCTTCAATTAAAAAATAAATAAATTAAAAAAATAAACAGAGAGAAATATTTTCAAATATATTCCTACAAGTTCATAGTAAAAATTTAAAAACTACAGATGCATTCATGGAGATATAAAATGTGCTCCACCTGGAAATGAATGAACAAATTGTAATAATGCAAACGAAGGATATCACTGTAAAGATGATAGTTTGAAAGCAATGATATTACCATTACTGATCACTATTAAATTCTTATGTTAGCATATGAGTATTTATGAAGCTAGCATGAAAGATACTTCTCAAAGGGTCAGCATAATCCTCCTAAAATGATCTCTAGTAAAATTTTAAAAGAGCGCATGATCCTAAGATGGATTTGGACTTGCATGAAGGTGATAAAAGGCAACCTTTTACCAAATTCCCTTTGCTGCAATTTGTATTTGATTGATACAGATTTCTATCTGCATCTTTCTAATCTACATTCTTGTTTACATATATGTATCTATAATATATTGAATTATTTACAATCTGGAGTTGTAATTTTATGACCTGACCTTTTTTTTTTTTTTTTAAAAAAGCATTCTTCCTTTAGAAATTGTTTTATTTATTTATTTGGCTGCTCTGAGTCTTACTTACAGCATAAGGGATGAAGTTCCCCAACCAGGGATGGAACTCAGGCCCCCAGCATTGGAAGCGCAGTGTCTTAGCCACTAGGCCATCAGGGAAGTTCCTGAATTTTCTGATCTTAATGATAATGTGTATTCTATCTATGAATCTTTCTGATAAGTGAAATTTCAATTCTGCCACTTGATTTTCCCTTTTTAAGCTTTTGATCATCTTCTTTGGAGGTGCGTTAACTCTAAAATAACTTCAATCATTTAATTATCTCAGCGTCTGTAGTCATCATGTGAATATACATAGAAATATGATAGCATTGTATCCCTACAAAATTAGGGGTACTTATACAAGGATTATTTAGTATGACCTTCGTGTTGGCTATTTTCAGGCATCAAATTCACCCGAGATTGTCAGCCTGCTTCTCTTCACACAATGTTATCATCGTTTTTCACTCTATTTTAATCTCTACTTGTTCTTTCTAGAAGGCAGAAACAAAGTTATGAGCAAAAAAAAGCCTTGATCCCAGCTTGCAATGATTAATTACAATCTTTAATATGCATTACTCATTCCACGTGAAACTAGCATATGCCTAAATGCTACCCAAACAACTAATTGAAAAGTTCAATGAATTCAGTCATTTAGCACCAACTAATTGAAAGAAAAGTCTATCATTTTCAAAATTTTCTCTTTCTTTTTTATGTTGAATTTAGTCAAATTGAGACAAAATATTTCCATTAGTTCTTTTTTTTTTTTTTTTTGTAACTTCCCAAGGTGTTTATAGCAAATACTGCCTATAGGTAAAAGAAATTATTATCACATGAATGCTGAAGCAATGCCCAGGAGTATATATTCTTTGTCATTTATTTCTGCTGCTTTCTATAAATGTCACACTGTTGTTGTTTAGTCATTAAGTCATGTTTGACTCTTTGGCCACCCCATGCACTGTAGCCCATCAGGACCCCCTGTCCGTGGGATTTACCAGGTAAGAATACTGGAGTGGACTGCCACTGCTTTCTCCAGGGGATCTTCCTGACACAGGGATCGAACTTGTGTCTCTTGCATTGGCAGGTGGATTCTTTACCACTGAGCCACCAGGGAAGCCCATATCACAATTATACTTTAGCTTAATTTATAATAATAATTAAATATGCAGTCACATCTCTCTTCCATGTTCCAAGTTAATTACCTGATTAAAAAAACTGATTTTAGTCTGTTTCTTGTTTAGTCAACTGATAGAGAGATAGTGTGGCTTTCTGAGCAGCAGCACCAGGTGGGATGGGAGTTGGAGATTTTGGCAGAACACTGCTTGGAAAGGGCTAGCTTGGCTGCCAAGAAAATCCAGTCTGAGTAATTCAATCTGCACTTCCTGGCTAATGAGTTTATGTGCAAATTTTAAAATATAGGATTTGAGGACTGTCTACCTTATTCTGAATAGAAACGCACTTGTGAATTATTTTCACAGGTCACTTATAATTGATTATATAATTACACAATGCCATTTATGAAAGTATGGCAGAGTCATCTGTGAAAATAATTAGGTAACTTTCCCTTGTTGAAAATATGTGGGCTACGTGTTATTTAAGGTCCATTTCCACTCTAAGATTTTTATCATTTTATGACTAATAAATCATTTTGTGTTTAAAGATTTATTTTAAAAAATCCCAATCATGATTTTAAAAAAGAAGAAATGAACTATGAGTAAAAACTAAGTGCATCTTATTGTATCTCTTTAATACTTAGCAGGACATATAGTAGGTGCTTAAGTATACACTTAATGTTGGTTGATTGATAGAGGACCTAATTTTTTTATTGCTTCTTTATGATATTGATGTTTCTGATGAATTTAAAAATAAATATTTCAGAGAAGTTTCTACATGAGGAAACAAAGCATTGAGTCCCTCATTCAAATAATTTGTAAAGTAAGCTACTTTGCCACATTATATCCAGATAGTTCAAGCTGTAAAGTAAAAAAAAAAAAAAAAAAATTGGAACCTGTTATAAGATGTCTTCAATTTTCCTTTTGGTGAAAGAGTTTCAGAAAAAATAAGCTGGAGACGTCATCTACAGTTAAGTTTCCTTTTGGGAGGGATTGATGCTCCACACTTATTATGAATGCTTATGATGCCAATGGGGTTTGATTCTAAATGCCATTTCACCCCTCCTACTGTCTTTTTGGGGCTTCTCCTTTGCCCCTAGACATGGGATATCTTTTTTGGTGGGACCCAACATTCTCCTGTCAATGGTTGCTCAGCAACTAGTTGCAAATTTGGAGTTCTCACAGGAGAAGAGTGCATGATCAGAGGGTTCAAACAAAACCTTGTGCACACCAGGACCCAGGGACCCCACAAGAGACTGAGTCAGACTTGCCTTTGAGAGTTTAGGTGTCTCCTGTGGAGGCACAGGTCAGCAGACACAGGTCAGCAGTGGCCTGCTGCAGGGACGGGGGCTCTGGCTGCAGCAGATCTGGAGGCACTGTCTGTGCCATAAGCCCTCTTAAAGGAGGTCGCCATTAACTCCACCATAGAGCCACTGAGCAGAGGACCCACAAACTGGAGAACAATTATACCAAAGAAGTTCTCACACTGTTGTGAAAATTCTAGGGCCCACAACAGATTTCCCAACCTGGGGATCAGGTAAAGGAACTGAAAATACGCAGGGAATATGACTTTGAAAGCCAGTGGGATTTGATTACAGAACTTCCATAGGACTGGGGAAACAGACTCTTGGAGGGCACAAACAAAATCTTGTGTGCACTAGGACCCAGGAGAAAGCAGCAGTGACCCCACAAGAGATGGAGCCAGACTTGCCTATGAGTGTCCAGGAGTCTCCAGAAGAGGTGCAGGCCAACAGTGGCCTGCCACAGGGTCAGGAGCACTGAATACAACAGTCCTAGGATCTGCAGAGTGCTGGCATAAGTCCTTTTGAAAGAGGTCGCCATTAGGCCAAACTACAGGGAGGAGACACAGTCCCATCCATCAACAGAAAATTGGATTAAAGATTTATTGAGCATGGCCCCACCCACCAGAGCAAGACCCAGATTCCCCCACAGCCAGTCCCTCCAATCAGGAAGCTTCCACAAGCCTCTTATCCTCATCCATCAGAGGGTGGACAGAATGAAAACCACAATCATAGAAAACTAACCAAACTGATCACATGGACCACAGCCTTGTCTAACTCAATGAAACTATGAGCCATGTCCTGTAGGGCCACCCAAGACAGATGGGTCATGGTGGAGATTTCTGACAAAATGTGGTCCACTGGAGAAAGGAATGGCAAACCACTTCAGTATTCTTGCCTTGAGAGAACCCCATGAACAGTACGAAAGGCAAAAAGATGACACTGAGAGATGAACTCCCCAGGTTGGTAGGTGCCCAATATGCTCCTGGAGAAGAGTGGAGAAATAGCTCCAGAAAGAATAAAGTGGCTGAGCCAAAGTGAAAATAATGCTCAGGTGTGGATGTGACTGGTTTTGGAAGTAAAGTCTGATGCTGTAAAAAACAGTATTGCATAGGAAACTGGAATGTTAGCTCCATGAATCAGGGTAAATTGTAAGTGGTCAAACAGGAGATGGCAAGAGTGAACATCGACATTTTAGGAATCAGTGAACTAAAATGAACCAGAATGGGAGAATTTAATTCAGATGAATTTAATTCAGTTATATCTACCATTGCGGGCAATATTCCCTTAGAAGAAATGGAGTCACCATCATAGTCAACAAAAGAGTCTGAAATGCAGTACTTGGGTGCAATCTCAAAAAAGACAGAAAGATTTCTGTTTATTTCCAAGGCAAACCATTCAGTATCACAGTAATCCAAGTCTATGCCCTGACCAGTAATGCTGAAGAAGCTAATGCTGAATGGTTCTATGATGACCTACAAGGCCTTCTAGAACTAATACCAAAAAAAAAGATGTCTTTTTCATCATAGGGGACTAGAATGCAAAAGTAAGAAGTTAAGAGATACCTGGAGTAACAGACAAGTTTGGCCTTGAAGTACAAAATGAAGTGGGGCAAAGGCTAACAGAGTTTTGCTAAGAGAACATATTGGTCATAGCAAACACCCTCTTCCAACAACACAAGAGACAACTCTACACATGGACATCACCAGGTGGTTGATACCGAAATCAGATTGCTTATATTCTTTGCAGCCAAAGATGGAGAAGCTCTATACAGTCAGCAAAAACAAGACTGGGAGCTGACTGTGGCTCAGATCATGAACTTCTTATTGCAAGATTCAGATTTAAATTGAAGAAAGTAGGGAAAACCACTAGACCATTCAGGTATGACCTAAATCAAATCCTTTGTGATTATACAGTGGAACTGACAAATAGATTCAAGGGATTAGATCTGATAGACAGAGTGCCTGAAGAAATACAAATGGAGATTTGCAACCTACAGGAGGCAGTGATCAAAACCATCCCCAAGAAAAAGAAATGAAAAAAAGGCATAATGGTTGTCTGAGGAGGGCTTACACCTAACTGAGAAAAGAAGAGAAGCAAAAGGCAAAGGAGAAAAGGAAAGATAGATTCATATGAATGCAGAATTCCAAAGAATAGCAAGGAGAGATAAGAAAGCCTTTTTCAGTGATCAGTGTAAATAAATAGAGGAAAACAACAGAATGGGAAAGACTAGATACCTCTTCAAGAAAATTAGAGACACCAAGGGAACATTTCATGCAAAGATGGGCACAATAAAGGACAGAAAACATATAGACCTAACAGAAGCAGAAGATATTAAGAAGAGGTAGTAAAAAGACACAGAATAACTATACAAAAAAGATCCTCATGACCCAGATAACTATGATGGTGTGAACACTCACCTAGAGCCAGACATCCTGGAATGTGAAGTCAAGTGGGCATTAGGAAGCATCACTACGAACAAAGCTAGTGGAGGTTATGGAATTCCAGTTGAGCTATTTCAAATCCTAAAAGATGATGCTGTGAAAGTGCTGTGCTCAATATTTCAGCAAATTTGGAAAACTCAGCAGTGGCCATAGGACTGGAAAAGGTCAGTTTTCATTCCAATCCCAAAGAAAGGCAATGCCAAAGAATGCTCAAACTACTGCAGAATTGCACTCATCTCACACGCTAGCAAAGTAATGCTCAAAATTCTCCAAGCCAGGCTTCAATAGCACATGAACCATGAACTTCCAGATGTTAAAGCTGGTTTTAGAAAAATGAAAAGAACCAGAGGTCAAATTTCCTACATCCATTGGATCATCAAAAAAGCAAAAGTGTTCCAGAAAAAAATCTATATCTACTTTATTGACTATGCCAAAGATTCTGTGTGGATCACAACAAACTGTGGAGAATTCTTAAAGAGATGGGAATACCAGATCATCTTACCTGCCTCCTGGGAAACCTGTATGCAGGTCAAGAAGCAACGGTTAGAACCAGACATGGAACAACAGACTGGTTCCAAATTGGAAAAGGACTATGTCAAGGCTGTATATTGTCACTCTGCTTACTTAACTACATACAGAGTGCATCATGTGAAATGAATGGACAGGAAAGCTTGTGCTGCAGTCCATGGCATCCCAACGAGTCCGACGCAACTGTGTGACTGAACTGATTATGCCAATGAGTGAGTGGAAGAGAAGTCAACCTTTCGCATTTTGACTTGATTTTTTTTTAATCCCAGGATTTCACTTGCTTCCATTCAGATAAACAGCTTTGCTGATTTTTGCCTATGAAAGTGCATTAGTGAGCTATCATAAATCTGAGAGAGAAATCTCAGCATTTTGAGACTTGAGGCAAAGCTCTTGAACAATGGAAAGTTGGTGCTGTCTTGATTGGCTCATTCACACATAATTCCATCTTCTTCTGGTGTTCCAGAGCTGAACACCCTCTTTCCATAAGACTTTCAAGGCATCAACCATCAATGATGTGAGATACTTATGATGGCATCCTAACTTCCAAAGGTTGCAAGGGACGTTTTGCTGGACATCAGTTCAGTCACTCAGTCAAGTCTGACTCTCTGCACAACCCCATGGACTGCAGCATGCCAGGCCTCCATGTCCATGACCAACTCCTGGAGCTTGCTCAAACTCATATCCATCGAGTCAGTGATGTCATCCAACCATCTCATTCTATGTCGTCCCCTTCTCCTCCTGCCTTCAGTCTTTCCCAACATCAGGGTCTTTTCCAATTTATAATCTGGAGACTCCTGGACAATCACAGGCAAGTCTGGCTCCGTCTTTTGTGGGGTCACTGCTGCTTTCTCCTGGGTCCTAGTGCACACAAGATTTTGTTTGTGCCCTCCAAGAGTCTGTTTCCCCAGTCCTATGGAAGTTCTGTAATCAAACACCACTGGCCTTCAAAGTCAAATTCCTTGGGTGTTCTCAGTCCCTTTACCAGATCCCCAGGTTGGGAAATCTGTTGTGGGCCCTAGAATTTTTGCAACAATGAAAGAACTTCTTTGTAAAATTGTTTTTCAGTTTGTGGGTCCTCAGCTCAGTGTCTCTATGGTGGGGCTAATGGTTTTGGTCACGGCCTCATGTACAATGTTTTAGTAAGTGATTTTTTGCTTATCTGCCAATCCCTGGTTAAGATGAAGCCCAAGTGAACTCTTCAGGTTTCTCCTCTCACTGTAAATGTGGCAAAGGAACCAATTTCCAGCCAGATAAACATGTGGAAGAGCTTGTGGGTTTTATGATGAGAGTAAAGGCACTCATCAGTATTATTAATGGTGAACATAGGAGAAGAACAGATACAAAGAGGGAGAAGAAGGAACAAAGAGGAAAAGGATCATGAGGAAAAGAAAAGGAAGAAGGAAGTTTGATTCAATTTTCTCCCGTATCTCAAGACTGAACACCATTTCTATGCAAAATGACCTTACATAATAAGTCACCTTTTCCAGAAGATCTAAACGGGGATTTTCATCTGAACAGTTGTGACACTGAAATTCAGATAATGAACAAAGTAGTTACCAATAAATTCTTACCACGAAGCCAAGTATCGTACTTTATATGCTAAAGCATTTATCATGTAATGAACTTTATCAAACAGTTGTTTAATGAACGACAATTCATTTTCACATGAAAAATCAAGAGGCAAAAATCTACTGCATTTTCCTTAGTTCCCTTCAAAACAAGCCGTTTGAAATTGATTTCAAATAGTGTAATTATCTTAGAGTTCAGTGCAGTCTCCAGAAAACATTGATAGACTGTTCTTTTAATAAAATCAAATACACAAGTTCACAAAAAGTGTGGGCAGAACTTCCTTCTCTAATAATGTAAAATTAAATGGCACTTACAACAAACTGGTTAAAAGTTGCTAATTTTCCATCATTTGTTTATAAAATGATTAACTGTCTCTTTGTACATTTAAAAGACTTGTAGAGTGAATGGATACAAAGATTTTCTGGGTAGTAGTCACTTTAATGCAATATTTTTGCTGTCATGTTAATGAATCAGCAAATACAGACTGTGTTTAGTTGGATTATTTGAAATCCCCTAAACCAGACCTGAGTGGGACATAATCCTATAGATATTTGACAACACTGTTTAAAGACTTAGAGATGAAATTTCCTTCTCAGAGTGTTATTTCTTGTATTTCCTCTTTGTTTTACACATTATTACTTTCTGATCTCCCTAAACTCTTGAACTGAGACAACTGGTCACTCCTATCTTTAGGCAAATGTGCAAGCATAATGTCACAAGCCATTTGCAATGGGTCAAGTCTGTGTGATGTGTGTTAATATTATTTTAAAATTAGAAATTGGTGTTTTAACCTGTTTGATCAAAAAAGAGCATTGATTGTCTTGGACAATAACAAATAGACATACACTTTTTGAAATCCTGGAAGGAAAGATTCAGGTTGCAACGTTCAATGAAACTTAGTTGTGCTAGAAAAGTTTGGCATTTCTCTTGGATGTATTCAGAGATAAAACTTTCCACTTTTATTAGTCAAAATCATGAAAGCATTTTATGTGTGACATGCTGTAGATTTACTGTAGCCCAAGTATTTTCTTTGCTGTAGCCAAGTATTTGGGGCTTCCCTGATAGCTCAGTTGGTAAAGAATCTGCCTGCAATGCAGGAGACCCCGGTTCAATTCCTGGGTTGGGAAGATCCCCTAGAGAAGGGATAGGTTACCCACTCCAGTATTCTTGGGCTTCCCCTGTGGCTCAGGTGGTAAAGAACCTGACTGCAATGCGAGAGACCTGGGTTCAAACCCTGGGTTGGGAAGATCCCCTGTAGAAGGGAAAGGCTAGTTCAGTTCAGTTCAGTTCAGTCACTCAGTCGTGTCCGACTCTTTGCGACCCCATGAATCGAAGCACGCCAGGCCTCCCTGTCTATCACCAACTCTCGGAGTTCACCTAAACTCATGTCCATCGAGTCAGCGATGCCGTCCAGCCATCTCATCCTCTGTCGTCCCCTTCTCCTCCTGCCCCCAATCCCTCCCAGCATCAGAGTCTTTTCCAATGAGTCAACTCTTTGCATGAGGTGGCCAGCGTACTGGACTTTCAGCTTTAGCACCAGTCCTTCCAATGAACACCCAGGACTGATCTCCTTTAGAATGGACTGGTTGGATCTCCTTGCAGTCTAAGGGACTCTTAAGAGTCTTCTCCAACACCACAGTTCAAAAGCATCAATTCTTTGGTGCTCAGCTTTCTTGACAGTCCAATTCTCACATCCATACATGACCACTGGAAAAACCATAGCCTTGACTAGATGGACCTTTGTTGGCAAAGTAATGTCTCTGCTTTTGAATATGCTATCTAGGTTGGCCATAACTTTCCTTCCAAGGAGTAAGCATCTTTTAATTTCATGGCTGCAATCACCATCTGCAGTGATTTTGGAGCCCAAAGAAAATAAAGTCTGACACTGTTTCCACTGTTTCCCCATCTATTTCCCATGAAGTGATGGGACCAGATGCCATGATCTTTGTTTTCTGAATGTTGAGCTTTAAGCCAACTTTTTTACTCTCCACTTTCACTTTCATCAAGAGGCTTTTTAGTTCCTCTTCACTTTCTGCCCTAAGGGTGGTAATATCTGCATATCTGAGGTTATTGATATTTCTCCTGACAATCTTGATTCCAGCTTGGAATTCTTCCAGCCCAGCGTTTCTCATGATGTACTCTGCATATAAGTTAAATAAGCAGGGTGACAATATACAGCCTTGATGTACTCCTTTTCCTATTTGGAACCAGTCCGTTGATCCATGTCCAGTTCTAACTGTTGCTTCCTGACCTGCATACAGGTTTCTCAAGAGGCAGGTCAGGTGGTCTGGTATTCCCATCTCTTTCAGAATTTCCCACAGTTTATTGTGATCCACACAGTCAAAGGCTTTGGCATAGTCAATAAAGCAGAAATAGATGTTTTTCTGGAACTCTCTTCCTTTTTCCATGACCCAGTGGATGTTGGCAATTTGATCTCTGGTTCCTCTGCTTTTTCTAAAACCAGCTTGAACATCTGGAAGCTCACAGTTCATGTATTGCTGAAGCCTGGCTTGGAGAATTCTGAGCATTACTTTACTAGCGTGTGAGATGACTGCAATTGTGCGGTAGTTTGAGCATTCTTTGGCATTGCCTTTCTTTGGGATTGGAATGAAAACTGACCTTTTCCAGTCCTGTGGCCACTCCTGAGTTTTCCAAATGTGCTGGCATATTGAGTGCAGCACTTTCACAGCATCATCTTTCAGGATTTGGAATAGCTCAACTGGAATTCCATCACCTCCACTAGCTTTGTTCGTAGTGATGCTTTCTAAGGCCCACTTGACTTCACATTCCAGGATGTCTGGCTCTAGGTCAGTGATCACACCATCGTGATTATCTGGGTCATGAAGATCTTTTTTGTACAGTTCTTCTGTGTATTCTTGCCACCTCTTCTTAATATCTTCTGCTTCTGTTAGGTCCATACCATTTCTGTCCTTTATCAAGCCCATCTTTGCATGAAATGTTCCCTTGGTATCTCTGATTTTCTTGAAGAGATCTCTAGTCTTTCCCATTCTGTTGTTTTCCTCTATTTCTTGGCATTGATCGGTAAGGAAGGCTTTCTCATCTCTCCTCGCTATTCTTTGGAACTCTGCATTCAGATTCTTATATCTTTCCTTTTGTCCTTTGCTTTTCGCTTCTCTTCTTTTCACAGCTATTTCTAAGGCCTCCCCAGACAACCATTTTGCTTTTTTGCATTTATTTTCCTTGGGGATGGTCCTGATCCCTGTCTCCTGTACAATGTCACGAACCTCAGTCCATAGTTCATCAAGCACTCTGTCTATCAGATCTAGTCCCTTAAATCTATGTCTCACTTCCACTGTATAATCATAAGGGATTTGATTTAGGTCATACCTGAATGGTCTAGTGGTTTTCCTTACTTTCTTCAATTTAAGTCTGAATTTGGCAATAAGAAGTTCATGATCTGAGCCACAATCAGCTCCTGGTCTTGTTTTTGGTGACTGTATAGAGCTTCTCCATCTTTGGCTGCAAAGAATATAATCAATCTGATTTCGGTGTTGACCATCTGGTGATGTCCATGTGTAGAGTCTTCTCTTGTGTTGTTGGAAGAGGGTGTTTGTTATGACCAGTGCGTTCTCTTGGCAAAACTCTATTAGCCTTTGCCCTGCTTCATTCCGTATTCCAAGGCCAAATTTGCCTGTTACTCCAGGTGTTTCTTGACTTCCTACTTTTGCATTCCAGTCCCCTATAATGAAAAGGAAATCTTTTTGGGGTGTTAGTTTTAAAAGGTATTGTAGGTCTTCATAGAACTGTTCAACTTCAGCTTCTTCAGCATTACTGGTTGGGGCGTAGACTTGGATTACTGTGATATTGCCTGGTTTGGCTTGGAAACGAACAGAGATCATTCTGTTGTTTTTGAGATTTAACTGCATTGAGGTTAACTGCATTTAACCACTCCAATATTCTGGCCTGGAGAATTCCATGGACTGTATTGTCCATAGGGTTGCAAAGAGTCAGACATGACTGAATGACTTTTAAAAACATTAAAAAAAAGTATTTTCAGGGAGGAATTTATACCAGGGACATCTATCTTGGTCTTTTTGCACTTCCTTTGTGCATGTATGTGTGCTAAGTCACTTCAGCTGTGTCCGACTTTTTGTGCCCCTGTGGACTGTAGCCCACCAGACTCCTCTGTCCATAGGATTCTCCAGGCAAGAATACTGGAGTGGGTTGCCCTGCCTTCCTCCAGGGGATCTTCCTGACCCAGGGGATCTTCCTCTCAGGGATCAAACCCATGTCTCTTATGTCTCCTGTATTGGCAGGCCAGTTCTTTACCACTAGTGCTACTTGGGAAGCACATCTACTTTGCACACAGTAGGTTCTTAATCATTGTTCATTTGCTGTGACTTGATCTGCTTCATTAGTGAGATTCTTATATAGATTTAATATTCAGTGAAGTGATGAAAGACAAAATCAAGAGGAAAGAAAATAGACTTAAGAAACTTCAGAGTATGTGGAACTATACTGAAAAATTTATTTAAAATGTATCTTTCATTGTGGGTCTCAAATTTGTTGGTGTCAGGTCTCCTTGACCCTCTTAAAAATTACTGAAGACTCTCCCTCTGCCCACAAAATACTAAGGACCTGAAGTGCTTTTGTTTATGTGTTTTATCTGTAATACTTACTGTATCAGAATTTAAACATGGGACATTTTAGATACTTATCTTAAATATTTAAAAATATTTGAATTTTAAATATTTATTAAAAAAATCATTAATTTTATTTATTTAATAAAAATTCCTAAAGAAGAAAATGTCTATTTAAAAATTCACTTAAAAATAATGATGGTACATCTATTACATGTTAACAAACCATATGTCTAATGAAGGATAACTATATTTTCCGAAACAAAACAAAGCAAAATAAGTGAGAGTGGTGGTCTTATTTTACAATCTTATACACTTCTATCAAGAAAACTGGATTCTGGTGTCTCCTTCTGAGTTCTGTCCGTGTATATGTGTGGTGGGAAAAGGGGGCAGGTCTCTGATTCCCAGAAGTGGATCTCAGGGACTTCAGAATATATTGGACCACATTTTGAGAACTGCTGGCATATGGGCAAAAGAATTATAATTATGAACATTCTATTGAGAAATCATTTAAAACTTGACTTGCTGGTCCACAGGCTTGTTAATTGCTTTCATGGGAAAAAATTATCTTGTGATCATGATTCTCCTGCATAGCTTCTAGAATGTTTTTTTCTACCCATAGTTGTAGTCCTATAACTCAGGTTAATTTTGCTAACCACTTGGCCTCCAGCTAAAGAAACAGGATGATCCTTAGTAGGTATCACTATCTGTTGTTATCATTGTGTTCATGATCACTCTGCAATCTCCAGAAACTCTCGTTCATCTGTCATTTAAAAAAAATAACAACACAATTATGTTGGTTCCCTCTCATTTTCCTCCTCTCTAAGACTGACACCACAGCCTTGGTGAAATATTCCAGATTTGTTTCACTCCTCACCTAGTGATGTATGAAGAGTGGGCTGACAAGTAGGTGAGTCTGGTTACATGCAACCAGCATAGTGAAATCCTGGAGATAACTATCTGGGTTATAGACAGGTTTATGAAGATACTTTTCGGACTGCTGCCATTGCCTTCAAATGGAAGCATTAAAAAACAAAACAAAACCCAGTCGTGTTTGTGGGTTGAAAATCTTAGGGCTTGCTGTGAATCACACAAGTTGCAAATTTTAGGACTGTGTCAACATTTACTGATGCAAATTATTTTCCATTATTTGCATATTCCCCAGTTTCTGATAATGGAAAAGACCTTAGAGAATATACATATGTACAGTTTTCATAGTATTGGAAATTCTAAATGAATTTGGAAATCCTAAAAGCATAAAAGAGAATAGAAATGTTAGTCTGTATATATCACATTTTCTAAATCCAATTTTCTTTATCCAGTGGCATCAGGAACTGAGTCTAATTTTTTTTTTCCTACTGGCCTGCTATGTTCAACTTTTAAAACATTTTGAAAGTATTTTTTATTTTTAAACATAAGACAACTGGTCACTCCTTTAGGCAGATTGTTTTCCATTTACAGTTATTCCAAAATATTGGCTGTATACCTTATGTTGTATAACACATCCTTGAGCCTGTCTAACACTGCAAAATTTGTGCCTCCCGCCCCCCCCCCCACCTCTATATTTCCCCTCCCTCCTCCACACTGGTAACCACTAGTTTGTTCTCTGTATCTGTGAGTCTGCTTCTTTTATGTTATATTCACCAATTTGTTGTATTTTTTAGACTCCACATATAAGTGATATCATATAATATTTATCTTTCTCTGCCTGACTTATTTCACTTTCGCATAATGCCCTCCAAGTCCATCTATGTTGCTGCAAATGGCAAAATTTGGTACATTTTTATGGCCGAGTAGTATTCCATTGTGTATGTATAGTACATCTTCTTTATCCATTCATCTATTAATGGACACTTGGATTGTTTCCATACCTTGGCAATTATAAATAATGCTGCTATGAACTTTGGGGTACATGTATCTTTTCGAATTAGCGCTTCTATTTTTTATTTTTCAGATATATACTCAGGAGTGGAATTGCTGGGTCTTACGGTAGTTCTATTTTTAGTGTTTTGAGAAGCCTCCACACTGTGGCTTTTTCACAGTGGCTGTACCAAATTACATTCCCACCAACAGTGAAGGATTCCCTTCGAACTGAGCTCAATTTTGAATGGCTGATGTAAAGTGACAATATACATTTTGAGTTTATGGAGTTTAATCTTTAGTGCTTAGCATATATTTGCTGAACAAATGAACCCATGAATGCTAGTAACTGTCTTGTCTCACAAAAAGCCCAAATGTGGGCCATTACCCAAGTGATGGGAATGTTCACGTGAGAAAGATGAAGAAGCAGGTGGAGTTCAGCACTAGAAGCGTGATGAACTGGAGGCAACTGTATCTTATAGAACTCTTCTCTCTAGAGTATTTAATATTGGTTGGAAGCTGCTTGAGGCACATGCGAGATTTAAATGGTGCCTAAACTGACTTCAATGGCAACCCACTCCAGTACACTCCCATGGACAGAGGAGTCTGGTAGGCTGCAGTCCATGGGGTCACTGAGTTGGACACGACTGAGCAAGTTCACTTTCACTTTTCGCTTTCATGCATTGGAGAAGGAAATGGCAACCCACTCCAGTGTTCTTGCCTGGAGAACCCCAGGGACAGGGGAGCCTGGTGGGCTGCTGTCTATGGGGTCGCACAGAGTTGGACACGACTGAAGCGACTTAGCAGCAAACTGAGTTCAAGTGGTGGGTCTGCTTAACTGTACAGCTTCTCATTGGCTGATCGGGTATGTGAGTTTGGAGGCAGATCTCAAAGTGCCCAACTTCTCACCAAAATAAAAATGAACAAATGTTTACAGAAGATAAGATTGCTTTGGGGTTCCAGAGCATTAACTTGCTGGAGAACTCATATGGCTTACGCAAGCCACGTACAGTTTTGGTCCAGGGCCACTTCCTGTGTGGGTGCCATTTGTAAAATGATCTGTACTGGGGCTGGTGATAGAGCCCTTGTTGACTGTGCGTTTATTCCTGTGGCAGATTCTGGAAAACAAATTGTGTCTACCATTATCAAGCATTTTCATTAAAAGTTACTGACGGTGTTCTTTAGCGTGAGACTTTAGAAAACAACAGAGGTAATTACCTGCAAATAATAAAGACAACACAGGGTCCTAACTGTTAATTTAGGTGAATAAACATAGCTAATTACATGTGACTTTTGCAAGCATTGTCTTGTTGAACTGCTGATGCTTTTCCCTCTCGGGTGGCACCTCTCCTAGGAGGCTGGTTCAAATGAGTCTTCCTGCTTCTCTGAAGTGTTTTCAGATTGTTTTGTTCCCTTCTTGGGTACTGCTTGACCCTTATCCCTTGTTCTTCAGTATCACATCTTCTCCAAGCGGCCATGAATTAAGATAAATATGACAGGATAGGGGAATCCTCTGCTGCTCCAATGGTTAAGACTTCACCTTCCAATGTAGTGGGTGTGGGTTCAATCCCTGGTCAGGAAGCTAAGATCCCATATGCTTCACAGTCAAAAAACCATAACGTAAAACAGAAGCAATATTGTAACAAATTCAATAAAGACTTCATAAGTGGTTCACATTAAAAAAAAAAGAGGTAGTTATGACAGGATAAAAATTGGCCACCCTTTCTAGCAATAGTCATTCATTATTGCTATTCTTGTGGTTTTTTACATGCTCCATTGGTCTGGAGGTCGCTGTGCTCTACGTTTGACTTGTTTTCTTGGGCTTGTTTCTTGTTTTGAGTTCTTGGGTTGTTGTCAAGATTCTATCTTCTTTTTGGTGACCTGTGCTGATGGCTGGCCTTAGGCGTTCTGAAACTGCTAAGACAGTGGCTTTTCAAACTTTTTTGACCGCAAGCCACAGAAAGAAATTTGTTTTGCATGGTGTCCAGTGCACATATATGTATATAACCAAAACACGTTTCTTAGAACAATACCACCCGTATCGCCAATAGTGCATTTCTATTCTGTCCCGTTCTTTCCTATTCCATTCAGGTCTACCCCATCCCATTCCGTTCGACTCCATCCCGTTTCTAAGGACACATCTCATAACCCCCAAGACGAATGACTGGCTGGATGATGTCATTTCCTCTTGGTAGGCTGACAGTATCTGTGGTCTCTGTGATTCACCTGACTCTATTCACCAGCCTGGAAGAGATTATTTATATATTCCTTGGGGGGAGATGGTTAAATGAGAGATGCCATTCGAAAGACAGTATTCCAGAAAATGAGGACTCAAATAAGTTCTTTCCCATTAGTTTTTTCTCTTCCAAATTGTCTTCCTCACCATTGAATTCATTGATCTTTCATAATCAAATACTATTTGCTCAGTAATATTCTGTTTATTATTAGAGCAGTTCATTATTTTTAAAACATAGTTATTATAAAAACATCACTATTGTCACGAAAAAATGACTTCTAGTCATTAGTCGCAAATAGTTCTCCATCTGGTCAGAATTATAAATATGATCGCTTTTTAAGAGTTTGTAGGCTTATCTTCTTCAGCTTTTTCATACTTGTCAAAGGTCAATGTTATCAGTTGTTTGAGTTTCATTTTGTCTAACGTGATTGGAGAACCTCTCCAGATGTCCCTGTGGCAGGGACTGCTAATACACACCCAAAGTTCCTCCCCTTTTTCTTAGGGAAAAATAATGATTTTGTTTGGAGTAGCAACAAAGTCCAGCTAAAATCACTCACTTCTTCATGCTCCCTTCATCTGGGTTGGTCATGTGACATATTTCTGGCCAATGAGATGCCAAACTGAGGGTTCCTGGGAAGACTTTTGTTTTTCTGAAACAGGAGCTACTGCTTCATGCTCTTCCTGCCAGAAATGGGGAAATACCTGGATGTTTAGCAGCTGTCTTGGAGCTAAAAGATAGTGAATATGAGGATGAGGACCCACAGGGTAAACAACCTTGAGCAGATGGATGGATAGAAAGACCCCAGATCCCTAATGGTAGCACAGAGAAGCAGCATCAGCTATGTAGAGTTCATGTGCAGATTTCTGGTTGCAGTGAAAAGTGTGAAAATGTTAGTTACTAAGTCATTGTCCCACTCTTCGCGAACCCATGGAATGTAGCCTGCCAGTCTCCTCTGTCCATGGGATTTCCAGGCAAGAATACTGGAGTGGATTGCCATTCCCTTTTCCAGGGGATCTTCCCAACCCAGGGATTGAACCCAGGTCTCCCGCATTGCACACAGATTCTTTACCATTTGAGTCTGGCTAGAAAATCTTTTTGATACATACAAATGCCATATATAATATACTTATATAGTAAAAAAATTTTGGTATATATATTTAAGACATTGTTTTATAGAGCAGTTTTAGGTTCACAGTGATTCCCATATGCCCCCACCTCCCATGCATGCATAGCCTCCCCGGTTATCAACATCCCCGACCAGATGCTATGTTTGTTACAGGTGATGAACCTACATTGACGCACCATCATCACCCAGAGTCCATAGCCTACATGACGGTTCCCTCTTGGTGTTGTACATGCTATGAATGTTAGCAAATTGGTAATGACACGCATCCATCCTTATAGTAACATGTACAGTAGTTTCGCGCTGTAATCCTACATTTTTATGCCAGATTTTCTGTGACTTGTTATGTATGCATGCAGTTATATATGTAAGCTGATGTGTAACTGATTGCCTTTCTGAGTTTTAGACTTCTGTATCTGATGGAAATTTGACAGCTAAACACCACTATAATGATTTCCAATGTCATTAATTATAACCAAAGCTATTTTACAAAGTAATTATGAGGAAAGTGCCTTGATGTACTTCTCTATGTTGTGTGAGTGAGAAAAGCTCCTTCCCCAAACTATCCCAACAGGGTTAAAATGTGTCGAGAATTATTATTCTGTCATCTTTCCGCATGGTCCAAGGATTAAATAGTGATGGCCCCATAGGGAATAAGGCTATTCCAGTGATTCCTTGATCTAGAAATGGCATTTTTCATCTTTAATGTTTCATTTTATATTATCTTTTCACCATCAAATTCAGATAGTTGTTGGAATATTCTGGATCGGAAAATGTCAGCTAGAAATTCTATGAGTTGATCCTGTCTCAAGATCTGGGTAGTCTTTCTGATTTTTTTCAGGATAAGGGAAACCATTTTAGCAAAAGCCTTCCTTAGAGCATTTAAGAGACTGTTTCTGCTTGTTAGGAAGAAAAAGATGGGATGAGTGTGAATGTAAAGATCCTTAATCAAACCTTTGTTTTCTGTTTGCCCTTTGGGACCTCTCTGTCAAGACTGATTTTTTCAGTGAAATGTGTCTATTTCCTACTCCTCAGATGCATTTGTTTTTGTTTTTTTTTGTTGTTGTTAAGATGGGTAAAGATAAACCAGGTTAGTCTATAGAGTTGAAGTCCAACAGAATTATAATGTGAACCACATATGTGGTTTAAGTTTTTAACAGTCACATTAAAATGGTGAAATGGAATAGGTGAATCTTAATATTATCTTTAACACAATGTAATGCATACATCATTTAAACATGTGATATAATCAATATAAATTTATTAATAGGTATTTGCATTCTTTTTTCCCTGATACTGAACCCTATGTGTAGTTTACAGTTAGAGCCTGTCTCATATAGCAACCACATAGCAAATGCTCCAACACATGTGACCAGAGGCAGCCCTGCTGGACAATGCGTAACTTCCTGTCTATTCATTCCCCACAAGGGCCATCACTGTTCAGCGCTTCAGCCTGGCCATTTCTGCTCTCCTTGCCCATTCCAACCCTCAAAAGAAGACGTGCTCTTAGTAACTGACGCCTCTGCTTGCATCTAGAGCTGGTCTAGCAGCAGGAGTCATTTCAACCCACTATCAAGATGTTCTGAAGGTCTATTTAGATAGCCATTTTCCTGTAGTACTTCCGTTCTTTCATTTTTATCTGTATCAGAGAGATTACTGGGACAACAGGAGACGCTGTGAACCAGATGCTGAAAAAGTCCTGGCAGAAAAAGCCAGGAAGAGCACAGAGGCATGAAGAATATAGAGGATATCCCACTATGCTTACAAATGTAAGAGAAAATGAAGGCAATAAGGACATCTTTAAAGTGACAATCACACAGTTGATGTGCCATTTTTCCAAAAAGGAAAAAATTCCAAGTAATGCCATAGGAGTGGCTGAGTATCTTGGGGAGTTCCTGACTTGTGAAGATAATTATTGTATCTTAAGAGTTCCTGTTGTTTAATGCGTTTCTATGACAGATTGGCTTATGGGACACAGCAGTTTCTTTCCTGTTCCTGAAACACCATCTTTGTTTTCTTTGCAGTACAATTAAGATTGTGTCTCTTGGGCTTCCTCAAATTAATGAGATGCTCCTTTTACTCCCTTGATTAGATACGAATCTTTCCCTGGACAATCATTTCAAGGGCAGATGAAAGAGCAAGTCACTTCCCCCACTTAAAAGTAAATGAAATAATTTTTGAGCATATGACAATGGCTATCATATTTACTCTCACAAGATGAAAGAGTAGATGTTTGAAAGTCAGGTAATACTGCCTATTAAAATTCACATTTAAGTCAGGAACACAATTTTATTTTTTATTAAACAATTTTTTTCTTTTAATTTTACTAAAGTATAGTTGGTTTACAATGTGTGTTAATATCTGTTGTATAGCAAAGAGATGCAGTTATACACACATATATTTTCCCCTTCATATTCTCTTCCATTATGGTTTATCACAGGATACTGAATATAGTTCCCTGTGCTATGCAGTAGGAACTTGTTGAGAAACACGATTTTGATATTTCCCTTCCGTTTGCACCATATGAAGACTTGAAAGAAACGTAAAACTCTTTTAAGGGGGTGGAAAAAGCAATTTTATTTTTTAATTTTGTGCTTCAAATTCATGTATGTATATTAAATACTAAGTAAACTTGTCTTTAGGATATCATTATTTGACTTGGGCAATATGATCTCATCTGAATTTATTTGGAGAAGTACAACGTAGCCATTCTGCTTAAAAATATAAAATAATCCCTGCCGAATTAGAAAATACGGCACATACAATCAAATTTTAAATAGCTCCTCCCACACTTTTCTTTTAATTTACTATTGATTTAGCTGTTATAAATAGCAGTTTATCCTTATCCTTATCCTCAAGGTAAGCAAAACATGTTATCAAGGTACTATGTAAGAATTACATCTTTTGCAATCAGTGGTCCCCTGGGTTGAATCTGTGACAAAAAATAAATAAAATATAAAAAGAAAAACACTGGCATCATACACCATACTCATAGGTTACACAAATTGTTGAAAGCTAAAATGAATCTTTAAGGTTGGAAGGACCCCTGAACAGTTCATCTTTGGGTTAAAGAAAGAAAAATTAAAATAATTCCATACTGTATTTCACGTTTCTCAAAAATAAAGAAACTCAAAACTCTTTATACATAGCATACAGCTGATACTGCAATGGGCCTGGAATAAAATCAGCGCATAAAATCACCTACATCTCCTGCAGAAGAAAGTTCCATTGTGTTGAATTATTATTAAGTTGTCATTGAATTCTTGTACTAACTAGACACGAAACTTTTCCATCAGTAAGAGGCAGAGAAAATCCCTCCACTTGGAGAGCAGAGATATGTAGTGTTACAGAATAGAATGAGCAGAGTTTTTAGTGAAGAAAACCTCAGCTTCACCTGCAGTTCTGGCACATTCTAGCAGTGTGGCTTTAAGGCAAGTCCTTTAACCTCCTCCCCTTATAAAATGGATAGGTTGATAATATGGTCTCTGCCACAGGGTGAACTGGAAACCCTCTTAGGACAGATATTGCTTTCTTTCCACCATCTCCAGTGTCTCACACTAGATCTTGAACTGTTGTAGTCAGGTGAGTCTTTTCTGAATGAACTTATCAAATGAAATGATTTATGTGCAATTACTTGTAAACTTCATAATTTTATAGTATTGCAAAATATTTTTCTTACTCTCTTTCTTGCAAAGTTCATCCCTACACTGCAAGTTGAAAGCTACAAAGAGTTTTTCTTCTCCTAAGAAAGAACAAAACTTTAAGGGAGAAATGTAGAACAAAGGAAAATGGTTTCGAACTTGGGGTTATTTGATGACCAAAGCTTTTGATAACAGTAGTGTGGAGAGAAATCTGGGGTAAGAAATGGTCATATTTCACAGAGTGAGGAGAAGTGGTTTGCTTTTTGGGTGTGTGTGCTTTTACGTAAAAAAGAGACTTATTGGAATAAATGCCTTTTTGTAACATTCGTGTAACAATCAAATTAGTAACCCAACCTAAGCTGGCAATATGGACTGTCAGAAATCCTTGGGGGATCCACATTAATGAGCAGATAAGAATGATTTGTTGTTAGCACATTATTGTTTCCATTCTACACTGGACATCAGTCATTCGGTCCATTTTTCAAAGACCCACTTGAATTGTCTGAACCTATGAACTTCCTGAAAGTCTAGCCACCGAAGTCCATTAGGAGAGTCAAGAATGGCTCGGCTAAAGGGTATTTATTTTATTTCTTTCCTCCTTGCAAGTCTCCCCATACCAATGCTAACCGATATATTTCCTTTCAAGAGGCCACGAATAAGGAAATTTCATGCCATTGAGAGAGAATTATTCTCCTTGGTTAAAATCACTTTGAATTTGTTTGTCTTCTTGTTAGTACAGTGACAAGACTTGGAGTTTCATTAAGAAAAATGTGTTGAAATTCAAGCAGGCATCAGGATGAACTGTGTCTTTGTGGGGAAAACTCTGGATAGAGAATGCAGATCAATAGTGTCAATGAGAAGACAAGCTAGTTTCAAGTACCTAGAGCATTGTGAAAGTGGACCCATAGAGAGAGAAACAATGAACAGGTTAACTACAAATCTGTCCCACTTGCTGATTAAAACAGGCTCCCCAAGGGCTTGTAGCGGAAATCATCCCAGCCAAGTTTTATTGCCTTGTGAACTTGAAATTAATAAAGATGTGTCCCACTCTTTGCGACCCCCTGGACTAGAGCCCACCAGGTTCCTCTGTCCATGGAGTTCTCCAGGCAAGAATACTGGAGTGGGTAGCCATTCCTTTCTCCAGGGGGATCTTCCTGACCCAGGGATCGAACTCAGGTCTCCTGCATTGTGGGCAGATTCTTTACCGTCCGAGCCTCCAGGGGAGCCCAATTGCACTTAAACTACACTACAAAAAAAAAAAATCATCCATAGGAGAGATCCATAATTAATGAATATTTCTTGACGTTCTACAGAATTTATCCAAATTATTATGATCTTTTAATTGCAAGGGGCCAGAGGCATAGACCAGAAATAAAGAGAGGATCCTAACACATGTGTGTGTAGAGATCTATTCTACAAAGTTTTCCAACAGGGGTTTCTCACTGTGTAGGTAGAGTTGCTGGTCAGTGGCCATTTTTGTCCTGCTGGACAGTTTTCTTGGGACACTGTGTGTGTGATGAGGATGAAGGTGAGAGTTGCCATTTATTGAGTGTATTCCAAGAATCAGTATCTCACTCAGGGCTGCACAAGCCATTTAAGGTCGACACTGGTGTTCCCATTTCACGGATGATGAAAGAAACACGCTTTGCCGCCCAGGATCAAACTCTAGTAAATGGTAGAACTGGAATTTGAATCGAGGTGAATCCCAGGGCTAGCTAGTACATTGCAGCGATGTCACACCAGAGTGTACAAGGTAAGTTTCATTCTTTCCCTGCATTCACATTTAGTATATAGTTTAGGTGTATATTCATTTCAAAATGACCTCTAGTTTAACTTGAAAATAATCCTGCATTCAGTATAATATGCACTGGCCTAGACAATGCCTAACACATAGTAAATGCACAAGGAATATTTGTTAAAGGAATTCTGTTCCCTTTGGGGATAGCGGCTGCCCTTAGTGGGAAGAAAGTGGATTGGAGATGCAAGAAACAAGGATCAAAATTAAAAGTTGACTTTTTTCACTATTGTAAACAATCCATTGCTTTTTCTGGGAGGGCCTGCTTAAGCAAATTGCAAAGATTGTTAGAAAATTGTTCATAGTAAGCAAAGGAATATACTTTAGAAATGAGCAGGGCCGTGTGTTTTCTCATTTGGTGGCAGATGAAATCAGTGTTCAGGCTTCTCATTTAGAATTCACTGAAATGAAAACATAATCCTAGTTAATTACTGTTTCCTAAGGTATTTGGTTGCACAATGTTTTATAAAATTAAAACCTATTAAGTGCCCAGAAAAGAAAAAAAGAACTTTACCTTAGATGCAAAGCATTTTTAAAAAATGAAAAGAAAATGAAGAGGAAAAAAGTCAGCACCATCAATTCTTCTGTGCCTGAGAAACCTGGGGTACTGGAACTTGTGAGATTTTGGGTGATTAGAAAATTTCTTAGGATGAAATTGTACAGGAAGATCCAGAGAACCAATGTTCTGACAGGGAATTCATCATTTTGACCTTTTTTCTTGTATTCAGGATGATTTTAAAATTAGGAAGAGATGCCCCGCAGAGGCATGGCTGTCATTTCAATCTGAGCAGACTGAAGCCTCTCAGGCTTCTGATTTCATGGTTATTTTTCTGAGGAATAAAAATATGAGTTTTGGATTCATCAGTGAGAATTGGGTTAACCATCCTAACTGGAATGACTCTTCTCGACAATGTGTGTGTTCCCACAGCAGTCTCTCATATTTTGATCAGTCCATGTCAAGAAGCACTCAGAGAGGAATGAACAAAGATCTGGGATGGGATGCGTGATCTATGTCTGATTTGATTAATTTAGTCAAGCAACAGCTCGGTTCAGCGGAAGAAACATTAACAAACTGGATGTTTCTTGTTTCTCAACAACATCTAGTTGCATCAACTGGATGATGTTGTGATGTTTCTCAGGTATTACTTTGGGTTTGGTCCAGGGGATGTCAGTCCTAAGAGTTAGCACAGTTGTTACATCCCAAAGTCTAGATTTATGCTTTTATTATGCATCGCTGACTGACTGCGACCTTGGATGAGTCTCTCCTCTAAATGCCGATTTCCTCCTTGGCAGAGCCCAGGGCGTTAGGTGAGCTCCAGGACCAATTCCTACTTTCACATAGGAGGGCTCTAGATCATTTTAATCTATGAGTGTTCTGTATTCCAGATAACTTTGCAAGAAAAGGCTCTGCTTTGTTGAATTAGTTAAGAACATGTTAATAGAAATTTACACATTTGAGAGCATGGAAAGGAGCCCAGCTAGGATGATGAGAGAACTTGAAGTGATGTCCATATAAGAAATGGTTAAAGAACTTGGGCCATGCATCCTGGAGAAGACCAAGGTTGATGGAAACTTAAGTAAGACAAATTGTTTTTCTCTAGTTAAAGAGTTACCATGTGGCAGCAGTATTGACATTTTTTTTTTTTTTTTCAAATTAAGGCCAATGATACAAGCAAGAACTTTCTAATAGTCACAACTGTCCAAAGATGAGTTCTCTGGCTTTGCAAGGATTCATACTTGGGTTGAAAAGTCTTGTTTGGAATATTGTATAAAACTTTGAAGCACCAGATAGATAATAGAACAGGAGGATCCAGGAAGTTTCTTCTAACTCTGGTTTTGGTTTTTATTCCAGACAGAAACTACTTCTTGACCGTGTCATGTTTGTTGAATGGATAAATAAATGTTCCTCACACAATGAGGTCTTGGCAGATATTCGCCAACTGACTGTTGCAGATGCTTCCAATAAATGCTCATTACTGTTAAAAAAAAAAAAAACACCATTTAAAAAATCCCTTTACTATATGTGTAATAAACCATACTCAATTGTTTTGTGAGCAGGACTTTCCATGAATACTTTTGGATATACTCAAGTGAGACTATTTGCATTCCTGAGCATAGATTGGGAATGCATAATGCCAAAACCCAATCTCAACTTTCTCAGCGAAGTAAAAACATGAACTAGATGAAATAGAAATAAGTGAGGCATAAGAAGGTGGGATTGGTTGTGTTTGAATCCTTGTCTCCACTTAAAATTTGTGTGACCCTCAGGAAGTTACTTTTCTGCATGAACTTCAGTCTCTTCATTTGTAAATACTAACATAATAATAACAGTACTCTGGAAAGGTCAATCAGAAATGATGTCTGGCCAATTGAACCGGATGCCAGCCTGTATTTTGTGTTGGAGCAGACCAGATGAATGTCAGCTCTGGTTGTAGGGATTAAATCCAAGTAAAAATGTCTGTATGGTGTTTAGCACATAGGAGATTCTGAATAAATGTTAATTTCCTCCCACCATTGAGAAGCTGAGATGGCTGTGATATGTGATAGGAATTATCTACAACTTCCCGTGGGATTCAGAATCAGTTTGAATAGCTATGAAAATATTATTCCTAGTCCTATTAGTTTAGGTTCAGTTGGTCTTAAATTGTTACTCTGAAGACATGTTTATTTCCCTACAGCACTCCTTTGGTTTTGGTGTATAGGACAAAAAAGGAATGCACAAATCTGAAATTATCCTGATGAAAATAGGCAAATGTTTTCCTTTATGGTCCTGATTCTTTAGATGAATGCTCTCAGATAAACGAAGGTAAAGCAACTCGTTTTAGGAGTGAAAGCTGCATTGATTCTAATCAGAAGAGTTGTAAGAGGGGATTCCTCTATTACTATTATTTTCCAAATACGATTTTTGGGGGTATGTTTTGTTCCACTGTTTTTTTTTAATTAATTTTAATTTAATTTTTATTTTATATTAGAGTACGGTTGATTTACAATGTTGTTTATATGTAACACTTTACACGTTTCAGGTGTACAGCAAAGTGATTTATGCATACACATGTATCCACTCTTTTTGAGATTCTTTGCCCGTGTAGGATGTTTATGTTGAATGTCATTGTTGAGTGTGCCCCTTCCATTCTCATCTGATCAGTACTGATGACACCTACTTTTCACACTACACCTGACGAGAATCAGTATCTGTCTTAGAATTAATTTGGGGGTAGTCATACTCCCAGGGTGCCATCACATTTTGTTTGTTTCTGTTTGATTATCTTAAGTAGTTTTGTTTCCTCCTTCAAAGAAAGCTAATCAGTTTAAAATAAAAATACAGTCAATGTTCTGTGATGCAGTTATCACCCAGATTAGGATTCTTTTTGAGAATCAAATCTGTGATTTGCTTTCATGGGAGGGTAAAGTGGAGGGTTAAGAGGGCAGGACCATAGAATGGACATGCTGTGGTCTGGAATTTCATTCTTTTCTGCTAGAGAAGAACTAATATTTCCTACTTTTCATCAGCCTCAATGAAATCCTGGCATTTTCAAATGATCCCTCTGAGTTGGACTTCCTCAATTTAAAACAATGTTTTAACCTCTTAGACTTGTAAAAGTGAGAAATTGATATTTTTTCTCAACAAATGCAATAGTTTTTAAACCAGAGGAAGAAATCCTACAAAAGCCAGAAAGTTCCTTCACAAATAAACAGATAATGTCTAGTCCCAAATACTTTTGTGGGGTCTGCCTAGAAATATAACCCAAGCATCTGGTCCCATCACTTCATGGGAAATAGATGGGGAAACAGTGGAAACAGTGTCAGACTTTATTTTTTCGGCCTCCAAAATCACTGCAGATGGTGATTGCAGCCATGAAATTAAAAGACGCTTACTCCTTGGAAGGAAAGTTATGACCAACCTAGATAGCATATTCAAAAGCAGAGACATTACTTTGTCAACAAAGGTCCATCTAGTCAAGGCTATGGTTTTTCCAGTGGTCATGTATGGATGTGAGAGTTGGACTGTCAAGAAAGCTGAGCACCAAAGAATTGATGCTTTTGAACTGTGGTGTTGGAGAAGACTCTTGAGAGTCCCTTGGACTGCAAGGAGATCCCACCAGTCCATTCTAAAGGAGATCAGTCCTGGGTGTTCATTGGAAGGACTGATGCTAAAGCTGAAACTCCAGTATTTTGGCCATCTCATGCAAAGAGTTGACTCATTGGAAAAGACTCTGATGCTGGGAGGGATTGGGGGCAGGAGGAGAAGGGGACGATAGAGGGTGAGACGGCTGGATGGTATCACCGACTCGATGGACATGAGTTTGAGTAAACTCCGAGAGTTGGTAATGGACAGGGAGGGCTGGTGTGCTGCAATTCATGGGGTCACAAAGAGTTGGACACGACTGAGCGACTGAACTGAACTGAACAGAATGTTACAAAAATTATCATTATTTTATACAAGGTGGCATACATCTTGCTCCTTCAAAAGTATAGGAGAGAAGTGATTTCTGATGCTTTTTAATCTTTAGCTGTAAGAGATTTCCACGATGCCCTCAATCTTTTCATGTTAGGCTGTCTTCCAGGGGTTTGGGAGCTAAGACTGGAGAACTCTTTTTCTAAGACTACAATTCTTATGGAATTTATCTTCAAGGATGTGCTAAGGCCATCTTTTGAATGTTTGCAAAACTCTAATAGAACTGCTGAGAGATATCATCAGTTGCCTTTCTCTTATGACCCTAAAAATTCACTTGACTGGTTACTCTAATTTTAATAGGTCCATTGCTCCATTCTTTCTGGGTGTGAAATCAGCATTCTGGCATAAGAACCACTGGGAAAGTTACCTCTGCTCTAAAGGTATTAGTGGAGAATTTGCCTGCAGGAAAAGTGGTTGGTGCTGAAACTCTCACTAAAGACACACACACACACACACACCCACTTCTCCTTTCTTCTAGTTTTCCAAACACTGAACAGAGAGAACCTTTAATAAATCAATGTTTTAGGGCCAAATTCCTTAAAGGCCTTCGTAAGAGCTTTGACCCTGCTTGTTGTGATAGCGTGTGAATGGTCTGGATAGAATCAATGGTATCAGGTCCACAAATCATGCCATCTCACAAGTGTTTGGTGGCTTAAGCCAAAGGAATTGGTTTTTTATCATCTGCACTAATTGCCATTCACAGAGAAAAGTGTGCAGCATTTTCAGCAAGTTAGCAGATATTCTGACTGTGGGTCCATAAAAGGATTTCTGTAAGGAGGGTTAAGATACAACAAGAGGGCACAGGCTAAAGATGGATCAGGCAGAATTTCGACCAAGTATACAACACGTCTTCAGGCTCCCTTGATAAGAGAAGGCTCTGGGACCCCTGAGTGTGTATGACAGATGCCCTGACTAAGCACTCATCTCTGAGGGCAATGCATCTGCAATTTCAAACCCAGGTGGAGAGCTCGAGTGGATGCTGAGCCCTTTCTAGCCCTTGCATCTGGCTGTTCACGCTCCTTAGCTCGAGTGTAGGAGCAGCTGGTGAGGGAGAGCAGGAAGCCAAGGCAGACAGAGGGAGGGTCCCTTTAGCCAGGCGGAGGTCAGAGCTGGTGGCCAACACTCCATGTTCTCATGAAATCGTTGGTGTTCAGGTTATCTGTGGCCTGGCCTTCGTCTTGTTTGCAGACTGCAGCTAAAGCAGGAGAAATTCACTGGAGGTAGCAGATCGCTTGGGATTCACTCCAAGCCGGTCCACCTGGGTTCCTGTTTTGCTGTTCACTTGGCCTTTCTGATTCCAGTTGCAAAGGTATCGGAAGGTATGTGTGGTGATGAATCATGTAGGCTGAATCAAGCTGTCTACTCCTTGCAAAGCGTTTTCTCTGATGAAACGTCTGTGATGACAGACTGTTTACTATATTTTCTTTTCCATGCAAGATCATTTACTTATTAATATGTTGTATCTGTCCATTTATCATTTACCATTCAGGCCATCTATCTGCTTCCAAAGGGCCTATCAGATGGGACCCACAGCTCTGAACGGGTGCCCAGCAGGCATGCTAGAACCTGTCATGGTCTGAGAGACTTAGTTCTTGATCTAGTTTTATCGAGAGCAATTAGCGTAAAGGGAACAGGTTTATAGGTAGCACTCAAACTTTAAACTGTTTCCTATGCATTATCATCAAACTCTTAAACAAAACAACTCTGGAGGAAACAGAGTCAGTCTCTCCTCTTCTCAGCCCTCTCATGTGTGAAGTAGGGAGAGACATTCTGTCTGATGAGATTAGCTCCTTCGTTTAATGGTATATGGACCACTGTCCCATTTAACCATTTGTTCTTTTCCCCCAGAAACCACGGGTGTGTGTCAGGTGTGACTTTTAAAGCCACAGCTGAGGTGCAGATGTCACAGGTGTTTTCCTGGGACTGGTCCAGTTCCACACATTGCTTTTCTGGTAACTTCTGCAGCTAGTGAGCAGCAGCAAAGGGAATGGGCGTGACATAGAGTCTGAGATGGAGAAAACAGGAAGGTGAGGACCAACTTTACCAGCAGTACAGAGCATACTTGCTACTGAAAGCGAACAAGTGAATTTCACTCATTGTCACCCACGCTATGTTCTCTGGGAGAATATGCATCATCGAATGAGGTGGCTGCGAAGTCAGTATTTGGAGAGTGTTCAGCAGTTAAAATGCAATCCAGCAGAGCTCATAACAGCGTTCCTGGTTTGCATTGCTTGGTTTCTATGAAAGGGCATGTGTACGTGCTAAGTGCTTCAGTCGTGTCCCACTCTGTGTGACCCTGTGGGCTGCAGCCTGCCGGTCTCCTCTGTCTACGGGGATTCTCCAGGCAGGAACACTGGAGTGTGTTGCCATGCCCTCCTCCAGGGGATCTTCCCGACTCAGGGATCACACCTGTATCTCTTACGTCTCTTGCCTCGTCAGGTAGGTTCTTTACCACGAGTGTCACTGGGGAGCCGTATGAAAGGGCAGCCTTGGGCTTTCTCCACGTCCCTGCGGCCCCAGCCCCCATTCTGCATGCTCACGTGGATTTATCCTCACTGTCTCCTTGCTTCTTTCAACCCCAGCCTTTCTTTATGGCTCCACTGAGGTCACCTGCCTGCCAAGAGAGTTCTTCAAAGAAACCGTTTCTTTGCTCCAAATTCCCTTAGCAGTGACGTGCCCCATTCAATTGTTTTTCCTTTCTTTCATTCATTCAATTCCATATAACCGTCTTACATACGGCTTTCAGAATAGCCTCAAGTTGGTTCATAAAATCTTTGATCTTATCTTTCTAGGACTTTGTATCTAATTTGAGGCAGGAACTCCATATTCTTGGTCTTCATGGCTTGATCATAAGGTTTTGTTCAGGAAGGACGAGCTCATGGGATTGATTTAAATTTTACTATCATTCTGTAAAGGCTGACGACAACCAAAATTTCATTTTGTATATCTTGTTCTCCTCTTGAAATTCTAAATGTCCATGAATCATGAATTATTACTTTTAATTTTTTTGAGGTACAATTGTTTTACATTGTTGTGTTAATTTCTGCTGCACAGCAACATTTTGTTGTTGCTGAGTCACTAAGTTGTGTCAGACTCTCTGTGACCCCGTGGACTGCAGCACGCCAGGCTCCCCTGTCCTTCACTATCTCCCAGAGATTGTTCAGATTCATGTCCATTGAGTTGGTAATGCTATCCAACCATCTCATCCTCTGTTCTCCTCTTGTTCTCAATCTTTCCAGAATCAGGGTCTTTTCCAATGAGTTGGGTCTTCACATCAGGTAGCCAAAGTATTGGAGCTTCAGCATTAGTCCTTCCAATGAATATTCAGGGTTGATTTCCTTTGGGATTGACTGGTTTGATCTCCTTGCAGTCCAAGGGACTCTCAAGAGTCTTCTAACAGCAACATATATATGGATATTCTTTTTCATATTCTCTTCCATTATGGTTTATCCCAGGATATTGAATATAGTGTCCTGTGATCTCCAGGAGGACCTGTTCTTTATCTATCCTATGTATAATAGTGTGCATCTTCTAATCATGGACCTTGAATTATTAAACAAAGAGGAGCCTAGAGTTGATTGAAGAGGAGAGATGTTTACTGTTATGGTCCAGTAATCTATTCTGTTGAGGGAAAGCAAAGGATCTGAATGATATTTCCTTCTCATGCTGTCTCTAGTTTTGAGGATTAAAACTCTGGGATTGATACTTGCAGGATTCTTCCTCCTTCTATTTTAGATTTTCTCATTCTAAACCAGACATGAAAATCACTTTTAAAATATCTTTCCCTTTTGATGAACTATTTTAGATGATTTTTCAAAGATCTAAATAAAATCGTGCTTTCACTGTTTAAACCATTTAACACGAAGTTGAAATAAAACTCTGTTATCTTATTGTAATGTTTTGGCAATAGAGCCTCGTGTTGCACTAATGGACTTATAATAACCAGGGGAAATTGAGGCAAGAATAGAGGATGTTCTTTTATGACCCAGTAAATCACCGGTTAGGCCTGGTCATATTGGTTGAACGTCTATCATTGAATAAAATTATTACTTGAGTTCAGGAAGTTGTTACGGTTGTTTTGGCAGAGGGATGAACAAGACAGCACAGGCTGGCGGTAATTTTTGACACAGAAGTTAATTTTATTATGTGCTTTATGTATTTTTAATAAAATATATAGGTCATTAAAAATTGAACAGTGGCGCTTTTTTGGATTTATATTAATTAGCACATACATTGCACTTTATGTTTTCAAAAGCTTTACACGTCTTTAATTAACTACCTCATGCTATGTGAGCGAGGTAGTGAGCATGATTATACCCATTTTACAGATGAACAAGCTGAGGTGTGGGGTGCTTAAATAAATTGCCCAAGGGTTTGCAGAAAACCAGGGCAGAATATGCGTTGAACTGTGCAGCCTGTGGCACCGGTCCTGGCCTTGTCTCTCACATAACCATTAATAGCTTTATTGTACCTTAGCTCAGAAGGAGTAGACCAGTGTCATAAAGGAATCCTTTCTTCTTCCTTTTTCCTTTTTATCTTAGGGATTTTTAGTAATGCTTCGGTTTTTTTTTTTAAATAAAGACATTTCTTTATTTTTGTCTAGGCTGGGTCTTCAATGCCGTGTGTGGATTTTCTCTAGTTGCAGTGAGCAGGGGCTATTCTCTACTTGAGCTGCACAGACTTCCCATTGCAGTGGCTTCTCTTGTCGTGGAGCACAGGCTCTAGGCACTCAGGCTTCAGTGACTGCAACAAGTGGGCTCAGTAGCTGTGGCTCCCAGGCTCTAGAGCACAGGCTCAGTAGTTGTGGTACACAAGTTTAGTTGCCCCAAGACATGTGGGATCTCTCCCCCAACTAGGGATCAAACCCGTGTCCCCTGCATTGGCAAGCTTATTCTTAACCACTGAACCACCAGGGAAGTCCAATACTTAGTTTTAACACAAGGATCTCAAGGGTCTTACTTAAATTGGACAGCCACATCCCTGGGGGAGGATACACTATATCACTTCATGCCTTTCAGCAGTGGGTAAGTTGACACATAGAGAGGAAGCTGAGGGTGTCAGTGCATTGCTGCTTAGCTAAGTCGCTTCAGTCGTGTCCGACTCTGTGCGACCCCATAGACGGCAGCCCACCAGGCTCCCCTGTCCCTGGGATTCTCCAGGCAAGAACACTGGAGTGGGTCGCCATTTCCTTCTCCAATGCAGGAAAGTGAAAAGTAAAAGTGAAGTTGCTCAGTCATGTCCGACTCTTAGCGACCCCATGGACTGCAGCCCACCAGGCTCCTCTGTCCATGGGATTTTCCAGGCAAGAGTCCTGGAGTGGGGTGCCATTGCCTTCAGTGGCACCCTAAATAGATGGATACCCAAAGAAAAACAAACTGAAACCCTGCTCTTCTTACTCCCATCCTCCATTGGTAGACCTCTGTGGGCCATAAGAAGGTTTAAAATTGTGTGTAATGACAGCATTGTGAGGAAGCCAGCCAATGTTTACTTCCTTGACTTTTGAGAGCAAGTACCTTTAAATTTCAACGTCTTACAGAGCACCATCATGCTCTGTAGCATGGAACATGGATTTCTGGTTCATTTGATCCTGATTTTGTATTACCTACCTTGCAAATTTTTGAGGGGGTGGATGAAATCTGTCAATCCACATTACACTTACCATAGTGTCTGGCACTTAGTAAGTGCTCAGTTACTACTGGTTATTATTTGTAGCAATTGTTGACTGGAGGAGGGCATGGCAACCCACTCCAGTATTCTTGTCTTTAGCATCTCCATGGACAGAGGAGCCTCGCAGGCTACAGTCCATGGGGTTGCAAAGAGTTGGACACGACTGAGTGACTAAGCACGACGACTGTATAGTAACTAATTTCTGTTGTTCACCATATTGATTTAAGCCAACAATATTGTAGAATCATGCGATCCCAACTTTTTCTACTGTCAGGATGCACCACCCTTAGCATGATCCATCATCCACACACGCCTTCATACTCTGTAATAATTTGTGCTATAAACAGAGGTTGTGGTTTCCATACACCCACAGGCCTGTTTAACCATTCCTGTGTCCACCAACTACCTTGAATCAGCAACACAAGAAGGAATTGGGTGGTTCTGTTTCATGCCAACATTCCCAGATTCTCCCTTAAGACTTCCTCAAGTTTCTCGGGGAGAGTTTCACTGGGGCAGGGGACACGGGCAAACTTAATTAAACAGCATTAATATACCTTGTTTTTCATGCCTGAAAGCAGGCTGGACCAAATGACAGAAACAATGTAATTTTAAATCACTCATTTCGGAAATGCATGTGCAAGCAAACACAGATTTTTGACCTCAGTTGGGAGACATGAACATGGAGATTCACGTTACCTTTGATTTTATCAGTCATTTATCGGATTGAGAAAATTAGTGGGACTTCTTGGGCAACAGATAAGGAAAGATGGAGCTGCGTTCTTTGTTCTTGCCTGTGCTAAGCCATTTCATATCTTTTTGCTTAATTTTTCCTGTCTGTAGAGCTAGCCCGCCTTAGGTTAGGTCATAACTCAGTGGGACTTCTTTTGAATACTGTGCAGGGATAATACAGTGGGCTTAAGAGAATCGTGGTTTAGGACTAAGTGAAAGATGGACTGTTAACCTCTGCGTTAGTATTTATTTATTTACTGGCTGTGTTGGGTCTTAGTTGTGGCATGCAGGCTTCTCTGCTTTAGTTTTGCTTGAGGTCCTTAGTCTGGAAGTGACAGTTCTGTTGCTTTCTACTTTTTAGGATCTTAAGCCAGTGGGTGGCAAACATAAGGGGAAAAAAAAAACCCTAGGTATATCTATTGAATAGCATTTTTGTTGCCACAGTTTATCTGTCAAAAGCCATTCCCCAAAACTCACCTTAGAGGAAGCAGGACAGGAGAGAACAAAAAAGAACTGAATGGTCTGTGGCTCCTGTAGATGCCCAGTATTTCAAACAAATACATGCTCCTATTTCAGCCAGGTCACTTGCATCAATTATGCTTCTGGAGATAATCTTTATGGACTGTGAATTATCTCTGGAAATTTGTTTCAGATGTGGCTGCAAGGAGTTTTCATCCTGAAAGGTCATCTCTGCATGAAGGTGGAGGTATAATTTGTGTCTTGGAAGTGGCTGTTTTTCAATGACTGATACGCATTTATTCACTGAAAGATTGTATAAATACAAGGTTATGCTCCTTCTACTGCAGTGTGGGTTCTGCTTTTTGATGTGCAGATATATAATGATGTAGGTTTAAAAAGTCTTATCTGGCTCCAAAATTCACATCTCAAATTGCTATGTGGAAACTGGCTGATCGTTACATGGAGTCCCAGTTCCTAGGATACAAATTATGAAGAAAACAAGTGAAAAAAGGAAAGCATGTTAAGAAAATAATTAAGGGCGATAGACATGCTTTCCCAGGCATGGTATAGGCGCTTGGCTTCTTTAAGGTATAAAGTCTCAATATGCGGTGTGATTTTGAGTACATGTCATCCACCCCATGGAGGGTTGGCTCCTTGTGGTCAACAACTCTGTCACGGGGGTCAGTTAATCAACAGTGGCAAAGGATGCCTCATAGATATAATAAAGGAAGACATCTTTATTGAGAGTCCTACCATTTACCACGATTATTTGGGAACAGGCTTCAGGTAAAACAAATTCTGTTAGGAGTCTAATCATTGGAGAATGTGTTTGCAGCATTGGAGGAAGAATTCAACATCAACAATGCAGACTCAGAATTTAGAAACAGGCTCTGTGCTTTTGGCTGCGCTTCTGAGCTCTCAGTTTTGAGCCAAACGTTGCATCCCTAGCATGGTCTAGCTTCTTTTTTTACCCCTTGCATCGAAAGGCATAAGAACAGTTGAGGGTGCAAACACCTCTCCACTGCATTAGTTGGACAATACCATAAAAAAAGTGAAAAGCTAATTATACTGGTTGAAGAGATTGTGCCGTGTCAGCATAAGCACTGTGTGTTGCAGTATAGGTGTTGGCAAGCGACCCTTAGTTAGTATCATGCATTGGCTGTCAGCAAGTCATCATGGGTGCTCTATTTCTTGATGGTTTTGTAAAGTTAAACTGCAGATTCAAATCGTGTCTCTAACGAAGGTCATTAATTTGTGTCTTTCCATTGGGGACACATAACTCTCTAGGCTATATTGGTGTGTGTGTAGACTATCTCTCTGACTTTGAATACATCTCAGTCTCCAATGCATGCACTGGAGAAGGTAATGGCACCCCACTCCAGTACTCTTGCCTGGAGAATCCCAGGGACGGGGGAGCCTGGTGGCTGCAGTCCATGGGGTTGCTAGGAGTCGGACATGACTGAGCGACTTCACTTTCACTTTTCACTTTCATGCATTGGAGAAGGAAATGGCAACCCACTCCAGTGTTCTTGCCTGGAGAATCCCAGGGACAGGGGAGCCTGGTGGGCTGCCGTCTATGGGGTCACACAGAGTTGGACATGACTGAAGCGACTTAGCAGCAGTAGCAGTCTCCAATATGAAGAGTCCTCGGTTTTGCTCTCTTCTTAAGCTATCAGCTTGCTGGGACTTCATTGAGGTTCTCCTAGGCTCATGTCCTTTAGCTTCTGGTGCTGAACTCATTCCTACCTTAGGCTTGTTTGAATCATCTCTGCCAAGCGTGTTGGGAAATCAGCAATTTCTTTTCATAAAGTCCATATGAGTTGCTTGAAATCATCCTCTGGTGGAGAATGTAAAACAACTTTACAATTTTTTTTTCCTAGGGAATTTCAAAGTCAAAGCACGCAAATCACTTTTTACTGCCCGATGCCGAAAATGGAAGTAATTTTAGATTTGGAGAAAATAAGGGTCTACCTCATTAAATGTTACTACTGAAATCTCTATTGTTTCCTCCAGTTCTCCCAGTTTATGAGGCTGACATCACCCAGAGATGAGAGAGAAGCTTTTGTGGCACTGTTTCAAGAGCCAAGCACCTCTGAGTTAGTCACTAAGTTAATAACACAAGAACTGTTAAAAATGAACCAAGCTTGCTGGAACTGGAATTACAACAGAATAACTTCTTGCTGTGCCTGGGGTGGAAGGGAGGGGGGAAAGCTGAACAAACAAGCGCTTGCAGTTGGATCAGGAATGGGTGGGAGGAGGTTTGTGACAACTTAGAACAGCTTCACGGACACCTAGATCTGATGTGGCCAGTGGATTGAATGGCAAAGATTAAAATCTCTTTCACTTTCCTGCAAATCCCTTCTCTCTGCTGATCATTGGCTTGGCTTGTCAAGATGGCATGGGTCATTCTTCTTACTACTAGCTTTGGAATGATCAGTTTCTTTTTTATTTTCTCCCTTCTACGCATCTGGGTGAATGGTGAAAGCTCTGCCCCCTCTTAGGCTGGAGACTAAGCCATAAAAAAGTTAAACACGCTTTTAGCTCATACTCTTTGCCATCCTCCCCCCAATCACAAACCCTGCTTCTCCCCTCCTATGGTCAATTTACACTATTCATCTGTGTCTTGAGTCAATTGTGCACACATTCATATGATACATGAAATAAAAAGTCAAAGACAATCTTACTTTTACTGTTAACGTTTTAAAAAGTCATTTTATTTAGACTCTGGCTTCTTTCTGGAGCAGTTGCTCTAAAAATCTGAGCTTATATTTTATGTTTTTGCAGCTGTATGGCTTTAATACAGGCTCCAAATCATTTACTGGTGTTTCTGATGGGACTTTTTATTTTTATAGGTGTGTAAATGTGTTATCGAAGATATTTTGGCATTGACCAAAGACTCAGGTTTGTAACTTCAGTTAAAGAGAGCTTCTAGTTTTTCCCAATCCTTCTGCTTTCTTGAAAGAAGAGAAATGTTTTACTTGACTGGTGCTCTGGATTTCTGTACCAAGTCTTCGACTAAATTTATTTTCCTTGAGGTTTGTGCTAAAAGTTAAAATTTAAGCAACTGTGACAAGATTTTTTCCCTTTTCCCTTCCCTCACTGGAAAAGACTCTTATGCTGGGAAAGATTGAGGGCAGGAGGAGAAGGGGGCAACAGAGGATGAGATGGTTGGATGGCATCACCGGCTTGATGGACATGAGCAAACTCTGGGAGATGGTGAAGAACAGGGAAGCCTGGCATGCTGCAATCCATGAGGGTCGCAAAGAGTCAGACGTGACTGAGCAACTGAACAACAACTCCCTTCCTGGCTGTGGCTCGTCTACTATTTTACGTGAATATAACTATTTTGACCCTATTTCTCCTAAAGCATCATTTTTATGTCATGAGAAATATGACATCGTCTGAGAAAACCTAAGCAAGGATTCCAAAATCTGGCATATGGATCCAAAGCGTGTGGGGGAAGGTTTTCCAAATCTCTGTGCAAGGACCTAGGAATCGGAATTTTAAAACCTCATTGAATGATCTTGGTGATCATCTGGTTTGGGAGCATCTGATGCAAGAGTAGGTGGGGATGGGGCAGGGGGTCCTGGTGATGTCTGTCCCACACAGTCCAAGGCAGGGTCTAATCAATTATTCAATTATGTTTACGTTTAATGAACATTTACGGAGTACCTGCTGTGGGCAGGCACAATTGCGGGAGCTGGGATGTCAGGATGAATACGATCCAGTTTTACTCGAGATGATCTCATAGTTCAGTGAATGAGACAGACACACAGACAACTGTTTTCCCTTTAATGTGGTTGTGTCAAAGCAGAGGTGTGATGCAGTAATTATATACAGTGGAATATTACTCAGCGATCAAAAAGAATGAAAGTATGCCATTTGCAGCAATACGGATGGACCTAGACATCGTCATACTAAGTGAAGTCAGTCAGAAAGCAAAACACACACACACACACACACACACACACACACACACAAAGAAAGTGAAATACAAATATCATATGATGTCACTTATATGTGGAAGTTAAAAAAAACAGTACAAATGCACTTACTTATAAAACAAAAATAGACTCACAAACAGAGAAAACGAATTTATGGTTACCAAGAGGGAATGAGGGGAAGGATAAAGTAGGAGTTAAACACCAAGGTCCTACTGTAGAGCACAGGGAACTATATTCAATACATTGCAATACACTATAAAATAGAAAATAATTTTTAGAAAGAATATGAATATGCTCATACTTATGTATAACTGAATCACTTTGCTGTACACGTGAAACTAACACAATATAGTAAATCAATGACACTTCAAGAAAAAGAAAATAAAAACGTATTAAAAAATGTCTTAACCTGTGTGTAGTTTTAAAAGCTCAGGGAGTCAACTTCCACCAGAGCCCACGGAGGACAGGTAAACGCTACTGAACAGTGGCCGGTGCTGACGTGATTCGCGCGTTACAGCGAACCCTAACGCAACGTTGTGAGGCACTTCTATTGCTGTTGTTTACTTGCTGAGTCACGTCCGACTGTTTTGCGACCCCATGGACTGTAGTCCGCCGGGCTCTTCTGTCCATGGCAAGAATACTGGAGTGGGCTGCCATATCCTTCTCCACGGGATCTTCCCGACCCAGGGAGCAAATCCGGGTCTATTGGCAGGATTCTTTACCACTGAGCCATCTGGGAAGCCTTCAAAGCACTATTACTTGGATTAAAGAATAAATAAAAATTAAACCCCAGGAGATTTTACACACACACAGAAATAAATGAATAAAAAAAAAACTAAATTAAAAAAAAGAGAGCGTGTTCAGGGTGGGGGCAGGTGTCTCACCCCAGGGAGGAGGCACACCCCACTCCTGTCTCCCACCTTCCATGAGCAATGGAATGAGGAGAAAAGACCCTGGGGATCACCCCCCTCACCACTGCAAGGGCAGGCGTAGGAAGATGGCCCTGGCTACCAGGGAGACCTTCGCCGCAGGCTCCAAAGGCCCCCGTGGACGCCTGTCACAAGCTGCCACTTTCGGTCTGTCTCAGACTTTGAGCTCACAACCACAGGTCCTTAGATTGGGGCGAGGGCGCTTTAGAGAGGCCAGCCCTCAGATCTAGCCGGCTACCTTTCCTGTTGAAGAAAAGATCTAAAAACAGAAGGGAGATGGAAAGGAAATTAGGCAAAATACAAGAAAAAAAAAAAAGCCAAAAACCCCAGAGGAGATTTTGTGGTGGGGCTGGCAGCTCTGTGAAAAGTTCAGGAAGTGGAGGTGAGAATCAGATTTGTCAAAGGGCAGTGGAGACCATGGTCCGCTCTCTTGGCTGAAACTGCTGCACTTGGATATTAATTTTCTTTCCTTTTCACTCAGAAGTTTCTGGCTGTATTCGAGCTGCATGGTACAGAAGTGGGGTGGATAGAAATAGAAGAGGGAAAAGAAAAGCATGAGTCCAATACCAGGTCTGCATTCTCTCTGTGTGGGCAGAAGGTTTTATGATTCTTTTTAAACTTTACACATCATTAAAATGCTTCAGTATTTCCCCCAAGTCAGCATGCTTTTTAAAAGTTAACGAGGAAGGGAAATGTTAAGAAAAATAAAATTTTGCATCTTGGTAGCAAGGTGTTATGGAATGGAGGCACCTGGCTTTCTCCGTCAATCCTTTCTTTTTTGAGGGGTGGTTCCTTCTAGAAACTTGATTTTCCGCAGGAGGGAGATCTCTCCAGCGCACAAGCAGAAGTCAGAGAGGGCTCATGATCCTGAGAGCCTTTCTGTGACTGCCGGCAAGGTACTTTGCCTCTGGGTGCCTCAGTTTCCCTCTCCGTAAAATGGGATAATAATACTTAATTACTTCACCATGCTGAGGTAAGGATTCATTAGTTGATGTTTGTAAAAGGCTTTGAAGCCAGCAAACGCTACAACAGAGCTAAACATGATTATTAATAATACATTTCAACCAAGTTCATAATTGCATTTGCCATCACAAATTTCCCTGGCAGTTTTCAGCTGGTGAATTTATTTTTCAGCCTCACTCATTAAAAAGAAACCAAAAGGAGTGGTGTGGCAAGAATAGCTCTAGTCTTCACTGAGAAGATGGATACTTACCTGCCTTGGGTGAAAGAATATCTCTTCCACAAGCATTCAACAGGAGAGTCTGAAAAATGCCAAATGCTGTAGAAAGGACTACCGTGGCCAGGAAGTTTTTTATTTTATTAAAAAAATTGGTTTTGCTCTTCTTTACTTGTCTATCATGTTTTGAATTTTATTTTTTATTCTTTTTAAAAACTGAAGTGTAGATTTACAATGTTGCTAATTCCTGTTGGACAGCAAAGTGACTCTGTTACACATACATATACATTCTTTTTAAAATATTCTTTTCCATTATGGTTCATCATTGGATTCATGTATTATATATATGTTTTAATTGGAGGATAATCGCTTTTCAATTTGTGTTCTGCTGTACACGACATGAATCAGCTATGCTGCTAAGTCACTTCAGTCGTGTCCGACTCTGTGCGACCCCATAGATGGCAGCCCACCAGGCTCCTCCGTCCCTGGGATTTTCCAGGCAGGAACACTGGAGTGGGTTGCCATTTCCTTCTCCAATGCACGAAAGTGAAAAGTGAAAGTGAAGTCGCTCAGTCGTGTCCGACCCTCAGTGACCCCATGGACTGCAGCCTACCAGGCTCCTCCATCCATGGGATTTTCTAGGCAAGAGTACTGGAGTGGGGTGCCATTGCCTTCTCCGGAATCAGCCATAAGTATACACACTTCCCCTCCCTCTTGAACCTTCTTCCCACCAATCCGCCACCCCATATTATATTGGACCATGGTTGATTAACAATGCTGCATTAGTTTCAGTGTATAACCAAGTGATTCAGTTATACGTATACATGTATCTATCCTTTTTCAAATTCTTTTCCCATTTAGGTCATTACAGAATATTGAGCAGCGTTCCCTGTGCTGTACAGTAGGTCCTTGCTGGCAGTTTTAAAAATGAAGAAAACGCTAGTTAAAAAAGTGCAAGATGAGAGGAAGATCTGGGAGGGCAGCACTTTCCAGAACTGATTTAATCCCTATGCTCTGGACCTAACCACAGAGTAGTTGATCTGTCATCTGCCTGGGGTTGTTTTTTCTCTTTGGTCCCTTTTTCTGGCCTCCGCCCTCTTCCTGTGCTGGGTCACTTAAGGGTGTGTTGGTGTATGTGTGTTTAAAATCTCTTGTTTGATCCCTGTCTATCTGCTGCTTTCCTTTATGTCAACTGAAAGAAGCATTTTTGCATCGTTTAATGCTGATCTCACAAATTGCGATGAAAATATCGGAGAGTTGAGGTCAACACAAGTAACCTGGCTCATGGTAGGAGGTCAACAAATATTTGTGTCAGAGATCCAGGTCTTGGAGTCTTCCTGGGTATCTGAGGTTGAATGTCTAGTAAAATGATGTCATAACGACACAGGTCGTGATGTCCAATGTAGCCCGAACCAGGGGCTCCTGAATAGCCTTGGGTTGGGTGTGCGTTTGGCTTATTTTCCCAAAAGAGTTGTGTGGTTGCTCGAATGTAGCTTTATTCTCATTCACTGGTTCTCCAAAGGAATCTCCCATGCCAACAACATCACCTGGGAACTGGTTAGAAATGCAGACTCTCAGGCCCTAGCCCCACTATACGGTCCAGCAGTGTGTGCCCACAAGCCCAGGCTTAAGTCCGAGAACCTCGGGTCTGCTTCAGTCCCTCTCTGGATGGATGATAAGCTCTAGGGAGTCTGGGTTGCTGTCAGTAGCAGGCAGCTGAGCAAGGCATTGCAAAACCCATGCCAGAACTCAGAGTCTTTACAACTGAGGCTGAATTTTGCCTGGAAAACCAGAAGGATTGCTTTGCAATTGGTAGGAAAGTGAGGAAGCCTAGGCTGCTTTCCCAGCATCTTCCTTCCAGAATTCCTATCTGTGCTTTTGGACTCTATGAAGTTCCACCTTCTCCAGATCCCTTCCTCTGAGTTTATCAGTTTATCTGATATTTCCTATCACTTTACCAATAATGCCTCTCGCATGGACACGTCTGCATGCCTGACACTCTTTGTTACTTGGCTGTAATTTTATGCTGGCCTTGATTTCATGGGTTAGTTGGTCCGTCCGTGATGACGGACACACACGCCTCATATTTGCGGCTTCTGGTGGTGACTCCTACGGCGCTGATTCATGTAGCCTGGGCTCCTTGGGGTTTTGTCGGTGGCTTCCTCCAGACCTATGAACTTGAAGCTGTTGTCATTTCCAGATAGACACTCAGGGTCAGAAAACTGTGATGAGAGGTGAAGAGAGATTGTCCTCGCTTTTGGCAAATATATTTGGGTGCTGAACATCAAGCTTTCAGCTATCTGGCAAGAACTTTGGGAGAAACTGGCACAACTTTATAGTTATTGGCAGATTTTCGATTATAAACTCATTTTTTCTTAAAGGGCGGTGCTGGTTCCATGTGAGGCACTGGGTTGATTTTGAAAATATGTAGAATCCTCACGGCAACTCTGAAATGTAGGTATTGATATTCTCAACTTCGTGACACATTTTATCTGCGTTATGCATCAAGCAGCAATCAACAGAGATTTTTTAAAAATTGAAGTATGGTTGATTTAAAATGTTGTGTTGGTTTCAGGTGTACAGCAAACTGATTCAGTTATATACATATATATATATTCTTTTTGAGTTTCTTTTCCATTAAGGTTATTATAAGATGTTGAGTAGAGCTCCCTATGCTAGACAGTAGGTCCTTGTTGATTATCTGTTTTATATAGAGTAGTGGATATATGTTAATCCCAAACTCCTAATTTATCCCTCACCCCCCTTCCTCTTGATAACTGTAAGTTTGTTTTCTGTGTCCGTGGGTCTATTTCTGTTAAGTAAATAAGTTCATTTGTATCATTTTTTTTTAGATTCTACATATAAGTGATATCATATTTGTCTTTCTCCATCAGCTTACTTCACTAGTATGATAATCTCTAGATCCATCCATATTGCTACACATGGCATTATTTTATTAACATTATTTTTATAGCTAAGTGGCATTCCATTGTATATGTGTGCCACATCTTTATCCATTCACCTGTCGATGGACACTCAGGTTGCTTCCATGTCTTGGCAATTGTGAACAGTGCTACAGTAAATGCTGGGATGCATGTATCTTTGTGAATTCGAGTTTTCATCATTTTTGGATATACGCCCAGGAGTGGGATTGCTGGATCATACGGTAATTGTATTTTTGGTTTTATAAGGATCCTCTCTACTGTTCTCCATCGAGGTTGCACCCATTTGCATTCCCACCAACAGTGTAGGAGGGTCGGTTCCCTTTTCTCCACATTCTCACCGGCATTTATTATTTGTAGACTTACTTGATGATGGCTGTCCTGACCAGTGTGAGGTCACAGCTCTTTGTCGTCCTGATTTGTATTTCTCTAGTCATTAGTGATCTTGGGCATCTTTTCATGTGCTGTTTGGCAACAAAGATTTTTTGAGTTCTCACCACATGCTAAGGTCTTCTGAATCCTTTTTGCTGGCACCTGGAAAGCCCTCTGCCCAAGTCCCTGACTTTGGGAAAGGCTGTGATTTAATTGTGAGAACCCTCGGTTTCCTTCAGCAGATTCTGGAGCTGATTTGAGTAATTCAAGCCTCGGGGCCTGATACTGCCCTCTGAGAAGGATCGAGAGCAACCACAGTGACAGGACTGGCTGCATTTGCTCAGTATCTCCCGTCGGCAGGGCTCCCAGGTGCTGTGCAATCTTGAGCTGATAGATGGGGGATAACAGTAATTAGAATCTTCAAAGCACTTGGCAAACATTCATTAGCAGCTCTCACAGAGAAAGACAGAAGAGAAATAAATGACAGGATTATCCCATTTTGCAGACATGGGAAATCAAGGCAGAAAATGAGATGCTTTGCCTAACTCCATATTCTGCTGCTGCTGCTGCTGCTAAGTCTCTTCAGTCGTGTCCAACTCTGTGCGACCCCATAGACGGCAGCCCACCAGGCTCCGCCGTCCCTGGGATTCTCCAGGCAAGAACACTGGAGTGGGTTGCCATTTCCTCCTCCAATGCATGAAAGTGAAAATTGAAAGTGAAGTCGCTCAGTCGTGTCCGACCTTCAGCGACCCCATGGACTGCAGCCTTCCAGGCTTTTCGGTCCATGGGATTTTCCAGGCAAGAGTACTGGAGTGGGGTGCCATTGCCTTCTCCATATTCTGAGGACCATTTAAAATAGAGGTGGCATATAGAAAAGAATGAAATAATGCCATTTGCAGCAATATGGATGGACCTAGAGATGATTATACTAAGTGAATTAAGTCAGGCAGAGAAAGACAAACATCATGTGATATCACTTTTATGTGGAATCTAAAATGTGATACATATGAACTTATTTACAAAACAGAGACAGACTCACAGACAGAAAACAAACTCATGGTTACCAAAGGGGAAATGTGGTCGGGGGGAGGGAGAAATTGGGAATCTCGGATTAACATATAGACACTGTATGCGTGCATGCTCAGTTGCTTCAGTTGTGTCTGACTCTTGGCGGACCCACTATTAAACATAAAATAGATAATCAATAAGGTCCTATTGTATAGCACAGGGACCTCTACTCAATATTCTGTAATAAACTAAATTGGAAAAGAATCTGAAAAAGAATGGATATGTTTATATCTGAATCATTTTGCTATACGCCTAAAACTAACACATTATAAAGCCACTATGCACACATGTGGGCTAAGTCGCTTCAGTCATGTCCGACTCTTTGTAACACAATGGACTGTAGCCCGCCAGGTTCCTCTGTCCATGGGATTCTCCAGGCAAGAATACTGGAGTGGGTTGTCATGCCCTCCCCCAGTGGATTTTCCCAACCCAGGGGTAGAACCTGCATCTCTTGCATCTCCTGCATGGGCAGGCAGATTCTTTACCACTGTTCAGAAGCCTCAGGTGGCTGCTAAACATCCTAGAGGACATCCCCCACCACCCTACCACATATACACCAAGAACTATCTGGCCCCACATGTTAGGGATACAGAGGTTGAGAAACCCTGATAGACAATGAAAACTTGTGACTTTCTGGGGACTTGTCGAATGTATGAGAAAGTAAGCCACTTCTATTTTACTTCTTTTCTCTTTTTGACTATTTAAATTGATTAATTTATTTTCTCCTCTTAAAATATTAGTTGCCTGAAACAAAGATGACTAATGACGATGATTACAGGTATTTCTGTTTCAGTCACGTTGTTTATAACAATGACATTAGCATTTAAATATTAGGCATGCTGAAAAACTTTCCTTATAAAACTGATTCAGGTTTGAACTGGTAACCTCTGTGATAGCTGGAATTATTTTTTAAATTTAATTTTTATCGTATATTGGAATATAGTTGATTTATGGGCTTCCCTGATGGCTGAGCAATAAAGAATCTCATTGCAATGTAAGAGCCACTGGAGAGTCCATGGGGTCGCAAAGAGCTGAACATGACTGAGCACACACAAGTACACATGAACAGCAACCCGAACCTCCACCCACTGGGTGCTAGCAGCATCGCCCACTCCCAGGCATGGGCAAGTATCCCCCTTGGGGTCGGGGGCAAAATCGCTCCAGTTGTGAACTATACCTTTATACCAAATATGTGAAATTGACATTCTGTGTGACAAGACTGCTTATGTTTGTTATAATCTTCTGAGCGTTGGCTCATGCTACACAAGTAACTGTATCACTTTTCTGGGGAGCTCACTGTCTCAGCGATGTTCAAACACACAAGATGGATGGGAGAACGTTTGAAACTGAAAAGTGTGGAGTCTCCAGCGTTGTACTTAGATTTAGGACTGTCAGGCTTACCTCACTTAGTATGCTAATCTCTAGATGGTTATCACACACCCTCCTATTCCCTGTTGGAAAGCAGCGCTGTGGTGCTGGACAGATGAGATGTCCATCTCATGAGATGTACAGATGAGATGCGTCAGATATCTTTGACTTTGGGCATCTCTCAAACCAACACTGAGGCTGGTTTGGCAACGTGGTTTTCCAAGAAGGCTGAGCCTCCGGGAGGGCCAGAAGCATCTTTATGCCCTTCATCCTGAATGGGACCTGTATCAGAAACCCATCCTACCATATCCTGGTCCAGAAATAAGCTAATTGGGCCTGTCTGGGGCTCACCTGGGACATACACCACAGTGCAGCAAGAGGTGAAAGGCAGAAGTGTGTGGCTGGAATCACACGTGGGCTGGGAGGGCTATTTAGCTTTCAGATGGGGGAGTTAACAGAGAGGCTGTTAGCATACACAGCGCTTGATGCTTCTGGTGAGCCCCGCAGCTGGGTGTGTAAATCAACCAACTGTGTACTTTACACTAAGTGGCATTTTCCAGATGAACATCTGTCTGCGGGTGCAGGGCAGCTTTGAGAAGCAGGGGGGCTTTCCGATGAGATCAGGAAGGACAAGAGTCTTCCCCAGGAAGGGGGGCCAGGGGGACTGTTTCTACCCAGGTGTTTTTCCCTCCTCTTCTTCTGCTGTCAGGTCTAGACTAAAACCGCTCAGAAGGCCCCATTACTCAGTTCAAGGTGAATTCTTGTAAAGAACTGGTTTATGTGGTGTGCTCTGGGGTCAGGCGTTTCTGCATCTTGACCGTGGAGGTAGTGTTACTCACAGAAAGGAAAGGCAAATTCGCCCTTGTCATCTCTTTTCCTCTGTTGGAGAGAAGTCAGAGGGACTCTGAAACAAGAAACACAAGATGTCATGTTGTCCTGGTGGACAACTGGGCTTGGAGACAGAATGGGGGTGCAGAGTGAGAGGGACCAGATTTCTCAGCATAAAAGGATTCCTGCGAGTAAAAGAGATATCTCATCTGACTTCTGAAATGCTGATCGGACGTATCACACATTTCTAGTTTGCAGCATATTTAATTTTGCCAGTGTAATAAGACAGGAATCACACAGTAAAAGAAACAGTGTTATGAAGATGTAATTGACATGAAATAAATGGTTCATCTTTAAAGTATACAGTTTAATATGATTTGACATATGTGTACACCCATGAACCATTCGTGAAAAGAGAGAAACTTACCAGCCTCTCCAAACTTTCCTATGTCCCTTTTTAACTCTTTCTCCTTCCACCCTCATCCTCAGGTAACTAGTGTTCTGCTTTCTGACACTATAGACTGGTTTGCAAGTATTGCATGTTTTTGTCTGGCTCTTTTCATTCAGCATAATGATTTTCAGATTCATCTGTGTGGATGTATTAATCATCCACTTCATTTTAAGGCTGAGTGGTGTCCCATTCTTTGGATATACCACAATTTGTTTATCTTTTTTCTGCTGATGGCTATTTGAGTTGTTTCCAGGTTTAGCTATTATAAATAAAGTTGCTATGAATGTACAAGTCTTTGTGTGGATCTATATGCTTTCATCTGGGCAAATATTTTTAATTTGGCTAAAGACCTAGGGGTGGAATAGATAGAGCAAAATATAGGTATAGGTTTAACTTGTAAGAAACTGCTGAATTATTTTCCATGATGATTGCACCATCTTTTAGATAAGGGCCATTAAAAGCAACGAGATCCTTAGCCAACCTTCCAGCTTGCTTCTCCTTTAGGCATGCATGTATACTTAGTCATGTCCAACTGCCCACCAAGCTCCTTCATCCAAGGAAATTTCCAGGCAAGAATACTGGAGTGGGTTGCCATTTCCTACTCTAGGGGACTTCCCAACCCAGGGATTGAACCCACATCTCTTGTGTCTACTGTACTGGCAGGTGGGTTCTTTACCACTGAGCTACCTGGGAAGCCCTCTCCTTTTGGAGGGAATACATTTCTTGTTACTTACTTCTGCAAGAAGGAATGGTCAGGATAATTAGCAAATATCTGCCAAACTTCTTTTGAGTGAAACATCACTCCTAAAGAGGCAGATTTGGAAAAAAAAAAAAACAAAACACAACTGATTTGACAATCATTTCCTTATTTGAGACTTGGAAGTTAAGTTAATTGGATTATTCAGGCCCTGGTTCATATACTGGTTAAATCCCCTGACTTCATATGGAACATTATAACTTGAGGGGAAAAAAATAGGCAAGTTGTAACAAAAATAGCAGCAACTTTTCCCAAATGACACAAGTATGGTTCTTTTTACATGCCCAAGTGAGCAGATAATTGCAAAATCTTTATTTGTCTTTTTTTGGGGGTGCATCAGGCCTAAAAGTAAAATGATGCAATGCTATTGGCTGGGTCTCATTGGTTTCTAGTTATGTTTGACTAAAACGCAGCATCTTAGAAGGTGGAGGGAGGGAACCAGGATTGGGTCTGGATGCAAAACACAGACTCACCGCTCTCTGCTGCTGCTGCTCCTAAGTCGCTTCAGTCGTGTCCGACTCTGTGCGACCCCAGAGATGGCAGCCCACCAGGCTCCCCTGTCTCTGGGATTCTCCAGGCAAGAACACTGGAGTGCAGCAACAAATGTAGGAGAGATTCCTCGTGACACATGGAACATCATTTTGGATGGGCGGGTGAGGCTAGAGTGGATCCAGGGCTTCACAAGCAGGAATGGAGGATGAGTCTTCCTCCTTCTTTTTTATGAATAAAGACAAGGTTGGGGATTCAGGTCTGGCTGTGTTTTTCAAGGAAAGAAGAAATAGAATTCTTCTGCCAAACCTGAACCAACACTTTGGCTTAGCTCTTGGTTCTGCATGGCACAGGAACCAGATCTTAGATAAAGAAGAGACGTTTCTGTTACCTTGCTGGGCAGGAAATGGGGTTTTGGTCCTGGGATTCCTTTTCTGAGTGTGTGGGCGTCACCGTTTCCTGTTTCTTTTTTCTCTCTCTTCTTTTTTTCTTTACGCTTTTGCATTTAAGAAAATATGTTTAATGCCCTGAATTTTTTGTTTGTTTTGGTAAATCTCATAGATAAATCAAAATTAGAATTTTGTTTATTAGATCTCGGGAAGACCATGTGAATCTGCTCTTTGATTAGCCTGTCAAGTGTAGGATGTGAAATGCTCTTTCCTTGGAGGAGATGAACTATCAGGCTGTTCAGGTCAGAGAGCAGCAGTAGTACTCTGCAGTAGGACCAGAGAGCACAAAAGTAAATAAATATGCGGAATTAAATAAATATGCGGAATTAAATAAGTATGCATTGACAGCTGTGGCCTTCTACTAATTCCATAAATAAATGATAGAGGTCAAGCCATATTATTGTTATTATCAGTCACCTCCACTTTTTCATTCTAAATAAGGAACACTGAGTCATGTCCTCTAAAAATCCCCCCACCGTCTTTTTATGGAGGAATAGTTGATTTACAATGTTGTGTTAGTTTCTGATGTATAGCAAAGTAAATCAGCTATGCATATATTTTTTTTCCGGTATTTTTCTCATTATAGGTTATTACAAGATAGTGAATAAAATTCCTGGTGCTCTACAGTAAGACCTTGTTTTTAACTATTTTATATATAATAGTGAGGGTGTGTTAATCCCCAAATTGTCATTTAGCCCTTCTCCTCTTTCCTTTTTGGTAACCATGAGTTTGTCTTCTGTGTCTCTGAGTCCACTTATCTCTGATGGACACTTACGTTGTTTCCGTGTCTTGCCTGTTGTCAATAGTGCTGCTATGAACACATGAATATAGCGGTGTTTCAACAAAACTTTGTTTACACAAGGAACCAGACTTGGCCATCCCTGCTGTAGTCTGAGTTTTCACTTTACAGATGAGGAGACTGAAGACCCGAGAAGCTGGCTGGCAATAACGGCCACACGTGTGGTCCAGTGCTTGACTAACCAGCTAGTTGACATGAGGTAAAATGCTTTACCATGCCATCTATAAAAAAGGAAGATGTGCTAATGATCTACATTAGTTTTCAAGTCTCAGGAGTGGCATTCCATTATTTTTGCCATTTTCTGTTTGTTAGAAGCAGGTAGAAGCCCAGTCCTTGGGTGGGAGGTTGCATATGTGAACATGAAGTCACTCAGTCGTGTCCGACTCTTTGTGACCACATGGACTGTAGCCCACCAGGCTCCTCCACCCATGGGATTTTCCAGGCAAGAATACTGGACTGGGTTGCCAGGATGTGACAAACTCTGGGATCACTGGCTCCTTCAGGAGACAACCAGACATGTGATCTTTAATGTTTCCCTGGCCTTAAAATTCTCAAATGTCATTCATTTTTCAGATTCTTTCCAGCTCTTTGCTTACTTATTGGTATTTTTTTTTGGGTGGGGTGCGATTTTGCTTAAGTTTAGAGAACTTCCATTATTCACAATATCTGATGAGCCCATGGAAAACAGAACATTTGGGATATAAATCGTTCTGAAGATTTGGTAATTATGGATTGTGGCTGTCATCGATTTGGATATAAATTTAAATGCACTTTAACATTTAAGTCTCTGTGTAAGTAGGATTATTAGCTGGATCAACTTTTTAAACAGACGGTCTTATTGACATGTGCATAATCAATATATTTGTTAATGACACAGGTACTTATGAAAGCAGATCTCTTTTTTAACTCTAGCTGGTCACATCTACTTAATTTTGCAGGGACCTTAGTATGTTTTTGAAAGTTAAAAAACTTCATTTCTTTAAAAATTCTATGACTCAATCTTTCTAATAATTTAGGATGAACTTTTGATCAGTCTAGATTTGCATGATTTGACTATAGATTTTTTTGAAAAAAAATGAGAACCAAAGGAGCAAATTTCCTGGTTTTGCTCTTTCTTTATCTTATGTAGAAGAATTTTATACTCAATGAATGAGTTTGGTTTGGGGGTAACCCTGAAGCCATTTGAATGCAAGGTTCCAAAGAATAACAAGAAGAGATAATAAAGCCTTCCTCAGTGATCAGTGTAAAGAAATAGAGGAAAACAACAGAATGGGAAAGACTAGAGATCTCTTCAAGAAAATTAGAGATACCAAGGGAATATTTCATGCAAAGATAGGAACAATAAAGGACAGAAATGGTATGGATTTAACAGAAGCAGAAGATATTAAGAAGAGGTGGCAAGAATACACAGAAGAACTATACAAAAAAGATCTTCATGACCCAGATAAACATGATGGTATGATCACTGACCTAGAGCCAGACATCCTGGAATGTGAAGTCAAGTAGGCCTTAGGAAGCCTCAGTACGAACAACGCTAGTGGAGTGATGGAATTCCAGTTGAGCTATTTCAAATCCTAAAAGATGATTCTCTGAAACTACTGCACTCAATGCCAGCAAATTTGGAAAACTCAGCAGTGGCCACAGGACTGGAAAAGGTCAATTTTCATTCCAATCCCAAAGAAAGGCAATGCCAAAGAATGCTCAGACTACCACACAACTGCACTCATCTCTCATGCCAGCAAAGTAATGTTCAAAATTCTCCAAGCCAGGTTTCAACAACACGTGAACCATGAAATTCCAGATATTCAAGCTGGATTTAGAAAAGGTAGAGGAACCAGAGATCAAATTGCCAACATCCACTGGATCATTAAAAAAGCAAGAGAGTTCCAGAAAAACATGTATTTCTGCTTTATCTACTATGCCAAAGTCTTTGACTGTGTGGATCACAAGAAACTGTGGAAAATTCTTTAAGAGATGGGAATACCAGACCACCTGACCTGCCTCTTGAGAAATCTGTATGCAGGTCAGGAGGCAACAGTTAGAACTGGACATGGAACAACAGACTGGTTCCAAATAAGGAAAGGAGTACGTCAAGGCTGTATATTGTCACCCTGCTTATTTAACTTGTATGCAGAGTACATCATGAGAAACGCTGGGTTGGAAGAAGCACAAGCTGGAATCAAGATTGCTGGGAGAAATATCAATAACCTCAGATATACAGATGACACCAGCCTTATGGCAGAAAGTGAAGAACTAAAGAGCCTCTTGATAAAAGTAAAAGAGGAGAGTGAAAAAGCTGGCTTAAAACTCAACATTCAGAAAACTAAGATCATGGCATCTGGTCCCATCACTTCATGGCAAATAGATTGGGAAACAGTGGAAACTTACAGACTTTATTTTCTTGGGCTCCAAAATCACTGCAGATGGTGATTGCAGCCATGAAACTAAAAGATGCTTGCTCCTTGGAAGAAAAGTTATGACCAACCTACTGCTGCTAAGTCACTTCAGTCGTGTCCGACTCTGTGTAACCCCATAGACAGCAGCCCATCAGGCTCCCCCGTCCCTGGGATTCTCCAGGCAAGAACACTGGAGTGGTTTGCCATTTCCTTCTCCAATGACCAACCTAGGCAGCATATTAAAAAGCAGAGACATTACTTCGTCAACAAAGGCTCATCTGGTCAAAGCTATGACTTTTCCAGTAGTCATGTGTGGATGTGAGAGTTGGACCATAAAGAAAACTGATCACTGAAGAATCGGTGCTTTCGAACTGTGGTGTTGGAGAAGACTCTTGAGAGTCCCTTGGACTGCAAGGAGATCCAACCAGTCCATTCTGAAGGAGATCAGCCGTGGGATTTCTTTGGAAGGAATGATGCTGAAGCTGAAACTCTGATTCTTTGGCCATCTGATGCGAAGAACTGACTCATTTGAAAAGACCCTGAAGCTGGGAAAGATTGAAGGTAGGAGGAGAAGGGGATGGCAGAGGATGAGATGGTTGGATGGCATCACTGACTCAATGGACATGAGTTTGAGTAAATTCTGGGAGTTGGTAATGGACAGGGAGACCTGGCATGCTATAGTCCAAGGGGCTTCAAAGAGTCAGACACAACTGAGCGACTGAACTGAACTGAAGCCATATTTGTGGTCAGCATACACACAACAGTTTTCCATCTATGTCTTAATTTACCTTGGAAAGGTTGTTTTATTCTTTTTTCACATAATTAAAAAGCTAGTTTTGCTTTTTCATTTAGAGCACATGTGTGTGTGTGTTCAGTCGCATCTGACTCTTTCCAACCCCATGGACTGTAGTCTGCCAGGTTCCTCTGTCTGTGGGATTTTCAAGCAAGAATACTGGAGTGGGTTGCCATTCTCTTCTCCAGAGGACCTTCAAGACCCAGGGATCAAACCTGCATCTCTTATGTCTCCTGCCTTGGCAGGAGGATTCTTCACCAATTGAGCCATGGGTGAAGTCAGCAGTTTCAAGTAGGAGTCACTTTTTGCCCTACTGGGCACTTGGCAATGTCTGGAGACATTTTTGATTGTCACAGCTGGGATAGGAAGGGGCTTTGTGACTTGCGTCTAGTGGGTGGAAGCCAGGGTTGCAAAGGACAGTTCTTGGCAACAATAATTATCCAATCCAAAATATCAATGATGCTGAGGTTGAGAAACCCTGGTTTAGAGAAGGGTACCCCCAAACTGTTTTCAACTGATATATGCTACAAAAAGGGGCCTCCACTGCTAAATAAGTTGGACTGATAATGTCTTTAGAGCAATGTTTCAGAGCCTTAAAATCTTGTGTACTGTTATCCTTAGGGATGGGCTTCCCTGGTGGCTCAGGTGTTAAAGAATCCACCTGCAATGTGGGAGACCTGGGTTTGATCCCTGGGTTGGGAAAATCCCCTGGAGAAAGGAAAGTCTACCCACTCCAGTATTCTGGCCTGGAGAATTCCATGGACTGTACAGTCAGTCCATGGGGTCACAAAGAGTTGGACATGACTGAATGACTTATCCTTAGGAATAAGATCTACAAGGCAAAGGTTTTCAATGTGTATCATAGAGCCTTTTTTCCTGGGATTTTTGAATTCCAAGTATTCCCTAAATCAGAACCTTCTTTGAGAAGGCTAGCTTTGAGCAAATATAATGAATGAGATACACTTCTGTGTAAGGGGATCTTGGGAACCCAAATTTTCCAGTTCTGTAGGAAAACACTGGATTCCCATTGTGTCTCCCCTCAAGTATATTATAGAGAAATGATTATGAGAGTAAAGCATGTTAATTCTTGAAATTTTGCAAAACTGATGGAAAAAGTAGGTAAGATGTTCTCAGGTCACTCAAGGATAATTGCTCTTAATGTGGTGTATTTACTGTCAGTATTTCTTCCATGTGTGCCAGAGTGTATTCCAAAGATGGCCATACCAATGTTTTTTCCTTCCTACAGGACCTTTTTGCAAGGTTGTATGGACACTCTTCCAGTGAGAAATCTTTGCTCCCTCCTCTTGAATCTGGGCAGACCTGGATGAAGGTGGTGCTGTGTGCCCTACATGTTTATATACCTACAATATATCATGACATGAAGGAATCATGAGCTTTCCTTCATGTCATGATATATTATTAATACAAAGATTTTTCCATGATGTTAAATGTCTTCCAAATCTTGATTTTTAAAATGATATTGTCACTTTTTTTTCACTTATATCAACTTGTGTCACCAAATATCTAAATAAGTGCATATAAAGTACTATCAGGCATAATCCAAAGTCTTAGTGCTTTTGGTAATAATGGCAGCATTTTTCTCCTTATTTGCTTCAGCGACTCCCTTGAGAATTTGGACAGTTGTGTGCGTTGTAGGGGTGGCAGTCCTTCTCCAGCAGCTGTTGCCTTCTACGTGTTTTATTTTAAATCTGGCCAGACGTGCCTGGTTCTTTGAGCAGTGATGCTTTATTTCTGAAAGCATAAATCCGTTCCAATATTTCATTTGAAATGAGTTAATTTGATTCCACACCCCCCTCTCCTTCTCTCTCCCCATCCCCACCATGGTCATTTAAGGAACAATTCATATTGATCTAGAAGGTGAAAAGTTCCACAGGATCATGGAACTCACAACAAAAGATAGTGGCTATGTCAGTGGAGGCAAATATGAATTGTAGAGCAGATATGAAAGAGAAATTACTTCACCTGCTTGGAAAACTTCTATTTCTTTCTTAATAAGGCCATTGACTTTCAAACCCATGAGGTGTGGTCTCTTGTTATCACTTCACATAGGCAATGCCAGAAACTCCCCTGTTTTTGTAAATACTACAGCCTTCAGGGTGGTGCTCTGCTCTGTGTCTATGGCACGCTCATATGATTATTACTCTTATTCAAGATTGCTTTGCAGATCTACATAGAGCCACTCATGGGCCACACATGGCTTTATCCAGAATGTATTGCCAGGCATTGCTACACACTATGGATGAAAATGAATTGCATGTTTCCTGTTCTTATGGAGTTCAGTCTTTTCAGGGGAATCACCTTTCTCTCAGGATCCTTGTATATTTCCCACAATCTGCCTATTAGACGATTCCACGGCTCAGTTCCAATATATCTAATTTCTTTCAGAAGACTATGGTTTCTTTTTATGTGTATTGTCTCTTGATAGAAAAGCAATCTGGTTATATACTGATTCTGGATTTTAGATAATTCAAGCGGTAGTTATTAATGCTTGCCTTCAGGATGGTAGCATTCCTTTCTAATGACCCCCTTAAGAGGATGACGGAATTGAAAAAGTCAGGAAAAATGTTGAATATGGTTTTAACTTCATTATTTCTTAACTGTGGCATTTTGGGCAAGTCACTTTGGCCCCCCTCATCTGTAAAATGAAGCTGTTTAAAGAAAGATTTCTAGCTGGAGATTTTATGTTTCTAGGTCTGCTATCTTAAAAGAACCACACAGTCCTGGGGATTGAATGGTACTAGAATATTCTGTGAATCCAGTCAGTGTTATACTTCCTCTGACGAATTTCAGCCTGCTATGGAGGATGGTCTCCAGTCATTTGGTAGACCCCTTTTGTCCTACAGGAAAACAGTTTTGTGTTGGGTTTCATACTGTTATCCCTGAAAATCTGAATCGTGTGGAAGATGGCACCATGCTTGGCAAGAAGGGGATTTATTGTTAACCACAGAATATAAAACTATTCATCAGGGAGAGATGTAATGTAGCTCTTAAGTAGGTTGCAGTGTACTAGTGAAGACGTGCATGATTGCCAACTCTGATATTAAATTATTCTTAGTTCAAAGTGGTTGAGATAAAAAAAAAATGACTTATTGGTATTCAGCTTCAGATGCCACCCATAGGAGTCATCAGTAATTACTTCAGTGTCAGAACTCAGTGTTTTTTCTAGATCGCTCATGTTCTTTGGTCTGTCATGGTTGACTTTGGAACACAGCCCCTCAAAACCTTTGTGGAAGTATTTTAGGTGTTACCTATAGGATGATGGTCCAAATAAGGCAGTTTAGGCAAAGTGATCCCTCTTTGCTTCAATAGTTCTTAGTAGATAGGATGACATTTTGCACATTATTATTTTAATTCACTGTTGGCTTGCATCTTGTGTGTACTGAGCTCTAGACTTCTTTGGCTAGAAATGATGGCTTCCTCATTTTGTTTTCTCAGGGACTCTTAGTATATAATAAGTACTCAGTCATATATATTGGCTGAAAGAATTAACAAACATCTCTATTATAATTATTCACTTTTAACTATCTGTTGAAAACCAGTGTAACTTGAACAAATATTCAATGAATATTGACTATATTTAGGGCACTGCAAAGAATCTATATAAGCTGCAGTTAACGATTATGGTTATGTCATTTCATGTGAAGTCAATGTCATAGTATCATCAATAGCTCTAAAGTGAATTAAAATCCTGACCATTCACTACTTCATTTAAAGACAGATCAAACGCACTTGTGGGTGGAGCGCCGCTCTCCCCTGAGCCGTCTCACTTGTTTGAAAGCAGGGAGTGTCTGTTATTTATGTTCTGCTCCCTTCCCTGCTTTGTCTGGTTGTTCAAGTGCTAAGTCACGTCCGACTTCTTGTGACCCCCATGGACTGCAGCATGCCAGGCTTCTCTGTCCTTCGCTACCTCCTGGAGTTTGCGTGAACTCATGCCCATTGAGCCGGTGATGCCATCCAACCATCTCATCCTCTGTCTCCCTCTTCTCCTCCTGCTCTCAATCTGTCCCAGCATCAGGGTCTTTTCCGATGAGTCAGCTCTTCTTATCAGATGGCCAAAGTATCAGAGTTTCAGCATCAATCCTTCCAACGAATATTCAGGGTTGATTTCCTTTAGGAGTGGTTGGTTTGATCTCCTTTCAGTCCGAGGGACTCTCAAGAGTCTTCTCCGGCACCATAATTTGCAAGGATCAGTTCTTCAGTGCTCAGCCTTCTTGGTCCAACTCTTACATTGATACATGACTATTGGAAAATCCATAGCTTTGAGTATATGGACCTTTGCTGGTAAAATGATATCTCTGGTTTTTAATATGATGTATAGGTTTGTCACAGCTTTTCTTCCATGAAGCATGTGTCTTAATATTGTGGCTGGAGTCACCGTCTACAGGATTTTGGAGCCCAAACAAAATAAAATCTGCCATTGTTTCCACTTTTCCCCCCAACTATTTGCCATGATGTGATGGTACTGGATCCCATGGTCCTAGTTTTTTGGATGTTGAATTTTAAGTCAGTTTTTTCACACTCCTCTTTCATCCTCATCAAGAGGCTCTTTAGTTCCTCTTCGCTTTCTGCCATTAGAGTGGTATCATCTGCATATCTGAGGTTGTTGATATTTCTCCCAGCAATCTTGATTCCAGCTTGTGATTCCTTCAGCTGAGCAGTTTGTGTGATGTACTCTGCACAGAAGTTAAATAAGCAGGGTGACAATATACAGCGTTGACATATGTGTGCTCTGTGTGGAGCACCAGATAATGAAGTAGGTCAGTGTTTCTTTAACCACTGGCTTTCTCTTGACTTCAAAATAGGAGATTGGGTGGGACTTGAGGGGGTGGGGGGTGGGGGAATCTGTTAGTTTTCGGGTATTTAAGAGATTTAGCTATCATTCTTTTTTTTTTTTTTAATCTCAGCTCTAAATTATAATTGTACATTTGGAAACCTCTTTTGGAGTTTATATCTTTGGAATTTAAAAGGTATATTTTAATGATATGACCAAGAGTATTTCCGTAATATAAGATGTAAAGACATTTCTACCCTCCTACTTTGCAAATGGTTTAGGTGCCCATCTTTAGCACTTAAGGTAATTCAGAGATGACCTTTCTGCTTTGTCTTTTTACCTCTTCCCTTCAAATTCCCTGATATACAGTGCTTGTCACTTAAAGGGCGCTCAGTGCTGCTACTGCTGCTAAGATGCTTCAGTCGTGCCCGACTCTGTGCGACCCCATGGACTGCAGCCTACCAGGCTTCTCCATCCATGGGATTCTCCAGGTAAGAACACTGGAGTGGGTTGCCATTTCCTTCTCCAAAAGGGAGCTCAATAAATATGTGTGAAATAAATGAATCAACAAACGTAGGGTTTGAACGTACCAAGCCATCTTTCAGCTTGAGGATGTAAGGTTAAATAAATGAATCAACAAACATAGGGTTTGAACGTACCAAGCCATCTTTCAGCTTGAGGATGTAAGGAAGTCTTACAAAATCTATCTTACGATTACATCAGAAGACCTTTGCAGTTCTGGTGCATGCTAAGTCGCTTCAGGTGTGTCTGACTGTTTGCAACTCCATAGGCTGTAGCCTGCCCGGTTCTTCTGTCCATGGGTTTTCCCAGGCAAGAATATTGGTGTGGATTGCCATTCCCTCTTCCAGGGGGTATTCCCAACCCAGGGGCCGAACCTGAGTCTCTTATGTCTCCGGCACTGGCAGGTGGGTTCTGTACCACGAATGCCACCTGGGAAACCCTATTGCAGATATGGCGTGTTGTCTATTCACCCAAGACAAATAAGATATGGAGAGCTTAAAATAAATTGCTGGTTGTATTTAATTGATTCTGTATGAATTAAATGAGGGAAGGATGATGGGGGATTAGTAAAGATTTTGAATGGTTATTTTTAGGAATTTATAATGAAGGATTATTTTCCTGACCTCAGAAGCATCATTACATCAACATTGCCCTTGAGTTTCAGGATCATTCTGTCCCTGGTAAACCCACCAGGAGCAACTAGAGGAGAGAAATGGAGGAAGAAGCTGACACGGAAGAGTAGCTGGATGTTTGTATAACTGTCTTATCTTCTATGAGACGTACAGACATTTTTATCCCTCCTAGTTTGTGAGTAGTTTAGGTGCCCACCTTCAGCACTTACAGCAATCCAAAGGTGACCTGTCTGCTTTGTCATCACATAATGCTTTTCATTATTTTGTTCTCAGTTTTCATTTTTTATTGATTGTGTTGCCTTCCAATGTCGTGTCAAGAGTATTTATATATATACATATATGACATGTGTGCTCAGTCGCTTGGTCATGTCTGACTCTTTGCAATGCCATGGACTATAGCCCACCAGACTCCTCTGTCCATGGAATTCTCTAGGCAAGAATACTGGAGTGGGCTGCTGTTTCCTTCCCCAGTGGATCTTCCTGACTCAGGGATCCAACTCTCGTCTTCTCGTCTCCTGAATTGGCAGGCAGATTCGATACTACAAGCTCCGCCTGGGAAACCCGTATACATATATATATTCCTTTAGATTTAGAGACAGAGAGAGACAGGGAGATGGAAAGAGACAGAGACACAGGGAGACAGAAGTAGAGGAAGCTTTGGTCATAGAGGAAGCTGACTCTCACCGACTTGACATTTCTCATGCCTGGGAGGAGGAGTTTGCCAAATATTCTGAGACGGAGTCACATTTAATAGTAATAATTTCCACCTGCTGTCATGTCATCTCAGAATCTGCATACAGGTGGTGGTGGTATTTTTTTCCATCCAAGAATCTTCAGGCACCCTCGAGACATTAATTAGGCTCTGGACGTCTTTGAAGTCGATCCTCTACCTATATACACATGATGAAATGCAGAAGGGGAGAGGTTAATTGAGTAAGACCAAGACCACACAGAAATTCCATGAAAGAGTCCGGAAGGGGACGACTTTGCAGTCTGGGACAAAATCAAGGAAACAGTGAGAGGAGATGCCTGTTGGCCGGTGCTTTAAATTCACCTGGAATTTCCACTCCCATTCATTGAAAAGTGAGCTCCCTTCTTCCCCTTTCCTTCCACAACCATCATAAAAGAAACCTAAAGAACTACAGACTAATTAGCTTCACTTTCAGGATGTGTTACCCCGCAGCCTACAGAGCTGAGATGTTCCCTGGAAAGGACTCTAATGGGTACACCTGACTTCCACTTTTCAGCTGGAGTCTGTGTTCCTGGTTAGAACTGCCATTTCCCTCTCTCTTCCAGTCATCTTCCCACAATTAAATCCAAGTAGGAAAGTAGAAAGTTCACTAAAATTACTCAAGGCAATGGTTTCGCCTTCCTCCCACTTAAATTGCATAGAGATTAGTCACTCAGAGAGGCTGAAAACAGTAGGTGAAGAAAACAAGAAATGGAGGGTTTAGAAGTAAGAAACTTCAATGAACGCAAGGTAAAAAACTCAATAAAAACAGTATCTTTCATATTGTTGAATTTGTATTTGACTTTTCAGTAATGTCTCTTTTCTCCAAAATGTTCTGATAAGATCATTGAAGGAGGGACTTGCGAAGAAAATCTCTTTGCATCAGCCTGGGTACCCCACATAATTCCCTCTGCAAGGGAGTTTTCCTTTTTTTTTTTTGGACTCTTAACCAGAAGCTTTACAAGCAGGGCTATTGAGATGCTTGTGACAAAACCTGAACCCCGATCTAAGAGGGGAGGATAGTATCACCTGCAATAGGTAGGAAACTCAAATAAGTGCTTGTTGGAAGAGTTACTATCCAAAGCCACTGATTTGTGGCTGTGAAGGAAGTAGCCTGGTTTGCTATGTGCGGGAGCTCCCAGAAGCTCAGATATGTAGCACTGGGATGCTACTGGAGATCAAGCTTGGAGCCTGGTGGGCGGTTAAAAACAGGCTGTAGCAAATCATTTTGAGAGTGAGGAAAGGTTTATATGAATCCATAATGGGCAAGAAAAATGGAAGAAAGCAGACTAGACTGAAAACAAAGACAAGAAAAAATTAATTCTTTTCTAATGGAGCAGGAGAAAAATGTACCATGAACAGATGAAAAGCTTTCCTTCTTAAAGAAAAGGCCTCAGTGATCCGGGTACCAGCTTTCCTGGCGAGAGCACAACTCCAAGGCGTTGGAAGACTGATTTTGATGAGAGGAACCCAGCAAGACCCTATGAGAGGTCAGGTGGCGAGTTGGTGGATCACTTGGTGGTCCTCTTGCCCCATCTTTTCTCCCGGGAGTTGAAAGCAGCCTCCCAGGGTGGAGCAGCCTATCTCTGGTTCCGCAAGCCAGACCTTCCCTGCACACAAAGGAAGGCAAGGGCTCTGCCTGCAGCCACACAGCCGCACAGCTGCTCTGGGGAGGGACACAATGCCATTTTGGCTGAGACTGGATGAAGTGGCTGCCAATTCCCTCTAAGTTTGCCCTCCCTTTCAAAATGCAAAATAACAGCACACAGGCAATCTCAGGTCCTTCTGGCCGTCTTCCCTTTCTGGAGTAATTAGTTGAAATGCACATTATGTTCTCGCCTGGTTCTGAGTTTCCATGGAGCTGCAGCTGGTTCCTATAAGCAGAACCTGCCGTGGGCTGCCTTCAAGGGCCCTGGTGGTTCCTTGTTCCCTGAAGGCAGTCCTGGGGATCTGGGGAAGGATGGAAACTGCTGTTTGTTTCCAGTTTGGGTCCTGCCAAGGGCTCGGACCTGGATGACTCTCTCTGGGTGCTCTCAGTTCTCTTGGCTCTAAAATAAGACAGCTTTGGGCTCCTCAGTGTCTCTTCCTAGGCATGGCTGGGGGAGTGATGGCTGGAGGTGGCTAGGAAAGAGGGCAGGCAAATACGGGGAGTCTGGAGAGCCCCACAAAGAGCTTTTGGTTAACTTGATCAACATCAGTAGGCAGGGATGCTTTTGAAGCAGACAGAGGACGTGGAGAAAGCAAAGTTAACTAGGTGGGAGGTGGGTAGAGGGGATCAGTGGGTCAGGACTGGAGACAGGTGGCTAACTGGGAAGGCCAGGCATGTGGTACTGGTGCTGGACTTTGGTTATGCGTCTGGTGATGGAAGGGAAGAAGTGGTTATTGGAGGTTGGTCCAGCTCACGGTGCAGACTGGTGTTCTCAAAGTGGGGTCCATCGGCCCCACCCCAGACCTGCTGACTCAAGAACTCTAGTTGGGGCCCAGCCATCTGTTTTAACAAGCCCTTCAGATGATTCCAGTGCAAGCTAAAGTTTGAGAACCACTGTGTGTTGCCTTTGGGCAGACAGGTCATAAACACGGGGGTTGGGAGACCATGGGTTCTCCTCCAGTTCTAAAGAAATAACTCAATAGCATTAAATTTTATGTCACCGAACCTTCAAGAATCTTAGTCTCTTCTGTCTGAAGCGTGAGTTCATGCTCAATCTCTCAGTCCTGTCTGACTCTGTGACCCCACAGACTGTAAAGTCTGCTGGGCTTCTCTGTCCATAGGATTTCCCAGGCAAGAATACTGGAATGGATTGCCATGCCCTCTTCCAGGGGATCTTCCTGACCCAGGGATCAAACCCACACCTTCTGCATTGGCAGGTGTTCTTTACCACTGATCCACCTGAGAAGCCCTCTGTAAAGTGCAGTATAGCAGTTATGAATTGTGTTTTGTGTGTACAAAAGAAAACCCCAAATTAACACAGTGGGAAGCCCAAAAGGCATTGCTCTTTTGCACAAGAGTCTGAAGTTAGGTCACCCAGGGTCCCCCAAGTCATCAGGGACTCAGTCCCCTTCTTTCTGCCGTCCTCCTTGCTGGTGTTCTAGCTTTCTGCTGCTGCTGCTGCTGCTAAGTTGCTTCAGTTGTGTCCAACTCTGTGCGACCCCATAGACGGCAGCCCACCAGGCTCCCCTATTCCTGGGATTCTCCAGGCAAGAACACTGGAGTGGGTTGCCATTTCCTTCTCCAAAGCATGAAAGTGAAAAGTGAAAGTGAAGTCGCTCAGTCGTGTCCGACTCTTGGCGACCCCATGGACTGCAGCCTACCAGGCTCCTCTGTCAATGGGATTTTCCAGGCGAGAGTACTGGAGTGAGTTGCCATTGCCTTCTCCAGCTGCTCTAACAGATGACCATAAACTTTGTAGCCAAACCAACATAAATGTCTTCATCTTACAGTTCTGGAGGTCAGGATTCTGAAGCGTGTCTCACTGGGCTCAGTGAAGCCGTTGGGAAAGCCGCATTCCTTGCAGAAGCTCTAAGGGAGAGTCTGTGTCCTCGCCTTTTGTAACTTTCTAGAGTCTGCCCACTTTCCTTGGATCAAGGCCCCTTCCTCTGTTCTCAGAGCCAGCGATGCCAAGCTGAGAACGTCTTACTTGGCCAGCTCTCTGGTTTTCTTCTGTCTCCCTTTTCCCCTTTTAACAACTCTAGTGATTATTTGGACCTGCTGAGGGATCCAGGATAATTTCCCTATTGTAAGGTCCACTGATGAGTAAAGTTCACTCCACCTGGAACTTTCCCTTTGACGTGTCATTCATTCCAGGTTCCACAGATTTCGACGTGGGCATCTTTGGTGGGGGGCGGGGGGTGGTGGTGGCATTATTCCACCCTGCACCCTCAAGGCCACCTCATGGGTCTTCGTGCTGGCTACAGTTTCTATTGTCATGTCAGGCAGCAGGAAAGAGGAAGTGGGGAAGGATGAAAAAACACACTTACCAGCCAAGCCAGTTCTCACACAAATCTCTGCCAACCTCTCCTTGGCCGGAACTTACTCATGTGGCCACATCTCCCTTGGAGGGAGATTGGAAAATGTGTATTTTTTTTTTTTCCTAGTGAGAAAGTGCTTGACTAGAATGAAGATTCTCTTTCTATGGACAAAGAAAGGATGGTTATTGGGTGGGCAACCAGCAGCTTCTGCCATATACTGACATACGGAAAGGTCTTGGTTTTCTCCTAAGTTACTTCATCTAATGATTCTGAGACCCTCCAGAATGAAGGAATGATGGTATTAAATTGAGAAATGAGACGCTAGAGCAGAAAGAAGAAGGGAGTTTTTTGTTTTGCGTTTCTTCCTTCTGGGCCAGTCTCCTTCATCTATACATGACTGAATGTCTTAAAGGAGCCAGACACAGTGTATGCATTCATCTTTACCTGTGTGCCACGCAATAAAGGACTTTGGGTGGCTTATTTCTGTTAGCTCTATGGAAAATGTTTTTATTTTTGAACAAATAAATTGTCATGTCTAATTGCAGCTAAAGACGGGGACCAGAGAGCCTCACAGGGGCTGTGTTCTCCCTGACCTTCCATTTGTGACTATGTCCAACTGTCTGGACCAGACTGCATGTAAGAACTGACAGGCTATCTTTCAATGACCATCTTCTCAAGGATGGGGACCTAGTCTTGCTCAACATTGTTAGGCATAGGCCTATGAATTGGAGATAAGCAGGTTTGCAATCTTTTATTTAAAAAAAATGAATTAATGAATATTTTATAGCAATTCATTGATGTGTTATCTTTATGCAGCTTTGATAGAAAAAGCTTGTTGCTGTTTAGTTGCTAAGTCATTTCCGACTCTTTGTGACCTCATGGACTGCAGCACGCCAGGCTTCCCTGTCCTTCACTATCTCCCAGAGTTTGCTTAAACTCATGTCCATTGAGTCAGTGATGCCATCCAACCATCTCATCCTCTGTCTCCCTCTTCTCATCCTGCCCTCAATCTTTCCCAGCATCAGGGTCTTTTCCAATGAGTCGGCTCTTCAGATCAGGTGACCAAAGTATTAGAGCTTCAGCTTTAGCATCAGCCCTTCCAATAAATATTGATGGTTGATTTTCTTTAGCATTGACTAGTTTGATCTCCCTGCAGTTCAAGGGACTTTCAAGAGTCTTCTCTAGCACCACAGTTCTTTCGCACTAAGCCTTCTTTATTCTGTGAGTCTTATTTAAACGTTAGCTTAAAGTTTTATTTATTTTGCCATTATACCTATGGGTTTGTCTGCAGGATCTCTATTTTGGAACATATTGACAGTTGATATATTTTCCATTTGGGGCAAGATATTACTTACCTTTTTCTTGGGTCCTGATGGTTTAGCTAAGACTATGGGGCTGTCTATAGCAGGCATGCTGGCTTTGGCAGCAGCTGACACTGAGTTTGTCTGCACTTTCTTTCTGAAAGTGGGGGATTCCTGCCCAACGTGACAGCTCCTGGAGCTGGTGGGCTGCTCATTAGGAGGTAGGTGTACTTTATGATGGGAACGTGGTGGACCAGCAGAGAGGGAAGCCTTCCACAGGAATGGTCTAATATAAACAACAATAACCATAATCATAATCTGGGCTTTTATGGGAGCTTTCATCCAGGAACCAAAAACACATTACGAGCATTAACTCATTAATCTTCACAGCGCCCCTGTGAGGGAGAATTAAGTGTAAGTAATCATAATTATTACTGTCATTATCCTTCAAACAATTCCCAGATGTGCTGTGGCTAAACTGGCGTACTTTGGGGATTTTTTTTTTTTTAATAGAGACCTTAGATTTTTGGCAGGAGTTCACATCTCTCTTTTCTTACTCCCTCTGACTTACCAAATAAATACGGAATTCCAAAATTCATGGGGTCCCTGGAAGAGAAGGGTGGGAAATCATTTACAATCTCCTATGAAGCCCTTCATTTTGGCCTTGGCGCTGTTGGAAAAGTTAGAAGGCTGCATTGGGTCCCAACCTAGGTCCTGGGAGCAGATCACAGATTTCATTTTTAAACTTTATGTGGTGTTTGTGATTTCAGCCTTATTTCTCTGGGTAAGAGCTTGAGGAGTTTCATTCTGCATGTAGCATCCTGTTTACCCTGATACCATTTAAGTTAGAACAGTGTCCTGAACAACGAGCAGAGAAGGCCTCGGTACAACTGGCAGCAGCCTCGGTGTGTGAGTACAAGCCCTGCCTCCGTCCACAGCTGTGATCCTACCTGTGCTTCGTTCCCGGGGAAACAGCTCACCTCGGAGCTCCAGAACAATCACAAAGGACACAGGAATCTTCAGAGCAAGAGCACTCGCTTATCTCAGTAGTGAAAAAGAGCTAGATCAGCAGATGAACAGAGCCCCACACGGTCTTGTACCTTCTGTATGTTTTTTCAATTGTGCATTTGTTTTATTATTACCTAAATGGTACGCGTGATGGAGAATTCAGAAAATGTTGGCAAATGAAAGAAAAAAAGTCACCTATGAGCTCAGTAGTGAGAGTTCAGTACTATATCCTCTGGTGTACTTTTAAAAAATCCTTTTGGTACCCGTATTAGGGCAAGTGATGGCAGGAGGACACAGATGTTTTGTTGCAGGGGTTGGTTGGTGGCATGCTTGGTTCTTTGGTTTCTGGAATTGGATATAACATGGAAAGTATTCATGAAACTTGGGATACTCAGCTTTGAAATGTGAAATATACCAGGTTTGGAATGGGGAGGGCTGACCTCAGTAAACATGCGGCCATGGAGCTGAAATCCCGTCCAAGCCCACATGTGGTGCAGTCTATCGTCACCTACCTCCTGGCTGTCATCTCCTACTCTCCCCAGGGGCTACTATGCTCTGGCGATTCTGGTCATCCTTTTGTCCTTTGGATAAACTAAGCCTGTTCCTTCCATAGGGACTTGGCATTTGCCATTCCTACTTTCTGGAATGTTCTTCCTCCAAGTCCTGCCCTGGCTTTCTGTCCTCATGGCTGGCTCTGTTCTCAGCTGACCTATTCATGTCTAGACTTTATGTCACTCTTTCAGACACATCACCCCTGCGCACACTGTTGCAGTATCTGAAATGGTTGTCCTCTTCTCTGATCACCTTCTGTGACGTTGGCCAGTTTGAGTTCCTTCTTGGAATGTGTAACATTCTTCAGTTATTATTAATCGGATTTTACTGGCATATTTTTTCTTTAATTGGAATATAGTTGATTTACAATGTTGTATTTGTTACAGATGTACAGTAAAGTGAATCAGTTGTACATATACATATCTATTTTTCAGATTCCTTTCCCACGGAAGTCATTACAGAGCACTGAGTAGAGTTTCCTGTGTTGATTTTACTTGTATACTTTTTATTGTCTGTCTCTTCCCACTTGCAGACTCCATGAGTATGGGGATCTTAACTGTACTCCTCTTTTCTCTAGCCTCTGAGTCTAGAAGAGTATCTGACACATAACCTGTGCTCATAAAAACTTGTATTTGAAGGAAGAGAAGACACACGAAGATGAAGAACTAGGAGAGAGCTTGAAAGAGATCGCCCAAAGGTATCTGTGAACACTTGCAGTTAGGAGGTGAAAACTGCATGGCAGGGAAACAAGAACACGTGTAAATCAGGGACCTAATTATGAAATCTTAATATAGGTCTCTGGTTGGATGGCATCACCGACTCAATGGACATGAATTCGAGCTAACTCCAGGAGATAGTGAAGGACAGGGAAGCCTAGCATGCTACAGTCCATGAGATTGCAAAAATCAGACATGACTTAGCCACTGAACAACAACGATATCAGCTTCAGAGGGTAGACACTTGATTCCATTTGAAGGGAAATGAAAATAAAGAGGGCACAATATATTTGTAGGAGCTTGTCTGTGAGGCTAAAAGGAAGAACTGAAATATTGAAAACACAAATCGGAGGAAGAAGAGTTTCATTTGGGATTGGATAAAAAAACACTTCTAAAAGCTGGGAAAGGAGGTGTAATGCCAGCAGCAAATACAGATGAGCAAAGGGAAAATAGCAGAGGTCATTACTGAGCCACCTTGATGGGAACGAAATGGTACAGTTAGTGCTTTACATGCTTAGTGCTTTGAGGGAGATACGGGGCGAGGAAGAGAAGGATATTGGTTAGGAGAAAAGCAAGGGAAGGTGGGAACTCTTGCCATGAAGCAACCATAATCCCTTTGAAGATATTGACAAGATCTTGGGTAAAGATGGAGAAGAACGGAAGCGAATAAGAGATACAAGAAAGATCCCAGGCAGAGAGAGTCATCTTGGGTTGTAGGCGTAGGGTTCCATCACAGGGGCTATTTAGCAAGGAGAATGGCAGAATTAAAGAGAGAAGTTCATTGAGGTTTAGTAATTATAGTACAAACAGGAGAAGATAAATATCTTCTCCATGTATTACATCATTGTTAAACCTCAATAATTTAAAATATAATTAACCTTTAATAATGCCTTAGATTTAATAATATAGCTATTGCATGGGAATTGTCTGCAAACCATTATAAATCCATTTGTTTGGGTTTACCATCCTGCTAATAAAATGGGTGCAAGGAGCTCATGTGTTGTGGTGCACGATCCGGGGCATGCTGGTTGAGCATCTGTCTCAATGCAGTTAATTGTAAAATCCATGTCAAATCACAGCAAATAAACAGTTTACAACTACTTAAAATTAAGATTTCTCTTTCAGTTATTATTCCCCAGTTTTTCTCCTTCTACTCTCCAAATGTCTACCCTAGGGGACTTTTCCCCCTCTAACTAAGTCTACTTTAGGAATTATAAAATGTGATTCATCTTAGTAAACCAGTTTTGTTTCTAGAATCCTAAATACTGGGTCACAGTTTATTAAAGAGACAAAAAAGTGTCCACCTTAAAGGTAGAAGAGAAACTTCCCTGGGCATCTAGTGGTTAAAACTCCATGCTTCAAATGCAGGGGGAGTGGGTTCAATCCCTGGTTTGGGATCCCACACACCATGTGGTGTGGCAAAAAAAAATTTTTTTTTAAGGAAAAAGAGATCATTTTCTTGGTTCCTAACTTTTTTTAGGGACTTAAAGTGGGCTCCCCAACTATCAAAATGGTTTTCTTTCCTGAATGTTTTTGACCCAGACACCTGCAAACTCAAAACTGTATTGAGGTGTCAATACATTTAGGTCTAAATGCCTATTTTCTATTGCCAATTATGGTATCTAAAAAAAAAAAAAAACACCAAAACCCATGTCTTTCCTCTTTATAATGGGTCAAGATGTTTCTAAATTTACTGCACAAACAAAATGCCCAGAGAGATCTTTAAAGATTGAAAAAGGATGAAAAGTGCATTGAAATAAACCTTTAAATAATTTTATAAATTTAATTAAAAAATTTAAACTAATTTCTCTTCAGAAGGCTTTGATATATTATTACAAGCATTAAAGACTGAACCATAGAATCTTATTATCCGGGACTTAGACAAAATGGCCTTCTCTCTGATGGCTAGGGCAATGTGTATTTGTGTATTCTTGGGTTTTAAAAATTCCCCAGTTAATAATCTCTAATACAGTAATGTTAATAAATGTTGATAAATGTAACATATAATCCAAGGCACACTGGGGTCTTTAACACATTTAAGAATGTAAAGGGATGATGAGACCAGAGGTTTTGAACGCTGCTGCCGTGGATGAATGACTTTTGCTTTTGTCCAGCCAGAGTCCCTCGTGGGTCCCCTTTTTTGGCTCCATCATTCTGCAGAACCTGCTTTTGTCACGATGACTCATGACCTCCATCCCTGCCCCACACCTGGACCACACTCCTTGGCTTTCCTCCTGCTGCTCTGCTCACTCCTTCCCACTCTCCTTGGATGGTTTCCCCTCTTCATCCTGAAATTATATCTTTGGTGTTAAAAGGGATGGTTCCTTAGTTCCCTTTTCTTCTCTGTCAATACTACCTTCATGTGAATCTCATGCAGTCACGGTTTTAAATGTAAATATGCTGATGACCCCCATACTGACATTACTTACACAGACCTCTCTTATGAACTTGAGACTCAGAGGTCAACTTCTCCCCCTGAATGTGCATAGAGACACAAACATACAACACATCCTGAACTAATGATTTCCCCAAATGCCACCAAAATGGAATCAGGGCTGAACTAGGAATTTGCACATCTTGCTTCATAATATTCCAATGCTTGTTTTTTTTGCTGTCTTCAAACTATTTTCAGGATACTGCATTTCATCTAAAAAAGCTAAATTCACAGAAACTGAGTAGCATGGTGGTTGCCAGGGCCTCGGGCACAGGGAAAAGGGGCAGATGTTTGTCAAAGAGTAAAAATTCTAGTTCTAAGATATATAGGTCCTGAGACCTAAAGTATAGCGTGGTGACTAGTTAAAAATATTGTATTGCATTACATACATGAAAGTTGTTAAGAGAGTAGATCTTAAATGTACCAAACACAAAAATGGTAATTATGTGAAGTGACAGAGGTATTAATTAACTCTATTGTGGTCGTCATTTCACAGCACATACATGCATCACATCATATACCCAATACTCATACAATATATATGCCAATTATATCCATTAAAGCTGGAAAAAGCGAGAAGAATGCATTTGCAAAAATATGAGAACCTGTGTTTTGATTTTTAATGCTTGGGAGAAGTGATCAGCCTTTAAGAAATAGCTTTAACATTGTTTTTAAAGGAGCCAGACAGTTTGAAAATAGAAAATGCCCCCTTTTACCAAAAAAAAAAAGAAAACTTCTGATGTAGATTTGCCAAATATTGTCTACACTTAAAGGTTAGTATAATAGTGTTATTTGGTGTATTTTACTAATTTGGTACAACATTTATGCTGTGTGTGTGTATCATGTTTTGTCCAAAAATGATTTTAGGCACCACACTCCTGCGGAATCTTTACTTTTAGGGCACTTGGATACATAGTATGTTCAATGAGTTTGTATAGTCATTTTTAAAAAGATGTAGACAATTTTAAAAATCTTTATTGAATTTGTTAGGATATTGATTCTGTTTTATGTTTCGGATTTTTGGCCACAAGGCACGTGGAATCTTAGCTCCCGGACCAGGGATCCAGCTTACACGCCCTGTGTTGGAAGGTGAAGTCCTAACCGCTGGACTGCCAGGGAAGTCTGTATAGTAATCCTTATCGTGGCTTAAGATACCATGAGTCATCTTCACTCTGCTTCTTTATTGACACTTATTCCTGGGATGGAGGCTATAGATTTGGAAGCTTATATATCACTAATTTTGTCTGTCCATCAGGCAGGCTATTTCCCTGTTGAATTTCCCAAGATGATTTTATGCCAGGAAACCACTGACTTCCTTATTTATGGAGGCAGGTCCATTGGACCCATTTCAAATGTGTGAAAAGTTTATTGACTATTACTCAACATTACCTACCAGTTTCTACTGGCTGGTGAGACTATGCAAATCAAATTATATTTTGAACCAAGTATGAATAGAAACTAATAACTAGAAAAATGGTCATGATAGGTATTCATTATCTTTTTGTTGAATGGCTTTCAAAAGAAAAATATTTGTTGCTATTTTTGTTCAGTCACTAATTCACGTCCGATTCATTGTGACCCCATGAACTGTAGTACACCAGGCTTCCCAGGCTTTCCTGTCCTTCACTGTCTCACTTTGAGAGTTTGCTCAAATTCATGTCCATTGAGTCAGTGATGCTACCTAACCATCTCATCCTCTGCTACCCCTTTCTCCTTTTGCCTTCGATCTTTCCCAGCCTCAGGGTCTTTTCCAATGAATCATCTTCCCATCAGGTGGCCAAAGTATTGGAGCTTCAGCTTTAGCACCAGTCTTTCCAATAAATATCCAGGACTGATTTCCTTTAGGATTGACTGGTTTGATCTCCTTGAAGTCCGAGAGACCTTCAAGAGTCTTCTCCAGCACCACAATTAGGAAGTATCAATTCTTAAACCCTCAGGCTTCTTTATGGTCCAACTCTCACATCCATACATGACTACTGGAAATACCATAGCTTTGACTACACAAAAAATATTTATTACCTTTAAATCAAGTTGAACCTTGAGAAAACCATACAGCTGCTTATATTCTTTATGATCTAACCCCCTCCAGGCCACAGGGCTCAACTAATTGTGGTAATGTGGTCAATTTGGGGTTGTTCTCTTCAAAGATTTGCCATATGAAAGTCTATTTTAAAAGCCTGGTTGATGTTATCACCTATTTACCGCCATCTCTATTCCCCCTGCATGGAACCTCCCATTGCCAGCAGGAACTGTAAAAGGAAAGTATTTGAAATCAAAAGAAGTCATCACTATTTTGGTCCCTAGGGAAGAAAGCGCAAAGAAACGTAAGTAGCAATTTTTGTATTAGGTGAAAAACTGAAGCAAACCACACAGTTCGGTGGAAATCCCCGTGGGTTTAGGATCAGGTACCCTCTTTCAAAATAGCCATGAGATGTTGGGCCAGGCACCTTCCTTGTTGGTCCCTGAGGGTTCGACAGTCAATTGCTTTATTCCTCTGCATTTGCAGGATTTTTTGGGTGCCTGCTTCTCAGGTGTCTCCTTTCTCTGTGTGAATGGTCCTCACTCGGCGCCTCTGGCTGGCCAGTTTGGGAGGGTGGTCCAAGGGTTGTTTGGGAGGTCCAACAACCTCGCTCTGTGCTTTCTGCTGACTCTTCCCATTCTGCCTTCTTTCTTCGTTTTTGTTCTTGGAAGGAACAGGGAGTTTGACATTTGTCCTGGGCCATGTCCCAGCTTCCTTAAGCTGTTCTCTTCCTCATTCAGAGATAAGGGTGAGCTGACTCTGTGTGAATCAGTTCTGCCCCTGGGGCTGGTTTTCTTCTTTAGTTTGAGAAGTGGAATCAAAATTGGATGTCAAATGGCAACAAGTTCAACCACTCATCTTATACCTGAGTCACTTCTGTCATATCTCTGTCTCTAAAAGTTTGATTATCTTGTTGTCAGCTCAGAACACCCCTCTTGCTTTCACCAACTGACTCACTCCTTCTCACTGCCCTGCATCTCTGGGATTCAGCTCCAGCACCACCTCCCCCAGAAAGTCCTCCATCATTTCCCACCCCTACGCCCATCCTTCAACTTCAAGCTGGGAGTGGGAACCTCCTTTGTGTTCCCCCAATGCCCAGTCTAGGGCCCTGTGATCTCAACTTACTGCACAGAATTCTTGACTTCTTCCTTTATGCTCATGTGTATCAGTTCATCTTATTACCAGCGCTTGGCAAAGTACTGAGCACTTAATTTATCTTTGTCAAGTAATTAATACTTAATTGAATTCAGTATTGGTGAGAATCCCTCTAGTGACCTGAGCTCTCTTCTCAAAGATGCTCTTCCTCTCATGGCCAGAAAACCGTTCTTTATGCTGAGCTGAAATCTCTCCTCCACCTGGGGCCCCACAAGACAAATAAAATTTCATCTGCACATGACATTTGGAAAGACATTTTAAGACACTGTCAGAGCTCCCTGGAGTCAAGCCAAACATCCGCATTTCCTTTTAAACATACTTTGCCTGAGTTTAAATCCTCTTTACCTTTTAGTAACTTAAAGTGTGCTCGTCTATGACCCCAGAACAAATTTTAAGATGGGGTGGACAGGCATTTGCTGTATTTTTGGGGTAGGAGTGAATGACTTTGGTTCTATTCATTCATCAGCCTTCTAGAATGCTCATTTAAAGGTGAAGATTAAATGAAATAATGGCATGTGCAGAGCACAGAGTACGTGCTCCATGAATGTTCATCATAATTGGACCAGATTCCAAGAGAGTCAAGGGCAGACATTGTTCAAGTTGGTGAGGACTTGTAAGGACTTCTCAGGGGCAGTCTCTCCAGCTTTTGGAACAATGGAGCTCCTGATTGACCCAAGGTAATTAGAGATACTCTGCTGGAGGTAGTCAATTCTCTGAAATAATTTCAGTGTGAACTTTCATCTATGAAAGATACAGATTCAGAAGACCACGTGTCCTGAAATGGCCTTTCCTTCATGGTGGCGATGGGCATAGACCTTTAATGATCTTATCATTCATCCTCCATCAGTAACCAAAGGATTCACAGCCCTGCGTGTTTGCTGGAATTATTGACTCAGTTTGTTGGTGCAGAGCAGGAAAACCATGTATCTGTACAAAAGGTAATGTAACCACTCTGGTTTTGGTCTTCTTAACTCTGTGCTGTCCCCAGTGGAGACAACTGCCTCAGTCAGAAACTTTTGGACACAAATGATCTTTTGCTCCATGGGAATTTAATTCTGATTCAACTTAAAAATATTCTAAGGGGTTCTTATCTCCCAAATTCTATAAGAAGACCCTAAGATGGGGATTGACTTGGAAAAGGAGCCTCAGATAGCAGTTGATGCGTTGGAGGAGAAAACCATGTGACCTTGCTAGCAATGGGATGAAAAGGAATCACAAGAGAGCATCCGTGCAAGGAAGCCTGCAGGAAAGGGAAACTATCTCTCCTGAAAGAGAAATGGGAAGGCCTGGGCTGAAGTTAAAGGAGAGGCCAAAGCATGGTGGTCAAGAGAAGATCCATGTGAACAACTTACAGGGAACTGGAAAGAAAACCAAATGGGCAGCAGGTTGATATATTTCACAGCAGGAGACAAGAAGACAGAGTTAATCTTTTTAAAAAACGATTAAAAAAAAAAAAGTTGGTATGTTGTATTTTCATTTCTATTCAGTTCAAGAAGTTTTCTTTCTTCTTTTTTGTTTTTGGCTGCGGCATGTGGGATCTTAGTTCCCCATCCAGGGGTCGAATCCATGCTCCTTGCAGTGAAAGCATGGAGTCTCGATCAGTGGACATCCAGGGAAGTCCCCAGAGCTAATCCTGATGCTTGTCTTTTTAAAAGAAGAGACTCACACCAAGGTCAGGGTCACGTAGCCCTGTGTGGTCTAACAGCACAAAGGAAGGCATAGAGGGACAGAAAATTGTTTAGGAAGCTAACACAGATGAGTCAAAATAGGAGAAATACTGAACTTTGTCTGATTAGCTTGTGGGGAAAATTCATTTGGAAGCTAAAAAGAAATTCTACCTTAAAAACTGTCAGCACTGCCCTCAATTTACTGCAAGGATTTGTGGCATTGCTGTAGGTAAGCATGTAGCATGTTTATGGAAATGTTCAAAGCCGAAGAAGTTTGAATCTTGCATAATTTAATTAAAATGTGTATTTCAGTGATAATTGAACCAGAAAAAAACAAACAAACAAACAAAGGAAATAGGAGAAAGGGTGTGAAGGAATTATGGTGGCGAGCCCACTATGGATGGATTTGTTAGGAAACAAATGGGGTGTGGATGTTGATCCTGTTTCTGATGGGTCTTTTCTGAGTGGCCATCTTTAACCCCATATGAGTGGCCATCATTAACCCCATATGTTCAGAAGAGCTAATAACTGATGGAAGGACAAGTATGGTGTCATCTCATCAAACTTTCCAAAGGAATAGTTATGTCAGGAGACGCTTTGGTTCCAACAGTGACCGGTGAAGAGTGAGTCTTGATTGCTGACACCAGGCAGCACAATTTTGTGCTTTCTGGGGATTATCAACTCATCTTTCTAGTTTTGTAGCTGTCTTGATCTTTCCAGTTTTCCCAGGGTTGGGCTCCTTCACCTGTTGTTGTTTAGTTGCTCAGTCATATCCAACTCTTTGTGACCTCACGGACTGTAGCCTGCAAGTCTCCCTTGTCCGTGGGATTTCCCAGGCAAGAATACTGGAGTGGGTTGCCACTTCCTTCTCCAGGGGGTCTTCCCGGACCAGGGATTGAACTTGTGTCTCCTGCCTTGCAGGTGGATTCTTTATCACTGAGCCACCAGGGAAGGACTATCACAGTTTTACCTTGAAATTCACCTCGTCTTTTAATTTTTTTTTTTTTTTTGGACTTGTTTCCAGTAGCAAAGCTGTCACTCCTATAGAGGAAACACTGAGACTCTGGCTCTGAAGAATCAGATTCGAAAGACTGGGTTTCCTGCTCTGTAGATTGTTTTCCTTCAAAAGTAATTGATTACATGGTAAAGCCATGTGGAAAGAGCTCTTGGGTTTTGTTTGGCAACTAAAATCTTAGAACATGAACATGGTAAACAATATAGGGTCCAGAGGCTTCCCACAATGGGCAACTTTCATTGTGAAGTCCAATCACACCCATCTCCTCTCCTCTTCTTATCCAACTTTAAATTGGATTTATAATGGCATGGGTCTTATGAAGTGCTGGGAATATTCGAAAGCTCTTTGAAGATAAGCAAATTTCCTTAATTAATACGAAGATATCATCATCTCCAAATGTGTCTCTTTGATCTCCGGGGACAATTGCATCCTGGGGCTTGTAGTTTATGGTAGTTACTTCTCTCGCGTTCCTAAGCCAATAGGAATCCTCTAGCTTCTGGGAAATACTGAGGTCAATGACAAGCGGACTCCAGTATGTCATGGTCAGCCAGCGAACCACTCGACAGATTTCTGAAAAATTTCTTTTCGTCATTACTTATCTTGTTTTCATGAGTGGATGGTAAAGGAACCTGAAAATTTCCCCTGTCATCAAAGTATTTACACTGGCAAAGGTGACGATTAGTGCAGGAACCTCGTCCATCCTACCCCTCTGCCAATGAGTGGCTTCTCAGAAGCAGTGATCCCCTAGAGCCTCCACGGACCGCAATGAAAGAAGAAGCTGTCTCTTAAAGGGTAGCACAATGAAAATAATATTTTAATGAAAAAAGTTTAAATGAAAACAAATGAATGATTTCGTCTGTGATTTACCTATGAAGGTACAGTAAAGGGACAGCCAGAATGGGCAGAGTAGAATTTCTATTTACTAGATAAGATTTTATGGGAAAAGGTACTTAACTACTTGAATCCTTTTCTAATTTCTTAGGATGATATTTACAATTCTTTTGGCTTAAGAATTTGATCTGGTTCTGAAGTAGATGGCTGGTGAGTGCCTACCGTATTGTAAAGGGGAAAAAAGAAGCTACGATCTGTATGATGTATATTGTTAACCTTAAAAATGCATTCCAACACTTTGCAGACAAATATTGTTTGATTCCACTTATACAAGGTAGCTAGAATAGTCAAATTAAATCCATAGAGTCAGAAAGTACATTGGCAGGGCCCTGGGGTGGAAGGATGTGGAGTTAGTGTTTAACGGGGACAAAGTTTCCGTTTAGGAAGGTGAAAACTTCAGCGGATGGATGGTGGCGACAGTTCTGGAACAATGTGAATATACTTAGTGCCTCTGACTGTACAGTGAAGTACGGTTAAAACAGTATGTTCTATATTCTGTGATTTTTATCATAATAAAAAAAATAGAAAAAAGAAAAAAAGAGTAAAGCAAAAGACTTTCATTTGGTTCTTTTTTTAGATGTTAAAAAAAAAAATCCCTGTATTTCTTGATCTTTTACCATGTCATGCACAATAAAGGGTCTATTTGAGAATTCTGAGATGGTTCTGTGGGGGCCACCGCCCACCAGGGGAAGGGAGGTGTCGTTCCGGTGATGGAGGGTGGGAGGGTGTGGACCACACGGCAGAGAATGGGAGCATTCTTCCCAGCGAACACGCCAATGCTGTTCACTGCTGGCAGGCTATGCTTCATTTGATTTGCCTCTCTGTTCACCAAAACTTTTAAAGGTACCTGTGTGAGGTCCTGTTTGACCTGAGTCTTGTCATGGAAACAATAGATTGTTTAAGCGACCTGAGAAGGCATCTAGTTTAACTCTTGCACTTTACAGGGACGCAAACAACATGCTCAAAATCAAAATGCTTGTGGCTGAGGCTCAGTTAGCAGTGCAGGAATTCTGCCCCTTAGACTGCCGAAGAACTCAAGAGCCTCTTGATGAAAGTGAAAGAGGAGAGTGAAAAAGCTGGCTCAAAACTCAACATTCAGAAAACTAAGATCATGGCATCTGGTCCCATCACTTCATGGCAAATAGATGGGGAAACAGTGGAAACAGTGGCAGACTTTATTTTTATGGGCTCCAAAATCACTGCAGATGGTGACTGCAGCCATGAAATTAAAAGACACTTGCTCCTTGGAAGAAAATTTATAACCACCCTAGACAGCATATTAAAAAGCAGAGACATTACTTTGCCAACAAAGGTCTGTCTAGTAAAGGCTATGGTTTTTCCAGTAGTCATGTATGGATGAGAGAGTTGGACTATAAAGAAAGCTGAGTGCTGAAGAATTGATGCTTTTGAATTGTGAGGTTGGAGAAGAGTCTTGAGGGTCCCTTGGACTGCAAGGAGATCCAACCAGTCCATCCTAAAGGAAATCAGTAGTGAATATTCATTGGAAGGACTGATGTTGAAGCTGAAACTCCAATACTTTGGCCACCTGATGCAAAGAGCTGACTAATTTTAAAAGACCCTGATGCTGGGAAAGATTGAAGGTGGGAAGAGAAGGGGATGACAGAGAATAAGATAGTTGGATGGCATCACCGATTCACTGGACATGAGTTTGAGCAAGCTTTGGGAGCTGGTGATGGACAGGGAGGCCTGGTGTGCTGCAGTCCACAGGGTCGCAAAGAGTCCGACATGACTGGGCGACTGAACTGAACTGAACTGAGACTGCCTTCTGCCTGCATTTGCAGTCCACCTGGGTGGCTATGGGCTTTCCCGATGCTTCTGTGAGTGATTTAAGGTGCAGGCTCTTCCAGGAAACAAGGGGATCTGGGAACAGGGCTCCTGCTTGGTAGAGATGAGTAGCAAGAAAAGGCACACCTCGCTTGCCTGGTGGCCCAGTAGTTTTTCGATCCCTGGTCAGAGAGCTAACATCCCACATGACTAAGCTGAAAAATCGAAACATAAAATAGAAGCAATATTGTAACAAATTCAGTAAAGGCTTTAAACATGGTCCACATAAAATCTTAAAAACTGTCTGGAAATATTCACCATCACCTTAAATTTATTCCAGTTGAGGGGATATTTCTGAAAAAAAAAAAAATTCTGAAAATGGATTGTCCCTCAATTAACAAATTGATAACTGTTGTTACTATTGAGTCACTAAGTCATGTCTAACTCTTTCAGACCCACCAGGCTTCCCTGTCCTGCATTATCTCTCAGAGTTTGCTCAGATTCATGTCTGTTGAGTCGGTGATGCTATCTAACCACTTCATCCTCTGTTGTCCTCTTCTCTTCCTGCCCTCAATCTTTCCCAGCATCAGGGTCTTCTCCAATGAGTCAGCTCTTCGCATCAGGTGGCCAAAGCGTTGGAGCTTAAGCTTCAGCATCATTCCTTCCAATGAATATTCAGGGTTGATTTCCTTTAGGATTGATATCTATAATATATAATACTTTTCCAGCAAACTCTGCAATTTGCCTGAGTGAAAAGCTAGCCATATACTTTCAGTCCACAGGTAGATGATTAAGACATGATTAGGGGTGGACTTTCTGCCCTCAGTCCTATTTCTTTACATTAAAAATTATTATTATTTTAAAATAATTTTATTTATTTACTTACTGTTTATTTTTGGCTGTGCTGGGTCTTCACTGTTGCGTGGGCTTTTCTCTAGTTGCAGTGAGTTGGGGCTACTCCCTAGGTGTGGTGTGTGGGTTTCTCATTGTGGTGGCTTCTCTTGTCGTGGGGCGTGGACTCTACGGCACAGTCTCAATAGTTGTGGCTTAGTTGCTCTGCAGCATATGGAACCCAGATCAGAGACTGAACCCATGTCTCTTGCATTGGCAGGCAGATTCTTTAACACTGGGCACCAGGGAAGCTCCTACATTAAAAATTATTATAGAACAATTGCCATGAATTTTAAGAATCTTGCATAAGGAGTCAAACTGTGAGTGGGAGGGTTTGGTGCAGGAGGAGGAATAAGGTAGAATTTTCTTTACGGGAAAAATATTTTCAGATAGTCTGTGTTTGAAAACAGAGCATTTTGTCAGAGAGCAGACCTTTGCATTACTACTGAAAGAAACAAGAACCATTTATGTTCACTCTCAATTTTTCCTCTTATGGATCAATATCAGAAGGAATATTTACCTGATATTTACTGGGCACTGGATCCTAAGCACTGAATCTTACATGTAGTATGATCTTATTTAATCCCCTGGGACAGTATAACCTACATATATTTTTTTAATTGAAGTATAGTTGATGCACACCATAAAAGCTACAGGTGTATAACATAGTGATTCACAATTTTAAAGGTTATACTTCATTTATAGTTATTATAAAACATTGGGATATTCCCTGTGTTGTACAATCTATCCTTATAGCTTATTTTATACCTAACAGTTTTTACCTCTTACTCTCCTACCTCTAAACTGCCCCTGCCTCTTTCTCTCTTCCCCACCGGCACCGCTAGTCTGTTCTCTATATTTGCGAGTGCATTTCTTTATTGTTATGTTCACTAGTTTTATTTGTTAGATTCCATGTATAACTGATATCATATAGCATTTGTCTTTCTCTGTCTGACTTATTTCACTGAGCAGAATACCCTCCAAGTCCATCCATGTTGCTGCAAATGGCAAAATTTCATTCTTTTTTATGCCTGAGTAGTATTCCATTTAGTAGATGTACATTGTAGTAGAAGTACATCTTCCTAACTCATTGATCTGTTGAGGGACACTTGGGTTGCTTCCATAAGTTGGCTATTGTAAACAATGCTACTGTGAACTTTGGGGTGCAAGTATCTTTTTGAATTAGTGTTTTCTGGGGTATATATCCGGGAGTGGAATTGCTGGGTTGTGTGATATAAGGCAAAGAAGGAAGGAAGAGAGGGAGGGAGGGAGGGAGGGAGGCAGGAAGCTGGGAAGGTGACTTACTTTGAGCATCAGAGCTTTGGTTAGTTGGGGTTGCTGATCTGCAGGCCTGATTGAGTTCTATGTTTGGAGCTCTTCAAATTTTCACTCCAAGGTTGCATTTATTAACATTATATTATAAATATTACGGTCCACATAGACCTCACCAAACCCAACTCCTCAGCTACTCTGAATTTTATTAAAAAGAACCTTGTCCTAGAGGATGAACTGGCGACTCGGACTTGAAAATTTCCTTTCAAAATTATCTGATATTATAGCTCAAACTTTAAAACATTGCCTAGAAGGAACTCAAATCTCTCCCAAATTAATGACTCATAACCCATTTCATGATTTTCTTGTTCTTTATTCACTTGTTTCTTTTAATTTTTATTTTTGCCATGCTGTGCAGCTTCCTGGGATTGAACCAGGGGTTGAACCCAGGTCCACAGCAGTGACAGTGCCGAGTCCTCACCCCTGGACCACCAGGGAATTCCCAGTGTGCGTTAAAAAAAAAAGAGAAAAATTTGGCGATGCTTCATGGCATGTGAAATCTTAGTTCCCTGACTAACACTGGCAGCATGGAATCCTAACCATGACCACAGGGAATTCCCTCAGTTATTTCTTTTGAAGCCAGAAAAGACCTCACAGGTCATCTACTTTAACACTCATGTTATCAATAAGAAAAGAAATGCTCAGAGAAATGGAGAAAATCACCCACTGTTGCTCAGCATTTGGTGGTGGAGCCAAACCAGCTGCCAACCCCTCGTCCAGCCTTTGGGGGGCTTCTTAGAACAATCTTGGAGTTGACAGGCCCACCCTCAGGGTTTCCTAATACCTGCTCTGTGAGTCTCAGGAGAAGCTTCCCTGGAAGTCTTCTGGTTGGTGAACTTGCCAAGTAGTTGACATTCTTCCCCTTCATCTCTGTGCTCCTTCACTCATCTGAGCTGTGATAAGCCACCGATTAAGAAAAAAAAGAGGACCAGCAGCTTCTCAATATAATCTCCAGGGTGAAATAACTTTTTCTACAATCTGTACAGAGATTTGCAGATAGTTTTCTGCAGTCTTCTGTTTACTACTGGAACACAATACAAACACACTTTTGGGAGAGATGCGACTGTTCGTGGCTAACATTGGATATCACTGAGATTCCCATGAGGGGGGGAAGGAACATTTTCTGGGAACTTGTTTTTAGGAAGGAAAAAAAAATTCCCCTGACACTCACTTTAAATGAGAAGCCACTGTGAGTTTTAAATGGAAAACTCCATCGCTGCTGAGTTAACTTAGGACACTAAACCATTGTAAGTTCTGGGTAATTTAATGCACTAAGAGGAAACATAAATTAGAGTAGCTTAAGGAGATTAAAAATAATAACCAGAGATTATACATTTGAAGGACTTTGTATTGTTTTAAAAACATTACCTAATTAGTCAGCAAATTTCTCTGTGAGGCAGAAGGTTTTCAGGTTGGATGCGTACCGAAAGGAGGATTACGTGAGATTTCGGATATGTCAGGGCAGAAAGAAAGGATCAGAGAGAATCAGGCAGAATCTTGATGATGGATGGGACAAAAGTGGGTAGGACTGGAGTCTGCTCTTAGGGTAAATGGGGGATGCGAGAATATTCTTTGAGTGTTTAATGTTATGTATGTTTCATAGGGTTAAATTGGAAGGAATACGAAGGAGCAGTTAGAATAAGAATGTGGCCGTTGAGGAACCAGGAAGCTCACAGGTATTTTTTTCTCCTAAAATTCCAGAATTACTTTTTGTGTTTTATCTCTACCGAAATTCTCCCAGGGCACCTGCCTCGCCTTATACTTCTTACCTCTTACATTCCCTAGTGTATGATGCTCAGGATTACATAACAAGCATTTGTTGGGCAACTGATCTGTTTAGAAGCTGGAATTGTAAGACTATTTTTGGTTGTAACTTACCTAGGAGATGTGAATTTTGAGATGAGGAGAGACGTTTCAAGGGAGAGAAAAAGAGTAAGAAGGGAAGAAGTGGGTGGGCTGGGTGTGGTCTGGGGGAAAGAATGTTGGGAATACTGTCAGGACAGGAGCGCATTCCAGATTTTAAAAGAGGGATATATAGGAGCTTCCCTGGTGGTTCAGACAGTAAAGAATCTGCCTGGAATGCAGGAGACCCCAATTCGATCCCTGGGATGAGAACATTCCCCTAGAGAAGGGAATGGCTACCCACTCCAGTATTCTTGCCTGGAGAATTCTGTGGACAGAGGAGCCTGTCGGGCTACAGTCCAAGGGGTAGCAAAGGGTCAGACATGACTGAGCGACTAAAACTTACAGGTGCTTTATGACTCAACTATAAATTCAGAGATGGAGCCTGAATTTGTGGCATGTGAAATTTTGGCAGATGTAGTAACATCTGACCTGGTGGGTGTTGCCCAGAGGATTGATTGGCTCAGATGGCCGTTGCAGTCAATAGACGCGCTGAGAGGGTGAGAGTGAGCAAACTTAAAGAAGTCTCAAGATGGGAAAGGATGCTGCTGTCTTTGAGCCACTGTGGCATCATCCTCAGGTTCTCATCCCTTGATGTGCTGAGGTCTCAGCTGACTGTGACTCCATCTCTGCCCTCACTCAATGCCTCCTAATTCCTGCCCGCACCTCTGCTTTGGAGCTGGTTTCCCAGCTACTGTTTGCCTCCTCCACTTCCTTTTTATTTCACCTCTTTCTCTTCTGCCCCTGGATCAAAGTCAAACTCAAGTTCTTCTCTTCCCTAACATAGCTATCTAGGCTTCTCAAGTGGCTCGGTGGTAAAGAATCTGCCTGCAATGCAGGAGACATGGGTTGGGTTCAATCCCAGCTCTGGGAAGATCCCCTGGAGAAGGACATGGCAACGCACTCTACTATTCTTGCCTGGGAAATCCCATGGACAGAGGAGCCTGGCGGGCTACAGTCCATAAGATCGCAGTGAGCTGGACACGACTTAGCAACTGGACAACAACCACAGCAGCATAGCTATCTTGTTTACCATTTCTCTAGAAGTTGTCATATTTGTTGGGGTCCTTTTTCTCTAGAGAGTGAGTTTTTTTTTAACTCATCCCCCCAAATAATTGTATCAATGCATTGTATATATTTAAAAAAATTTTTAAAAATTTATTTGGCTGCAGCAGGTCTTGGTTGCAGCTTCGATCTTCATTGCGGCATGTGGGATCCAGCTCCCTAATTAGGGATGAAACCTGGGCTCCCCCACATTGGGAGCACAGAGCTCTAGCCACTGGACTACCAGGGAAGCCCTGATGTATTATATTTTATATACATGCTTGCTTATTACAGGAGGAAAGGAAGACAATTTTCTCTTCCCTCCTCCCTGCACACCTGAAATTTTTAAAAAAGAATTTTCCTTGATGACCACCCTCTTGCTTCTCTTTACTGTCATTTCAGCACAATGACTCAGCCAGCTGTTTAAAGTACGTGGATTTTGCGGGAGAAATGTCTGCCTGCCCAGGGTAAAGAATTCGCCTGAGATGCAGGAGATAAAGGAGATGTTGGTTCGATTCCTTTGTTGGGGAGATCCTGGAGAAGGGAATGGCAACCCACTCCAGTATTCTTGTCTGGAGAATCCCATGGACAGAGCAGCCTGGCAGGCTACGGTCCATGGGGTAGCAGAGTCGGACACGACTGAGCAACTGAACAACAGCTGACCCTGAAAGCAGTTTGAAGTTGAGCAGGCAGGCAAATGGGCACGGCTGGTTCCTCAGTGGCTTTGCCTGTTCCCTTTGACCTGGTCTTGGCATCCAAGTCATCTCTTGCTTATCAGCTCCTTTCCTACCCCTCCCACCAGGTGCCAGAAGGAAGCAATCATGTGATGCCGGAATTACAGGTTGCATCTTCCCCAGGGGTCTTGCCCAACAGCTCTTGATCAAATCTCTCCTCTGAGGGCTCTTCTTATTCTTGGTGGGGGGGGGGGGGGGCGGGGAATTCTCCCTAAGGTGCTGTTTGCTCTTTTCTGAGGGACTTGCTCTTGGTCACTTTACATTACTTTTGGCTGCTCTGGCCCTCCCGCAACCTCTAATCACCTGTGATCTGCTGTTTCAGGAGCTCCTCACTGCAGCCCCTTTTCTTTCATTGCGTTTCTTCAGTTTGAAGGAAACGTGGGCTTGTGGGAACTTGTGACCACCGAGCACTCAAACTGGACTGAAACCTTCAAGAAGGACGGTACCAGCTTTCCTGAGGGTCTCTGCTGTTTTTCTGTCCAATGTGGGGCCAGCCCAAAGTAAAGGCTCAATTTATAATTTTTGAGTGGAAGAATTTTTTTTTCCCCCTTACTGTTCTGCCTCAACTCTGTTTACCCTTTTAGGTTCTGTTTGTTTTGTTTCCTGCTCTATTCCCAGGGCCTGAATCAGTCCTTGGCTCGTACTAGGCTCTCCGGTGTTTGTTGAATGAATACGTGAATAACTCGTCTCTGTAACCAGGTCTTTAGAATTCAGGGACTGGCCCCCGGGGGTGAGATTTACTTTGCTTAGTAGGAATATGAGCATATGTAAGACCCATATTTACATTTCAGCCTTTTGATCCACTGTTGGATAGATGACTGTGGGAAAGTAGGAGTCTTCCTGCATGTCCACCCCTTCCTCCCCTGTACAAGCACCTTCTAAGGTCTGTCAAGGGAACAGTTAGAGTCTCACCTTCTAGCATACCTGGTTGGCATCCCAGGCAATGCTGAAGCCAAGTGGCCACGGATTCCTGAGTGAGGATGGAGTGAGTGCCTGTGGATGACAGATGACCCATCAGAGGCTGGCAGACTCTGATTTGCTGTGATGAATTTGCCTTGGGTGTTGGAAAGCAAGTAATTGCAGACTTGCCATGGTATCATGGGATCGTCCTTTCCCATCCCTGAAAAGGGGGTTCAGTGTCCCCATGTAAGTCCTTTATGCAGCTTGCTGTACTACTGCTTCTGCAGGGCAGAGCCCTCTTCCAGTCACTCCCGAGGATGACTGCCTTGGATTGGCTCAACTGCCTTCCCTGTTCCAATTAAATTAGAAACTTTAACATTTTCTTTTCTTTCTTTAATCATGTATTTCAAAATCTTATAAATTTATTGAAATTATTTCTCTTCCACTTTTGATAGTTTCTTTGTGTATAGAATTTGAGGCTGATGGTTTTTTTCTTTTAAACATTTTGAAGCATTTCTTTGAGCATACTGTCTTTTTGTTTGCACAGTTTCTGATGAGGAGTCTGTTCTAATTAATTTTTCTTTCCCCTATATGTTGTGACTTTTTTATTTCCTACCTGCCTTCTGGTTTTTTTTTTTGTTTTTTTTTAGTATCTATAGTAGTGTTAGTGTTAATTGCTTAGTCATGTCTGACTCTTTGCGACCCCATGGACTGTAGCACGCCAGGCTCCTCTGTCCATGGAATTCTCTGGGCAAGAATACTGGAGTGGGCTGCCATTCTCTTCTCCAGGGCATCTTTCTGACCCAGGGGTCAAACCCAGGTCTCCTGCACCGCAGGCAAATTCTTTACCATCTGAGCCACCAGGGAAGTCCATCTTTCCATCTATAGTCAATGATATTTAAAATTTAAGTAGCTGTTTTTGGCTGTGCCGGGTCTCCCTTGTTTTGCTTGAGCTTTCTCTAGTTACGGTGTGCGGACTTCTCCTTGCGGTGGCTTCTCTTGTTGGGGAGCACAGGAGCTAGGGTGTCTAGGCTTCAGTAGTTGCTGCACATGGGCTAGGTAGCTGTGGCTCTGGGGCTTAGTTGCTCCGAGGCATGTGGAATCTTCCTGGACCAGGGATTGAACCTGTGTCCCCTGCATTTGCGGCGGGTGGGAGGCGGGGGTGGTGTGTGCAGATTCTTATCCACTGTGCCACCAGGCATGCCGCCTTGGTGTGCCACCAAGTCCCCAATTTTTTATCTTTAGATTTCAACAGTTTGAATATGATGCATTTAGAGGGGTTTGTTTGTTTCCAAATTTTTCTCAAGTGCTACTGTGATAGGCTTTCCTTCTTCACTTCTAGGAAGATGCTATACCACTGGGGCCACGATTCTGATCTTTAATTACTGACAGCGAATGTGGAATTTGTAAGAGCATTTTGGTACCCTTCAGGGTGAAGGGTGCTCCATAAATGTAAGGCATGATTATTTCTTGACAGTTAAATATAAAAGTTTCACTACATGCTCCTTCACATTGTTGCTTTAAAGATATTAACTGGGCTTCTTAACTATACAATGCAGTTATAATCCTAATTGAAAATAATTGGTCAACACGGGAAAGGGAAAATGCCTGAAAACAGCTGGGAAGTCACCCTTTAAGAAAGTTAAGATGCCACTAGTTAAAAGTTGACTTGAGTTGAAAAAAGTCAGTCAGTCCCCTCTCTCTGGGTGGGTAAACATTTGAGTGAAGTGAGAGATTGGAGAGAACCCATAATGAATCTTGAATACAATGGCTGATAAGAACAAGAAATTTCAGGAGCTAGCTTACACATCCTTCCCTGAGCTTTCCATCAAAAATCTTTTTTTCTGGCTTTGCAAATGCTGTTTTAACATCATTTCTGTGGAAATAAATTCAATGCGTCCACCCCCTTCACCACCATCCCGCTTCCCCCGGCTTGTTGTAGGGGAGAAGAGGTTTCTGCTTTAGAAAACACTTTATGTTTTTGTTGTTGTCATCAGAGCTTCTCTAGGACTAACAAAGCTCAGGGGAAAAATTTTTTTTTTGAAAGAAAGGAGGAAAAAAAGAGGGAAAACGTGAGCTGGAGATTGTGGCAAGCTTTACAAATTGGCACAGTCTTATCAACAGCATTTCACGGTTTTCTGGAATCCTTTCAAAGGAGACTTTGCTTTGTAGAGACGATTTCAGCTTTTTATTATTTAAAGCTATATTTGAGAGTTTCCGAAAATTGCCTTTTAGTTTCCCAGACTCTTAAGGCATCGATACTGATGTTTACTTCTTGTGAATTACCTCTTTTCCGATGTGGCTTGCTCCGCATCTAAGCTCTACTACTTCCTCCCCTTCACTTTTTGTTTTTTTTTTTCCCTCCGTCTTGCTACCTTTGAGGATTATCAGTTATGTCACTCTGGACTCCTACCAAGGTTCCTTCTTCATTTAAGTAGGAACAGAATGTGTGTCCCTGACCATCAGGGACATTTCTGTTCGGTAAGGTGTCAATTTCACCTGGAGAGGCAGGTGATTTCATGTTCTTTTGATTTCCAGGACATGATTCAAACTTTCAGCTCTCTCCCTCTTTTACACTGAGACATGGGCTATTATTTTAACACGCACATGACAAGTCCCGTTAAAGAATATAATCAAGGTGAATAATATTTCTAATTAAAAAGAAAAAAACCAGGACAATCTCCAGCCCCGGCCAATAACTCATTTATTAAAACAATATTTGACAATGCAGAGTTCTTCCACCAAATATTTAGAAACCTGCAGGATTTCCAGCGTAGGATTTTATCTGTAGAATTGTATCCTATGTGCCCTTGTCCCGAAAGTTAGGAAGTCACCATCAAGATTTCTACATTTTGAAACACTTGTTTGGTTTCCAGTCTCACCAGCCTGCTCCACCGACCAAAATGACGAACAATAGTTGATTTTTACTGAAATTTTTAGAAGAATGGGATATGTAGTAGAAAGGGGGCTATGTAAGTTCTTTCTGTGCTGTTAACAAGTTGGGAGGCCTTGGGTCAAGCATTTAATCTTGATAAGATTTAATTCTTCCTAATCTGTAAAATATCATCCCTGGAGAACTGTATGTATGTGTGCGACGTTGCTTCAGTCATGTCTGACTCTTTGCACACCTATGGACTGTAGGCCCCCAAGCTGCTCCGTCCATGGGATTCTCCAGGCAAGAATACTGAAGTGGTTTGCCATGCCTTCCAGGGGATCTTCCCGACCCAGGGATCGAACCCATGTCTTTTGTTTCCAGCATTGGCAGGCAGGTTCTTTACCCCCAGTGTCACCTGCAAGAGCTGCGTGTATATATATATAGTACTGGTTATGTACTATATATATACATATACACCCACTTATATATATATATCGAGTACTCGTTATTACTCCAGTCTCTCAAACCATATCTATCTATGTGTGGTGAGTCACAGAGTGTGTCTGACCCTTTGTGACCCCACATATAGATGTATAAATATAGATATACAGATAATAAATATAGTTCGGGAGACTATATAAAAATTTTCAAGGTGACATATATAAAATTTGTAATATAAAATTTATGTATACAGTGTATAAGGTGACCAATTTGAGAGACTTATGCAATAACATTATAACTACAAAAAGAAAAATGAAAGGGAAATGCCTTAGGATTGACTGAAAGACAGCGACTCAAAGAGAAGAAAGAAGGTTGAACTAAGAATCCACAGGAAGAAAGAGTTTTGTAAATTACAGCCATGCCTTTCTTGATAGAAGAGAGGCTGGTGCATTAGAGGTGATATTTTTAAAAAATGAAAGCATTTGCTAAATGTGGCATTAGGATGGATGCGTGTGCCAATGAACAAAGATTTTTTAATTATGAGAGAAATTAGCCACTGTTTTAATTACTTAGAAAGTGATTATACTGAAACGTTGTCTGGCCCCCCTCTCTTCTTGGGGTGTTGCTGTGATCAAAAACATATTTACAGAGAATAGTTTCTTTACAAATAGAACTCAGTTTCTGGAAAATTCCTGCTCCTCTATTACATGACAAATACCCATTCCCATCCACGAGAGTCTTGTCTGAGCCTTATGTTCCATGTGATGAAAAGTGGGTTTAATATTTGTGTAAGGCTCTGTGGAAGGCCAGGCATATGATCTGTAATCACCACGATTTGTTTTGATTATTGTTTGGATTTCTAAAGAAGAGTATTTGAGATATTTACTAATTTATCTGAAGCTCAAGATGCTAGAAAAACTTGGTAGAGATCATGGAAGTAAGAATGTGTATTTTGCTTTTAAAAAAATTTATTTTAATTGGAGGATAATTGCTTTACAATATTGTGATGGTTTTTGCCATACATCAATATGAATCAGCCATAGGTATTTATGTATTTTGAAGGATTGTTCCCATGACTTTAAAACAAAGATGGAACAATCAGCCCTTTAGATGTCTACGTACGTGTATGTACCATAGAAACACATCATTTCAAACACATGGTAATACACGCCATCTTCACTCCCAAACTGTGAAATGCTATTCAAATGCCATGTGGTTTCTGGGCTTTTTCTTTCTCCCAAGCTCCTTCCCCAAAACTGTCATATGAATGAGCTTCCTAAATTATCCTTAAAATTCAGACCTACCCACTTCTCCAGCATCGCTTAGGGGCCCTTTATTGTAAAACAATGAGGTTGTAAATTGCAAAAGCAATTCCTTGAAAATTCCAAGAAGACTCCTCCTTGGGACGAAACTGGAATGTAGGAGCCTGGCATGTAAAACAGAAATTAACCAATTACCTCCTTAAATATTGTGGGACAGAAGCTTGACCCCTTAAGAGGCATTGACCACAATTGAGGTATTTTGGCCATTTGATATTCATGAGACCTGGGAAGGTTTTGGGTGCGCTGAGGACTAAATACAAGGGGTTTGGCTTTTCTAATGTAAACACCATTATCATTTGGAAATCAATTAGCTCCTTGCAAGGAGGGAACCAGAAGACCAGCCCCTTCTAAACTACCATTGTGAGCTGGGGCTATTTGCTTTAATTAAGAGGAGACAGAGTGGATTATTGTCTCAAACTAAAGAGTCGGGAAGTCAGAAAATTACACTTTACCCTGGTGAACAACAAAGCTCAGGCTCTCCATCAGGAGGGTCTAAAGCAAATTAACTTTTAATCTGGAAACTTTCTGAGTCAGGACGCCTGCACCAAACAATTGGAAAAAATGTCAAACAGAAGCCCATCTAAAACACTAGGCTCCCCTTGAGAAGCTCCCCCTGTAACCTTATCAGGAAGATCTGTGTGATAAGCTTTTTCTTTTGCCCTTTAGTTGTCAAAGATGTAGAATTTATTGTAAAAATAATAATAATAATTTAAAACTGGATCTTCATTGTTTAAATGTTAGTAACATTAATGTGAAATCACTGTAACGAAACCTGAAGGAAAATTTACAGTCCTTGATTGGCTGAAAAAGTAAAAGTTTGCTAACTAGTAATCTCCAGTGTTATCTGCTTGGGTGTCCATAATCTTCTCACTCACTGGAACTTGGTGTCAAACCAAGTCAAATGGTTGCAATTACTTTTCTCATTCATTTTTTCTATCCACACATCCATCCATCTATCCATCTATCCCTCCATCCATTCACCCATCCATTTATCCAACAGATAAACTTTAAAGATGAACTATGTGCCATACATAGTCCTAGGTCCTGGGAGATCCCTAGGAACAGAAGTCATATTTCTTTGGGGAGAGAGAGAAAAATAAATTATGAGTTACTATGAGCATATGGAAGTGCCTTGCCTTTGGAAATCAGGAAGGAGCCCTGAAGGAAAGGCAAAAATGGCCAACCCAGAAGAAGAAAACATAGGCTAAGGCCAGAAGTGAGTGGAGTTTAAGTATTGGGAAGCTGACCCTGGAGAGGTGGGCATAAGGTATGTGAGGCATGTGGAGGAAGAGCAAGTTAGAAGATGGGAGAGGTAAGCAGGAGCCATGTTCTGGAGGTTTCTCCCTGGCAGGCTAACTCCTCAGGGCATGGGAAACCTTTGAAGCAAGTGAATGCAATGAGATGAATGTACCTATTTTAGGAAGATCATTCTGATAGCAAGGAAGCAACTGGTTTGGAAAGAGCAAGATTGGAGATAGAGAAATTCCAGGACTGTTATGATTAATTCATGGGAGATATGTCTATGACCTGGATTACAGTGTGGACAGGATGCCGGGCTGGATGAAGCACAAGCTGGAATCAGGATTGCGGGGAGAAATGTCAATAGCCTTAGGTATGCAGATGACACCACCCTTATGGCAGAAAGTGAAGAGGAACTTAAGAGCCTCTTGATGAAAGTGAAAGAATAAAGTGAAAAAGCTGGCTTAAAACTCAACATTCAAAAAACTGAGATCATGGCATCTGGTCCCATCACTTCATGGCAAATAGATGGGGAAACAATGGAAACAGTGGGAGACTTTATTTTCTTGGGCTCCAAAATCACTGTAGGTGGTGAGTGCAGCCATGAAATTAAAAGATGCTTGCTCCTTGGAAGAAAAGCTATGACAAACCTAGACAGCATATTAAAAAGCAGAGACATTACTTTGCCGACAAAGGTCTGTCTAGTCAAAGCTATGGTTTTTCCAGTAGTCATGTATGAATATGAGAGTTGGACCATTAAGAAAGCTGAATGCAGAAGAACTGATGCTTTTGAACTGTGGTGTTGGAGAACTCTTGAGAGTCCCTTGGACTACAAGAAGATCAAACCAGTCAATCTTGAAGGAAATCAGTCCTGAATATTCATTGGAAGGACTGATGCTGCAGCTGAAACTCCAGTACTTTGGCCACCTGATGCAAAGAACTGACTCATTGGAAAGGACCCTGCTGCTGGGAAAGATTGAGGGCAGGAGGAGAAGGGGATGACAGAGGATGAGATGATTGGATGGCATCACCGACTTGATGGGCATAAGTTTGAGCATACTGTAGGAGTTGGTGATGGATAGGGAGGCCTGGCATGCTGCAGTCCATGGGGTCACAAAGAGTCGGACATGACTGAGCAGCTGAACTGAACTGAGTGGGGACAAAGAAAAGAGGACTGATGACAAGAGGGAAGAATCAATACAATTTTGTTGTTAATCAAAAGCATTGGGATGAAGAATTTGGGGGATACAATGAGGATTTCTGGTTGGGGCAACTGCCTAATGGGGATATCTAACATTCCCTGAGACAGAACATTCTGGAAGAGGAGCAGATATGCTCGGTCGAGGTTAGGTACTCAATGAGACGCAGTTTTTAGTGTCCTGGAGGTAGTGTGAGTGCAGAGACATAAAAGAAACTGAATTATTATCTTTATGTCTTTACAATCTTTTAGAGATCCTTATTTTTGAGTGCTTGAGATTTTATATGTGTATGACTTTTTGATTTTTTTTTTTAAAGTTTCTTTTTGTTGTTGTTGACCATTTTAAAAGTCTTTGTTGAATTTGTTACAATATTTCTTCTGTTTTATGCTTTGTTTTTTTTTTTGCTCACCGGACATGAGAGATCTTATCTCCCTGACCAGGGATCAAACCTGCACTCCTTGCATTGGAAGGTGGAATCTTAACCACTGGACCACAAGGGAAGTCTCGAGCTCATTGTTTTTACTTCCAAAATCCACACATGCACAACATCAGGCTGAAATTTTTCATGAGTAGATTTTCAAGTATGTTTCTCATGTTTTTAACTCTATCAATAGTTCTGACTCTGTTATGAGTAAATATGTTTCATTTACTATTTATAATTATTTCTTTCTCTGATTGCATTATAAGACCTCCAAAGCAAGAAGTAGATCTCCTGATTTCCTAGTAATTCCCCCAATACTGGAATTATTGGTGGGAAATAGTCAACCCTTGATCGATGAGCAGAGTAACAAGGTTGACTCTAAGGAGAGGAGTAAATATTAAAACAACTGCACCTTCATGAGTTGGGCAATTTTATTTAATCCTCCTACCAATTCTACAAGGGGTATAGGGATTATTGTTATTATTTTTTGTGCTAAGTCACCTCAGTCATGTCTGACTGTTTGTGAGCCTATGGACTGTAGCCTGTCAGGCTCCTCTGTCCATGAGATTCTCCAAGCAAAAATACTGGAGCGGGTTGCCATGCCCTCCTCCAGGGGATCTTCCTGATCCTGGGATCAAATCTGTGTCTCTTCTATCTCCTGCATTGGCAGGTGGGTTCTTTACTACTAGCTCTGCCTGGGAAGCCCATTATTATTTTTTGAGTTATAGTTAACATACAATATGATATTAGTTTCAAGGGTACAAAATAGTGATTTGATATTTTTACTTATTATAGCATCACACCGCAATAACACCAGTTACCATCTGTCACCTTCCAGAGTTGTTACAAAGTTACTGACTTCATTCCCTATTATGTACGTTACACCCACTTCCATGACTTTTTTATCTTAGAGCTGGAAGTTTGTACTGCTCAATCCCCTTTAGTTATAGATGTTATTATTAGCCCCATGTTACAGATGAGGAAGGGGCTTCCCTGGTGGCTCAGATGATAAAGCGTCTGCCTGCAATGCTGGAGACCCAGGTTTGATCCCTGGGTCGGGAAGATCCCCTGGAGAAGGAAATGGCAACCCACTCCAGTATTCTTGCCTGGAAAATCCCATTGACAGAAGAGCTTGGTCGGCTACCATCCATTGGGGTTGCAAAGAGTCAGACACGACTGAGTGACTTTATTTACTTACTTACAGATGGGAAACTGAGGCACAGAGAAGTTAAGTAGTTTCCCTAAGGTCACCCAGTCAGTAAAGGATGCAATGGAATTTGAATACTGGAGTGGGTAGCCTATCCCTTCTCCAGCGGATCTTCCTGACCCAGGAATTGACCTGAGGTCTCCTGCATTGCAGGTGGAGTCTTTACCTACTGAGTTATCAGGGAAGCCCAACAAATACAGATCACTAGGACTTAAAAACCTGGGTATGCTTTCCTGTATGTCTGTATTTTGCACATGTGAGATGCCAGTGGGTTTTAGAAGAGCTTGTGGGGACTGGTTTTCACCTGAGATCTGAAAACAATCTTCATCTCCCACAGTTGTGCCTGACTTGTCACTTCTCTATGCAGTGTGGATACAAAACAAAGATCATTTAACACAAAGATTAGAACGCTATTTGGAGTGATTTGTATTTATCTGCTGTTCGCTGTTAACTTGTGTAATTTGTATTTATCTCCTATTTGCTGTTAACTTGTGTAATCTCATCTTGATCCAAATAAACCCTTACAAATTCCAGGCTCTGACCGTGGGCTCCGTAGAAAACTGGTCACTCTGCCCTAGACTTCACGTTTCTCATCTCTAACGATTAAATTTGCCCTGTTGGCCAGCTTTGGTACCCAGTCACGAAATTAGGAGACTCCTTCAAGCCTTAGCTGATGTAACTGAACAACCAATAGGATTAAGTAAGGAGATTTTAGTCTCTCAACAATTCCTATCCTTCCATATGACAGCTGAAAGCACAACTTTTCTTAATTAATTAAGATGAGAATCAATATTTTCATTGATGGTAGTCCTGGAGTGTAAAATAATCTCAGAAAGAGAGACTTCACAGTCTATAAAGTATCGATTACTGTAAACGACTTCTCCAGGGTACAGTATGCATTGTTATCCATCTGCTTTTTTGAATTCTTGACATATGTAAAATAGCTCCAGTCAATGCCACAGGCGAATTCGAGATCCTTGCCCAATCCAGGCTTTGAATGACTAACAATACTCTATCCTCAACTATCCCTGATGAGGGCTTATTTGATTTTTTCCCTCAATCCATTGTTGAGAGACCTTCTGTAAATATAATAGAAGAATTGCTGTAGTGTCAGATTGCCACGAAAGTTTCTCAATGCTTGCTCTCAGTTTTTGTACTGGTTATAAATGGTTCATGAATGAGCCACACTTTGAGAAGCACTAGCCCGAGGATCCCCCAGACTCTCTTTAGTAATGCACATACCCTTGGTTATTGTTTTGCAATTGTCTTTTAAGAAACACAAAGGCCTCCTTATTATACACTTTCTTCCTTTTTAAGAGTTGGGTATTCCCAGACATCTGGGTTACATGATTGTCAAGAACGGTACATTTACTGCTGAAAAGATTGTTCCTCATCTAGAATTTGCTTTAGGCTCTCAATTGTTTCTGAGAAACAAGGTTGAGGCTTCATTTTCCTTTAAGAAAATGCTACACTAAATATTATTCTAGTCATTCCCAAGAGAAGTTAACCATCCTTTTCAAAGTTAATCATAGCTTCCTCCAGCATCTCATCGCTCTCAGGGAAGATTTTGCTATTGCTGTGGCTGAAATTTCAAAGATAAATTTTATAAAGTGTTGGAATTTTTAGAAATATGGACTTGCTTCCCTTTTGATTTGTTAGTAGGAAAGAGTGTAGAAAGTCACAGGGTCAAAAGCAGGTGGCCCCAGATATATATCAGTTGACATAAAAATGTTGATATTCTTTAATTTGATAATTATGATTTCTGGGAATTTACCCAAAGAGCAGATCTGAAAATGAAGATCTAAACAATGAAGATATTTGTTGAATTGTCACTTGAAAATAGTAGTAATGGAAACAACCTGAAGATATAACTCTAGGGAAATGATAAGTCAAGCAGAGTTCATGTACATAATAGAACAAGGCATAGCCATTTCAAATCATGATTATAGATGCTATGGAGAACATGCAAATGTTTATATAACTGCTAGGAGAAAAAGTATAATTCGGCACCATGCCTTAGCCTTGAGCAGGATATATGGGTTGGTCCTTGGTCTGCTTGTTCTGGCCTTTTGCCTGCTCTGCTCTAAGTGGAATGGGGTGCAAACCCCCACAATTTCCCCTATCAGCTAGTTTTTAGCTAGATTCCATCAACGCAGGCGTGGCAGAAAATGGGCGAGTGGGAGGCAGGGAGCAGCCTTTGGCTCTGGCAGCTGTGTCTCCAGGACTCCAGGGCTCCTTCTCCCACTGACCAGCCCACTAGGATTCAGCTTGTGCTGGCTGAGACCATGGCCATGCCCTCTGGTCACACTGCTTCCTGCCTTATCTTTCCGACCTGAGACTGTGGCACTATTTGGCCAGGGATGTGAGGGAACCACTGAGTATTGCTCTTCTGCAATACCCTGCAAAATTGCTTTTCTGCTTTTTCGCTCTGCTATCAAGCTCAAGTGCTTCTGTCTTTTTCAGCCCTACTATCGCTTGCGTAGCCAATTATCTGTATTAATTTTCACTATATTTTAAATATACATGAGTGGTTTCCTTCCCTCCTTCCTATCGTTCTTCCTTTTTTCTTTTCTTTCTCTTGTAGTTGGATCTGAAAATATACCTGCACCTTGGAGTCTGGTGGGACCACTGGGGAAAGGTTTCCTGGGTGCACGGTTGTGTAGTGGAGGACCAGGGTTTGCGAGAGTGAGCCAGCAGGAATCTTAGGGTTTAGTGATGGTGGTGGAGTGAAACCACTGCAGGCTTTGGAACTGGGAAAGGGTGAAACATATTTAGTAACCCACATCCCCTGTGTTCTCATCAGGGCGTGTGTACAAGAATGTGATGAGAGTAATAGTTGAGATCCTAAGACCTAAGAGGCTGGCAGATCCATGTAATGGTACCATATGGATGGGCGGTGGTCAGCTTCCAAGATGGAAATTCCTGGTATTCACGTCCTTATGGGGTCCCCTCCCACATTAAAGAGAGCTGACTGTGTAACTTGGAAGATGTTAAGGAAGTGTCGGGGTGAGTTCTGAAGCCAGGTCTATTGTGGCGTCTGTTTTGCTCTCTCTTGGGTCACTTGCTCTGGGGTAAAGCTAGCTGCCAGGTCATCATGCCAGTGTCATGTAAGCAGCCCTATAAAGAGAGCTGTGTGGCAAGAAGCAGAGACTTCCCGCTAACAACCGGCATTACTTGGTCAGGGATGTGAGGCCGCCACGAGGTGTGGTTTCTCTTGCTCTGTTCCAGCCTTCGGATGAAGCTGCCTCCACCAACAGCTTGGCTGTTACCCTGTGGGACCCTGAGCCAGAACCACCCAAGTAAGTCATTCCTGAATTCTGACCCACAGACACCGTGAAAAGTGAAAGTTGCTCAGCTGACTCTTTGCGACCCCACAGACTATACAGTCCATGGAATTCTCCAGGCCAGAATACTGGAGAGGGTAGCCTTTCCCTTCTCCAGGGGATCTTCCCAACCCAGGGATCAAACCCAGGTCTCCCGCATTGCAGGCAGATTCTTTACCATCTGAGCCACAAGGGAAGCCCAAGAATACTGGAGTGGGTAGCCTATCCCTTCTCCGGCGGATCTTCCTGCCCCAGGAGTCGAACTGTGGTCTTCTGCATTGCAGGTGGGTTCTTTACCAACTGAGCTACGAGGGAAGCCCATAGACATGGTGGAAGATAATAAATGTTCCTGCTGTTTTAAGCTGCCCAGTTTTGGGGTAATTTGGTAAACATCAAAAGATAGCTAATATGTATTCTGTGTATTTGGCACACAATTACTTAGTAATTCAGATATCGGAACTCACGTATAACATAAACTGGAGGTTTTATAGTCTTTTCTGCCAGGTAACTTGTGATGTCTTTGAAAGAAATACTTCCCTGTTGCTGCGTAGTTTAAAGTCACAGTGACTTGGGATTAATTCCTTTCTTGTCCTTCTAATTTCCTCCTATAAAGCAACTCATGGAAATCATAAGAATGCAAGATGAGTTACTTGAATTATGTACACTACCATGTGTTAAATAGATAGCTTGTGGGAAGCTACTGTAAAGCACAGGAAGCTCAGCTTGGTGCTCTGTGGTGACCTAGATGGGTGGGATGGGGGTGGATGGGAGGGAGGTCCAAGAGGGAGGGGATATATGTATCCATGTAGCTGATTCACTTTGCTGTACAACAGAAACCCACAGAACATTGTCAAGCAACTATACCCCAGTAAAAAAATGATCTATTTCACACTTCTGACCATTTAGAATGGCAACCTTCCCATAGCTGAAAGTTAAACTAGTCTTTAGATTTTTCAGAGATCTTAGTGATTGAGTTTGGCGACTGAATGGTTTCATTTCAGCCAGAACATCCTTAAGACCCCATGGGGGCAGGACTGACCCTATGTCAGGAGACACTCTACATTCACAAAAGCCATTCAGAGGTGTGGGAAAGACTGCCCCGAGCTAACAAGCCGGCATTTTCTCAGGCGCCATCAATGCCGGGCTTCTTTTGATTAACTACGTGTATATTTCGTCTTAATCCCAACAGCAGCCCCCTTTGCTCGTCTCTCCTGTGGTCCCCATCAGGAAATCCATACCCATAACCTTTCCCGGCCTTTCAGCGGCCTCTGGAGATTCAGAGAAGCTACTAGGACTTTTGTTCGCTGGGCAGCTGAGCTTGTCCTTCAGTACGCGGAAGCGTGGTGGGCGTCGCTGACCCCATCAGCCGGTGGGAAGGGAAAGCATCGGGTATTGTGTCTCCCGCCCCAGGTTAGTGGCTGCCCCTCCCCTGAGAGGCTTGGCCTGGGATCAGTGCTGTTTGCGGTACTATGTGTAACCTTGGCATGCAAGCAGCAGAGAAAATATTCATTATTGCCTGACTGTCTGCCGAAGACAATTTCAATTATTCTGGCATTTCAATGGATGAAGAAGCCCTTTAGGCTGGCCCAGGAGATTAGATTTAAAGGCTCTGTAAATTAGGAAAGTTACAATCAGTGTATTATCTGGCAGGCAGCCGTGGAATACACCACGGCGGGCAAAGACAGACAAATTGCTATATTCCAGTTGTGGTTTTGATATATCAATTTACTAGTTTAACATACACATTTGTGAAAGAATGATTTTGCATTTCTTAAATCACTTTTAACTGCCTGCCTTCGAAGTTTTTGAACCTGAAACTTGAATAGGCTGTTGGCATTGCTGACGTTTTGTTTTAAAGCCCAATTTCAGCCAGGAAAAAATATTGCTGAGGACAGAGCTCGGGAATTAATCTTTCCTAAAGTTATTCAAATAATATAATATATAGCAGTTAATCAGAAAATTCCATTTGCAGAAATGTGAATAATGTCCCATATAAAGGCTTTTTCTTTTAATGGGATGTTTTTCATGTCTTTTTTTTTTTTCTAAATTCACTCTGTTGTGATAATTATATTTATATTTTTAATATATACTATTTGGCTACACCTGTTTGATGTGATAACTTTGAAAATAAAAATACTTACTGTAATAACATATCACAATATAAACAGTTGCATAAATGAGGTTTATTGATGAAGAAGTTTTTCACGGTGCTTCAAATTCTTTCTAAACGTTTTTGGCATCTTAGAACTCTGCTATCATTCAAACAATAGATTTTTTTTTTTTGACCTTTGTAAAAAAGCCTTTAAAGGGAAATACCTTTTGACATCAATTAATGCTTGTAGCTATGCTTAAAATGAAGCTAATATTTCTTGGATAGCTTAAGCTATTTTTCATTCTTGGATTTTAAGAAAAATTGTTTAGCTTTTTTTTTTAACTTGAAAATTGTTTTGGTTTGAGCTAGATCATTAAAGTGAAAACAGTTAATATATTAATTTACTTAAGTCCTTTGTTTAAAAAGTCAAGAGACATAAATAAATGTTAAAGTATAGATTTTTAATAGCTTTTGAAATTTAAATTTATTTTTAATTGGAGGATAATTTCTTTACAATATTATTGGTTTCTGCCATATAGCAACATGAATCAGCCATATGTATGTATGTCTCCTCCCTCTTATACCTCCCTCCCACCTTCTACCCCATAAAATATAGATATTTTCAAAAAAGTTTCCTAAGTAGCTCATGGCTTCATTCACCTCTGAATAACTTTTATTTTCTACTGCTCATCTATGCAGTCCACAAGTACATCTCACCCAGAGGAAGTTTCTTTGCTTTGGAAAAGTATTTTCTTGGGTAAAGTAGATGGACTGGTTCAGATAGATCCTTATTCTCAGTTAATTAAAAAAAAAAAGATTTTTAGAATTTTAACTTAAAAAAAAATTATGTTGGGTATCTGTTCAAAGGTCAAAGATTACATTCAAATGACATGTCCAACTGGCTTTTGACGGGAGCCCTTGTTCTCAGGGTTGAATTCTAATCAGGCTGTCCCTATATACCTTGTCAGAAAAGGGTTTATCAATCAATAACACAGAATTCTTTTTTTTTTTCTTTCTTGTTCACAGAACCAGATTACCCACCAGGGACCGTGCTTGTCTGGTACAATAGCTCAGGAAGTGCCCTTCATCGCAGACACTGAAGTTTGGCTGTGGCCTTACACAGTATGCGCTGGGCTGATCTATTTTCTCATGGGAACTGCCAGGCTAGTTCAGGCAAGCACCTGCAATTCTTAACCGGACAGTTTCAGGTTGAAGAATTTAAGAGACAACCAAATAGAGTTTTAATGCCCTGTAAGATAATAATGAAAGACATTTATGAAAAAAAAAAAAATCCAGTTAGTTTGAAAGCCGGGGCCCACACTCCGTATTTTGACAGCAAATGATGGCTAGCTCAACTAATCCCAGTTTACTTTCTGACTTGGATTTGTCTCACTGGTCCAGTGAGATTGTGAGGGTTTCCTCCAATCTGGTTAATGTTCAGAACTGATGTTTGAGTTTTAGACTAATTACGGGCCAACCACTGACATTTTTTCTATAATGTGAAGACTGGTGCCAGCAGTAACTCAGTGAGATTTAACATAAAAGCAAGATAAAACAATTAAAGTGGAAGAATATTTGATTAAGTGGATTGCTGATTTATAGCGGGATAAATTGAAATTGAAGGGAGAGTGAACTTTTTATGGCAATCATATATTACGTTCATTATCAGAGACTCTGGGTTCTTTGTGCTTTTGTGATTTAAAAAGAAATAAACCGGTTGAAGGAGAGTAATCCTGGCTGGCATCATTTTTGTCTTCTTTTGAGTTACGGTTTCTTTTCATTGCAAAAGTTAAATAAATCATATTAAAGTAAACTCATTGCAAAACATGCAATCCATCCACGTTTAAATAGACCAAAAGAAAAAAAAAGTGTAGTAACAAGGCCGCACATGGAAAAACACACACAAGCGCTTTTGCTTTGGTGACAGAGCTTGACATAGACTTCAATCATCATGTATTTGGTATTTGCAAAAATCGTAGCCATGGCAACATCCCTTTAGGGGTCCTGGGCCCGGTGTCTAGAGAAGCAGAACGCCACGAGATTTGGTATCAGACCTGGGGAAATTGTGAAACAGCTCTGTTGCACATGCCTCTTCTTGTTCCATGACTGGCTCTGTTGCAAGACTCTCCTTTACTTGGAATGAAATTGTTCCTGAAGCTTGCTTTAGCAGGTGCCTACAACAGGGTGCTCCTGACACCCCATCCACAAAATTTCTGGCCTTTCCTTTATTTAAACCAGCATTGCTCTTTTTTTCATAAACTTTTAATTTTGTATCAGAGTATAGCCGATTAACATACACTGCTGTGATAGTTTTAGGTGAATTGTGAAGGGACTCAGCCATACATATACATGTATCCATTCTCCCCCACACTCCACTCCCATCCAGGCTGCCACATGACACTGAGCAGCATTCACTCTGCTATACAGCAGGTCCCTGTTCATCATCCATTTCAAGCAGAGCAGTGTGGACACGTCCATCCCAAACCCCCTAACTGTCGCTCCCCCCCACCCTCCCCTCTGGCAACCATACATTAGTTCTGTAAGTCTCTGAGTCTCTGTTCTGTAAGTTCATTTGTATCATTTCTTTTTAGATTCTGCATATAAGGGATGTCATACAATATCTCTCCTTCTCTGTCTGACTTGCTTCACTCAGTATGACAGTCTCTAGGTCCATCCATGTTGCAAAACAGCACTGCTTTGCAGAGGTAATGTTGGTGATGTCAGAGAAGTGAGCATTGTGGTCTACCAGCAAATAGATCAGGATGGGTGAGGGGGAAGAAAGAGCAGAAGAGGGTGAATAGGGAAATTCAGAGACCTTTGTAAAGAAGGGGAAAAACCCAGCTGAGAGTTCATTTTGTTTTCCTGTGGGTATGCAGAGGGAGGGCTGGGGAGAGGCTGGCCCTCTGATGTATAGATGGACCGTGAGAAGTATCTATTTATATCCCACAGTCCACTTTTCAAGCTGATGCTCTAACCTGGAGCTCCAAAGAACTGCAGAAATCAGGAGGGAAAGGACTGCCTGCACCAAGAGAATGCTCAGGGACTCCCTTGATGGTCCAGTGGTTAAGACTTGGCCTTCCAATGTGAGGGGGTGTGGGTTCGATCCCTGGTTGAGCAGCCAAGGCCCTACACTTCCTACCCTCCTGGTCAAACCAGGCAAAACATAAAACAGAAGCAATATTGTAGCAAATTCAATAAAGACTTAGAAATGGTCCACATCAAAAACAATCTTAAAAGAGACTACATAGCACACCAAATTGTTCAATGATGGTCTTGATTCTTTAATGACACGTCTGAATCACATGCGTTCATTTTCACCAAAATGTCATACTGCTGTTTGAAAATTGTTGTATAGGAAAAGGGCATTCAAACAATGAAAGATTCGAGTTAAGTTCTGGTGATAATGAAGTCCTTCTCCAGGGGTGTGGTCTCCTGAAGGGCTTGTGCCCCTGGTCCCTGCCTTCCTCATTTGTAAAAATTGGGGACGTACATGTGCTCGAAGTTTCTATGAAGCTCTGACAGATGATGAGTTTATGAGTCTTGCTTAAAGTGGAAGAAAGAGAGTTTCTACCCACAACACCAACCAGGGTTCACATTTATGTGTTTCCCAAGAAAGCTAAATGGGGACCAAGGTAAGTAAGGGGAGAGAAAGTTTCTACTTTCCAAGGTAGCAGCTGTTGAAATTCCTGTCACCGGGCACAAACAGATACATGGTGGCGATCTGGGTTTTGTTGTTGTTGCCAAAGGAGGGAGCAAAGAAACCAACCCCAATTTTGTCAGCGTCCTTGTTGTTGCCAAGCGTCCTCACCACGGAGTTACAGGACCCCCAGCACCATCTGTTCGTCCTTTCAGAGACGTGCTTTTGTAGGGCTGCTCTGGGACATTTCTGCCCCCCTGGAATCAATGCTGAGGACATCTGCTTTAGAGACATTCTAAACCTGCGCGTTGATTGAGAGCTGAGAAGCCAAGAGAGTGGGGTGGATGAGGGTGTGCTGACGGGGTAGGAGGCAGTAGGAGAGAAGGTTGGCGAAGGCCCCATCTATGACACTGCTAATTTCACATTTTGCTCATAAAACTGCCTTTTCTGAAACAATTTTGCCTCAATACTGTTGGGAACGTGAGCATTTTTAATACTAGGAGATTCAGTCTTTAATCCGGAGAAAGCAATGCCAACCCACTCCAGTGTTCTTGCCTGGAGAATCCCAGGGACGGGGGAGCCTGGTGGGCTGCCGTCTACAGGGTCGCGCAGTTGGACACGAAAGAAGCGACTTAGCAGCAGCAGCGGCAGCAGCAACAGCAGCAGTCTTTAATCATACACCTTCCCATTGCTGAGATATATATATAACATGCTTGTTAACAAGTCCTTGCTTAATTAATCTATCAAATTCACCTTAGCTATTAACACATGTGTGTTGTAGTCCTACTATGTGAGTTGACCTGTGTAGTTTGCAGAGCTGGCAGCTGACACAACTTAATCCTTATATCTTGGGAGAAGCAAGGGTCCTTGGAATAGTAACTGCATCTCTCTCAACAGGCAAGATGGGGTGGTGGGATTTTATGAAGCCCCTACTACTGCTGCTAAGTCGCTTCAGTCGTGTCTGACTCTGTGTGACCCCATGGACTGCAGCCCACCAGGCTCCCCCGTCCCTGGGATTCTCCAGGCAAGAGCACTGGAGTGGGTTGCCATTTCCTTCTCCAATGCATGAAAGTGGAAAGTGAAAGTGAAGTCTCTCAGTCGTGTCCGACTCTTAGCGACCCCATGGACTGCAGCCTACCAGGCTCCTCCGTCCATGAGACTTTCCAGGCAAGAGCACTGGAGTGGGGTGCCACTGCCTTCTCCCTTATGAAGCCACACTGAGGATGAAATAAGATGATGTGTGGGAGGGGACTGCCTGAATCATATGTCGTAATATCTAAGAATGTGACAGGTATTTTTTCAGACGGACAAGTTCTCAAAAATCGTATTTCCCATGGAGCTACTGAAAGACATGTTCTCCAACCAAAATGAGGATCCTGAGAGAGGGGAAGGCCTGAGAACTAGGGAAGTGGGACTCAAGAGAGAGGTGAAGGGATGCTTTAGGCCCTGTATGGTCTGCACCCAGCTCTTCTGTTTCACCTCGTATCACTTTCTCCATTTTTTCCCCCTAATGCCTTGTTGTTCCAGTTGTGGAGACTTGCCATGGTCTTCTCTCTGCTTGAAATCAACCTCTCTTCTGCCTAATTTAACTCCGAGTCATCCTTCAGGTAAACATCAAAACCTCAGGGGAACCATCAACAGCCTTTCTCAGTCAAAATCTTCTTTTTCAGTTTCCATGGCAACATCTTCCTCTACTTTGTTCTCAGACAATTGCAATGCACTCTTGCATGTGTGATCATTTGGTGAATACCGGTCTCCCCCAATGGGGTGTAAACTCCTGGCGGGCAGGAACCACGTCTGAACAAGCAGCATCTCCATTCCCCAATCCAGCACCTGACCGCAGGTAGTTGCTTGGTAATGAATAGATGAGTGAGGAAAAGGACCATGTGCATCCTCAGAGATGGGATCAAAGGTGGAGGATGTCTTCGATTGCTGATAATGGTGGTGATGGTGGTTTGCGGGCTATCTGTGTGTACAGAATACTTAGATGTTTTTACAGCAAGCTGTTTTCCCTCTTTGCCTCTCTGAGTCACCTCCCACTACAAGCATCTCGAGTTGTGTGCTTACACACACACACACACACACACTCACACAGTGCGCTCTGAAGCTCTGGGTGCCACCTGGGACACTGGTGATGATTCAGCAGTTCGCCATGGCAGGCATTCCTGCCAAGATCAGTTTTCTGTGAATATTGATGAGTAGAAACTTGCCACAGTAGGAGGTTGGTGAAGGTGTGAGAGAGGGCGGGGAGGAAGGGGAGACTTGGCTGAGCAATCAAGTAGCATAAACAAAGCCTGTTAGATGTTCAAATATTTAAATACATTTTTCGAGTTCTTGAGATAATTAGCCTTCAACTTTCAAAGGTGTTCTGTCTTGAAAGTTTGGGTGCTGGACTATTGAATTCCTAGCTTCTTCTTACAAGCTGCATGCTAGTTTTGAAGTGTGGCTCTTGTGGGTAAAATACTGACTCATATTTTTAACATTACAAAAGAGCCATTCCATCCGAGCAGCTGTGAGCGCAGCCTCTGACTTCCCTATACTAAGGAACACCAGTCTGTGAAAAATCAAGTTATTGAATTGGCTCCTCTGTAAACGTAGAGCTTTCCTGTTCCTTGCCATTGGGCAGAAATTACTCCCCCACAATTTTCAGAGTAAAATTATTTTCTACGGCTTCGCTTTTAAAACTGTTTGTGGTCAAGGCTTCGGAGTCGATGTTAACTAGTTCAATGTGATTAATCCGGAAACTAAGTAATTCATCCGTGTCGAAAATGTGTGATTGTTTTCTCAGAGTTAAATTTAGAAATCCAGAGATTCAAGTGGTTTAGAGGTTTGGATGTAGAACAAGAGCATGTCACAACAACCTCCTCTTTCACCCAATACAAAACAAATTTTGAGACCTTTGTCTAAGAAGGATTTTCAAAGCATTTCTTTCTTTCTTTCCCTTAATATCACACCTCTGCTGATGCAGAAGCCTCCGCGTCTGCAGCCCCAGGACTCTCAAGCTTTTGGGTGGTCCATCGTCTGTGGTCAAATAGTCATAGTGAAAGAAAAGCGTGCCTTTCCTTTGGATACCCGTAACTTCAAGTCTTTCCTTCTGGCTTGTTCTTGGTTAATAACATTAATAGTCCGTCAAAGACAATGATAATAATAAGCAGGACAAGTGAATAATAAACTCTTGTCCTACTATAGACAGTGAAGCAAACCTATACAGTCGATGTTCTTATTATCCCTTTATACTGATGAGGGAAGTGAGGTGTAACAAGGTTATGCATCTTGAAATGAAGTGGAGACAGTGGGACTCAAATGACTCAAACTCAGGGATACCATTTAGAGCCCGCAGCAGCAGCAGCAGCAGCAGCAGCAAACATCACCATACTGACCCTGACCTTTCCAGTCATTCTACTTTGGACAATTAGGGTAAATTGCACATCGGTCTCACTGTTGCCCTCCTATAGCTTCTCCTGGTTCAGGGATGAGCCCCTGTGAGGAGGAAGTGTGTCTAATCCATCTTTCTATCTCTGATCATAACTCAGCGTCCAGCATGGAACAGCTGCCTAATAAATGTTTGATGAATGAATAAAAGTCCTAGGAAGAGACGAGGAGGTTGATGAATCTGATTCCCTTTACAATGGACCCTGCTTTCTTCTGTCTTGGAAGGGCTCCTCCTGCTCTACTTGTTGGACCTATGTGTATGGAAAGTGACAAGATCATGATTAAACTGTAGAGACTGAGCTGTGACTCAAGGAACCGTGGTGGCATAGAAACTCTTGAAAATATTAGGTGCAAGAAAACAAACCTACCGTGTTTCCTCTTTGTGGCTTTGCAGGCTAGCTCTCACCTGTTGGTATGGACACTCTGTGAACACAGTTGGGGTGATTGCTTGATGGGCTCCATATTCACTTGTTTTGTTTTTTTCTTTCAATTTATTTTTTTAATGGGAGGAAAATTGCTTTACAATGTTGCATTGGTTTCTGCCATCAACAACGCAAATCAGCCATAATTCACTTGTGCTTGTTAATCCGATTCTACCATAACTCATTCCCCAATTCTTGGATATTTATCTGCCTGTGAATCCTTGACTTGGCGACTTGAACTATTAACCTTTAGAAAGAACCACAAAACCATGTGTTCACTTCTAATCCAGGAAAGAGTGGAATTTCTGATCAGGTGATTATTTTCAGTTGAAAATTATGGTCACGTGGATATGTGGGATGTTATTTGGAGCACATATATTAAAATTCATGATCCTAGATATAAAGAAAAATGGGTTGGTTCGAATTTGTCCTGTTTAAGAGAAACTTTAACACAGTTGAGAAATAATTTCATTAAGGTCAGATGAAGGAGCCTCTTAGAAAATTTGACAAATTTCTCTCCCTACTTCCTTTACTTATATTTTCTATTCTGCCTTCTGTGGTTACCTCTCATGTTATCATGGCTGCCCTTCTGTCTCTGCCTGCCCCCCTGTCTCTGCGTGGCCCCCTAAGGGTCCTATAACCTGGGTTCACTTCTCTCTTGGGCACACTTTATCCAGCCTTATAACTTTTTATTTTATACTGGAGTATAGCTGATTAACAATGTTCTGATACTTTCAGTGAACAGCAAAAGGACTCAACCATATACACACATGTATCCATTCTCCCCCAAACTCCGCTCCCATCCAGACTGCTACATGACATTGAACAGAATTCCCTGTGCTATACAGTAGGTCCTTGCTGGGTATTCATTTTTAGTATCTCAGTGTTTGGGATAGACATATACACACTGCTATATCCAGCCTTTTAGACAAGATCGGGGACGTTCAGCATGGTATGGCCGTAGACCATATCCAGCCTTTTAATCACAGACATGGGCAGCCTCCAGATCCTGCACATATTTCTGTTTCATAGACAATGAAATCAAATCAGAGAGGTTGAGTGACTTGCCCAAAGTCACAGAGCCAGGCCAAGGCCAGACTCATACTGGACTCAAGTCTATAATCTACTTCCCTAATTACTAAGTCTGCCTCTCTATCACTTTATTTACATTTGCATTCTCTTCTGATTAATCTAAACTCTTAGTATGAAACAATGTAGAAGGCAGAATTTAATTTGATTTAAAATTTTTAGCTGGAATAACTGGATAAGTAAGACTATGGTATAGTAATAGTTTCTATATTTAGTCATTTCTATATGACTATTTATTATTCATATATGTTATATTATTAACCATTATATTATTTATAGACATATTTCCCTGATAATACCTTTGAAATGAGTTTACATTTAATATTTTAAGAAATAAAAACTAGATTTTAGGTCTTTATGTATTTGATATTGGTGACAGATTGCTGTTGTCTTTTTCAAAATATTTTTCCTTTATTTCCCAAATCAGAATGCCCTGATTTAGCTGTGTATATTGCCATCCAGTATAAAGACTACATTTTTCAGTTGTCTTTACAACTTGGGGTGACTGTATCTCTAAGTTCTACCTAATGAACCCTGAAAGGAAATGTCAGAGAACCTCTTTCTCCTTCCTCATTTTTAAAATTAATTTTTGTTGGAGAATAGTTGCTCACTGTTTCGGCTGAAATGTAGATATAAAGTCTGGCACTTGGGAGTTTTTTGGACCATTAGGCAATATGCTAAATAAAGATGAGTAGAGGAGCAAGATAAGGAGTTTGGGACACTGTTGATCGTGGAATCACCGTATCAGTCTCGGTCTGCCTACTTCCAGACTTCTTTTTAGGTGAGAGGAAAATAAACTTGTGTATTGTTAAAACCGTTACCATTTATTAATTTATTATATGCAGCTTCACCAAATCTAAGTGATATGGTGGGCTAAATGACTTGAGTAGCATTGTTTTAGAAGGCATTGCAGAGTTCGGGAATAAACCATTCTACACATGAGGCAAGTAAGCCCCTGAACTCACTGAAGAAGGTGAGGACCTAGACTTTCTGAATTCCTGAAAAATTTAAGCAAATTATGTAATGGCTTTTGTGAATAAGTAGAAGACAAAAAAAATGCTTCAAATAAAACATAGAAAGCATTCTCATTTGCTTTAATTTTATTTCCCTGAAAAAGGATCTTTCAGAGGAAACAAAAATGATGCTCTGGTCCTTGGGTCCTCTTCTGGGACTTTCAAGGTAGTCCAAGATTCCACATAACTGAGAGTGAATGAAGGCATCTTCATTCCCTTGTAATTCATAAATAATATTGTCAGAGTCACTTAATAATACACAGCTGACATCTGGATCTAAATAACAACTGGTCTGAGTGACATTCAAATGCTTTTGTTCTAACCAAATCTACACCCAAATTATTTCTAGCTTCACATTTTGATGTTAGCAGTTCTTTAAAAAATGTCAGAGGAGATGAAAGCCAAGAGATCCACAAGGATACTTTATTTCTAAGCCTTAAAAGTTCTTCTTATCAGCATCAAATCTAAAGAATGATATTACATTTTAATTCTAATTTTGGAATTTGGTGTGGTCAAAGTACTTTGCTTCCATGTAATCATCTTAATTGTGTTGCACGGAGGCACTGAAAGTTGCTATTATGCACTGGGGTATCAGTATTTCTGTGGTATCGTGCAAGAGGAGAGCATCTTATAGCTTCTTTATCTGCAAGGCAGAGCTTGGGGCAGTGTGCGCTCCTGAAAAAAATCAAAGGAGCATGAATAATCCTAAGGAAGTAATTGTGGATTCCTGGGAGCACCAGGGATTCCATGCTGTCTCCTCACTTCTCAAGTGGTTTCATGGTGATCATGGCCATCTCTGCTTGTTTTATACACGAACTTCAAAGTGAATTATATCTCGCTAGATTGGTGACTTTGCTTTCCAACTCTGTTTTATGAATTATTTAGAAGCCTGTGAACTCTGAGCTGATGGCTGACTAGATCAATGAAATCCTTCCTCTGAAGAACCTATTCCTAGACTCTTTGTGGAGACCATGTGGATGAGAACTATATAATCCTGAGGTCCTTTAAAAGAATGGAAATGATTTCTGATGTTAGCTTGTCACCTTTTAGTCTTGCATACACAGGTTCAGGCTTTTTGTAGATGTCATTAGAAAGACATTAACCCTGGAACTGACATCGAAATTCACTTCCTCTCTTGGACTGATCTGAGTGGTTCTAGTTTAATTGACCTTAAGAGTCAAGGTAAAAACCACATTTCCTTTCCTGGCTTACCAAAATGGAAAACAATATGGTATTCCGGAAAAAATTTCATGAAACATGATGGAAACCTTCAATATTAAGTATTAATATTTTTTGGATGGAATACAGGAGGAATGAAGAAAATAAGGCTCTGGATGCTTTACAGTTCCCTAATTTTTCGAAGCAGAGAGGGAACTCCAGTAAACACACATCAGTTGACTGCAGTATATTATTTTAACACTTGTCGTGTTCTACTTTCAGAGGCTGTGCGGTTAGTCATCACCGAGATGCAATTCATGCATCAGGAGCGTTCATTACCCAACCACGTGCATAACTGACTCACCACACCCTCAAATTAACCATTTGAAGCTGGTGGAGTGAAGCCTTTCATCTGTTGCAATCATGACTGGCAGGGTCCTTGGATGCCCTTGATACCCACCAACCCTCCTTCTTCCAGGTTCTTTCTTGACTATTTATAACTGGCAAACTTATTTTTGTTGAAGAGCTATAAAGATTGGCATTGACGGCAGTCTTCTTTCTGCTGGGAGAGCTTCTGCTTTCAGCTTTCCTGGGTTCGCTTGATTTTCCAATCAGATATATTCAATGCGGTTGCCAGCTGGAGGCAGTGGTGGGAAGACCTACCCCAGCAGTACAAAGACCCGGCCGAGGCACTGATCAGTCCTGAACATCTGCCTGGGAGAAATCCCATTTATTCTCTTGGAAACGTGGCAAGGACTTCTCTTTTTTCCCCCTTGTCTTTGCATCAAAGGGCAGCCTCGTAATGTGCTTGTGATCTAGCCATAATGGGCAGACCCGTGAGTGCAGCTGGGGTGGAGGTGCGTGTCTCGCAGTGGGCGATGCATCAGCTGCTCTTCCATGGAGAGCGTCGGGAGGCAGTTTCTCCGTGGTTGCTAGGGATGCGTTCAATATCCCAATGCTCTGTGCTCGAAATGGGGAAAAACTGACATTCTGACTTCCCCTGTGAGAGTGGAGTACGTGATTCACAGGCCTTCTGAAACATTAATCAAGCCATGTTTACATGGAAAGAAGCCAAAACAGCCAGAGCCAAGAGCTGCGTTAGGGAAGCCAAGTGGTGATGTCATCTGGGCAGAGCAGCCCCGGCAAACCACTTAGCTGGCTTAGGTGCCTAGTATTTAGCCATGGAGCAAATCCCAGTTAAGTGTCAGAGGAACACCATGGCGTTGGGCCCCAATCTTGGGATTTACATGGTTGTACTACGGTTTGTTTATCAAATAGTGTAACATCATCATTTGTTATTATCTCAAGTGAGAAACAGCCTGATCCACTGGTGATGGCAATAAGAGAGTTCTCAGTTTTGTAGGGAATAAATGCATGCGCACGTACACACACACACACACACACACACTCAAAATAAAGGAAAAGATGCTATTGCACTTGGTGAGGCGATGCACTCTTATTCCAATCATATTTCTTCTTTTGGTATATGTGTTCAATTTGCCACAAGCTTCTCCCAAGATGGAATTATTCTTACCACCAAAGAATTTCAGAGGAGAATGTTGGGCTTGGGAGCTTCCCTTGTGGCTCAGCTGGTAAAGAATCCACCTGCAATTCAGGAGAATCCCTGGGTTGGGAAGATCCCTTGGAAAAGGGAATGGCTACCCACTCCAGTTGATGAGTGTGATGCTTTTGTCTGTGCAGTCCCTCGCTATTATTAGGAACCTACTTTTAGCCGAGCCTCTAGAACCATAAAATGTATCCTTAGGGTATTGTAAGGCCCTGCCGTGTGTCAAGTGTTCAGATGAATCAGGCATTAAAACCTCAGTGGTGGAAGCCATGGTCATGGTTTTCATCTGGAAGGAGTTTAATTCAGACAATCTGTCAATATGGTAGTTTTTCTCTGAGAAGCACAGTGGAATTTGGCCATTGTAGGGTAATCCTATTAATGCCTGAATTCCAGGCATTGCTTTTTTAGGACACCCTTGAATTAGCTATTCTGGATGAAAATCAGATACTTCCAAGTTAGAATTGGGGTCCATTTCTAAAGGATTCATGTGTGTTAATCACTCAGTTGTGTTCGAGTCTTTGTGATCCCATGGACTGTAGCCTGCCAGACTCCTCTGTCCATGGAATTCTCCAGGCAAGAATACTGGAATGGGTAGCCATTCCCCATAAAATCATCAAAATAAGGTGTTTTCTTTCTTTCTTTCTTTTAAAGCAAGCAACACCAAACCAAAAGACTCAGAATCAGGTTCATCCAGAAACTGACAAATAGCCCTTGAATAATTATAGTTAGTTTTACTCTGTTTTGTATACAAACCCTTAGAATTTTTTTTTTTGAGCAAAAAAACAAAAGTGAGCAAAAGAGGGATCTGAACTTTTTATTTGAGCCAATAACTCAATTTAAAGGAGAAATTGTACAGCTATTATCCATTGAGGGGTATAGATAGCAGTTTCCTCATGGAGCTCTGGGGCCTGTACTGGGGTTGTCAGTGGGGTAAGGACTTCAGTGAGTTAGTGAAATAGTCTGCAAAGAATAACCAGGTCCAACTGTCTTTATAAGATAATTCTTGAAGAAAAGTTTGCTCTCAGGCTTAGACAAACGACAAGGCAATGGCAGCAGGCTTGAAATAACCTGACTTCTTGGAAGCAGAGATTCCACTTTCTGATAGGAACTGACACAACACTTAATCTTCTGAGGCAGAAAAAATGGAGTTTCATGCAATTTAGGCGACTTTCAGAACAGTTCTTTAAAGCAAAGGTCCTTTCTGCTTTGGCTTGAGGTGTCAAGCCCAGTTTCTCGGGGCTCTACTTAGGTTTTCCCAGGCTGGGATTCCATCTTGGCTTTTTCTTAAATATATTATGAAATTTCGTAGCGTGACATGTTCACCCAACCAGCTCCCCAATTATGTAGCATGGGAAGTTAGTTCCCTCCCTCAACAAGAAGATCAGGCAATTTCCTTACTTCTTGAATATGTGTTTGACAACCACCTACCCAAGAGGTGTCTGGCATTTTGGTGGGGAAAGAAATGATTTGTTCAAGATCCTTGACAACAACCTTGCTTCATAAATACTGTATCATTTTATGAAAACATACTCCCAATTGCCTTCTTTTGTCAGAGAATATTAATTGTGAGCCTGTGAAGATTAAGAAATATTGTGACCTGTGGTTGCTAACCACTCAAGCCTCAAACACTTTTTTTTTTGTTTGTTTCAAGTCATATATACTTCATTTTCCCCTTATTAAGATTAAAATGAACTACATGGCCCCAGTTAGGTTTGGTCATTAGCCACATAAATTTACCAATGAGCATGATAAAATCAACAGTTAGGATGCCACAAGAGACTTTTGGGTGCCTGTCTGTATAAAATTAAAAGGGATCTTGTTAAATAGTTTTCACATTGGGCCATGAGAGGCATGACCATATAACATTCATTAAAGGAAAATGTTTTCAGTTTTGGAACAAATGTTAATATGAGTACAAGCAAGAATCAGAATTGCAAAATTCATCTGTATAGTTGTGAATGAAGGAAAAAGCAACTCTCTTTCCTAGCCATAATTATGGAGCATGCAGCTTTACTTAACTTTGAAATCCTTTTATTGTCACTAGGGAAATATTTGAGTGACTGTTATGGAGTCTTACAAATTGTGCCATGTGACTTCTTCAAAGAGCTTTAAGAATAGTGCATGCTTTCAACCATACACCCTTCAGATGCTGGTTTCATAGCATTGGAGCAAAACATGGGTTTGGGGGATGGTTTGGGTGTGGCACTCCATGAGATATTTAGAGATTCAAAAGAATACTGAACCAGAGTTTCCCAATATGTCTATCACCTTTGCCAGTAACTGCTAGTTCAGTCTTTTCCCTTTACCAGAAATTCACAGCCCCTCCTCCAAGCAGAGGTAAAAAGCGTTTGAGTACAGCCAAAGAGGAGTCCCCACACCCAGCCCCAAATCGCCACGAAGTCTTCACCCCGATTCCTCTCCACCCATATACTTGTTTTGAAGAACGTTTTCTCCCAGGTTCTTACTAGCTGATTTGGGTTCATGTACAAGAGCCAGTGTGGCGAGAGGTGAGAACAGACAGGATTTGGGGTCAACTCTTTTGACCCTGTTGTCCTGTGGAGTGAGGGTGGCAGGATTATTAATGGACTGAAAGCCTCAAATGAACAAACCAGGAACAAAATAATTAGAAGGGCCACGTCTAGGCATAACAAAGGGTGGTGATATGAATAGCCCAGGGGAAAGTCGTGTCTCCTGTCAGGTTTGGGTTTGTTCAGAGATAGCTCATCTCACAGTTATCAGAAACAACCGCTGAGGCGTGAAGCAGTCAGCCCGGTCCTTTCTCTTGTGTGGGTGCAGCAGCAGGCTGTGGCTCAGGTCTCTGGTGGGGCTCACGTCCCATTTGCTTTCGTAGACTTTCCCTTTTGGCATCCTTTTGTCTTTAGAGTGGGAGTACCATCTCCACAGTGTCTACGGCAGCGCGTACCTTAGCTTGGCTCTGTCTGGACACTTCCAGAATAGGAAGATTCGGGAACAACTGTTAATAGCTAAGTGGAGACCAATTTTTGGAGGGCAGTGGCTTTTGCAGGCTCTAAATCACACCCCAAGTGCCACAGAAAGAAAGCACCTATGGGAGCCCTCCACTGGAATGCCACTCATTTGGAAATTATAGGTCAGAAGTTCAGTGTTTTGGAACTTGATTTTTCTCCTGAATGTGAAAGCATTAGTCACTCAATTGTGTCTGACTCTTTGCAGCTCCATGGGACTGTAGCCTGCTAGGCTCCTTTGTCCATGAAATTCTCCAGGCAAGAATACTGGAGTGGTTGCCATTTCTTCCTCCAGAGGATTGTCCCAACCCAGGGATTGAACCGGGTCTCCCACATTGCTGGCAGATTCTTTCCCATCCAAGCCACCTGGGAAGCCCATTTTTCTCCTGGGTCCCCAGCATTTAAGCTTAGGTTACCGACTAGGTGTTGAGCAGAGACTCTTTTCTTTTTTTAAAATGTTAACTTTTATTTAATTTGAAAAAAAAAAAGTTTTTTTATCTATGCTATGTAGCATGTGGAATCTTAGTTCCCTGACCAGGAATTGAACCTACACCCCCCTGGATTGGGAGTGTGGAGTCTTGACTACTGGACCACCAGGGAAGTCCTCAGCCTCTTCTTTTAATTTTTTTAATGTGGTAGCCAGCTAAGTTTTTAAAGTGAAAGAAAAAGCAATGAATGGGGGGAAAAGAGAAACACAAAATCGAAGGATGATACAACATGTTCATCTTTTCAGCTCTTTCATATAAATTTAAAAATCATGTCATCAAGGCCACAAAACATTTTGTAGGGATTTTTTATGGCTATTATTTATCTATTCATTAAAATGAGTGAAATGACATTGTGACAATACCAAGTATTAAAATACTAACAATTCTTGCAGTTCTTGTATGTGTTGAAAGTGAAGTCGCTCAGTCATGTCCAACTCTTTGTGACCCCATGGGCTGTAGCCTACCAGGCTCCTCAGTCTGTGGAATTTTCCAGGCAAGAGTACTGGAGTGGGTCGCCATTTCCTTCTCCAGGGGATCTTCCCAACCCAGGGATTGAACCTGGGTCTCCCGCACTGCAGGCAGATGCTTTACCCTCTGAGCCACCAGGGTATGTGTTACCGTCATCCATTTATTTAAAAAGTCTTTTCAAAGATAGTCTTGTATATATATGTGTATATATATATATGATAGTCTTGCATGTACATCATGATATATATCGTGAGTGCGTGCTCAGTCGCTTCAGTTGTGTCTGACTCTTTGCGGCCCCATGGACTGTAGCTTGCCCAGTTCCTCTATCCATGGGACCCCCTAGGCAAGAATACTGGAGTGGGTTGCCATTTCCTTCTCCAGAGATATATAGTATGTAATATATATTATATATTTAGATTTATTCCTAGGTATTTTATATTTTTGTGATGTTATAAATTGTGTCTCTATTTTTTAAAACACTTTGCCTGTTCTTTATTGTATTGAAGTATAATTGACTTACAATATTATGTTAGCTTCAGGTGTACAGAAAAGTTATTCATATATATATTCTTTTGCAGATTCTTTTCCCTCATAGGTTATTACGAAATATTGAATATAGTTCCTCGTGCTATACAACAGATCTTTTGTTGGTTATCTATTTTACATATAATAGTGTGTATGTGTTAATCTCAATTCCTAATTCCCCCGCCCCCAATATGGTATCTTTAAGCAAATTTAATTTCCTGATTGTTTTTGGCATAAAGGCATAAAATTGATTTTGTGTATTGATCTTGTATCTGGCTATGCAGGAGATGAAAGTTTGATCCCTGGGTCAGAAAGATCCCCAGGAGAAGGAAATGGCAACCCGCCCCAGTATTCTTGCCTGGAAAATCCCATGGACAGAGGATCCTGGCAGGCTACAGCCCACGGGGTTACAAAAGAATTGGACACGGCTTAACAACAACAAAGGACAATTCTAATTTTATTTTCCTTGCTTTATGACATTGGTTAAAATATCCTATACAAGATGTATGAAGAGAGGTAAATAGTGGGCCCTTTTATCTTGTGTGTAATCTCAAAGAGAAAGATTTTAGTTTTCCCTTTTCTCTATTTTTTTGTGGAAATGATTTATCAGATTGAGAAAGTCTCCCCCTTTCCTGTTTTACTAACAGTTTTTAAATATTATATTGGCTTTTATGAAACATTTTCTCCTTTTTAAAAACTAAATATGGAGCGTTCACTGTGGTTGATTTTTTGAATGTGAAAGCAATTTTGCATTCTTGGAATCAAGTTACTTGGTTGTGATGTGTTATTTTCTCAAAATATCTCCAAATTTCTTTGCTAATATTCTGGTTGGGATTTTTATATCCTGAGCATGGGTCAGTTGGCTTTGAATTTTCTTTCTTGTAGTGTCTTTTCAGGACTTTGGTATCTTTGTTATGATGTGTTCACAGAATGAAGCTGGGAGTGTTCCTTATGTTTTTGTGCAGAATTTAAGTAGATTGGCATTATTTCTTGCTTTCTAGTGTTGCTATCTGGGCCTGGTGTTTTAAACTATGGGTTCTTTGTAATAGGATCATTTACATGTTCTGGTTTTGGGGGGGGTCAGTTTTGAAAGGTTGTATATCTCTAGGAATGTAGTTTTATTATATTTGCAAGTTTATTGGCATGGAATTCTTCAAATATCTTCTTACTATTCTTCCAAAGTTATGCAGGATCTATAATCTGCCTCCTCACCACCCATTTTTAAGTTTATGCTATGTTTTTAAGACATCTCTCTATTTCTGGACCACTTTTGCCAGATTTTATCAAATGTATTAATATTTTCAGAGGACTAAGTTTTGGCTTTGCTAATTCTTTCTATGACGTACTTGTTTCCACTTCATTGTTCTCTTCTGTTAAATTTATTATTTTATTTTATGTTCTTTGAATCTTATTTGCTTTCCTTCTTTTAACCTCTTGAGACTGATGGTTAGTCATTGATTTTTAGCCTTTTATTCTTTTTTAATATATTTATTTAAATTTATAAATTTTTCTATAAACACCATCCCTGGCTTCATCCTGATATACAGTATTTTCTAATTCCTACCATGATTTCTTTTTTAACTATAGGTTATTTAGAAGTTGTTTCTGAATTTTCAATTAATATATATTTGAAAATAATGTACAAGGATTTAAAAAATTTTTTGGTTATTGATTTCTGGCCTAATTATGTTATAGACAGAAAATATATAATTTCAATCTAATAAAATTCACTGAGATTTGCTTTATAGTTTGGCATACAGTGGGCTTTTGTAAAAGTTCTGTATGTGCTGTTAAAGTTGATGTCTTTTGTGCTTATCAGATGAAGAATCCTCTGTTAGTCCACTGGATCAATTTGCAAATTATCTTATTCAATCTTCTATATTTTTAGTGATTGAACTTTTCTGCTTATTCTTTCATTTATTGAGAAATATTTGTTCAGTTCTCTTAAAATGATTGAGAATTGTTTATTTATTATTGCAGTTCTATCAATTTTTTTGTTCTGAAATAATATTTGTAAATTCATTGCTAAATACAGCAACACCATCTCCACCAATAACAACACAGCTGCAACACACCAGGACTCAAATAAGCTGTGTACTCTTTGCTTAAGGGGTTCTTTGATTAAATAACACTATTTGGACTAAAATTTATATTTTATAACCATCATACATCATATCATAACATCTGTTTGACAGGTGCAAAAATGTTCTTGATTGGTGTAGAAAGAATAATCTCAAGTGTGTGAACCACATTCAACAGGGTCTAATTGAAACCCTGCTAATGTTATACATAAACATATACATGTTATGATTGTTAGTTCCAACTAACAATTAATTGATAAATATTATCCATTATTTACCATGTGCTCAACACTCATCTGGGTATTGGGAAACATGAAGGTTGAAAACCCAATTCTCAACCAGCTATTATTTTTGATGAAGAAATAAGTGCATCTTTCTATGATGTTTTTCTAACATTTCTACTTTCTTATCTGAAGTTTTTTTTTGTATAAATAATTGTCTTAGAATAGAGTGAGATGATAGTATTTGCCACAAAAGTATTATCTTTTCTTTCTTCTCCTCAAATATATAAAAGCTGCTCATTCTTGTTCAAGGTTCATTTTAAATACTCTTCAAAGCTTTCTGATCATCTTGATCCCTAGCTGCCTCTTTCTCTGTTAAAAATCTTCAACAAATATTAGCAAACCAAATTCAGTGATGCTTAAAAAGGATCATACACCATGATCAAATGGGATTTAACCCAGAGATGCAGGGATGGTTCAATATCTGCAAATAAATCAGTGTGATACACCACATTAACAAAACAAAGGATAAAAATTCACATGATCATCTCAATAGATGCAGGAAAAGCATTTGACAAAATTCAACAGCCAGTCATGATAAAAATTTTCAAAAACTTGGTATAGAGGGAATGTGTCTCAACATAATAAACGTCACTTATGACCAACTTACAGCTGATATCATAGTCAATGGTGAAAAGCCGAAAGTGTTTCCTTTAAGATCAGGAACAAGACAAGGATTCCCACTCTCACTTCTATTTAACAAAGCATTGGAAGTCCTGGCCATAGCAATCATACGGGAAAAGGAGCAAAAGTATCCAAGTTGGAAGAAGTAAACCTGTCACTATTAGCAGATAACATGACACTATAGTGAGGAAATCCTGAAGTCGCCACCAAAAAACTGTTAAAACGGACAGATGAACTTAGCATAGTTGCAGGATACAAGATTAATATCCAAAAATGTGTTGCTTTTCTATATACTATTAGTAAACTATCAGAAAAAGAAAATAAGACAGCAAAGAATAAAATACCTAGGAGTGAATTTAACCAAGGAGGTGAAAGACCTATGAATTTCTACAGCAGTTTGGCTAACTAGTAGACCAGTAATAGCACACTAGTGTATGCTTGCTGCTGCTAAGTCACTTTAGTCATGTCCGACTCTGTGCGACCCCATAGACGGCAGCCCACCAGGCTCCCCCGTCCCTGGGATTCTCCAGGCAGGAACACTGGAGTGGGTTGCCATTTCCTTCTCCAATGCAGGAAAAGTGAAAGTGAAGTCGCTCAGTCGTGTCCGACTCCTAGCGACCCCATGGACTGCAGCCTACCAGGCTCCTCCGTCAATGGGATTTTCCAGGCAAGAGTACTGGAGTGGGGTGCCATTGCCTTCTCCAGTGTATGCCAGTACTTGACATATACTATCTTTGGCTCAAATAATAATTCATTACTTCCTAGGTGTCTGTCTTACATTTTAGATCAAATGTTCCATGTGGGCTGTAATTATATTTTGCACATCATTGTCTCCTCAATGACAGAATTTTGTTTTCAGTGAATTCAATAAATATTTGTTGATTGGTTAATTGTCTAGGTTGGAGAATAAGCTATAGTCTTCTAAGAATCAATCATTTAATTGATCCCTAGTAAATACATTCATGCTCTTCCCAGGTGGCTCAGTGATAAAGAATCTGCCTACCAATGCAGGAGACATGGTTTGATCCCTGGTCCAGCAAGAACTCCTGGAGAAGGAAATGGCAAGCCACTCCAGTATTCTTGCTTGGAAAATCCTATGAACAGAGGAGCCTGGTGGGTTACAGTCCCTGGGGTCGCAGAGGCAGACATGACTGAGTGACTGAGTACAACAACACAAGTACCTTCATAAGTACTAATGCTTCCATATTCCACCTTAATGGGTTCAATTTACATTTGTTTGGCTGACATATACTATGAAGGCTGTTTATGTATCAGTTGGTAAGTAGACATTTGCAAGCAATATCTTCTCTAAATCACTCTTATGTTTTTATATACCATGAATGCACAATCATCATTCTGGATTAAAATAAGGCCTTTATTTTTAAAGTAAAAATGTCACTAAAATCAGTCTAAAGTTGATTAAGTTAGAATTTCTAACAATGTACATAAATTGTCTTTACCTCGTGTTTGAGGTTATCATTGGGTGTGAGGCTTTTCTGCAGCTGAGACTGAAAAGCCCTGTGTAGCTCCCTCCTGTTGTTTTCACCCTATGCCCATGTGAGGACATGCCCTTGGTTTGTGGTTATGACCAAAGAACATATAGAGACTGAGGTGTTTATCTTATGCACGGCATGATGCATCAGCTCTCAGTAGCACTTCATCTTCAACTGCCGCTTCTTAACTTGGCCAACCAGTTGCTTCTACTGTTTCCTAGCACTCGACAGCTCAGCCACATGGCTTGCAGTTGTGAAACAGTGTCCTTGGGCCCTCTTTTAAAATACATTTACTCTGAATAATATCTAGTGAGTGACTATGATGTGCCAGGAAATTCTGTAAAATATCTTTCATTGCTTCCTCATTCTGCAGATGAGAAAGCTGAGGCTCAAAGAGTCTCTGAGGTTCATCCAAAATAGCTAAGCTAGAAAATGCAGGAGATGGGATTCATGCTCAAGCTCTTGGACTCCAAGTTCTTTATTCCTCACACAGGGAAACATTGTCACTATTTGTGGCCTTTCCACGTCAGTTTTATATGAATAAAACAGTAAAAACCCCACATAATTTATCTTTATACATACAATTTTTTTGATAGTATCTAATCAGCGGCTGTTCACTCGCTAAGTAGTGTCCATCTCTTTGTGACCCCATGGACTGCAGCACACAGGCTTCCCTGTCCTTCACTGTCTCCCAGAGCTTGCTCAAACACATGTCCATTGAGCCAGCGGTGCCATCCAACCATCTCATCTTCTGTTGCCCCCTTCTCCTCCTGCTCTCCGTCTTTCCCAGCATCAGGGTCTTTTCCAATGGGTTGACTCATTGTATCAAGTAGCCAAAGTATTGGAGCGTCAGCTTCAGTATCAGTCCTTCCAATGAACATTCAGGGTAGAGTTTCTTTAGGGTTGACTGTTTGATCTCCTTGCAGTCCAAGGAACTCTCAAGAGTCTTCTCCAGTACCACCATTTTAAAGCATCAATTCTTCAGCGCTCAGCCTTCTTTGTGGTCACTGATTAGATACTCTGCTTTAAGAATCTAATCAGTGACCAAGTCTAAAATTCTAGTTCTTTACTGCTTCTCCTGTGCAGCCCTTCCCAGCTCCATGGCTATCACTTTATTTCAGACTCTTACCATTTAGTATCTGGAACATCAAAGTCAATCACACCCTCCACCCAGTGCCAGTGGAATCATTTACAAACAACCATTGGATCACATTTGTGCACCGACTTTAAATCGTTTTATGGTTTCCTATTGACAACTGAAAGAAGTCAAGACTTCTGAATGGAGCACACCAGGCTGGCCCTTCCCAAATCTGTCTCGTCTTACATTTGCCACAGCCTCTTTTATACCAAACTACCATCAAGACCTACTATTCAATTTTGTTTTTCTGGTATGTCACCTACCCTTCCACTGCTTGGTAATTCCTACGCAACCCTCATAATCCATTTCAAGTGTCACCATTTTGAAATAGTTTTCTAAAACTCTTATGAGAATTTACCACTCCCTTTTCTATGCCTCTACTCTATCCTGTTTAGAATTCCCTTAAAGCCCCTGTGATACTCAAGGGTTCTTTATTTATTTACTCTTAGTGCCTAAGTTTCTTGGGCTTCAAGCTCCTTGAAAGCACAAATGATGCTGTAAATGCCTTTCATGGGTGCCCAGCAGAGTACCTGTCCATTAGCTCTTAATAAATGTTTGCCCAAAAATTTAATTAACTTTCTCAAAAGATTTTACAAGGACAGAAAACAATTCTTTACGTCCCGGAGAAAATGCTTTGAGGGGAGATAAAGCCAAACAAAAGCAAGGAAAAAAGTAACATTACTGTGTAGTTGGTATTTTAAATTTGTGGTGGGTTGAAAGAGGAAAAGGTGAAAAGAGATGGGAGTTGGGTGAAGATTAACCAGCAGAGGATGAAAAGCTCAAAAGTGATGAGTTCAAGGGGGAAGAGACAGATAAGGACAAGGAGGAGAGATGATCTGATTGGGCAGTTATGATGAACTTAACACAAAGGTCATGTCATAGCAGACTAGGTGCTTTATTTTAATTTTGATCCTTTATACTGTATAACCAGAGGATGCAAAGCTGTCAGCCATTAGTCCTTGGCATGGGAAATTTCAGGGCATGGACTGGGAAGAGCGTAGGGGTGGGGAGAATGTGGGTTAAAGAAAGGATGGGCCAGGGAAGTGTTAGTGGCTCAGTCGTGTCCAACACTTTTCAACCCCATGGACTGTACCCTGTTAGGCTCCTCTGTCCATGGAATTCTCCAGTCAAGAATACTGGAGTGGGTAGCCATTCCCTTCTCCAGGGAATCTTCCTGCCCTAGGAATCAAACCTGGGTCTCCACACTGCAGGCAGATTCTTTGTCATCTGAGCCACCAGGGAAGCCAGAGAAGGATGCTAAGCAAAATCATCCCACAGTGAATTCTGGAAGGCTTTAGAATATCAAGATGATCCAGGGATTTTCTTCCTTCTAGATAGGTGTTTAAAAAGTGTAAGAATGAAAGTAAATCTTCTAACAACACTTCCAATCACCTCTTTTTCTGATCTCATCAATATTTTAGTTAATTTACAAATTATTTACTTTGTAGGACACCCTGTAAGCTTTCCACTGCTTTCTAGACTTTCATCTGCCACATTTGGCTTTCATGAAATATTCTACAAATTCACCACAATTAGCTTAATTAATTGTATTTTATGACTTTGGTTCAGAATGCCAGAATTTCAGTGCCAGTTTCATTGTGTTCATTAAACCTCAAGAGTATCTTTCAGATATTGGCTTTCAGAGCTCTCTTTTTGAATACGTTGCTATTTACTTACTATGTGCCAAAGCCACCATGTCAATGTAATTGAAAACAAGCAAGAAAGAGACTGGAAGGCTCAGATGAATGGAAATGTGATACACACCCTTTCACCCACAGCCCATTGGCTGGGATCCAGGAGAGGCTGATGGGGACGAGAAGTAATTACCATCTGATGGCTGGACAATGGTCTGTGTGAAATGAGCTGGTTATCTCAAGTCTAGTTCCTCATGGACAGGTGTTCATTTTGCAGTTTCCACCTTCACTGACAGCAGCCGTGGGACCGAATGAGTCAGAGAGACCAAAACCACCTTCCCTATTATTTGAGATTGGACGCCCATTAGTGATACAAGCAAACTTCTGGCTCTTGCCTTCAACTTTTCAATAGATAAGCAGAGACTGAGACGGTGAATATCTAATCAAGCTCTCTCCCTCTCTTTTTCTTCCCATAAGGGTAAAAGTTATTTGTAAAACAAGGACAAATGTTAGGCATTTCCCATTTGTCGATTTAATTAACATGGATGCTATGGTACCAAAGGAAAAACACAATCGGGGGAGTGGGGTGGAAAATGAGAACAATATGACTTTTTTTAAGCACTATAACAATGTGCCCTGAACCCTTAAAATTCCAGTCTTGCCTTATAAACCACTGTAGAATAAAAATAAGGAAAACTCACTCTCCACATCTGTTATGAAAGTCTTAGAAAACAACCCAATTCCATATCAATATTATTATCCATCCTGCCAAAGCTGAAGAAGATTTCCCCTACTCATTTGAGCAAAAGATTTTCCAAACTTTATAAATATTGTTATGTCTCTCAAATGCATTACCTCACAGGTCTCTTCTGAAAAGTATCCAAATTCTGCATTAAGGCACTTGTGGGAAAAGTAGAAAAAATAAATGGTTTACTTTAAATGGGATTTGGAAAGGGTATGATTACGGTCTGAAATGTATCGCTCTGACATAGTAAAACTGAACTTCCTAATGGATTCTGAAATTTTGAGTAAGCATTAAATCCATTTATTGAACTCCTTTCTGTATGTCTAAAAGTTACAATAAATACATACATATTTTTTCCCCCTGATGGGTTTTCTGCAGTGAAGGGCATCATACATTAGTTGCATAGGATGCACTTGAAGGATGCTGAGGGCACAAAGCTGAAGGCTGCACCTGAGTGCAAGGAGAGAGGCAAATGCTTTCCAAGTGAACAATTAGGGATGTGAATAGAGAGCGATTAGCCTAGCTTTGCCGCATAAAGAAGAATTGCTAAACTACGCAGAGCAAAATGTCCTTCAATAGACTTACAAATGCACCCCTTCTCTACCCACCGTGTTTTTATGTCATCAGGTAACCAGAGCTGAACTGTGTCCAGAAACACATTAGATCTTGCACTTCGGTGGTGCCAGGCAGACAAATAGAAGGACACACAATGGCAAAATTCAAACATGAATAGGGAGCTGGATTTTCATTGTTTGCTCATAATACCTCTTGGGTGGAAGGAAGGAAATAGGCTGTATTGCCTAATAACTTGAAATGCCCCCAGAGAAAGAAAAACAGACAGATTCCCATTTTGGTGGTGTATGAGCTCGGGTGGCCAGCCGTTCCCAGTGATAAGTCTGCAAAGTGCTATTTTGCAGGTCCTGCTCCAGTTGTAAAGCCATAAACCATCCATGGAGTCAATGAGTCCGTCTAGCCGAGAGGGAGGCAAGGTATGATTTACAGCGTCGGCCAAGGAGACCTCTGGATGGGAAAGTTTGCAGGAACACTGTGTATGCTAGAAACCCAAAGATGGAAGAATGGTGACAAGTGATTGTTTCTCTGCTTGATTCGTTAAATAGAAAAAAAAAATATTTTGGAGCTTATAAAAGTTATGTTTGGGCTCTTGATACCAATTCTAATCGGGATATATTTATGTTTTGGCGATGGTCAATAAGAGTTAGTGAACAAGAGCTTTAAGATAAAAGCACAGGAGAAGTCATGTAACCTAAAAGCCCACAGACATGCAGATAAAGGTTAACCGATCCTAAGCAAGTGGAAGGCGTCTGCTCCTTGGACTTGATGACAGACTAGAATGAGCCCGTGTAGGAAGACTTTTCAGTAGCTGTTGGAAATTTGTTATTTTCCAGCGTTCTGTGATAAGCAATTATAATCTTACCAACATAGCAAAGGTCAATGATGTTCGAAGAATAATGTCAATCCTAATTTTTATAGGTTTTTACTTTTAATTTTCCCACTCTCCTCCCCCTACGATGGTTTTGCGTGACACACAGAGGGGCTAATTTGGCTTCAGTTTGTTTCAACACAGGTTTTATGGCTTTACAGGGCGAGCTAATAAGGGAGTATTCAAGAGCCTGTTATTTCTCTGACCTGTAATTAAATGAACCATCGGAAAATAGGCATTGTATGCTAATACTGCCTTTATATTCATTGAAACACATAGTTTTGGAGTAAATAATGTCTGCCGAATAACTGGGTGATAATAATATCCCCACATTAAGATTCGCAATATATGCAAACATAAAACATGGATAAAACTTCTCCTGAATCCTTGTTCAATTGAAAAATATTAACCTCTTAAGAGGTAGGAAAAAAATACTAGAAACTGCCCTTAGATGTCTATCTTGTAGCAGCCATTTCTGGAAGTGAATCATGAATTCTTTGCTAATAACCTCCAGAGGCTTTATTGGGTGAGCAGGTCTTTTACGCATCACAAAATCAGAAATAAGAACACCTTGCATGTTGTTTTGTAACAGGTTGTCTTAAAAATCACTGATGTCATTGACAGACTTTGACTCCTAATTAAAACTTAAGCAACTGAAAGTTTTACATGTTCAAAGGCTCCATGGGGATGGTTTATATCAATGTTTTGAGCTACATATGTACATAAAGTTCTGATCTAAAGATAGCAGATGACAGAGAAGCAATTAGAACCTGTATTATGTGTATGTGTGTGTGTACCTATAGGATATTGATTTATGGACACTAAAAATAAAAATGCATCAATTTGTTGGTAGAGCCCAGAAAAATCTATTGGTTCTACCATATCACCTACGAAAAGAAATCTATTTGATTTACTCACTTTCTACCATCATTTCCATCCACATAAAAGAACTCTGCTTCTTTTTTTTTTCACTGCCTTTAGTCTGATACTTGGAACGGGAAAAATGAGTTAGTCAGGGCCCTGATCACTCTTAGGCAAAAGTCAAATTGAGCTCTTCTGAGGAAAGACATTGCATTATTTTCAAAATGAGTAAGACTCTCGGATCTTTCATTTAAGTCAGCTTTCTTTTATATATGCCCTCAAAAATACCTTCCTATTCACACACACACCACGTATTTACAGCTTGCATTTGATTTCTTCAATTTATGAACACTGATAAAAATTGTAAGATAGTCTTGAATGACAGAAACTAAGAAATTGGGTGTCCTCAAATGTAACCACTAACTTCACTCCCTCCTTAAAAATCTTGTATGTTCTCTCTGAAGCAACCCTAAAACTTTAGCATAGTTGAGTGGATGGATCATTTTGACCATATTTTATGACTTTTGAAAGAATGAGCCAATTGATTAAAAAGAGATAAAATAGGTCAAAAAAATTCATGTACTCTCTGAGAAAACACCTGAAATGTGCTTGGTGACATTTCAAACACTTGCAAACTTAGATTGGAAAAACTTCTAATAGCATATGTCTTGCAAAAATGGTAACCATATCAATATTAACAAATATATGGCTACATAAATGTTGCTGGATGTAGTTCTTCCACGAATTATAATACCCTTTTTAAAATAAATGAATCAATCATTTCTTATTTACTTTTTCTGGAAAGTTCTGAGTTAGAGCAGCTTGACTGGTTAAATCTGATCAGTGGCCGTTCTTTTTATTTTTTTTCCATGCTGCAAGGCATAGGGGATCTTAGTTCCCTAACCAGGGAGCAAACTCGTGCGGCTTGCACTGGAAGCACAGAGTCTTAACCACTGGACCCCCAGGGAAGTCCCTATAACACCTTTTTGATGTAATCAGGAAAGGAAGCAGAGAAGCTTCTGCTAAAAAACGCTGACCTTTTTGCAACCTTAGAAAAATAGCAGTCTATTTCTATCTGGACACAAAAGTTACAATGGTACGGTTTCCATATGCTTTAAAAAATATATCTTTTTATTTTTTTTAGGTTTTACCAGTGAACCATTTGTCTCTTCCTGACCACATCTTGGCCCTCCTTCATTTTCCAGTTGACATTCATGGTTCTAGACTAGGAATAGAAGCCTGGCTTCACCCACCCGAATCTGTACTATGGAGGGTGAAGAATCCAGGGATTCTGGGTAGGTGTGGGGAGGAGCAGAGAGCAGTGTAAGTCTTAGGAGCAGTCAGGGAGGGATGGGGTATTCTGTCAACGGTGCCTGCGGGGCAATTTTCCACGGTCACTTCAGATAGACAGAATGGCTTGTGGGTGCAATTGGTCCTGCAAAACTGAGGCTTCAAGGGACACCTGAATGGTTCCCATTTGTAGACAGTTATCAAACAGGCTGCCGAAGGGAGGCATGGGTCACCTCTGGAGCAAGTGTGTGGTCCTCCAACAAATAGCACTAGCCTGCTTTCCTATAGGTCTGCTTTAATTGCTTTTGGAATATTAATTGCTTTAATATCCCAGGTCATGAATATGCCTTCAGGTTGAGCAAGGGCTCAGGGCCGCACCTGTGTGTCCCTTCCCAAATGCATCCTCCTCTCTGTCTCTTTTATGTTTCCCTTTGTCCTGCCTAGCCACTCCCCCACCGCCCCACCTCAGAGGAAACCCGCATAGGATAAGAATCTAGCCTAGAGTTCATAAGCTCTTTTTCTATTGGTGCCAATCTTGAAAGACGAGAATCAGAAACTGCTAGATGAGAACCCAATGCCTTAGTGAGGAGAGATGAGGGAGAGCGGGGCGGAGAGGAGCCAGATGAAACAGACACCGCTCAGATGTCCTCCATTTTTCCATATTCAGGAGGGAGGCTGCGGTGCAGAGCTGAAAAGGGGTGGCATTGTGATCAAGGAAACACACACGCACACACACACACACACGCACAAAACAATCCTTCCTCTATGACAGCTGCTTTGTTCTTAGGTATAATTTAAAAAGCAATCAAACAAATCAATTTACAATGGCACTTTCCCACCTTTAAAGTTGTTTGCACAGATACAACGAATGTAAATTGGCCAGCCGGTTGGAGTGAGTGGCACAGAGCTACAATTAGAGGTTGTAACCGTGTTAAATAAAAATATAATGGAGGCCAGAAAAAATAATAGGAAACGTAATCACTCACTTCACCAGAAGATTACGTAATAAATAAGCTAAACAGGAAATGATTAAGGGCAGTATCATCAAAGGGTGTCCCTTGGATGCTGTGTCATACAAAAAGCACAGTCATCTTGTAAAAGTTATAAAGTTTATGATTATAATGATTTATTATAAAGCAGCATGCAGCTCTGCTCACATCAACTTCTCAGGTTGGCCACCACAAACTTGTTTATAAATCAAGAGTCCCCACTTTGTCTCCACTAACCTCCAGTCTCTTATGGCCATTTTTGTTATTTAAACAATTAAAAAAAAATTTTTTATTTTGTATTGGGGTATAGCTGATTAACCATGTTGTGATAGTTTCAGGTGGACAGAAAAGGGACCCAGCCATACATATACATGTATCCATTCTCCCCCCAACTCCCCTCCCATCCAGGCTGCCACATAACATTGAGCAGAGTTCCCTGTGCTGTATAGTAAGTCCTTGTTGGTTATCCGCTTCAAATATAGCAGTGTGTACACGTCCATCCCAAACTCCTTAAGTGTCCCTTGCCCCCATCCTCCCGCTCCCACAGCAATTACAGGCTTGTTCTCTAAGTCTACGAATTTCTCTCTGTTTTGTAAAGTAAGTTCCTTTGTATTATTTTGTTTTAGATGGCACATATAAGAGATGCCATACAATATTTTTCCTTCTCTGTCTGACTTACTTCAATCAGTATGACAATCTCTAGGTCCATCCATGTTGCTGCAAATGGCATTATTTCATTCTTTTTAATATAGCCCCCTTTATTATTATTATTTGTTGTTGTTCTTCCCCAACTAGATATCGAATCCCAACCCTTGGCAGTGAAAGCTCAGAGACCTAACCACTGGACCACCAGGGAATTCCCTGGCCCTCTTTATTCTTACTGGTTCCTTTCCAATTGACCACGAAGGCAGAGAAGTAGTTGCCCATGAAGCAAAGAGAGTAAAGTTTTGAAATCCCAATTAGGCACCATGTTGAGACCATTGGTGACTCTGGCCTGATTTTCTCATTATAAATCTGCATCATTTTTCTCTGAGGGTCTTAGATTGAAAAAAATGGAACTAAGAACAGTTGATGTATTGTGTTGAGTCTGAGAAATTGCCACTGTTTGCCCAAGACTTTTTGAAAATTCCAGGTTTAACAATAAATGGTAATTTAGAGAAAAAATTGAACTTAAAAATTTGTTCTTATTTTTTAAAATTGAAGTATAGTTAATTTACTATGTTGTATTAATGACTTCTCTACAGCAAAGTGATTCATACACATACCTACATTCTTTAAAAATTTTGTCTTTGATTGGACCTTGTGGGACAACTTCATTTCACAGCATTGAAAATTTTAATATGCTTTCGGAATTGCCTGATGGTACAATTGTTGGCACTCCACACTTTCAGTGCAGGGGGCACGGGTTTCATCCTTGGTTGGGGAACTAAGATCCCACATGCTGTGTAACTTGGCCAACATTTAAAAGAAAATTAAAAGTGGAAACATGCTTCCAACTTCGATGAAGCTACACATAGCTGTGTGGGATTTGTGGCTACAGCTGGAAGTTGGTATGAGTCTGCTTTTCAATGTGTAGACTGATGCAGTCTTTATCTGCCTGTTTGGGCTTTAAGTTTCTTTGTTTACCGCTGCTTGATCCAGGCAGTCCTTACATTAAAAGAAAAAATCATCTTTATCCTCTGGCACTGAAGTGATGCATATTGTAGTGTGAATTCAGGGGCCTGTGCAAGTGGTAAATGATGTTAGAAAAAATTAGGAACTCACCTGCATGTTTTTAAAGATGAAGCACCCATTTGCCTGAAGCACAGTTTCAAACAACAGGCAGGTTAGTAACGTGCCATCAGCAAGGGGCAATATCGCATTGTTTTTGTGTTGCAGTGGGCGATTGTGTTTTTATATTTGGCTCTCTGTCTGCGATTTCTGACATTTCTACGTCAGAAAATTAGTCTAATGTCTACAAGTGACATTGCCTTCTTGTGGCTAAGCGTGTTCCCAAACATGCGCAATTGAACCATACAGGTATCTTTCCAGATGGTATTAAGCAATAATCCATTTACTGTTTTCCCAGAGCAGTTACTTCCCACGATGACGATCTTGTAGTGAAAGGCATTTTGAATAGTTCTATCCTTCCGCCTCATGTCAGGAGTGCAGGAGTTAGCACAATTTGGGAATAACATGGAAAGAGACTGAGAATGGAATTCAAAATACAAAAGGACAGGAAGCCATACATCATCCCACAAAGTAACGTTATGACTTGGTGGCCTTAGCAAGGCCTTCTCCAGGGCTGGGAGCTGGAGCCAAACATACTGCAAGAGCTGGAACTTTGAAACTGACTGTAAACTTGTCTTGAATGGCCCCCAGACACCCTGGCCTTTGTTTATAGAAGTCTTTGTTTTCGCTTGACAGTACCAGGAACCTAACATTTTCCTAGTTAGGTATATTTCTGTATTCATTGTCCCCACAATGCCAGGTTAGGTTGACAGCTTGACAGCTTGGCTGCATGACCTATTCTTTATTGACCATCTTCCTTATCCTTTTTCTCTGCCTATTAAGTTGAATTCAATTTTATTTCATTTTTTCCTGGCCAGCCCGGCCTAGGGCTACACCCTCTAGGAAGTATCAGAGAACTGAACTCGGTCTAGGCAGCTGTGCTGAATTTTGTGGTGAGTCAGGAATGTTCTCTCAGGATGAGAGTTACAGTGATTTGGCTCGACACAGGTTATTCGTTTACCAATCCTGGCCTGTCTGAAAGCCTGCTGTGTGACTTTTGGGTAAGTCATAACCTTTCTGTTTTTAGTTTCCTGAAAAGTGGAGATAAGGCCGCAAGGCTTTTCATCCATCTCCCTTGGAGGAGTTTTGTGAAGTTTAGTTAATTAATTGTCAAGACGTCGGCATATGGGATGCGTAAAAGGAATGTCAAGTGATAGGTCATGCCAGGCAAAAGAGAAACGGGGTGATTGTGGAATAATTGCTAATTTTTCAACATCTTCGAGTTTCTAGGGCAGTTGTCAGGAAAAGTTCTTAAATTTGATGGTTCTAAAAAACACTGAGGTGTCAGAAGAGCTATTTCTAGCTTCATTTCCTTCTATAGGACTCTGTGTAAGAGTCTGTAAGTTCAATGACTGTCTTTGAACCTAGGGAAAGTGGAACGATCTTGGGAGATGTTTTTGCCTATAAATGTGAGCTTCATTTGACCATAGCTTTAGGGATATATTCAATCAATATTAATGCAAAGGAAAAGATGAAATCATTTTCTTTGGGTGTCTGATTGCCTCTGGCCAGGCTGGCAAACTTTGGAAAAATCAAAGAAGTTGGAACAGTGAGAAAGATACCACTTCTTGAACACTTAATTTACTCCAGCAACTTCACTTATGTTCTCTTTTTTACCAAAAAAGCAACCCAGTGAGGGGAAATAATGGTTTCTGGCCCCCAATGGCTCTTTTATGTATTCCTTTGGCAATAACATCTACAACTCTAAGACTGTAGCCATGGGTCGTGACCTGTGGTCTTGGACTTGAGAGGCATGGACTGGCTCTAGAGATTAAAACCTGTGGGCCATTCTGACCACTTTAGTGTCACTTTCTGAGCCATTGCGCTCACTGATGACAAACATGGGAAACATATAAGCAAGAATTAAGTTCAACGTCAGTGACCAGAATGTCAGCAAGCTCTGAGAATTCCAGAATCTCATTCTTAGAAGGTAGCATGGGTTGGAATGTGTATATATATATATATATATGTATTTGGCCATACCGTGTGGGTTGTGGGATCTTAAGTCTCCTCACCAAGAATTGAACCCAAGACCTCTGCAATGGAAGTTTGGAGTCTTAACCATTGGACCGCCAGGAAAGTCCCTATGTTTTAGTTTTAAGAATGTAAATATTCCTCAAACTGGAGACGTTTTGGAGGAGGGAGGGGAATGGAGAATAATGGAATCTGCCAGAGCAATTGTTTTTTTTTACTTGTAGACAGGTTTGGTGGAACCAAGAGAAAAGATAAGAAAGAAATGTGTGTGTGAGTGTATGTGTGTGTTTGTGCATGTGTGTGTGTGCCTGTGTGTTGCTTATTTATTTTGTCCACCTTTGGGTAAATTGGAGGAAAGTCTGGACCAGAAATCTGTCTTCTTTCTAATGTGAAAAATAATCAGCGACCTCATGTGACTCGTAATGATTCAACACCCAAAGCCCGAGAACCGGATTGGGGTGATCACTGTAGCCTGCTTTCAGGTGGCCCATTCATGCCCACAGGGGTTAATGGCTTGGCCAGAAATGGAAATCCACTTTTCTGACTCTTGACATCCAGACTATCACCTACTAAAAGTGAAAACAAAGTTCTTTACCAAGTGGGGTGAATTAAGGTGGTTTGTAGAAAATGCAGTCTCGTAGATCAATATCCTATAAAATCTGTGTATAGACTATTGACGAAGAGCTTTAAAACAGAGCAGTTGGTGTATTTTTAGACACATGTAAACACACCAAAGAATGACTTTTTCTTCCTTCACCAAATGCTGAGCATCTCTTCAAGGCATTTAAGAGGAGGCCTTGCTTCCAGAGTTGACAGTGTGGGTGGAATACATCCAGAACTCAAAGCTCAAATAAAAATAACAACAACACACACACACTCCCAGCTCTTCTCGTCACTCATGTGTTGTGGAAAATGTATGCGTGGGGGCCGTGACCTGCTGCGATTCATGTGGGAGTCAGAGCCGCCTGGATTGCTAGGTTCGAGGCCAGTGTAGGTAACTGAGCACAAAGCCACATGCGCTCATCTATTTATAGCTCTCGGCGGTGAAAAAAGTAAAACCAAAATGCAGCTTCTACCTGCTGTTTCCCAACTGACGCTAACACAAAACGGATAAGACCTCCTTTTGGTTGCCTTTGTAGTTTCAACTGACACACACAGAAGTGATGACTTGGGTTGTCCCCACTTCTCGACCTCCTCCTCCCCCCAAAACAGGTGAAACAATCAGAGAGGCAGCCCCTGAACCCTTCGGTCTTCCGTCTGGTCCAGAAGACACCTCTAGCCATGTGAGATGCAGAAATAGAGAAAATTGTTTGTATTCCCTTCTTCCTTGCAAGAGCTGTCTCTTTCAGATTCATCCGAATGAATATCAAAGTACTACCTAAAAACATTTATCTTTCAGGAGATCTTTTCCCCCTCCAGCCTGTGTGCAAGACACACACACACACACACAAATGCGTGCGCGCACACACACACACACACACATACTGAATTGCAACTCTTCCCCAAATAACCACAAACAAAACCTAACCAGTAAGAGGGCAGAATCGTGCCTTATAAACAAGGCCTAATTGCAGAAAAGGATGTAGTCAGCCTTTTGCTGACGTTCACTAATCTTCTAGCCTCCCTGGATCCAGGTAACTGGATTTTAAAGCCCTTATTAGCATCAAAAGTTAAAAAGCGGTCTTGTCTTAAGGAGGTCTGCAAGGAAGGGCTTAGAATGCCCTATTAGAAATTGTTGACCAGAGCTTTTGAGGATCTTTTTATTCAAAGGCAAACCTCTGAAGAGGAGAGAAAGTAAGGCCCCTTGGCGGTGCAGGTGGAGGTGGGGTGCCGGTGGCATCGCCCCCCAACTGTGTGGTCCCCGCGGGGGGCTGGCAGCGACCCAGCAAGAGTGCAGGTTAGGCAGGAAGCTGCGGCGAGGCTCAGCGGCTCAAAAGCTACTGGAGCTAATAGATTGTGGTCATGAGGAGAGCGCAGTATCTCGGTAGTGATGGGAACACGCAAAAGCATCGTCAAAACAGTTGCAGAAACACGCTGAGCTCTGCACTCCGGAGCCGCGCCCCCTGGACTCGGCTGGAAGCTGCAGGCTCTGGGCGCTTCTGCAGCTTGGCCCTTCTGTCCCTACTGCATCTAGTCATCCCCATTCCGGATTCGGCGGCTTCAGACGAGGGGGCTGAGCTTCCAGAGAGGCTGGAGCCTCATCCTGAAGTCAATTGCTCCTTCCCCGACGCTCCTCCCTGCCCCAGTCTTGCTCTCCGTCCATCAGACAGACCCAGAAGCTTCCACAAAGGAGTGTATATCTCCACCTTGGGACAATTAAAATAAGGCGTTTTTAACTTCCTCCCTCCCCACCGTTTTTTGGTAAGTGGAAGGAGACTGCAAAACTTGATTGGTGTAAGAATTTGAATTTTGGCATAGAGATTTTTTTTCCTTTTTACTATTTTTATTTTGCACTATGAAAACAACAAGGACGACTAGCAACATTGCTTTTTTTTCACATTCATAGGAATTTTAGGAAGTTATTGCCTTTTCCCCTGGAGAAATAACCTAGAGACAAATAAGAAGAAGCAGCACACCGAGAAATCTGCAAACCCCACAAGTCAACAACTCGAGGAAAACCCCATGGGCAGGGAAGAGCACAAGTGTCGCCAGAGAGAGCAGCACATATAAAGCCAGCAAGCTGCGGTGACGGCCAGTTCAGAGCCACTGACCCAGGCAGGGGGGTACCCTTTCTCCCCGGGTACCCACTGCCACCACTTCCAAGGGGGTGATTTCGTAGGGATTTTTGATGGTTAAAATTACTTGCATCCGTAAAACTTGAGAGGACCTTAGTGACCCTCTCATCCAAACTCCTTCATGGAATGATGAAAAATAATCCTTAAACACAGAAAAGCCACAAAGCCAAAGAACAATTAAATTCATTCCTGCTGCAGGGAAACATTCATTCATTCATTCAAACAAACATTCATTCATTCATCATTCAGGCAGTAAATGTTTATTGAACACTTACTGTGGATCCATTGTTTTATGTCTACTGTCCCCAGACCAGAAAAAACAGGCATAAATCCCTGACCTCATCAGACTTGTCAGTGCCAGACGCTGTTCTGAGTACTTCACAGGTACAGACTTGTTTAACCTGTGAACAGCCCTGAACCGTGTGTGATGGTGTTATCCACGCTTTAGAAATCAGGAGGCCCAGGAAGGAAGTGGCAAAGCCTGGATTCAAATGTTGACAGTCGACCTCTTAGTGGATGAAGCAATATTACCTCTGTGTGTTCATACATGCGTGTGTATAGTTATGCGTTTATTCATCCTAAGAGCCGTGATCTCACACAGGCTTCTTGACACTGCCTCCAAAGCTCTTCATGTCATTGGACACCACCTCATGTGCCTTATGGAGAAGGCAATGGCAGCCCGCTCCAGTTCTCTTGCCTGGAAAATCCCATGGGCAGAGGAGCCTGGTAGGCTGCAGTCCATGGGGTTGCTAGGAGTCGGACACGACTGAGTGACTTCACTTTTACTTTTTAGTTTCATGCATTGGAGAAGGAAATGGCAACCCACTCCAGTGTTCTTGCCTGGAGAATCCCAGAGACGGGGGAGCCTGGTGGGCTGCAGTCTATGGGGTCACACAGAGTCAGACACAACTGAAACGACTTAGCAGCAGTAGCAGCAGCAGCAGCACGTGCCTTAAGGAGCGCATGGCAACCCATTCCTGTATTCTTGTTTTGAGACTCCCATGGACAGAGGAGCCTGGTGGGCTACAGTCCATTGGGTTCCTAAGATTCATACACGACTATAGCGACTTAGCATGCACACATGCATGTGCCTTAAAGGGGCTTCCCAGGTGACCCTAGAGGTAAAGAACCCACCTGCCAATGCAGGAGATGTAAGAGATGCTGGTTCAATCCCTGGGTTGGGAAGATCCCTTGAAGGATGACATGGCAACCCACTCCAGTATTCTTGCCTGGGAAATTTCATGGACAGAGGAGCCGGGCTGACTATAGTCCATAGGGTCCCAAAGAGTCGAACATGACGAAGTGACTTAACATGCACGTACGTGTACCTTAAAAAAAGATCTGTGTGGAAGACGGTCTTCTTTTTAGGAACCTGCCCTGCAGTCTGCATCTTTCACGAAATAGCTAGACTAGCTCTCAGTTGCATCATTAGCATTGACAAAGCAGGTTTGTGGACTGTCTTTGGGCTTCAGCACTGTTCTTTGAAGTAGGTAGCATTGCTTCTGTTGGGTCACTGAGTAAAGTGGGAGCCATGCCCAGGCTTTCTGTCTCTGAGCCTGGAAAGGCCTTTCCTGGTAGTAACAGAAGGTCTGTTCATTCACAGAGAAATAAATTGGCCCTTCCTGGATGAAGACAGAGTGTTCCCAACCAGGATGGAGGCAGGCAGGTATTTAACTGTGAGGACAGTACATTGCCATCCGTATGCCAGTTTATAACATAATTCCCAGCATTCTTTCTTATTCCTTTTCAAATAATTTTAAAGACTACTTCCCACTGGAGATGCAGGAAGATTCCTTGCTATGTACTAGGAACCTGGGAATATTAACAAAGTGAAGGATTTTCAGGTAACCTCTGACTCTATTATTTTTTGTTCTTTCTTGCTCTGAACTGCAGAGTTTGAGAGAACAGAGCAGATGTGAGCTTGCTTGTGCTTTCCTGCATTAAACACATTTGTGGGAAAAATGTGGTAGGAAAATGATGAGGCGAGTTTCTTTGTTATAACATTCTCCTGCCAAAGTGTAGACAACTCTCGACTTCCTGGCAGCATAATTATTAGCTTCTGTACAAACGAGCTGTGAAGAACCTTTCTTTTTTCCCCCTCCTTCCTTCCAGTTATTCCCCCTAACCCCCACCAAGGGCTTCCCTGGTGGCTCAGTGGGAAAGACCCTGCCGACTGATGTAGAAGACTCAGGTTTGATCCCCTGGTCAGGAAGATCCTCTGGAGGAGAAAATGGCAACCCGCTCCAGTACTCTTGGCTAGGAAATTCCATGGACAGAGGAGCCTGGCAAGCTACAGTCCATGGGTTCGCAAAGAGTTTGATACGACTGAGCCACTAAACAATGACCAATAACAACCCCCACCAAGGACCATTTCAGAAAAAAAAAAAATGTTTGATGGTGTTATTTTGCTCATTCAAATTTTAAGAGGAGCTTTATTGCGTCTCATGGGAAGGAGGGAAATGTATTCTTATGAGTTTTTTTTTTTTTTATAAGAACACATCAGTGAAATATTTGAGCTTTTTTTTTTTTTTTAGTCACTGAACTATTCATACCTAGCTATGTATGAAAAATAGTCAAAGGAAGTCACTGCCTCTTACTTGGAAAGGGAAGGTTGAAGCACACGGATTATTCATTGTGGGTTCCGGTGCCCCAGAGACGATGTGGAGCCCGCAGACTGAACTTGAGGGGCTCAGTGGGGAGAATCTACCTTCATCCCTGACTGACTAGGTCTGCTTCCTCTGATTTCTGTTGAGTGCGCCCACTGTTGACTTTTAGTGACACCGCGTGTGTAGAAATAGTTCCACCTGTGATCTCACGGCAGAAAAGCACACCTCTTAGAGAACCCTCTAGAACACTTCAGGGCAATAAGAGCTCTGGCCTTTGACATTAAACAAACAACACTAAACAAACCCCTTCCTGAGTGGGTGTGACTTTGGAGTTCCTTCTGGGTTCTTCGAATTAACTAACCTGAGCCAAGTTCTCAAAACTTGAATGCCCCACAAGCCCCTTCAACAGATTTCATTGTTTTGTTTACTACACCCATCACCAGTACAAGTAATTCACTTGATTTTGTGGTTAAAAAGCACATAACAGGAATTGCCCTCTTAATAAAATTTTAGGTGTATGGTATTATTATTATGACCACAATATTGTACAACAGGCCTCTAGCAGTTTTTCATCTTGCATGACTGAAACTTTATACCCATAGAATAACATTGGCCCACTTCCTCCTCCCTTCAGAGCCTGGGAATCACGGTTCTATTCTCTGCTTTTTTGGGTTTGGTGATGTTGGATTCCTTGTGGAAAACGGTATGGAGGTCCCTCAGGAAACTGAAACTGGAACCACCCTCTGGCCCAGTAATCCCACTTCTGGGTACAAGTAGTTTAACATCTTTATTGTTAGCTCTCTGAAAACAGCATGTTCTCGTTCCATGGATTTGGAATGACCTTTGGGCAGAGCTGACAGGTCCATTTGCAGGGGGTTAGGCAGTTTCATGGCTCAGACTATAAGCAGTCAAATGCCTTCAAAATAATTTTATGAGGGTTTTCTCTTAATGGAAAGTGTAAGTATTGTTTCATCAAGAAAATGTTAAAACTCCAAATTAGAGAGTATGAAATGAAGAAACAGTGGTCGTGGCATGGGTCCTCATGCAGGAAAAATGAACCAGATATCAAACATTCTGACTTTATGTTTTCCGTGCCATTCAGGGATGATCTCAGCTGGCCTTCTGTGGGTTTATAAGGGATGTCACTTGAGTTTATATCCATATATGTGGAAAGTCATTCACTATGGATTTGTTATTACAAGTGAATGACCCTCAGCTTGATCTCCCCATGGAATGAGTGCTATATTCCTCTCTCAACTTGAAAAATTTGTTTAAAAATAAAAGCACACTCCTTGCCTTCTCTTCTTTTGAAGAGACGAAGGTATGAGTCCCATTTGTGAGAGTAAAGAGAAAAGGCATTTTGGTTTCCCCTCTCAGACCACTTCCCACAGATAAAAATGGATTATGTACCTTCCCCCAAACACCTGTGTTGCCACAATCACTTTTTTTTTTGTTAAACATTCATCCCTTTCACATCTCTGCTTCTTGTGGGTATTGTGTCAGGAAGAGAGAGTTAACTTTTACTGGTGCTTTCCATTTGTAAGTTTTCTCTTTAATTTCCTTAGAGTCATTTTCAGAGTCATAAATTACTCTGCGACCCTTTCCTGTTCATCCACCACCCTCTGTTTAGAACATGCATCTTCTCCATAGTGCACAGCTGTCTCTGATCTGAGTTCTCTTCCACCTCTGCTGCTCACTAGCTGTGTGGCTTTGGACAAGTGACTCCATCTTCCTGGGTCACTGTTTTCTCATCTCTGAACTCTCTGGGTGTTGGGCTAGAAAGGCGATGTCTAGACTTAGACATCCCTTTGAAGTCTGAAAATTGTTATCATGCTGTGGGACCAGGTGTTCATTAGAACTGGGGATGTGAGCCTAGCACCAAGGACACAACTTCACAAGATCTTTATTTCAACAACTGGAACTCATGGGTAAGTTCTCCAAAGAAAAGCTTAGAAAGAGGGCTCGATGGATGGATTTCTGGAGAGAAGAGTTCAGTCAACTCTTCATGTGTTAGATGGTGTTTTTCTCACCCTCACTTGGAGCAGGTAGTCTCCAACTTATGTTTTCAGTCATTTTAGAAAAGTAGCAATCATAGTCAACTCTGGAGGCGTCTAAATCAAAATAGGTGGATGGGGAAATCCGTCAGAAGTGTTAGAGAGCGTTTGAAAGGCCTCTGCTGAGTTGAGGAGGTGCTCACAGGTATGCTACATCATCAGTATCCACCTGGAGACGGATTTCTTCTCCATTACTTCTCCAGCCCTAGAGGGGCCATCTCTTGAGCAGTCAGAATGGAAATTGAAGTGATCATTGATAATTTTTGACTTGAATCAACATAGACTCATTTGTTTTCCTTAAAACCTCATTGAAAGGCTGTAGTTTACTTTTATTTGAAGAGGAAGGAGGCAGAGAGGGAAGTGGAGGATAATAATTCATTGTCCTTGTTAAGTGTTAACTTATTCAAATATCATTTCAATGAATTCTGTATTCTCAGTGAAAGTGAAAGGAAAGTTTGTGTCCTGGAGAGTCACTTTAGTATTTGGGAAATTATTGGGCAGAATTTGATTTGTAGACAAGCCTGTCTAAAAGTAGATCTTGTCAAGGGATACAATGAAGTTTGATTAATTCCTTGGTCTTGGGCACAGCATGACTGCTAGCACACCTTAAGTGAAAGCTTAGATAATTTCTGGATGCAGTTGGTTGGACATTTCTTTGGGATTGGAGGTGTGATTAAATCCACACAGAGTTTAACTTTGTTTTGAAATGGCAACATGGCAGAGTGGGAAAAGTGTGGTCTCTGGCTCTGAACTGAAGCAATAATGACCAAACTTCTTCTCTTTGTAGGATGAATATCGTATTTATCACATAAGGTTGCTGTGAGAATTAAAGCGTTAATATTTGTAACAGCTCAAAGAGTGTTATTCTCCTTCCATAGGGAAAGAAGCATGGGTGAAAGTCTGTGGACCAGAAATCTAGCAATTAGATATTCTGATTTTGTCTTTGCTAATCAGTTTGCTTGAGACCTTGCTCTCCAGGGTTGCAGGAGAAAGATAAATCACGGATCATGTTGGTACCGCTGGAAATTAATGTCATGAACCTCAAGTGGGGTGTTAGAGCTCTGCTATCCTCAGGTGTTTCCTGGGTCACCGTGTTCTCCTACTTTGCATACTGACTATTTCAAATGTTCTCCACTCTCAAAGCCCTCTTATCCTCCTTCCTCACCTGCCCCATCTCATGCTGTTCCTTCGGTTTCAACCAGTGACCCTGACTCTTGTATCATAGACAGTGGAAGCTATCACATGGCAACTTCTCCACTTTCCTGGTGCACAAACATGAGAACCTCTGCCTAAACCTGTTCATTTTTTCCACCCCTCTAGTTCAATAGCCTGTCTTCCAGCTCAAACAAATCTCCCCATCTTTGCTCTTCCTGCCACCCTGTTCTACCTTCTTGGGAAACATATTATGTCTAATCTCTCTTCTCTCTGGTGTTTCAGATAGTAAAGAAACTGCCTGCAATGCAGGAGAGCGGGGTTCGATCCCTGGGTCAGGAAGATCCCCTGGAGACAGGAATGGCAACCCACTCCAGTATTCTTGCCTGGGAAATCCCATGAACAGAGGACCCTGGCAGGCTACAGACTGTGCGTTCACAAAGAATTGGACATGACTAAGTGACTAACACTTTCTTTTTCTCTATAGTCAACATCTTCCTCTGTACCAGAATCTTTTTGTAGGTGTTGATTTACACTCACTTCATAGCTCAAAATCTTTCCCATGAAACTCCCCATCTTGTCCACCCTTCCACCTCTTTCCTTTAAGGCATTCTTTATACTCCATATTCACCTGCTGCTGCTAAGTCGCTTCAGTCGTGTCCCACTCTGTGCGACCCCATAGACGGCGGCCTACCAGGTTCCCCCATCCCTGGGATTCTCCAAGCAAGAACACTGGAGTGGGTTACCATTTCCTTCTCCAATGCATGAAAGGGAAAAGTGAAAGTGAAGTCACTCAGTCGTGTCTGACTCTTCGCGACCCCACGGTCTGCAGCCTACCAGGCTCCTCCGTTCATGGGGTTTTCCAGGCAAGAGTACTGGAGTGGGGTGCCATTGCCTTCTCCACCATATTCACCTACTGACTCCTTAAACAAACCTCATTGCTTCTATGAGTCAGCATTCCTTAAAGTTGCCAGTAACCCTCATAAAGTTAAAGCCAGTGGTGACTTTTCTGTCATTCCACTTGAGTATCTCAAAGACCCTTATAACTCAGCACACCCAAAACTGAACTCCAGACCTTCTCCCCCAAAACCTGCTTCTCTCCCTAATTTACTTGTTCTTACTGTATGGCTCCAGTGTCCTTTATTTTTCTCTTGTTGAAAATACATTATCATGCTCTTTTTAGTTTAACCTTATATATATATATATCTTGGATCCATCCACTTTTCCCCATCCCTGTATCCTTCTTATTGTCTCATCCTCTCCATCCTAGATTTTTACAGTGTCCCTCTGATCTGGTCTCTATGAAGTATCTCCTCTATTCTCAGCAGTGGAGCCAAAGTGATGTTTCTGGAATACATGTTTCATCATGATAACCTCTTGCTTAAGACATAATGGCTTCTCATTGCTCGTAGGGTAAAGAATCTGCTGTTGCCTTTGCTTTAGATGCCCTTTTCCCTTCTTGCTTCTGTCAGTTGATTCTTTTCAGATATCACTTCAAATAAGATTTTGCTGAGCCTTTCTGGACTCTCCAGACCAAACTTGGTTACCACGGCCTTTATCACTGGGGTGGTTTCACATTTGGTGATGACTGGATGTCTTTAGACAGACATGATGCTCTGAGGTGGATTTAAGTATCTTTGGCTCATCACTGAATCTCCATGAAAGAATACCTAAATGTCTGAATAATATAGATCACGAAAACTGCACACATTTTAAGGACAAAGACAGAAGAAAGAGAACACAAACATCTACTTAGGATTTCACTAAAATGGGGTAAAATTGTCCTTTTGCAGTAGAGACATTTTGCTGTCTGCCACAAGTTCATGTCACCCTTCGATGATACAGAGTGATTGCTCAGAGGGGCTGTTGCTTTGCCAGATGTTACATTTCTTAGTCCCTTTTCATTCAGCTGTGGTCATGTGATTAGCTCTTGCAATGAGATATAAGTGGAAGTTATGAGTTTAATTTCCAAGAAACAGTTCTGTCTTTTTTCCCTGCTCCCAAGTGAAAAGAAAGGACTCTGAGAGCCTAGGGAATGGTGGAGCTGCAGGACAAAAGCAAGGTAAACCTCGATATTACAAGGGAGAAGGTTGCCAGTAACCAATGACATCTGTATCCATCATTACATGAGCAAGAATCCATCAACTATCATGATGGTGGAGGATGCTATTCTGGCCCTCCACTTCTTTTTGTAAATAAAGTTTTATTGCAACACACAGCTTTGTCCACTTGTTTACCTATTGTCTATGACTTGCTTTGCATTGCAAGAGCAGAGTGGTTGTAATAGAGACTGTATCACCTTCAGCGATTAAGACATTTACAATTTGGTCCTTTATCAAAAAAGTTTGTTAATATCTGGTCTCTTGCATTAAGTGATTGTAATTTGGAGTTTAATTGTTGAGCAACCAGCATGCCCTTAACTAGTATATCTTTTTAACCATAGATATTATAGCTTTCTGCACCTTTCCATTAATTGATGCATTCTTTTCACTACTAGTTCTTGATCACCTTGTGTGATCTTGGTAATGGGGACACAAAGGTGAATAAGATGTGATTCCTGCTGTCAAGAAGCTTATAATTTTGATAGAGAGATAGAGGAATCAATTGGCAATTAAAATATGAACACAGTGGTGGAAAATACAAGGATACCTACTGACCTGTGTAGGAGGGTTTCTTATCCCCGGCGTGGGAGAGGCACGTGCTGAGGTCACGTCCTCTGAGGTGGATATTCATGTGCTGGAAATATATTGTGGAGTGTTTTCAGGAGCAACATCTGTGGAGAAGGGAAGGAAGCAGGAATGGCAGAGGGGGAAGTTGGGCATTTTCACAATGGCTTCAACCAAGCATGCAAGGGAACTCTGAACCTTAGGTGGCCCTTTAGAGTTGGGATGGGGACGTGACCTCTTCTTGCAAGGAGGTTCTCTTTAGCTGAGTACTGTTCCTAAAGAGAAGGTTGATGGCATTTCTCTTAGCTGGGGAAACGTTCTTTGGTCCTGAGGGGCCGTCTAGGGGTGCATACAGAGGCCACCATGGGATGGTTCCATGACAATCCTTGGGAGGCAATTAGGTCTAAGTTTATATCTCAATGTTGAGTGGGAATTGTCACCTTGAAAAAGGAGGGAGCTGGAATGGCTAGTGGAGAGCACACCAGGCAGAGGGAATAAAATGTTCAAATCACTAAAAATGAGAGAGAACATGGGAAGATTAGAACGAGTGACCAGCAAGTTTTCTGTGTGCAGACTTTCTGCTTTTGTGTGATGGAGAAAGATGGGAAAACTATCAAGAGATAGCTCTCTAATTGATTTGAAGTTGTGCAATATGGTCATCCCCGGGTATCTGCAGTGAACTGGTTCTAGCACCCAACCCCTCTACCCACAGCATTCCAAAATTCCTGGATGCCCAAATCACTTATGTAAAATGGTGTAGTATTTGCATATAATCCACACACATCCTCCCATAGACTTTAAATCATCTCTAGATCACTTCTAATACCTAATACAGTTTAAATGCTAACACACACAATGTAAGTGCTATGTAAATAGCTGCTGGTGTGGCAAATTCAAGTTTTGCATTTTAGAATTTTCTGGATTTGTGTGTGTGTGTGTGTGTGGAGTATTTCTGATCCATTCGGTCTAATTCACAGATATGGAGCCCACAGATGCAGAGGGCTGACTGTACCTCTACATTCCAAGAAGCTCCAGTCGTAATTAAATTTATCTTACATGTTTTAAACTAAGTATTCTGTATACAGGGACAATTTAACTAAGCCTGCAGCATAGGAGCAGCTTTATGAGATCTGTACTAGGGATGTGATATCTTCATTCTTGCATAGTTTGAGTTAATTATCTTGAGTCAGTGGTTTTTCATCCAAATCATGATTTCTCTATCTCCTGAAATTCTCCATTCTGTTCAGAAACCTATCTGGTACTTACCAAGCAGCCCTGATTGACTAGTGCAAACATGAGTGGAATAGTCAACTCCTCCATATAAACATATGGCAAATTTGAACAATTAAACAGAGTAAATGGTAAGGTGATTGGATTTACAGATCAAAACTACTAAATGTGGCTTGGTAACCTAGAACAAATGAGTGACTAAGTCTAGAGCAGAAATGTTTCTCAATATGTGTCGCTGCAAATGCCCAGAAAGGATCTATATATTTGAAGTCCCACATTTAAAATGCTGTATACCTAAACATATCAACCTACCAGATTTTTGGAGTTCATAAGTAGTGAATCTCTTTGTAAATTGTGATCATCATTTTCTGTCTTTTTGTTTCATTATTGTGTTACTAGTTCATGACATTCAATTAAGATAGAGATTGAAATTTTGGAATTATGTATACATTAGTGTTTTTTTTTTCTTAATAGAATGTTTAATACCATGAAATAAACATATGGAAATTTAAACATGTTGACTGTGTGTTATTCATAAGTATTATAAGCTAAATGTAAGTATAAAGCACAAAAATGAAAACAAATATCCTCTAACTGTTTACCCACCTTAGGACCAGAATATTAGAAATTCAGGCTTCTTCCCAATCCCACCCTTATCTCTTTCCCTTCTCCCCAAAGTAGACATGACTCTTAACATTTATCATTCCTTTGTTAGTATTTAAACACAAACTACACATATATTTGACCCAATTAATAATTTTTCTTGTCTTGAGTATAGGAAAAATAATCTACTAAAGTTAGTCTTCTACAGAATTTTTTAAAAATTCAGCTTCATATATCTAAGATTCATCAGTGCTTTTGCATATTTAATTCATTCTCACTCCTGTATAGTATCCTGTATGAGTAAAACACAATTTATCCATTTTATTTTTTTTACATTTCTCAAAAATTTTTATTGAAATACAGTTGATTTACAATATCATGTTAGCTTCAGGTGTATAGCACAGCTATTCAGTTGTATATCTATAAATATAATATATATATATGTCTATTCTTTTTCAGGTTCTCTTCCCTTACAGGTTATTACAAAATATTGGGTACACTTCCCTGTGCTATACAGTAGGTCCTTGTTGGTTATCTATTTTATATATAGTAGTGCGTCTGTTAATCCCAGTCTCCTAATTTATCCCTCCCTACTCCCTCTTGCTCTTTGGTTGCTATAAGTTTGTTTTCTATGTCTGTTGAGTCTTTCTGTTTTGGAATTAAGTTCATTTGTATCTTTTTTTTTTTAGATTCCACATTTAAGTGATATCAGGGTATTTATCTTTGTCTGGCTTACTTCACTTTAGTATAACAATCTCTGGGTCCATCCATGTTGCTGTAAAGGGCATTACTTCATTCTTTTTTATGGTTGAGTAATAGCCCATTTTCTTATCGCTTGACATTTTTTCCACCTCTGTTTCGGTAACAGATTGTGGTGCTCTGAACAGCTTTTATAGGTCTCCAGAAACATATGCATGAAAGGTTCTTTTTGATATCTATTTATATCTTGAAGTAGAACTGCTGAGTTGATGGGTATGCAGATGTCTAACTTTATATGAAAATGAAAGTTGTTTTCCAAAATAGTGGTACCAATTCAATTTCCATAAGCAAGAAACAAGAGTTCTTGTTGCTTCCCAGACTTGCCAATGCCTGGTGCCATGAGAGTTTTTGAGTGGACTCTGGAACCAAAGTCCAGGTCCACAATTCTGCTCTGTCGTTGACGAGAAGTTTGATTTTGGACAAAGTCTTTAACTTCTTACCTCTGCTGCTTTCTCTGCAAAATGGATATGATAATCTAAGAGTTCTATGAGAATTAAATGAATGAATATATATATATATATATATATATAGCACTTAGAACAGTATCTGAGTACATAGCAATACTGTAGAAGTAATTTCTATTATATGTTTTCTTAATTTTCTTAATAAAAAATATTTCTTAATTTTAAAATACAAAAAATTTTCTTATTTTCTAAAGAAAAATAAATTCTTAATTTATTATATTATTTTTTAAATTTTACATCTGATAGATGTAAAATAACATCTCATTGTGGCCTAATTTTCTATTGCCCTGTTTACTAATGTGGTTATTTATTGACCTTTCTTCTTTTATATCTATTATATCTTTTGGTCATTTCATTACTGGATTGTTCATCTTTTTCTTCTGTGGTTTGGAGTTCTGAATTAAAAAAAAACAACCTGTTGATTCTACTATTTTTTTTGCAAAATATTTATTCAAGTTTGTAGCTTATCTTTGTAACTTTTAAAATGTAATCTTTATTTCTTTTTGTGGTTACTGATTGTTTAAAAAATTTGGGCATCATATTTAAGAAATGTTCCCAATTCTGAATCATAAAGATATATATTTTTTCTATCTGTTCTTCTAATATGATTAAAATTTTCCTTTTTCAGTTAAGTTTGTAATCTAACAGGAATTTGTCTTAGCAGTTAATGGGAGGTGGGGAATACATTTCACATCTTATGTATACACACATAATTATCTAAGCATCATTGACTGAATTATCCTTTTTTTAAATAACCTTTTCTCTAGTGAACAACAGGGACATCTGGTCCATTTAACAAGTTTTTGTATGTGCACTTATCTGCTTTTGAGCTTTCTATTCTGTTTCATTGATCGGTTTGTCTATCTTCACAACAACATCAGTGTCTTAATTACTACTATTTGATAATATATTTTGGTATTAGATATAAAAAGAGCTCCCCTCCTCCTTCTTTAGTCTTCAACAGTATCTAGGGTATTCTCAATTCTTTGCTTTTTCTTATTCATTTTCTTATACATTGTCAAATTCCTTGAAGAATTACCTTTGAATTTTGTTGAAAATCACATCAAAACTAATAATGAATTTAGAAAAAAAATACTACAAATTAATATCTCACTGATATTCCTATCCATGTACTTATATATTGTTTAAGTCTTCTGTAATGTGTATTTCAAGAAACTTTAATTTTAATTTTCTGTAAAGGTCTTGCAGTTGTTTGGTCGGGCTTATTCCTTAGTATGAGATTTTGTATTTACCTTTGGGTAGAAATGCAACGGAGAAGGAAATGGCAACCCACTCCAGTATTCTTGCCTAGAGAGTCCTGTGGACAGAGAAGCCTGGTGGGCTGCTGGCTATGGGGTCGCACAGAGTTGGACATGACTGCAGCTACTTAGCAGCAGCAGCAGACATGCAATGGATTCTAGATATTGAATATATATTCTGCCGCTTTGTTAAATTCTTTTACTAATTCTATCCAATCTTAATCTGTATATATTTTTGTTTTGTTTTCCATATAGACAGTAATGATCCAATAAGGGCAATTTTGGTTTTTTTAAAAAAAAATTCTTCGTTTTTGGCTGTGCCGGGGCTTTGTTCCTGTATGGGTTTTCTTCTGGCTGCAGAGAGCGGGAGCTACTCTCTAGAGTAGCTTGTGATGTGAGGGGCTTCTCACTGCAGGGGCTTCTCACTGTGGAGCGCCGGCTCCAGGCATGGGCTTCAGCAGGCGTGGCTCTCGGACTCTAGAGCACAGGCTCAGAAGTTGTGGCCCACCGGCTTAGTTGCTCTGCAGCATGTGGGATCTTCCCAGATCAGGGATCGCTCCCACCGTGTCTCTTGCACTGGCAGGCAAATTCTTTACCCTTAAGCCACTAGGGAAGCCTGAGAATTTTGTTTTATGCTATGCAATTCTTGCCTTCCAGTTCTTTTTTTGGCATCATGTGCCGGTATGGATTTTCAGTATTGATTACTATGTAATTTCCTTCATAACATTCTTCTCATCTTGCTTTTATTTCTGAAAGAGGTACTAGCCTGTTGAACTGTTAGCAGTGACTGCTCACTCATTTTCTGTTCTCTGAAGAGTTTCCGTGTCTGGCTATCCACTCCTGGAAAATCTGTTAGCACTCACCTATCATTTGTCTGACCCTGGTGGGGTTTGCTTTGTTTTGTCTTATGGGACTCTTTCAAATGACTGAGTCGTCTTTCCTCAACTGACAATTCTGCCTTCTTATTTCTTCTTGAGTCACTCTGGGAAAATTATATTTCTACCATTTTATGTTTTCCATTTGTCTCTCTTTTCTGTTCTTTTTTTCTCTGCTCTTATTTATTACTATTTGAATTCTTTGTTTTCCAAGTTCCCTAGTGGCCCACGGGTTAGGGCTTGGCTGTATCACCACTGTGGCCTGGGTTCGCTCCCTGGTCAGGGAGCTAGAGCCCTGCAAACTGCATGGCCAAAAAAAAAAAAAAAAAAGTAGAATCTATGCATGTATAAAATCTCTTAAAAAGATACACACACATGAATTGCTTATTTTCCTTATTCATTGTTTTAAAAATGGAAATAAATAGAATATAAAACTTAGAATGCACAATAGTTCCATAAGAAGATTATGTATTATTGTGAACATTTTGTTTCAGTGATTGACAAGTAGGTTTTTGTTGGTTTGTTTTTTTGTTTTTGCAGTCTAAGATGTTTGGAAGATGTCATTCTAGGGAAAGTCTTTGGTAGTGAACCATTTCAGTTTTTGTTGATTTAAAAGTACCTTCATTTTACTTTTGTTTTTGATTGTTTTGCTGCCAAATTCCAGGTGGTTAGTCAGTTTCTCTTAGAGTTTGAAGTTCTTCTTGCTCTGTGTTCTGGCTTTCCTTGTTGTTGTGATGTTTACTGTCACTGCTTTTCAGACCTTTTCTTTATCTTTGCTGTTTTGCAGTTTCACTCTGATGCATATATTTATTTTTTCTTTATTTTGCTGTTTTACACTGAGCTTGGGGATTCACATCTTTTATCATTTGAAATATTCTCAATCATTCTTGCTTTGGGTATTTCCTCTCCTCCGTGTTGTCTTTCCTTTTGCTCCTCTATTTAGATTTATATTAGACTTTTCCACCTCTCCTCTGTTTTTCATAACTTCTCTTTTAAGTTTTCTGCATTTTAGATAATTTCTTCAACATATCACCTCATTTACTAATTCACTCTTTGTGTCTAATACAGTTTAACTCAATCATGGATATTTTAATTTAAAACCACTATGTTTTTCATTTATAAAACTCCATTTGATCCATTTGTACATTTGACCATTTTGTTTTAACAGTCTCTTGCCAATTTTTAAAATCTTCTAGTTCTTTAAATATTTCATTCATAGATTTTCCATATTTTGTCTCATAATTCCAATATCTGAAGACTTACTGTCTGATTCTGAATCTAAACCTAAACCTGATTTTGTTGTTTCTGTTGATTATCACTGATGGTGACTTGTTTTTGTGTGTGTTTGGCAGTTAATGATTTTGAGTTCATGTTTGCTTGCTCATCCCAGCTGCATAAACTGGGGATGTGTTCCTTCATAGAGAGTTTACATTCACTTTTGTTGGGAGACTGTGGGAAATTGGACTATTTTTGTTTTATTTGCATCCTCATAGAAATATGGAATCTTGGCACAAGCTCTCCCACTCTGTGAAGGGCCAAAACTATTATTCAGTTCCTAGAACTGACATGAGGATTTGTTCTCAGAGCAGTCTAGCTTTCTATTTCTACTTTTGGTTTCAGCTCATTATTACTTGTTAATGATTTTATTTATTTATTTTTGGCTGTGTTGGGTCTTCTCTAAGTGTGGTGAGCTGGGGCTACTCTCCAGCTGCAGTACTCGGGCTTCTAATTGCCGTGGCTTCTCTTACTGTGGAGCTCAGGCTCTAGGGCACACAGGCTTCAGTAGCTGTGGCTCCCAGGCTCCAGAGCTCAGTAGTTGCAGTACACGGATTTAGTTGGTTAGAGGCATGTAGCATCTTCCCAGACTAGGGATCAAACTCATGTCTTTTGCATTGGCAGGCGAATTCTTTACCACTGAGCCACCAGGGAAGCCCCGCGATAATTTTGTTTGTTCGGAGAGTTCTCTTGTCTTTAAGCCCAGCAATACATTACAAAATATGTTTCTTAGAATTTATCTGAGATTTAGTTACAATGGATTAGGAGGAACTTTCCAAAAATGTGGTCTCCCATACTGTTAGAAGCAGAAGTTTGACAGCTATGTTTTGGTGATGTTGATAATAATTGTTCTGTTAGAAAGAGCAATAGCAATCTTATCCTATTTGTACGGCGTCAGTTAGTTTCACAACATCTCTGTTACAGGCAGACATTTTATAAATATAGATGTTATTACCCAAGATATTTAGAGTCTTTCTAATTCATATAAATAGTTAGAGTCAGAACCAGGGTGAAAGCCTAGATTTCTGACTTCTATTTTGTTGATTAGGAAAAAATATAACCTGTGTTGAAGTTTCTAGTCTTTTTCACTTCAGTTTTCCTGTAAACTAAATCATGATATTGAGGGCTTAAGAACAAGCCGCCAAGTTCATCAAGTCTCTGAATACAAGACTAGGAAATATTGTTCCAGAAGACTCCCGGAAAAGTATGTTCACAAGTTTCTCCAGTAAGCTATTTTAGAACCTAATAATTCTTCTGTAATGACTTCCTTTACTTCACTTGGTTTCTTCCTGTTGAATTATATGTTCATTTCCTGTCCTTTTCTTCATCGCTGTCTATGTTACATTTCCTTTTTTCATGATAATCACCTCTGAACTTATTCAGTATCATTGAATATACATTGATTCCATGAAACAAAATTGTGGTCTGAATACATGCCTCAGTTTTCTCTTCTTTGGAATAAAGATATGCTCAGTTTACTTATTGTTAGAGATATTGTTTGCCAACCTCTTGAGCCATTTTGGTCATTCTTTTCTGTATATTCTTGAGTATTTCCACATTTCCTATAAGTTAAGAAAGTCTTTTAGGTTGCTGAAGGCCAAGTTTTTCTGGACCATAGTTTTCTAATTTCAAGCCTAGAAAAGAACTGGAAATTACCTCAGCCCCGAGCTGGCCCTTCTTTCCTACACTAAGTGTCTAATTGATTAGGCCAGTGGTTAATGGTTCTTTTCTAGTGCATTCATTTTAAAATTAATTAATTTGGCCATATCAGATCTCAGTTGTAGCATGTGCGATCTTCTACTTCGAGGCATGGAGTCTCTATTAGTGGGGCTCAGTAGGTGCTACGCACAGGCTTAGTTGCTTCATGGTATGTGGGATCTTAGTTCCCTGACTGGGGATTGAACCTGTGTCCCTGGCATTGCAAGGCAGATTCTTAACCACTGGACTACCAGGGAAGTTCCTGAGTGTACTCTTGAAAAACTCTCTTCTCCATTTTTTTCTTCATTAATGGAATAGATACTTTTAATTTGGGCTGATAAATCCAGTCAAAAGAAAGTCAGTGATTTCAATATCCATTAACATGTATCACAGAATAAACATGTTCTATCAAGTTCTGGCTTATGTGCTAATATTTTCCTTTGTAAATATGAAACTTGGCTCAGAAAATTACAGCAACAATAAAAATAGCAACAAAATCTCACTTAAACCAACCATGAGGACTAATTTGTCAAAAAAAAATATATTTAGATTCAGAAAGAAAAAATCATCTGAGGCAGTTTGCAACTTAACTTTCAAACTCTCCTTCTCATCACAATATCTGTTCTTGATGTATTTGTTAAATTCAAATATACATTGTTTTATTTGCTGTCTAGGTACAAGATGATCTGTGAAACTGAATCAGATCTTGTTTTCTGCCCTATATGTCAGTTGAATGTAATATTATTGGAATCAACCCAACTGTTCTTATATTAAAAAAAGAAAAAAACTGGAGCGTTTGTGCTTTGGTTATGTTACTTTCATTGCTTCTTGCATTTCTAGACAGATTTTCAAATTTCCTCCACCCCAGGCTGACTGGCATCACAATGGTTTTCATTGTCAAAAGTGTGCCGGGGTGTCATGCTACTCATGCTAGAAATTGAGCCTCTGGAGATCTGTTTCTGAAGACATGGGTGTTCTCCTAGAATCTATCCTGACTTCCAACACTGCCTGCCCCAGATTTGTAGTTATCTGTGAGGCAGATACCATATACATGTTATCAGGCAGGTCATTTGTCTACAAAGGTCCATATAGTCAAAGCTATGGCTTTTCCAGTAGTAATGTATGGAGGTGAGAGTTGGAACATAAAGAAAGCTGAGCACCAAAGAATTGATGCTTTTGAACTGTGGTGCTGGAGAAGACTCTTGAGAGTTCCCTGGACAGCAAGAAGACAAGCCAATAATCCTAAAGGAAATCAGTCCTGAATATTCATTGGAAGGACTGATGCTGAAGTTGAAGCTCCAATACTTCGGCCACTTGCTGGGAAGAGCCTGCTCTTTGGAAAAGACCTTAATGCTGGGGAAGACTGAAGGTAAAAGGAGTAGGGGATAGCAGAGTATATAATGGTTGGATGGCATCGCCAACTCAGTGGACATGAATTTGAGCAAACTCCAGCAGGTAGTGGAGGACAGGGAAGCCTGGCATGCTGCAATCCATGAGGTCACAAAGAGTCGGACACAACCCTAGTGAATGAACAAGGAACAACAGCAGGTCATTGGTTAAATGTCACTCTTGGTGGGATTCTTTGAAGGTCTGCATTTTGTAATATGCAACATCTCCTTGTCACAGTTTTGGCATCCTCAAGTAAAAAATAAAATAGAACCAAAGTCAGCCACTCTTTGAAACTGAGCTGGCAACCAGTTAGCTATCAATAAGTCAATGAAGGATACAAAGAGGAAAAGGACAAAGATGAAAAAAATTGGGTCGATCGGAGGAGGCCATCTGGGAGAACAAGGAAGGTGATTCAAATCAATCTTATTTGAAAGCAAGAGTTTTCCTAGAGTTTTCAAACACCCTTCAGTTGGCTGGCGCAAATCAGCAGATGGTGTTTGTAAAAATAAATATGGCCTATGAAATGGAGTTTAGATGGAGATACAGAATCTAGGAAGGCTTTACCTGAGATGTACTATCTGAGGAAGTCTTGGGGCACAGGTAGGATTTGGAAGATGAAGGCACAGGGCTGTGAAAGAAGGGGGCAAGGACATTCAAGGTAGAGGCAATGGCTCGAGATTCAGACATCATGGAGCTGCTGCATAGTGAGTAGAGCAAGCATTTGGGTTTAGCTAGAAAGTAGAATTCATGTCTGGCAGAGGTCAGAGATGGTGGTTAGCTCACAGGTAATGGGGACTGGGTTTGGTAGGCAGAGGGAGACCCTGAAAAGCTTTGATGAGCCAGAGAGATGGCCAGAACTTGACTTCAGGAAGACTAGGATCGCAGAGGTTTTGTTATACAGACTTGCTAGCTTTTGTAAAGACAAACTCCAAGCTTTCAAATACCATTGCTACTGCTAAGTCACTTCAGTTGTGTCCGACTCTGTGCGACTCCATAGACGGCAGCCCACCAGGCTCCCCCGTCCCTGGCATTCTCCAGGCAAGAACACTGGAGTGGGTTGCCATTTTCTTCTCCAATGCATGAAAGTGAAAAGTGAAAGTGAAGTCGCTCAGTCCTGTCCGACCCTTAGCATGGACTGCAGCCTACCAGGCTCCTCTGTCCATGGGATTTTCCAGGCAGAGTACTGGAGTGGGGTGCCATTGCCTTCTCCGTCAAATACCATTAGAGACACTTTTTAGCCTTGGACTGTAGAGACAAAGTCAGGGTTGGGTTGATGAGACCTGGATGTCAGTGGTAGATGCTGGACCCTGGGTAAGAGGATCCTTCCTTGAGTGAGATCTGGTCTTTAATTTTGGAGGAGGGCATCTACTGAGGCTATTGTCAGCTCTTCTTAGAAAGATCAGAGAACCAGACTCCCCTGTTGCCCCTGTTTCTACATGACCTTTCTTAGTGTGGCTTTTTATTTTTGACTTTGGCTTGAATTCTGATCTTGACTGTGTGTGTTTTTTCTCTTCAGGCTCAGACTCTGCTGTCTTGGGTCCTGAAAGCCTTTGCTCACTTTTGGATCACAAGGTCTTTATCCCAGATCCCATTTTATGCAGTGTGTGCTCAGTTGCTCAGTCTTACATGACTCATTGCAACCCCATGGACTGCAGCACGCCAGGCTTCCTTGTCCTTCACTATCTACCAGAGTTTGCTCAAACTCATGTCCATTGATTCAGTGATTCCATCTCATCCTTTGTCACCCCTTTTTCCTACTGCCCTCTGTCTTTCCCAGCATAAGGAGTTGGCTCTTCACGTTAGGTGGTCAAGATATTGGAGCTTCAGCATGAGTCCTTCCAATGAATATTCAGGGTTGATTTCCTTTAGGATTGACTAGTTTGATCTCCTTGCTGTCCAAGGGACTCTCAAGGGTCTTCTCCAGCAGTTGCTGCTGCTGCTAAGTCACTTCAGTCGTGTCGGACTCTGTGCGACCCCATGGACTGCAGCCTACCAGGCTCCCCCGTCCCTGGGATTCTCCAGGTAAGAACACTGGAGTGGGTTGCCATTTCCTTCTCCAATGCATGAAAGTGAAAAGTGAAAGTGAAATAACTCAGTCGTGTCTGACTCTAGCGACCCCATGGACTGCAGCCTATCAGGCTCCTCCATCCATGGGATTTTCTAGGCAAAAGTACTGGAGTGGGGTGCCATTGCCTTCTCCGTCTCCAGCAGTTAGGGGCTCTTTATTCACTTCTGAAGCTTGTGAGTGAGAAAATTGACAAATTACTTTTTACCCCTACAAATGCTTTAGTCAAAAATGAAAGACACTTTGAAGAAAGCGTTTAGATTCTATGGATGAATCCTCGGCTTTTCTGTTGCCGCTTCTGGAAACCCAAGAATTCAGTGTTTACCTTAGAGAAGGATGATTAAAGTTCCGACTTAGATATAATCACTTTCTTCAAGATTCGTGTGTTGATACCTTACTCTTCGGGGTTTTCCTCAGTGTTTCCATGTAAGTTACCTATCTGTCCCTCCTCCTCTGACCTCTATACACTGGAGAGAAGTAAAACGTCTTGTATTAGCATAACTTTAAAACCTGACAGGTAGTGTTTAGACATTGATTTATGGCTACAGTCCTACGTAAGTTTCCATCCCTGTCCACACATCTTAGAGACCCCAATGAATGCCACAGATGCACATTTTTTAATGGATGTGAACTTAACCATTAATGTAACATCACTGGTTTAATGCAGATACTTTTGTTAAATGACATTATAATTACCAGTCACCGGCAAACCTCAAAAAGGTTGGAAGGTTGGATTCAGTTAAACACCCGAGAGCTGAGATGCTTATCTGAAGTTTACCCCTTGAGTTGAGCAAGTCCAGGCTGGAAAATGCTCAAGACCTTTTTGATACTTGCGTCAGTAATTCTGTTTTTCTGTGTCTCCCTGTCAGCATTTCTATGTTTCATCCTTGACCTATTGATGATGTAAAATATAACACAAAAAAGATAAAAGTCATCTCCATCAAATCGAGCCAAATAAAATTTTCACAAGATGCTGAGAACAGGTAAACATCCTAAGTTGCATGAGAAATGCTACCTTCTTAGAATGCTAGGAAATATTTTGCCTATCTCCTTCTCCTTGACTCTTGTTTGAAGGGTTTATTGCTACAGAATTTTCTAGTAGTTTTCCCTGACATCAGATTGGGGGTGGGGGGAATTGCTCAAGATGACTCAGATGAATCATATTTGAAAACAAGTCTTTTTTTTTGTTTCCTAGAAAAAGCATTAATATGTAAACCCTTTCAGTATGCTGGGGCAAGCCAGCAGGTTGTTTACTTTAAAAAAATAATTAAAATACTTTCAACACCATGTGTTTTGTGTTTAGCTTAGGAAGCCATTGCATTGGTGGTGGTTTTCCTAGTTTTACATTCCTCTAAATGACCTTCTTTGTCCTTTTCTTGTCTTTTGTGTCATAAAAAGATTTTGTGAAGAGGAAGAACTTCAGTTTCTTGGATACCTGGAAAAGTGACATAGAAAAATGTCCTTTGTCAACGGCTGCAGTTTGGTGATTTTTACTTCCTGTATGAAATCAAGACTTTGGGGTCTGTATGCAGCCTTGAATCACTCGGGGCCATGCATTGCTTGATCTTCTGCATGCCAATCATGGTCTTGTAGTGAAAATACTGCATCTTGAGGTCCCAGTATAAAGGAAGTTAAAATTAAAAGAAGATCAACTTAGGAATGTTGCCATTATTTCTGGGAAGTTTTAGCCTCCATTGAATTCCAGTCTTCCTGAGTTGGAGAAGTGTCTTGGTCCCACATCTTGTGAGGCAAGTTTTTAAGCATCCAAGTGTGTTAATTTCTCTTCTCATGTAAAAGGATGAAGCTGGATATGTTTGATTCATTATCACAAGTATTCTTTGCATAGCCTCCGTGTGCTTACATTGTGTGAGTAACAAGGGTAGCGGGGGAAGAGGAGAGGAACAAAAAGATCATCAACCCATTGATGCAATAAATCAAGTAATGCCACATTTTCTGGAGTAACACAATTATTACAAGAGCCAATCATACAAGCCAGGTTATCATATTCCTTTACTGAGTTTTTACTCTGGGAAACTTCACATTGCCTTTATTTCGAGCCACATTTTAAAAGCTTTTTGAGAGGTATGTCAATACTGATATAATTTTAAAAAGTAATAGGTGACCGCTGAAATGAAAATGTTGGCATGAACTTAGAACCCATGTGTAATTTTGACCTTGGTAGAAAAGAATAGATACATGTATATATACAGCTGAATCACTTTGCTGTACACTTGAAACTAACACCACATTGTTCATCAATTACACACCAATAGAAAATTAAAATAAAAAATAAAATAAATACACAATCAATAAGATAAAGTCAAATAAAAAAAGTTTAGAGGAAATTCTTAGATAAACACAGGTTTTAAATTCAGAATATTACAATATACCTATTCTAATAATGACTCCAAAAAGAAAGCAACATGTGGGATTTGTGTCTTGAATTTCAATAAAAAGCCATAAAAAAAAAAAATCCCAAACAGGTTTTAATCCCCTAACATAGGGTCTAGCACATAATATTATTATTGTTAAAGCTTTATCTACTTATTTTCACCATACTATTGCTTGATTTCTAGTAACCTGAGCCCCGTTTTGTTTCTAGAGATTTTCCTGGACTAGGCCACGCTGGCCTCTCTCTGTCCTTAGAGACAGCGGATTCCTGCCTTGTGAGACATTAGGGCGACACTGACTAGAGAGTTTGGCTTTTGCATCTTGCAGCCAAAGTTCATCAAGTCATCAAAGATATCCTAATTAGTTATGCATATCAACAAGAGCCACTCACAGTATTTCCAGAATGTTGGCTTACATAATCCACTGGGTGCATGGCATCTTTATTAACAAGAAGACAGATTCCTTTAGACCTCTACCACTCTCACCCGGATCAGTTAATGGGGATCCTCTCCACCAAAGACAGGACAAGCCAGAAGCCATTGTCCATCTGGAGCGTGTTTGCACTATGGTGATGTCTGAGCGTCGCTCTCTTAGGTGAGGTAGTAAATGAGGGGAAGGTAAGTCTGGTTCGTTTTCTGGTTGAGCATCTTTGTTTTCTGTGGCAGGGTTTAAAAGCATATTCAGTCATGCACCCAAGGAGGGTTTTTCCATCATTTAAAAAGAGCTCATTAGACACTGCAAATTGACACAGTACAAACAACATTGAGAGGGTCTGGGTTCCCACATAAATTAGCTCGGTTTGTGCAAGATGAAAAATGCTTTGGCCCCAACTGCCAGCCCTACAAACACAGCCAAGCTTGGAGAAAAAACAAGGTGTGCCACTGTGTCTCTTACATCACCAGCAGTCATAAAAGTGCTGTAATTAAAACGTAGCTGACAATTTGCTTAATGATGTGCAAGGCAGAGAACCCAAGGGGGGCTCCCACATGGGGCTGGCTGTGGCCTCTGCCTTTTCAGTAGGAGCAGTAGCTGGCATCTCCTTCACTTGAGAACATGGTGACTAATCTGAGAAGCTGGTGGGGTGGATGGGGGAGCCAGGCCAGCTGTTTTAAATCATCAAGACCATTTTCACAATAATGAGTTTGTGTGAGTGAGAAGATACTTAAGGTGTTCTGGAACCATCCATTTATAATGAGCTAGGTCGCACTGAAGAAAATTACCCTATTCCCCACAATATCACTTAGCCCAATTAACAGCTTAATTAGTTCATAATAATAATATGAGGTAGGACTTCTAATTCTGTCTTCTCACTTCAGAATGACTATTATTATATAAGAAAATACTCTTTTTAAAGTTTGTGAGCCACGAAGCCTCAATAAGAACTGACACAATGCTCTGAGTCTGGATCTCTGGATAAACTCGTTGACCCCTTTTCTTCCACAGACTCACCTTTGACTTTCAGCCTGTCCCTTGACCCCATCATTTTTTTTTTTTTTGATCTGTAAAATTAGAAAGCCAACTGCATGTACAGATGATTTAAATTTCATTCCAAAGAAGCACTATATGCTTGAAAAATTCAGAAACATTCTAGATAGATTTAGAATGTATCTAGATGGTTAACCAGTGGAATACACGATGGTACTCAACATTTCTTGAAATTTTCTTTAATAATTTAAAGATACATTTGCTTAAGTATGCTTATGCTAAAAAAATTATTGAACTACCAGAAGACATTTTCCTAACACAAACTGTTAACCATTCAAGCTAAAAAGTTTATATCCATGCCATTTCTAAATGCCAGCCTACCATTAATTCATAGACAAACCCTCTGTGTATATCTTTATAAATTTTCAAATTGAACTACTTCTAATAATTCTTTTCTCTAGTTAACTAGCCAGAAAGTAAGGGAAAAGGGGAACTTTAATGTAAACAAGGCCTCTTCCACCATATAAGGGAAGGTTTAAAAGTTAAAATCAATACTTAATAATACAAAGAGACAAATAGGCAATTCTCAGAATCTGGCATTCATTTTCTTCCTTCCTCTACTACAAACTTCCAAATTATTTTATTCATTTATCAAAATAAACTTCTTTTATTTGGAGTCAAAACTACTGGAGTGCTTTTTTTGGTTTTGTTAGTGTGGATTTCTTAGGAGTGTTCATTTGACTTCAAAAGCTCACGAACTGCTTTGTTCAGGTGGCTCTTGAGATATTACACCTTGAACCATACCCTGTACTGAGCTTCCACTGTAAAATATGTGCCAAGATAATTAACCTGCTTCCACTCTCCTCTATTAAGTGGTGAAATAAAATGGAGTTTTGTTCAATCCAAGAACTAGAGTCATATCTGCTGAGATTCAAAACAGCTTTATGTGTGAAGATCAAAAGAACATTATTGGGACTTTGTTCCACATCTTGAAAATAGTGGTAAATGGTATGCTTTGTTCTTTTAGTCACCAAGTCATGTCCAGCACTTTTGTGACCCCATGGACTGTAGCCCACCAGGCTCTTCCGTTCATGGGATTTTGCAGGCAAGAATACTGGAGTGGGTTGCCATTTCCTTCTCCAGGGCATCTTTGACAACCTGGGGATTGAATCCGTGTTTTCTGCATTGGTAGGTGGATTCTTTACCACTGAGCCACCAGGGAAGCCCAAAAATGGCATGTCTAAGGGCAAAATGATACCCAATCCCAGAAGACCAGGAACGGCCCACATTCTAACGTTTCCTTATATAATACCATGGGATCTTAACAAAACAGCCACTGCAGTGCTTTTATTTATTTATTTTGCTTCTGCCTTGTGGTCCAACAGTCTACTTACTAAGTCATTTGATTTCCCAGCTGCACTGCTAGAAATAAATGGATGAATAAAACTTTTCTTGGCAAGGTATTTGATGTGTTGTGTTCTCTAAGGCCCTTCCTGATGTAGTTACTGAGAAATGGCATCAGCAGAGCCAGTCTCAGAGCGAGCTGCTCTCCTTACCAGCACTCCACTGCCCAGGTACCTAATATTTAATTTAAGTGGAAGATCATAAAAGAAGCACAGACCATTGGCTTGCAGGGATAGTGGGACCGCATTTGTTTCTGATTATTGAAAGGAGAGAACTTTGAGAGGTTAATAGAAACCAATTGATTTTTTTCTTTTTTTTATCATATAGCTAACAAATGTAAGCCATAGATCTGCATTTTGTCATTTGTGGGGGATTTATTGATAAAATAAAGACCCAGAAATAAAATATGTGGATTCTCCACCTAGGTATTCCTTTAAAGGAGGAAAATCAGATTTATGAATCTAGGGTCAGTTTCTACCTAGCTGGAAAAAAATTGCTTGCAGAATATTCTCTCTTCTTCCTTTCATTTGTTCACTGGTTTGTCCCTTCTTTCCTTCCCTCCATCCTTCTCTCCCACACCCCCTTGCCCCTCCTTCTCATGCTCTTTGCCACCCTTCCTTCACTCCCGCTCCCTCTCTTTCCTTTCTTTGTAATGCTGTCTCTCTTCCTGTCCAACACTGTTTTACTCAAACTGTAAGTCCATGTTGTGTGCCCTCCACGGGTCAGACGCTATTTTGATGAACTCCCTCCATCCCCTCCACGGGTGAACAACTCTCTTGATTCTGCTTTTAGTACCTCTAATAGCGGGACCTTCCTTCAAATCTATGTAAAATGTTCCTCTCAGCTTCCACTACAGGTTTCTCTAGCAAATAGCACGTTTCAGTTCAGGGGACAATGATGCTCTGACGTGGCTGGTATTTGCCCAGGTGGGAAGGGCAAGATATTTCTCACATTTGGAAATTCAATAAGGAATTTATCAAACACCCCCATATTTAGCCCTGTTCATATGTTGTTTTGTGTTGAATTTCTCCAAGGGGAAGAAACCTTCCTTCGTGAATCTTCCATCTTCTTCATTCTTCACTTTCCTTGGAGGACCTCCAGTGAAGTTCTGATGGGCCTTGCTTCTGCTTTTCTTTGGGGGGCTGGTGAGGTCATAGGCCAAGGAGGAGTCATTTTGGAAGAGATGTGTTGAGGTGTCTTCTCATGGCTCCTTGGGAACATGAAGTAATTCGGCAAGTGAGGAACCTTTGACAGCATAACTGGGGGATGAGTCAGGATCAAAATAATGACTTTGGAGGCCAAATAAGAGAGGGGGTTGAAGCCCTCAGGTTCCTTCAGGGCAAGGGGAATGTAGGTAGAAGGTCACCCAAGAAGTTCCTGAGTCAGAGTATAGGGTTGAAAAGGTTTTGTGATCCCTCCCCTCGGGAGACTCCTATTTGAAAATTGTAGGTTAGGGGATCAGTTTCATGGGATTCAGTTTGACTTGAGGGCTTCTGAATTTAAATTTAGAAAGCCATTTGGGAGGATTCTTTTATATCAAGTAGAGCACCTTCCCCAAGGTAATCTTCCAGAGGTGAGTGGAAAAGCAAAACGGTGCAGCCTAGTGATGAGACACCACCGCACTTTTCCTCTCGATACTTTAAGCGACACTGTGTGCGTGTTGTGTCTGAGAAGTATTTTTTTAATTGATGTATAATTAATATATATATATACATATATAAAACATTATATTAGTTTCAGGAGTGATGTCTGAGTAGCTTTTAATCATCAAAGATAAATGATAAATGAAAGTGTCTTTTTCTGTGTTTCACCTAGACACCGAAAGTGTGAAGTCTGTGTTAGGTCTAACGACAGATCTAGGATTTACTTGTGGAGCTTTCCATGAATCTTCTCTCAAAAATCCAAGAAGTTGCTGTGGCTAATTACGGAAATCTGAAATAGGAGAGAGCTTTCCACCCTTAAACGTTATGGGGACATTCACTTTGGAAAAGATAGTTCTGACTGCATGACATTGAAATAATTAAGATTCTAATGATCACAGTCTTTTTAGATAAACAAAGTTAGAGGCTGAAGAACAACCTGTAAAGATATTTATAATCAATGCCATAGTCAAATATGTGTGTGTTTGTCGCTCAGTCATGTCTGACTCTTTGGGACCCCATGGACTACATTGAAACCTGCTAGTCTCCTCTGTCCATGGGATTCTCCAGACAGGAATACTGGAGTGGGTAGCCATTCCCTTTTCCATGGGGGATTCTCCCGTCTCAGGGATTGAATCTGGGTCTTCTGCATTGCAAGCATATTCTTTTATCATCTAAGCCACCAGGCAAACCCCAGTCAAATATAGAAAGTCCTAATATATAATATTCCACGTATACATTGGAGAACAGTAATATCTTAAGAGATAATAGATGAATTATAACACATTTTAAAATTATGAAAATAGTTAACAACTATGAAGACTCTTTTTTCACTTCATGAAGACTTTAATAAGAAATGAAAATTAAAGAAAGAGTTTTTCTATCCTGCCTCCACTTGTTTTTTCATCTGTCAGTGATTCAGGAAACATATTCAGCTCTACTAACTGGTGGAATTTTTGTACATGAAATCTTGAAAATTTTACCTTGTGTTGAAAATCAACAATCAACAGCATCCTAGTCACACTGAATCTGCAAATTATCTAGATAAAAATTTCAAAACCTCATTTTTGTGACAGGAGATATTGTTGAGCTAGAGATAGCTCCAGAGGAAAAATGTTTGTTTCTCCTTTATTGTATAATAAGTATACTTGGATGCAGAAGTCTAACTTTTCCCCCCTTTATATGTATGTATTTTAAAGTCAACTTTTTCCTTCCCCAAACAGCCAAATCTCCATTAAAAAAAAAAAAATTATTATTGCATTCTTTCTTTCCATTATTAGTCTCCGGTAGAGATTTTCGGGTAATTCACATTTGTCCTTTTGGTTTTCATCAAATGTTGAGCATTAGCTTCTCTTACTTATTTATTTATTTTTAACTACTGTGCGCAGCAAGCAGAATCTTAGTTCTTTGACCAGGAATTGAACTCGCGCCCCCTGCAGCTGAAAACGTGAAGTCTTAACCACTGGACCGCCAGGGAAGTGCCTCCCTTACCTCTGCACTGAATATAAGCTGACTGATTTTATTTGGGAATCTGTAAATTCATGGGGTCGCAAAGAGTCGGACACGACTGAGCGACTGATCGGATCTGATCTGATCTGAACTGAATGTTACTACTTAAGTTCTGTACAAACACTCATCAGCTACCCTACCCAAGGGGCAACAACAGCATGTGACTGGGGAAGACATGCAAATTTAGGAGCTAAAACAAACTAGCCATGAATTCTTTTTGCGACCCAGGTCCCATCCTTGAAGTTTTAGGATTCTTATTAAAAAATAAGAATGACGATCTTACCCACTATAAAAGAATATTAATAAAAACAACCCAATGAATTGACTGCGTGGAGCTCAGGAAAAAAAAAAAAAAGAACAACAAAGTGCTCTAAAAGTGTTTAATAATAAAGGACTAAAGGGATAAAGAATTTTACTTTGGGGCTGCTAATCCGGCACCTTTTATAAGCACTAAATTTATTTAAGCTAAATAAAAATAGCACATGACAGGTCATATTTGTGTGGGAAATCACAGAGAAAACAGCAAAGACATTGGAAAATTGCATTTTTTCAGGTAATTAAAGGTCATACTATTTAGCTGAGCCATAATCCATCACAACGAGCAAGGCATTGATTACTGCTCTGGACCACACTCATTTTTAATTCCATTAGTGAAATAAATGACAGCCTTTGAATTTGCCACTTTCTTGATACACAGCAATAAGAATGGCAAATTACTCTAGAATCCAGAATAGCTGAATAGATAAGCTTCTTTTCTTCTTCTTTGGCATCCCACACTACAAAGTTTTAAGCAGCAATAAACATAAAAGCAATCTTCTCCAACGTGTTGTAATAGAAGCTCTTTGGTGATCTGAAAATGTTCAAAGTCAAGTTATTCTCGTGATTTATCCACTGGGGAGCCTCAGAGATGAAACATTGTACACAAGGCGACCATCCTCATTCCTCCAGGGCAGAAGTTGACTTCCTCCAGGGCCCTGAAACTAATGGTTCTCATTCAAAGGACAACACAAGTGTCCTGAAAATAGACTGAATTATATTTCGAGGTACATGTGTCGTAATGGCTGTCAAAGAGAAACACTCAAGAAGATTATCTGCTTCCCCATCTTCTTCAGGTGTAATGTAGTCATTCATTTTGTTAACTCTCTCTTTGTATTTAAACGCAGAGGAGACCACAAACTGAAAAATACACACGAGTCTATTTTTGCTTTCTGTTGCTCTGTTTGTGGGAGTAGCTGTTTCACACTCAGTGAACCACAAATGAGTTTGTGTTTGTATAAGAACTTTTAGGAGAGCTGCTGCTGCTGCTGCTGCTAAGTCGCTGTAGTCGTGTCCGACTCTGTGCGACCCCATAGACGGCAGCCCACCAGGCTCCCCATCCCTGGGATTCTCCAAGCAAGAACACTGGAGTGGGTTGCCATTTCCTTCTCCAATGCATGAAAGTGAAAAGTGAAAGTGAAGTCGCTCAGTCGTGTCCGACTCTTAGCGACCCCATGGACTGCAGCCTACCAGGCTCCTCCGTCCATGGGATTTGCCAGGCAAGAGTGCTGGAGTGGGGTGCCATCGCCTTCAGAGAGGTGTTATTCTTGCTTTCTACCTTAGGAGATGAGGGTTCTTTATGTGTGGAGGACGGTATAGGTGTGAACGTGTTGGACAAATTCTCCACAAATAAATTCACTCGGATTCTTGCAGGGTAGTCTAAATGGAGGTAGTTTCCCTTTTCCTGGTAATTACTTCTATGGCACAAAACCAGTCCTGCAGAGGGATTTAAGCTTATCATCTGTGCCTTCCCCCTACTCAGTTTTTCACTAGAAGGACCCGCCCCCACCCTTACATTTAAACCTTCACTAGCCTCTATCATTCTAGACTAGCCAAACCTCTGCCCACTTTTTCACATCACCATCTAATCATTGGCACATACAAATACAACTAAGCCTCTCCCATCTGAGTTCTCACTGTTAGTCTCCTTAAGCTACTAATGGAAAAAAGCCTTGCCTAAAAATTCTCTAAGGCACCTGGGAGATTGCAGGAAACTTCACAGGACACCTTAAATAAAATCACTGTAGTTCTTACTCCCTGTCTACTCTTATTAAGCTTAAAAAGTGTGATTCTTCTGTACCATTTTTCTAGATTCAGTGTATATATGTTATGTTATTGACATATATTATGTCAACATATTAACATATTATGTTGTATGTTATTCGATATATATATGTTAATATACAATATTTATTTTTCTCTTTCTGACTTACTTTGCTATGTGTGACTGACTCTAGGTCCATTTAGGTCTCTAAAAATGACCCAATATTGTTCTTTTTCTGGTTGAGTAATATTCCTTTGGATATATGTAGAAGGGTGAGAGGAAGGTCCAAGAAGAAGGGGATATATGTCCACATACAGCTCATTCACTTTGCTGTACAGCAGAAGCTAGCACAGCATGGTAAAGCAACCATACCCCAATTAAAAAATAAATAAAGTCATTCAGGATAAAAACAACAACAACAATTGTGGTTCTTGGTTTTCAACGAGGAGAGAGCTGTTGAAAAGGCCCCCACAACAGGAAGTAACAACCAAACAGACTCTGCAAACTTTCTCTGTAAAGGGTCAAATAGAAAATATTTTCAGCTGTGCTGTCAATAGGGGCCCTCGCAAATATACCTCTCTGCCATTGTAGCGCGGAAGCTGCTGTTGATCCGTGAGTGAAATGGTGCGGCTGTGTTCTAACAAAACTTTATTTGTAAAGTTAGACAGCTCACAGCTATGGCTCAAGAGTCATTGACAATCTCCACTGTAAAGTGAGGTCCCGCAGAACCTATCATCTGGGTGGAAGAGAAGAAAGGCAGAAGAGCCACGGCACAGGGTGTATTTTCTTATAATATTCTAGTCATTTTTTCTGGGACTCTGCAGTGTACTTTGTTTAAGAGGCATTGTGGAAGGATTTCTATCCTAAACCTATTTTAAATAATTTCACTGCACTCTGCAAATGATTTAGATAAATTCCTTGTCTGAACTACTTCATCCCACCAAGAACTAGGGGAAGGAGATTAATATACTACATATTTATGGGCATCAGTCTCTCTATGACTTTTTTAAAGGCTTAAAGTAGTGTTGAAAAAGCAAGTTGAATTTGTTTATTTTAATTTAGGCCACAACTTGCAGGCCCACTTTGAGGTTAACCTAGACCTCTTTTTTAGACTTTGACAAGTGCTAATTTGCATAATGAATTCCCTCTTCCTGAGTTCCCCACAGAGCACACAAACACGTTTATAGACACACACACACACACAACCACATATATACCACAAATAAATACCCTAGGCACTGGCACAAGAGATTTCAGGGACAGGACAACTTCACATTTTAGTCTGGTTGAAATTTTTGTCATTAAGAAACCATCTGCAAAGCTCAAGATATAATTTTGGGTATGTCTTTAATTACTGATATTTTCTTTTTTTAAAAAGTTGAAGTATAGATTATTTACGATGCTGTTAGTTTCCGGTGTACAGCAAAGTGATTCATATATATATATATTCTTTTCCAAATTCCTTTCCATTATAGATTACTTCAAGATACTGAATATAATTTCCTGTGCTACACAGTTTTTTTGTTGTTGTTTAGTCACTAAGTTTGGAGAAGGAAATGGCAACCCACTCCAGTGTTCTTGCCTGGAGAATCCCAGGGATGGCGGAGCCTGGTGGGCTGCCGTCTATGGGGTTGCAGAGAGTTGGACATGACTGAAGCAACTTAGCAGCAGCAGTCACTAAGTTGTGTCCAACTCTTTTGTGACCCCCTGGATGGTAGCCTGCCAGGCCCCTCTGTCCATGGGATTTCTCAGGCAAGAATGCTTGAGTGGATTACCATTTCCTTCTCCAGGGGATCTTCCCCACCCAGAGATCAAACTCACATCTCCTGCATCGGCAGGCGGATTCTTTACCTCTGAGCCACCAGGGAAGCCCATTGTACACAGTAGGTCCTTGTTATTTATCTATTTTATAAATAGTTGCATGTATCTGTTAATCCCAAACTCCTAATTTATCCCTTCCCCTTCCTCTCTGGTAACCATAAGTTTGTTTTATGATATTTACGATGCTTGTTTATTGATATTTTCTTTTTTCAATCATTCTCTTACAGCAAATGTGTTTCTCCTGAGACAATCCATGAGCCTCCCTCGCCATAGAGTACAGAGTATCTTACTAGAAATGAGGTCTCAAGAAACACATTCTGCTATGTGGTTAACCAGGGTTTGTAATATTTCAAGAGCAGAGAAAAAATTGCTGGATCATCACCAAATCTGTCTTGGTAAACTGAGATAAAGATGAAGGATAATTACAGGTAATCTTAGGCTCTGGGGCTTGAGTTGATCACTCAAGCAGGAGCCAGGAAGGAATTTCTCCCTCCCAGCAGAAAAATATTGTGCGAGGACCAGAGTTCAGGAAGGAGCCTGAAAGAGCGCTAAGATCTTGCCTGAAGCAGGAAGTCTTGCTGGGGACAGTCTGGTTCTACCCGGAGAATCCTTGGTGCCTTGGCATTTTTCTGAGCCTTCGAGCAGATGTATATCTTGTTCTTTGTGCTGACGAGCGCTGTTTAATTGTTCCCTTGGTTTAGCTGCTCATTGGTCTTACTCAAAATTTGACAAAAATGGTGATGAAAGGTGTTGTTGTTGTTCAGTCACTAAGTCATGTCCCTCTCTTTGTGACCCCATGGACTATAGCACACCAGGCTCCCTTGTCCTTCACTATCTCCTGGAGTTTACTCAAATTCATGTCCACTAAGTCAGCGATACTATCTGTCTCATCCTCTGTTGCCCCTTCTCCTTTTGCCTTCAGTCTTTCCCAGCATCAAGATCTTTTCCAATGAGTCCACTCTTCCCGGCAGGTGGCTGAAGTATTGGAGCTTCAGCTTTAGCATCAGTCCTTCAGGGTAAATTTCCTTTAGGATCAACAAGTTTGATTTCCTTGCAGTCCAAGGGACTCTCAAGTGTCTTCTCTAGCCAGCACCACAATTGGAAAGCATCAGTTCTTTGGCGTTCAGCCTTCTTTACTGTTTAGCTCTCATATCCATACAGTTCAGTTCAGTTCAGTTGCTCAGTCGAGTCTGACTCTTTGCATCCCTGTGGACTGCAGTATACCAGGCTTCCCTGTCCATCACCAACTCCTGGAGCTTACTCAAACTCATGTCCATCAAGTCGGTGATCCCATCTGACCATCTCATGCTCCGTCATCCCCTTCTCCTCCTGCCTTCAATCTTTCCCAGCATTGGGGTCTTTTCAAATGAGTCAGTTCTTCCCATCAGGTGGCCAAAGTATTGGAGTTCCAGCGTCAGCATCAGTCCTTCCAATGAATATTCAGAACTGATTTCCTTTAGGATGGACTGGTTGGATCTCCTTGCAGCCCAAGGGACTCTCAAGAGTCTTATTCAACACCACATTTCAAAAGCATCATTTCTTCAGCACTCAGCTTCCTTTATGGTCCAACTCTCCCATCCTCACATGACTGCTGGAAAAACTACAGCTTTGACCATCAGGCCCTTTGTCAGCAAAGTGATACCTCTGCTTTATGATACATTGTCTAGATTTGTCATAGTTTTCCTTCCAAGGAGCAAGTGTCTTTGAATCTGATGGCTGCAGTCATGTCTGCAGTGATTTTGGAGCCCAGAAAATAAAATCTGTCATTGCTTCCACTTTTCCCCCATCTATTTGCCATCAAGTGATGGGACCAGATGCTATGATCTTAGCTTTTTAAATGTTGAGTTTTAAGCCAGCTTTTCCACGCTCCTCTCACCCTCAAGAGGCTGAAATTCCTTTTCACTTTCTGCCATTAGAATGATGAAAGGTACCACCTCATTTATATTCTTTTGCTTTCAACTCTGATATTCAGCTATATAAAATACTATTCTCGGAACACAGACATAAACTATACAGCACTTTTCCTGTTGTCTTTGGGCAGAAAAAGAAACTAGATATTGGGCTTAACACACTGGTTTAACTTCTGGGATCTTGTTCCTTTTTCAGTGTACATATAAATATATATTGGAGAAGGCGATGGCACCCCACTCCAGTACTTTTGCCTGGAAAATCCCATGGATGGAGGAGCCTGGTAGGCTGCAGTCCATGGGGTTGCTAGAGTCAGACACAACTGAGCGACTTCATTTTCACTTTCATGCATTGGAGAAGGAAATGGCAACCCACTCCAGTGTTCTTGCTTGGAGAATCCCAGGGACGGGGGAGCCTGGTGGGCTGCCGTCTATGGGGTCGCGCAGAGTCGGACACGACTGAAGTGACTTAGCAGCAGCAGCAGCAGCAAAATTACATAAAATGAGTCTTTTAAATAGTTCTGCTGATTTAAGTCTTACCTTTAATTCTATCTAGCTTAACCCAGGTGTAAATACGGGGTGTTAATGAATTAATCAAAGAAGAGTAAGAGAGAAGAAAAATGATGTGATGGAAATCGCAAGGAAGAGACACAACACAGGAAAGCATATACAGATTCTGGTTCAGAATACCCAGAACTGTGCCGGAAGTCTAGTGAGTTCTCCATCAGTAATAGTCACCAACTCTATAGTTCCCTTCAGGATGAAGAGTATGTCTTACTCATCTTTGCATCTCAACATCTGGCACCATTTCCTGCACATGGTAGAGGCCTAGTAGAGTGCTTTCCAAATGGATGAGCGGGACAGTGGGAGAAACAGTGGCGGGAGGGAGAGGCCAACAGGAGGAAGAGTTTCAGAGAGGAGGATGTGGTCATGTGTCAAAGTGTCCATCAGCTCTGGCAGTTAAGAGGTCATTCGGGACCTGAGGGACAGTAGTTTCCATGCAGCAGTGGAGGGGGAGTGGAAGCCAGGCTGCTGCGGGGTGAGGGATGAGGTGCAGATGTGAAATGGCAGCGGTGGGGGTCTCCACTGCCCTTTCCTAAAGCTGGGCTGTGGGGGGAAGAAGAGACACTCAGGTGAGCAAATGGTCACTGTCCCTGAAATTATGAGGGCTATTAGCACTGATGCAGGGAAAGACTGAAGGCAAAAGGAGAAGGGGGCGGCAGAGGATGAGATGCTTACATAGCATCACTGAACCAATGGGCATGAGTTTGAGCAAACTCCAGGAGATAGTGAAGGACAGGGAGCCTGACATGCTCCAGTCCATGGGGTCTCAAAGAGTCAGACACAGTTTAACAACTGAACAACAACAAAATTAGCACTGGAAGGAAATCCTGTAGAGGTCACCTGGCTCCTGCCCTCTTTCCCTAGTCAGTCTGGGAACTCTGTCTTCAGCACCCCAAGTCCAAGTAGAAACTGGTTGTTCCCTAACCTTTGGGTACCAGGCTATAGAAAATCCTTAGTGATGGAAATGCCAAATTTGTCTCCATCTATTGTTTCTACTTCTGCCTTCTGGAGTCACAAGCATGTTAATTGGTTAATTGTAACTGTTCAGTTTTAATAAGTCACGTGTTTTTAAAAAAGAAAAAAAAGTTGTTTTTGTAGATGCAGGCTAGTTTTAGTCCGCGTTCTCTGCTTTTCTTCTTGGAACTATGGAAACTACTTTGATAGACATGATCAATCAAAAATGCTCTCTCAAAATCTCCAGCAAACGGGTGATAAGCTTGTGAAGTGGGAGCATTTCTGCTGCTGCTGCTGCTAAGTCGCTTCAGTCGTGTCTGACTCTGTGTGACCCCATAGACGGCAGCCCACCAGGCTCCCCCGTCCCTGGGATTCTCCAGGCAAGAACACTGGAGTGGGTTGCCATTTCCTCCTCCAAAGTAAGAAAGTGAAAAGTGAAAGTGAAGTCACTCAGCCGTGTCCGACTCTTTGGGACCCCCTGGACTGCAGCCTACCAGGCTCCTCCATCCATGGGATTTTCCAGGCAAGAGTACTGCAGTGGGGTGCCATTGCCTTCTCCAGGGAGCATTTCTAGGGAACCTAAAATTGAATCCCCAAACAGTTTTCGTCTGAGGACTATCAGGGGCACAGAAGAAAAAGAAGCATCATTAAATTGTGCCTATTGGAATGAATTTATTTAAGTAAACTATTTATTAAGGCAAAATCAAAATTAGTCTCATAAGCAAGGGGAAACAATATTTCTTTCCCTTCTACCCTCAATTTTTTTTCCCATTGGGAAAGAAAAATAAACAAATTTAGTTCCAGGAAGCTGTGATTTCAGTACTTAAGTTTTCAGATAGTAGAGGGAACTTCCCTGGCAGTCCAATGGTTGGAACTTGCCCTTCCAATGCAGGGGTTGCAGGTATAATCCCTGGTTGAGGAGCTAAGATCCCATATGCTGCTGTGGCTGCTGCCTAAAAAACCCAAACCATAAAACAAAAGCAAAGTTGTAACAAAATCAACAAAGACTTTAAACCTGGCCCACATCAAAAAATCTTTAAAAAAATTTTTATTTATTTTTAAATGCAGGATAATTGCATTACACTATTGTGTTGGTTTCTACCAAACACCACCGTGAAACAGCCATAGGTTTACCCATGACCCCCCCTACTCCAACATCCCTCAGAACAGCTAATCTGTCAACTGAAAACATTTACTTAATAAACTGCTGAAGCTTTAAAAACATTGGTTTATTTGATTTAATGCTAGACATACTTTACTGCTGTAATTTTAATTGTGGATAATTTATCTTTGTAAAGCAAAACTTGAGAACTTATTTTAAACTTAGCTTGTAATATTTGTTCATGGTCCAGGCTCATCTCATTGACCATCCTTTGGTATCTACTAATTTATTTTTAAAGTTTTTTAAAAAGATGATTTTTTTTTTTTGATGTGGACCATTTTTAAAGTCTTTATTGAATGTGTTACAATATTGCTTCTGTTTTATGTTTTGTTTTTTTGGCAAAGAGGCATGGGGGATCTCTGCTACCCTACCAGGGATGGAACCCTCACCCCCTGTGTTGGAAGGCAGAGTCTTAACCACTGGAATGCCAGGGAAGTCCTGGTATCTACTGCTTTAGAAGCAAAAATTACGAGTTGATCCACTGCAATCTGAAAATAGATCCATTTTTCACTTTAAAACGGACTATCATGTAGGATAGATTCAGAACAAAGTTTTAGAAACGCTAGCCTGGTTGTCAGCATGACTTGCAGTGACAGTTGTCTACAGTTGTATAAAATCCAGGCTCCACTGCCCTAGAAACAGATTAGCATGTGGTTAAGTTCTGGCCACAACACTTACAAGGCCCACTTTCCAAGCTCTGTTCCACTTTTCATTTTTTCCTTGCAGTTTCTTGTTTGTGGTCACAACTGCTCTAGTATTTTTGCACCTTATCAGAGACCTGGGTTTCATGAGAAGTCTTTAAAAAGCTGGGTGAGAGGACAGAGCCCATTCCAGCAGCAGAGAAGTCATGATTCACACTCAGATTTGGTATTTTCCTGGGGCCAGGCTCTGGCGGTGGTGCGCGCATCCTGCACTCAGCTCCTGGAGCCAGACCCCACCTGGCCCAGTCATTTTGCCAGGGGGTTTGGAACCTGTTCTGAAGTGGTTTGGAAAGAACAGAGGGTGGGGTCCCTCCGGGATACTTCACCTGCCTTACTGCTCGACCCTTGAACACTTTTCTTCCCGGTTTAAACTGGCCAGACCTTTCCCCTTAATCCTCAGAGAGAAAATCAAGCCTTATCTCTCTTCTCATGTGGAAAAATACCTTTCCTTTAAGCTGCCCACATTCGTGGAGAAGTTGACTCTGTGGAGCTAAGGGCGGGGGATGAGCCTGGAATGGATTTATTTCACTTGGCAAATATGGAATATCTGCTGTGGGTCACTGATGTGGTTGGTGCCGAAGATACCAAGGGTCAGTGTGCAATGCTCACAAATGGTTCACAGCTTAGCACAACAAATAAAACCATTTATCACCATTAATCAAGCACCAATAATTTTATGTTGACATAGTGATATAAGCAAAGTGCTATTGGTGTGAGAGGGAGGTGTGCTTGTTAGGGGCTAAGGGTGGGGAATGACAGAAGACTTCCTGGAGGGGGTGACATTTGAGATTGGTCCTTCCAGGAAGCATAGAACTGTCCTACCAGAGAATCAGAGATCCTGCTTTCGAGGTTCTCTGAGAAAACAGAAAGTGTGGCTGAAGCATCAGCTTTGAGAGTGTTCTGGGTGAATTTGATGGAGTCAGCATCTTATGGATTTTGATTTTGATATTTGGAATGAGACCTTTGGTTTCTACCATCAAACATCATCCTGGTGTGTTAATGAACGTCACTGGAGAGAACTCTTTATGTTGAACACTTGATTTTTCAATCATTTCTCATTTTATTTTCAACAGGGATGGAAAACAACCAACGATCTCTGAACACATGATACATATTTTGTTATTTGAAAGCTTCCTTACTATGATTATCTGCTTAAAAAGGAAGTTACAGAATATAGAACATGGAAATTTCTAATAAACATGTGTGTTATTTTTTATTGTATATATTTAAGGTGGAGGCATTGGATATACACTTGGTGAAATAATGACTATAGTCAAGTTTCTTAACATACCATCTCCTCATATAGTTTGTCTGTTTTGGAGAGCCACATATTTTTACTGAAGTATAGATTTACAATAGTGTGTCAGTTTCAGGTTTATAGAAAAGTGATTAAGAGATATATATATATTTCAGATTATTTTCCATTATAGGCTATTACAAGATACTGAATAGAGTTCTAAGTGCTATACAATAAATCTTTGTTGTTAATCTATTTCATATACAGTGGTGTGTATCTGTTAATCCCATATTTCTAATTTATCTCTGATACTTACATAGTGAAATGATGACCACAGTAATTAATTAACATATCTCCTCATATAGTTTTATTATTATTATTTTTGAATAGAGCATCTGAAATGTACTCTTAGCAGACTTCTGGTATTCAGTATAATGTTATTAACTTTAGTCACAGTGCTGTACATGGCTAGACATTCATCCAACACGATTACAACTCCGTACCTTTGACCGACATCCTCCCATTTCCCCTCCTCCCCACTCTTGGTGACCATCTTTCTACTAACAAATATGTTTAAATCGGTGAGCATAACATTGTTCCAGACCTGGACAAAAATACAAAATGAACTAGAGTCTATAACCCAAGATCTATCCTAAGGCACATACTAGAAAATTAGAACAACTCCACGCGGGCATTTAGCCTTTCTTTCCTTTTCCACTGCATGTGCATTCGTAACTGCAATGACAGAATTTCTGATTTTGAGGATCCCAGCGTTCGTGTGTTCTCAGTTGTGTCTGACTATTCGCAACCCCATGGACTGTAGCCTGCCAGGCTTCTCTGGCCATGAAATTTTCCAGGGAAGAATACTGGAGTGGGTAGCCATTCCCTTCTCCAGGCATCTTCCTGATCCAGGGATTGAAACAGTCTCCCACATTAGCAGGCAGATTCTTTGCCACTGTGCCACCTGGGAAGCACCTTGAGGATACCAGAATACTTTCTATTATTGTCCTTCATAACTGGTCTTCTAGCCTAAACATAAACCACTGTGACCAGAGGCAACATACTTCATATTAATCATTATGAGCCTGTTAAAAGGAAGGTCCCCATGGAGGGTGAAAGGCAGTGCTAGGGTTGGTAGCAGGCTGTGGGGTCTTGTGATTGGTGATCTTTGCAAAGATCCATAGTTATCAGGTAAGCGTGGTATGCATGGGGTGGGGTGTTCAGTGAAGTGACCCCGACAATCACTTCCCTCCCTTGGGTTCCCAGGAGCCTTCCACAGTCACAGAAGCTTCTGCTTGAGCACTAAACTGAGTCCACTCTCTGCAGAACACTTTTCAACAGTAACTCAGAGGCTAAATTTCAACGTGAGCCAAACATCACATTAGTAGTGATCTCACTTCCTCAGCAATGATCAGCTTGTGTCCTCTAAAGGGGGAGGAGGAGGGGCAGAGGAAACCTGTTCTTCTGTTGCTTTCCTCCCCTGGATCAGAAAGCAGCACATCATCACCACACAGTGTTTGGAGACAGCCCCCAAAACTAGTAACAAGTCTCTATGAAGCTGTTGTATCTTCATCTGTAAAATAGAGATAAAGATAATTAACCCACCTGCCAAGAAATTTTGAGGATTAACTAAAAAAATACATTTAGCATGCCTGGTACACAGTAAGTGCTCCATAAATGGTGACTCTAAGGGGAAAATCAGACCCAGCCACTGCTACTTCCAAATCTCTAATACCCAGATGTTGTATCCCAGGCTCAGTATATGCCTAACATCAGCACAGAATATGCAAAAAGAAGTAGGAGTCAGTCATATTCTGTCTTTAAGGAGATTAGAGTCCTTGGGAGGTGGACACAGAAAGAAGTCAAGAGCTCTGAGGAACTGGAGTCCTGGCTTCATGGAGAGAAACTGGATGTCCAGAGGGGATGTTCTATAAATGCTCAACACATTAATAAGGGCATCATTGGAGGCAGGATTCTAAATGGGTTTTGACTGAGCCAACTAAATATGCATAAAAATGCAAGAACAAATGAAGATTGGCATATGTATGGGATTTTGACGTTTTTATGGGATTGGAGTGAAGATGGAAATAGTGAGAAATTAAGTTTGGATAAACAGACTTGTCTTTCTTCTTTTCTTTAAATTTGACTGCACCACACGACATGTAGAATTTTAGTTCCCCAATCAGGAATTGAACTCGTGGTCCCTAGAGTGAAAGTATGGAGTCTTAACTACTGGACTGCCAGGAAAGTCCCCAAACTTTTCTTTCTCCTTCCCTCTCTTCCTTCCTTCCTCTCTCTCTCTCTCTCTCTCTTGCTTTTCTTTCTTTCCATTTGACTTTCAGAATCAGCTCAGCTCAGTTGCTCAGTCGTGTCCAACTCTTTGCAACCTCATGGACTGTAGCACGCCAGGTTTCCCTGTGCATCACCAACTCCTGGAGCTTGCTCGAACTCATGTCCATTGAGTCAGTGATGCCAACCAACCATCTCATCCTCTGTCATTCGCTTATCCTCTTGCCTTCAATCTTTCCCAGCATCGGGGTCTTTTCAAATGAGTCAGTTCTTCACATCAAGTGGCCAATGTATTGGAGCTTCAGCTTTAGCACGAGTCTTTCCAATGAATATTCGGGGTTGATTTCCTTTAGGGTGGACTGGTTTGATCTCCTTGCGGTCCAACGGACTCTCAAGAGTCTTCTTCAACACCACAGTTCAAAAGCATCAATTCTTTGGTGCTCAGCTTTCTTTATAGTTCAACTCTCATATGCCTACATGATTACTGGAAAAACCATAGCTTTGACTAGACAGACCTAAACTTCCAGAATGAGGGTATATTATTTTGCTAGGGTTGCCATAGCAAATAACCACAAAATGGGTGGTTTAAAGCAAGCAAAATTTGTTGTCTCACAGTCATGGAGCTTAAAAAGTGCAAAATCAAGGTGTTGGCAAGTTGGCTCCTTCTGAAGCTTTTAGGGGAGGACCTGTTCCGGACTCTTCCAGCTCTTGGTGGGCCCAGTGTCCTTGGCTTGTGGCTGTATCACTTCCGTCTCTGTCTACATCTTCACATGGTCATTATCTTTCTGTGTCTCTTTCCTTGCACTGCATTTTTTCCTGTGTGTCTGTATCCAGTTTCCCTCTTATAAGAACATCAATTATACTGGATTAGGGCTCACCCTAGTGACTTCATCTTCACTTGATTATATCTGCAAACACTATTTCCAAGTAGAGTCACATTCATAGGAACCAGAGGTTAGGACCTAAACATATCTTTTTGGGGAACAAATTCAAACCATTATAGGATGATTCATCCTGAAGGCAATAAGAAGGGCTGATTGTATTTAATAGGAGATGTATGTTAGTTGGACACACAAATAGTGGGGCATATGGAAATCGAGAGATGTTCTAGGATAGAGATTCTGCTGCTAAGTTGCTGCTAAGTTGCTTCAGTTGTGTCCAACTCTGTGCAACCCCATAGACTGCAGCCCACCAGGCTCCCCCGTCCCTGGGATTCTCCAGGCAAGAACACTGGAGTGAGTTGCCATTTCCTTCTCCAATGCATGAAAGTGAAAAGTGAAAGTGAAGTCGCTCAGTCGTGTCTGACTCTTCACAACCCCATGGACTGCAGCTTACCAGGCTTAACCGTCCATGGGATTTTCCAGGCAAGAGTACTGGAGTGGGGTGCCATTGCCTTCTCCAAGGATAGAGATGAGCTTCTAAGAAGAAATGAAAACCCTGAGAGAGAACATGGTTGTTTATAGAATTGTATAGAGTGCAAGAACCAGGGCCACAGACAGAATCTTTTGGATTCTCACCTAGGAACGGGGTAACTCAAGATTGAGTTGTATTAAAACATCTGGGAACTGCTATGAATGTTGGTTGTATGGTGTTGAACATGATAGAAAAGCCCCTAATCTCATGGAGCTCAGATGCCAGGGCTGGAGACAGAAGAACTTGGGGAATGGGGACCAGTGAGAACGAAAGACTATGGGGGGCCAGTGGGACCACAGAAGTGAAAGGAGTAGGGATGTAAAGAAAGATAGTGGCTCATAGGGTTAAATGCCAAACAGAGAGAAGAAGTGGTGGGATAAGAACCCAGAGCTGCCATGAGATTTAGCAAACCCCCAGGGAGGATGATTTCAGTGGAATGTTGGGGGCAAGAGCCAGACTGTCATTGGTTGAGACGAGTATTTAGCCTATTCTCAGAGAAAGTGAGGGAGCCTTAGATGGAGAAAGTATGTTTTAAGATGGAAGATCCTTGAACACTTGTGTCTGTGAAGTTGAAACCTTCCAAAAGTAAGAGATGTGACAGCTGGATGGATGGATGAATGGATGGACAGATAGACAGATCCCTGAAGGAGAGGGATCCCTGAACAGGGGACCAAAGAATTCGAGGATGAAATGAGGTTTTATTTTGTAAATGTCTGTGTAGGCTCTGGAGCAGAGGAAGGAGCTCTGGGCTGGGGGTTGCAGGAGAACCGCAGGGCTGCAGGAGGAAATGTGAAGAGGATGATTGCAGATGGTGATAAATCCGTAGGTGGAGAAGAGGTGAGATGCAGGAAGTCCCTCTTATCCTCAAGTCACTAATCGAATGCCTCTTCCTCAGGAAGCCTGGTCTGAGAGCTCATCAGGATGTGCAGTCGGCCTTGGTTCTCCTGGACCATTTGCCTTCTCTGCTCTGCTCCCATAGTGCTCAGCAGAGTCCAGATCACCCAGGGCGCCTCCTCACTCCTCTCTGACCGAGTGTGGCTTTGCGCTGCCTGGAATGTCAGTGTGGGAGTCTGTGGCGTGGTGATGACTGCATCCTGTTCCTGCTGAGTCCCTGACCTGGTTTTGCCTCAGACTAGCTGGGTGATCTTGGGTCAAGTCATTGGGCTTTTCTGGACTTTAGTTTTCCCCACCTAGCAAATTAAGCACCTTGGCTAAAGCCTCTGAGCCAAGAGTCAGCAAACTATGACCTGGAGGTCAAATCAGCCTGCTGTTTTTCCAGAATCTGGAAAAGAATAGATGTATATATATATACACACACACACACACACAACCGTACACTTGAAACTAACACAGCATTGTAAATCAACTATACTTTCAAAAAAGTTCCCCCAAAGCTTTTTGGCAGCTTTGTGATGCCATCCCCATTCACCTGCTACCATGGCAAGTAGAATATGTATATGCGTGCATACGTGCTCAGTTCAGTTCAGATCAGTTCAGTCGCTCAGTCGTGTCCAACTCTTTGCGACCCCATGAATCGCAGCATGCCAGGCCTCCCTGTCCATGCTCAGTCGTGTGCAAGTCTTTGTGACCCCATGGACTGTAGCCTGCCAGGCTCTTCTCTCCATGAGATTTCCCAGGCAGGAATACTGGAGTGGGTGCCGTGCCCTTCTCCAGGGGATCTTCCCAACCCCGAGATCAAACTTGTGCCTGAATTGCAGGCAGATTTTTTTTTTAACCATTGAGCCAATGAGGAAGCCCTAAGGAATTATGGAGGCAGTGCCAAAATGTCTCTGCCATAGACAACCTATTTATTCTGGCTTCTCTCTCTTATTTTTTACCTGAAAAGTTAAAGCTCTAAATGAAATAATATTTAAGCTCTTTTAATACTAAGTTCTGAATTAACCAAAATGTGATGGAAGCTGTTTATCTTTATATCCATAGGCACTTAAGTGCCTTACATGCTATAAGAAATTGCATTTTTTTTCCCCATGCTAAATATATTTGTAACAGAGCAGACTCCCTGACTTCTGTCCTAGCAGCACTAAGTCCTGTGAAGTTCTCTCTAGTCAGCAAAAGCTAGACAATTAGCAGAAGTCTAAGGTCTGGGCCTTTGGTGGAGTGAGATCAAGGTTTGGATTCTGGATGGCACTGTGCTGTCTGGGTACAGCTGCACCATCTGCCAGTCAAATCCTTCTTCCATCTTTTTAAAAATGATGGAAACAAAGTCCCTCCCAGCAGTAACAACTTAGGAATCCATGGTTCTAAGGTCCGTATAGTCAGAACTATGGTTTTTCCAGTAGTCATGTACAGATATGAGCATTGGACCATAAAGAAGAAGGCTGAGCACCAAAGAATTGATGCTTTTGAACTGTGTGCTGGAGAAGACTCTTGAGAGTCCCTTGGGCTGCAAGGAAATCAAACCAGTCAATCCTAAAGGAAATCAACCCTGAATATTCTTTGGAAGGACTGTTGCTGAAGCTCCAATACTTCAGTCACCTGATGTGAAGAGCTGACTCATTGGAAAAGACCCTGGTTGTGGGAAAGATTGAGGGCAGGAGGAGAAGGGGGTGACAGAAGATGAGATGGTTGGATGGCATCACTGACTCAATGGACATGGGTTTGTGCAAACTCTGGGAGACTGTGAAGGACAGGGAAGCCTGGTGTGCTGCCGTCCATAGGGTTGCAAAGAGTCAGACATGACTTAGTGACTGAACAACAACAACAAATGGTTCTAGGAGTTCCTGGAATTGGCTGATTCCCTCCCTAAGAAAGGCTTCCGGAGACCAGCTTTGTTCTTGGTGTAACATTGGTAATGATGGAGGAAGTGAGAAAAGACTTTGCAGAACAAAGGAAAAAGTACACTAGCAACTTCCAAACAAAATATTGGTTTATTTGATTTAATATTAGATGTCCTTTACCACTATAATTTTAATTGTGGATAATTTATGGTATCTCTGTAAAACAAAGCCTGAAAAGTTATTTTTAACTTAGCTTTCAGTATTTTTTCATGGTTCAGGCTCATGTCCTCCCCAAGATTCTGACTCCATAACTAAACCTGAAATGGCTTATCCTCTTTCTTGAACAACACTCAGTGAACCAATGGAAGAAAGTCAGACTACTCTGTCGGAGGCATCCAAGGTCACAGCACCAATTTCTATCTTTTGATGACTGGAAGATGGCAAACACTAAGAATAAGTCGTGTTTCTGAAATATGGGCTGCACCAAAGTTCAAAATAGCCTCCAAAGATTTCGAGGATAAAATGAGATTTTATTATGTAAATGTCTATGCAGGTTCTGGCTCCTAGTAAAAACAAAACAAACAAAATAATTGGGGATTTGGGAAAAGAGCCATAAAAACAATTTAAGTTTACTGAGTAAGTAAATAGTAGTTTAAGATTCTCTTTGGGGATTGTTGAGAAAGTGACTCCAAGAAATAGAGATGGAAGAGTTTTTTTAAAAATACAGTTTTCCAGGGGAAGTTCTTTCTTTCTGGATTAAAAGGTCAAATGACAATAGCACTAATGATAAATCATACGCTCCCAGTGCCTTCTCTTAACCTTTTAATAGCCTTGTGAAGAGTGAAGATTTGTAGCATTCGTGTTCAATATGATTCCTATTGGAATTACGACTTCCTCCAAGCCACCTATATTTACTGTGAGGATCCAAGAATGTAGATTATGACACTTGAAATAGAAGGAGTCTTTGTTGCTGTTGTTGTTAAGTTGCTAAGTCACGTCTGATTCTTTGCGACCCCATGGACTGCAGCATGCCAGGCTTCCCTGTCTTTCACTATCTCTGGTGTTTGCTCAGATTCATGTCCACGGAGTCCATAATGCTACCTAACCACTTCATCCTGTGCCACCTCCTTCTCCTTTTGCCTTCAATCTTTTCCAGCATCAGGAACATTTGGATAATTCACTTTTTAATCTTTCAATAATAATTATGTTAAGCCATGTACATAGCCACGAGATTCTTATTTTTATTTACGTTACTGCCTGCCTTTCATCTCTCTCCCATTGTATCAGGACAAAATAAAACCAACTTTCTTTTTCACTCTCTTATTATGGCAGCTTTGTTTTTCTCGGGTGCTTGGACTTCTGTGTACTTGCAAGGCTTATTTTTCAACAGAACAGTCAGGGTTTACAGAGTAAAGGAATTTTCATTTCCATTACTGTTAGGTTGCTGCTGAAATGACTGTAAAATGGGTTGAGGGGGGAATGCATTAGTTATAGCAGATGAAGTTGCTTCCTGCCCGTCCAAACAGGAAGATGCTGGCCCCCGGCAATGACTGAATTCAGGGGACTTGGGCATCTCCGCATTATTTAATTATCTTAAGGCCCAAGTCACTTATCCCACCTCTTTCTGGGCTTCCCCTCATGGGGACTTTCTACAGGTCTTGGCTAACACACAGGAATCTAATGTTTAGAAAGTCACTTTCCTGTCCTTATAAACAATTCCACCATCATAACCTGGCTTCTGGCAGCAGAGTTCATTTAAATTTTGCTCAGCTTGGTTTACAATTAAGATTTAATTAGTAAATTCATTACAAAGACAGGAAATCACTGACTTTCCCCTAATTCTCTTTCAGGCCCCAGCAAGGACCCAGCCTGTCCCTTTGGCTTCAGACGTTTGCAGAAAGTTTTCTCCAAACATTGTTATTTATGTTAACTTTAATTTCAAGATAAAATATTGTTCTTTGCTTTGGGAAATAGCTGGAAGTAAGCTAGGCATTTAGAATTCAGGGTTTCAAGTTCTCTATTTAGAAAATATGCCCTGTGCATATTTTTAAACTTTTTGGACTCTGAGAGTCTGTTTAGATTCTCTGAGCTTTTCCCAAACAGTAGAAATAAAGACTACTGTTGGGAAGTGGGAGAGGAAAGGCCCATAGGGATGATGTAAGACCAGAAAATAATCACAGCATGGTGACACCCTCAAAATAATTCATAACACTGTGAATCTCATGGCAACTCCAAGAGCACAGAAGGAGGGGTGGCTGAACTCTGTAAGCTAAGGTGAAGCATTCGTATTTTGCTAAAACCAAAAAGCAGTAGGGAAGCTTTTGCCAAAAAGCTATGAAAAATGAGGGATAAATGGGTACTCAGCTGAGACAGAGCTTTCCAATGTTAGAAGCTTGGGAGGAAAACATTTTAGCTGATAATATTTCTATTGGACAAAAGCTATTAATATATAAATTTATCCTGAGAAAATGAGGTCCCTTTGGGAGAACAAGGGAAACTTTTGTATCAGAGCTTAAGTGTTATTGATATACTTAAGGCACTAAGATTCACATGAAGACACTTACTTTGACCACACGATGATGATTCCAGGACATTTAAAAGAAATTTCTCTCCCTTTCAAATTATTCCTATTTTGTTTTGTGTGACCTTTGACCCTTAAGGAGAGTTTTATATGTTTAGATGAGTGACTAAGTTTTGGAAATTCAGTCTTTCAAAACTTACTCTTTTAGAAGTAACTATAAGTTGTCTCTGATATTAGATGTATTTTTGAAGTAATGAATTAAAGTTTTTTTAAAAAAAAATTGGCTCAGTGATTATGATGAAGCTTTATTCTTTAGTGAGTTCTCTATTCATGCTAATTATTTTTTGTTCTGACAGAAGAAGAAAATACGGACCAGAAAGGTTAAGTGACTTTCCTGAGGTCACACAGCAAACTTGTAGGCAAGGCAGAAATAAGGTCGGTTTGTTTATTTGTTTTAATTATGTGTGGAGTTCTGGGCAAACTCAAAGGTAAAAGTTATTAGAAGCTGTAAAAATCAGGACCCATAATGCTTAATGGGTGTTACTCTCAGGCAGTCTCCAACAGCTTTTATGAGGCTTTGGAATGTGTCAATAGATAGCACAGTGACCCTCTAGAAAGGGGCAAATCAAACCCTTTCCTCTGGGAAGCCTCAGCCAGTTGCTCCTGGAGATTTTCAGTCAGAGGAGGAAATGCCAACTCTGCTTTCAAAATGGCTCCGAAGAGTTTGGAGAATACACAACTCAATATTTGTAGGACATATATTAACTTTAAAAATGCATTCAAAATACTGTTTGATTTCATTTCACATGGTACCTAGGACAGTCAAATTCATGGAGTCGGAAAGTACATTGGTAGATACCAGGGCCTGGGGAATAGGAGATGGGGACGTGTGATAGTTTACTAGGGACAGAGTTTCAGTTTAGGAAGGGGAAAAATTTGGGAGATGGATGATGGTGAGAGCTGCATAACAATGTGAAAGAAATGTACTTAGTGCCACTGAACTGTACAGTTACATATGGATAAAATGTTTTATATTATGCGACTTCTGCCACAATTAAAAAATTAAGAAAAGAACGTATATGTGTATGTGTACCTGAGTCATGTTGCTGTACAGAAGAAATGAACACAACATTGTAAACCAACTCTACTTCAATAAAACGGGAAAGAAAAAGGATACAGGCCAAATGACCGAGCGGCTGAACTCTGCTTCGTCTCCCGTCTCATTGGCTCTGTTGGAAGGTTGGCAGCCAGTGTGGCAGCATGAGGCAGAGGCCAATGTAACAGGAGTTCAGGTCTTACCTGTGAGATGTCAGGTGCCAGACCTGATGGTAAGAAGGGCAGGGAAAAGGAAGAGGGGACAAAGATGTCTAAAAGGACAATTAAACAAAGAAAGCGGGCTCCCCTCATAGCTCAGTTGGTAAGGTATCCGCCTGCGATGTAGGAGACCCCGGTTCGATTCCTGGGTCGGGAGGATCCACTGGAGAAAGGATAGGCTGCCCATCCCAGTATTCTTGGGCTTCCCTTGTGGCTCAGCTGGTAAAAGAATCCGCCTGCAATGCGGAAGCCCTAGGTTCGATCCCTGGGTTGGGAAGATCCCCTGGAGAAGGGAAAGGCTACCCACTCCAGTATTCTGGCCAGGAGAATTCCATGGACTGTGTAGTCCATAGGGTCGCAAAGAGTCGGACACAACTGAGCCACTTTCACTTTCACTTCACTTCACTTTCAAAGAAAGCAGGTATACTGATAACACAAAGGGATATAAAAGTCTCAGAAACTTCAGCACAGAGACTGGAGGTGACTGGTCTTCAGAGGTTACTGTTCTCAGCAGAGGTTTCACTTAATGGAAATACAAGAACTGTAAACCACAGCAGACGTCTGTCAGAGCTGTGTGAGGAGTGGTTGAAGTCCACAGAAAGGGCTCTGAGAACGGGTTCCCTAATTTCTCTGGTTAAGGAATTCTGTTTGGAAAGGTATGGGGGCGGGGGTTTTAGCAGTTACCAGAACCAAATGCCATGCTTGGACTTTGACTGAATCTTATTTGGAAAATAACAGCTATCAAAAATATTCTTGGTACAGGGGCTTCCCTCGTGGCTCAGTGATAAAGACTCCACCTGGCAATGCAGAAGACATGGGTTCGATCCCTGATCCAGGAAGATCCCACATGCTGAGGAGCAACTAAGCCCCCATGCACCACAATTAGTGAGCCTATGGCTCTCGAGTCCAGGAATCGCAAATACTGAACCCATGTGCCATGACTACTGAAGCCTGTGCACCCTAGGGCCCAAATCCACAGCAAGAGAAAGTGTGAAAGTGTTAGTCGCTCAGTCGTGTCCTACTGTTTATGATCCCGTGGATTGTAGTCTGCCAGGTTCCTCTGTCCATGGAATTCTCCAGGCAAGAATACTGGAGTGGGAAGCCATTCCCTTCTCCAAGGGATCTTCCTGACCCAGGGATTGAACCTGGGTCTCCTGCATTGCAGGCAGACTCTTTACCATCTAAGCTACCAGAGAAGCCCTGCAACAAGAGAAGCCACCACAATGAGAAGCACGACAATTAAAAAGTATCCCTCATTCTCTGCAACTAGAGAAAAGTCCATGCAGCAATGAAGACTCAGCACAGCCAAAAATAAATAAAATTATTTTTTTTAATTATTGGTATAATTGGGAACGTTTAGATATGGATTAGATATTTTAATAGATTATGTTATGAAATTAAGCTCCCTGTTGGCTCAGATGGAATAATTATGGAATTATTATAGATTTTCCTGGATGCAATTAGATTATTGTGGTTAAGCAGTTTACCCATACTTTTAGACGATGTATTCTAAAACTGTCAGAAACTTGGAAAAAGCTGTGTATGTGCATGCATGCACACACATATGTACATGGATACGTGTGTGTGTTTGTGTACATACATATATTATGCAGAAGATGGTTGAAAGAATCATGGAATCACTAGGCTTCTAGATAGTTAACTCCCCGGCAACTTGATATCATTAGTAGGTTAAATATGAATGGCAAACTCTGAACCAGGGCAAGCAAATAAAATATTTTCAGTGTTAAAAAAGGAACAAGGCTAATCAGAAGTATCTTGGTATCTTAACGCCCAACTGAACATGCTTTAGAAAATGCTCTTAACAATTCAATCAACTTTAATGCAAAATGAAAGACATTTTCTACAATGCAACATTTGTCATTGTTATGGGCTGAACTGTATCACCGTCCACCCACCCTCTGCCAATTCATGTGCTGAAGTCCTCACCCCTAGAACCTCAGAATGTGCCCATATTTGGAGACTGTGCTTATGTCAGTTGTCCAGATGTGTCCAACTCTTTGCAACCCCATGGACTGTAGCACCTCTGTCCATGGGATTCTCTAGGCAAGAATACTGGAGTGGGTTGCCATTTCCTTCTCCAGGAGGTCTTCCCAACCCAGGGATCAAACTTGAGTCTCCTGGGTCTCCTGCATTGGCAGGTGGATTCTTTACTACTGTGCCACCTGGGAAGGCCTGTATTTGGAGATACTTGGTATTTAAAGAGATTACAAAGTTAAACTGAAGTCTTTAGAGTGGGTCATTGTTATTTTAAAAACATGCAAGTTATCATAAAATACACAGAAAAAAAAGAATAGCAAACAGCAGGCCCTTTTCCGAGTGCTTTCTGTGTCTGACACATGTCCTCACTCCACTGTATCTAAGCCACAGACAGGTTTAACTCCCCAGCTGTCAGGCTGGGGAGAAGGAAGCCACCCAAGGTCACACAATATTCATGCTATCGGAGTTGAGATTCAAATCCAAGGGGTCTAACATCCAGAAATTTGTTTTTCTCTGCTTTATCATACTTCTACAGCTTTAGACATACAAGCGACTAAAGCGTAAATGTTATCGTGTTTGTTGGATTAAATTCTACAACTTCCCCTCGTCAGAATTCCAAGTTCAGAACCAGGGGGGATGCCTGTATCCATGATTCGTCCATAGAACAGAGTATAGTTTTTGTGGGTGTAAGCTACCATCTCCCTCGGGAGAAAAACTATGGACTAGATCCCCAAAGAGATGGACCAGTATTAATGTGTTTGTCAAAACACACGTCCTCAATCAAGTCAGTGGACAGAGCTTTAGCAGTGCTGTACTTTTTGTGTAAGCTTCTCAAAAAATACAGAGAGAGAGATAGACCCAGAAAGAGAAGCAATGGCCCAACAGGAAAAATTTATGGAGGTTTATAAGAATAAAATATAGCGTTAAATGCTTTACAATCTGCCAGAAGCCCTGGATGGCACCCTTTGACTCTTCCCTTAGAACATGCCTGGTAAGTGGGCTGAGTGGGCCAGACAGACTGTCTCTGAGTTCTGTCCAGATGCGTACCTCACTGTATTGACTTCCTTTGCCTTCCTGTATGCCCAGACACACAAAGCCCTCAACTCTTGACCTTTCTCTGTCTTTTTCTCCTCTTGTTAACATGTCTTGAATGGAGAGGAGACTCAGGAAGCTGTGCTGTCTTGTCTTTTGTTTGAGCCCCAAAGACAGAAGCTACTGAGATGAGGAGACTTGTCCTCAGACTTAAACTCCCAGACTCGGAGCAAAATTTCCCCAAGGTCCTTCCTCCGCCTTCCCAGGGACAGTTTCTAGGCACATGGAGGATTCCGAGGTCTCCACCCGACTCCTGGTGGTTTCTTTAGATGGACACCTGGAGTCCGGAGGCAGCACGTCCTGTCCCAGCCCAGGGGCACTCACTTGATTCCTGCTGACACTGGCCTGCATGGGATGCTTTTACTTTCAGCTTTTAGACAAATGCTCGTTTCTCCATCCTCTGTGCGTCCATAAGCCTGTGGTAGGTCAATCATTGCTTCCCCCAGTTTTGAGCACACATCAGGTTCCCGGGTGCAGTTGGGTGGGAGACGCACTAAGCTGAAGAAGGTGAGGTAGTCTGAGTCCTGCTCCTTCAGAGCATCTTACATGACCCAGAATATATTTTCCCACCTTTGCACCGCGTGTGTGTATTGTGTGTGTAGTGTGTGCAGTGAGTGTGTGTAGTGTGTGTGCTTAGTCGCTAAGCTGTGTCAGACTCTGCAACTCCGTGGACTGTAGCTTCCCAGGCTCCTCTGTCCATGGGATTCTCCAGGCAAGAATACTGGAGTGGGCAGCCATGCCCTCCTCCAGGAGATCTTCCCGACCCAGGGACTGAACCCTTATCTCCTGTGTCTCCTACACTGGCAGGTATATTCTTTACCACTGAGCCATCTGGGAAGACCCACCCTTGTATCAGAAGCATTCTTCTTTTTTGAAAAAATATTTTTCCTGTGTGGACCATTTAAAAAATATTTATTGAATTTGTTACAAATTGCTTCTGTTTCATGTTTTGGTTTTTTGGTCATGAGGCATGTGAGATCTTAGCTCCTCAACCTGCACTCCCTGCATTGGAAGGTGAAATGTTAACCACCGGACCACCAAGGAAGCCCCTAGAAGCACTCTTTAAATGACATCTCACTTACCTCCAACTTATGAAAGAATTTTGTCTGTCCAATTAAATAAACATCACATTTTGCCCCATGCAACTCCAGAGCTGAGTGATCTGAGCTGTCGGCCTGGGTTAAGGGTAGGGCTTGGGGAAACCATCTTCCTCTCTTACCTCATCAACAGTGTTACCTCTAAAGCTTGGTGCTGCAGAACCAACTTCCCAGAGACCAGAAGACCATTCTTGGTTCAAGGATCTTGAAGTGGCTGAAAATTCATTTAAGCTTTTAAAATTCATTTTCAGGAAGTTATGATTCATTTCCTCATTTTTATTATTCACAGCAAAAAAAATGGAAGGGGGCATAATGAGAGCAAACAGCAAATGACAAGAATAGCAAAGTGATTTATTTAATAACATGGTGGATGGCTTGTGTTACATCACGTGTCTATTGCAGAAACAACCCCACTATTTCTAAGAGGTTCTTTGAACTGTTGAAGAGTTATCAAATTTCCATTAAAATTTTTGGGATTCAAAGAACCCAGTTAGGGAATCTCTGTGGTGTAATTAAAATAAATAAGACGCCCACACAGGGGTGCGGGGGGCGGGGGCGGGAACTACAGTTCTTTTGGTCTTTCAGTTTGTCACCAAAATCAATCCTTTGTGCTTCCTTGTGGCCCATCATGAATTTGAATAGTTCAAAAGTATGGTTGGGCTTCCCAGGTGTTTCGGTGGTAAAAATCTGCCTGCCAGTGCAGGAGATACAGGAGATGTTGGCTTGATCCTTGGGTAGGGAAGATCCCCTGCAGAAGGGAATGGAAACCTATTCCAGTATTCTTGCTTGGAGAATGCCATGGACAGAGGAGCCTGGTAGGCTGTAGTCCATTGGGGTTGCAGAGTCAGGCATGACTGATCATGCACACTCACAAACTAGGGTTAGAGTCCTAAAGATTACCCTACCAAGTGTCGGTGCCTTTGGAAAAGTAACAATCCAAGCAAGATTTCCCAACTCGAATTGGGTTGTGGGATATATGTAATGGTGTCAAATAGGGATATTCCATTTGGAGATGGTTTGGAAAAGCCTTTATTCTTCAGGCATGATCTCTTATTTGAAAAGAATAGGACAAATATTGTTTTCATAGTGCAAAGAACACAAAAAACCTTTACAAAATTTGCTGTGAGGATTTGAAGAACTGGTTCCCATCTTGATGACATAATCTCAACAGAGGGAATTATTGGAATTTTAGCAGAAAGGTATGAGATTTTCATCTTTATAGAAAGAGGGAAGGAGTTTACTAAAAAAAAAAAAAAAAAGCTAAGCAAAATGGATCTAGGCATAACAAAGTTTCCCAACAGAATATTTAAGTCTTCTTAAAAAAAAAAAAAAAAAAAAGGAGTAGTCTGTCTTGCTTACTGGTAAGAGGAAGTGGCAGCAGGTCAGTTTTCAGTCTCCAGAAAAATAGCAATATCTAAGCCTGAACATTTTCTGAGAGTAGAGTAAATCATTACGACTGGCATACTCGGTCAGTTTGTGAGCAACTTTGAAGACACTGAATTCTTTCAAAAGCATAAGATTTACTTCATGAGCTGGTTGGAAAAGTGTTTTTCTTCTTTTTAAAAAAAAATTTATTGAAGTGTAGTTGTTGTACACTACTGTATGTTACAGGTGTACAATATAGTGATTCATACTTTGTAAAGGTTACACTTCTTTTATAGCCACTATAAAATATTAGCTATATTTCCCATGTTGTTCCATTTATATGAGGCACCTAGAACAGTCAAATTCACAGAGTCATAAAGTGCATTGGTAGATGCCAGGGGCCAGGGCTGGGGAGAGGGATGGGGTCAGTTAAGTCAGTTCTGTCTCATGTCTAACTGCAGTCATGCCTGACTCACTGCAACCCCACGGACTGCAGCATGCCAAGCTTCCTTGTCCATCACCAATGCCCGGAGCTTGCTCAAACTCATGTACATTGAGTCAGTGATGCCATCCAACCATTTTATCCTCTGTTGTCTCCTCCTCCTGCCTTCAATCTTTCTCAGCATCAGGGTCTTTTCCAATGAGTCAGTTCTTCGCATCAGGTGGCTAAAGTATTGAAGCTTCAACTTCAGCATCTGTCCTTCTGATGAATATTCAGGACTGATTTCCTTTAGGATTGACTGATTTGATGTCCTTGCAGTCCAAGGGACTCTCAAGAGTCTTCTCCAACACCACAGTTCAAAAGCATCAATTCTTCAGTGCTCAGCTTTCTTTAAGGTCCAACTCTCACATCCATACATGACTACTGGAAAAACCATAGCTTTGACTACATGGACCTTTGTCAGTAAAGTAATATCTCTGCTTTTTAATATGCTGCTTAGGGTGCTCATAACTTTTCTTTGAAGGAGCAAGCTTCTTTTAATTTCATGACAGCAGTCACCATCTGCAGTGACTTTGGAGCCCAAAAAAAATAAAATCTGTCACTGTTTCTGCTGTTTCCCCATCTATTTCTCATGAAGTGATGGGACCAGATGCCATGATCTTAGTTTTTTCAATGTTGAGTTTTAAGCCCACTTTTTCACCCTCCTCTTTCATTTTCACCGACAGGCTCTTTAGTTCTTCTTCACTTTCTGCCATAGGGTGGTGTCATCTGTATGTCTGAGGTTATTGATATTTCTCCCGGCAATCTTTATTCCAGCTTGTGCTTCTTCCAGCCCAGCGTTTCTCATGATGTACTCTGCATGCAAGTTAAATAAGCAGAGTGCCAATACACAGCCTTGACGTACTCCTTTCCCAATTTGGAACCAGTCTGTTGTTCCATGTCTGGTTCTAACTGTTGCTTCTTGACCTGCATACAGATTTCTCAGGAGGCATGTAGGGTGGTCTGGTATTCCTCTTTAAGAATTTTCCAGTTTATTGTGATGCACACAGTCAAAGGCTTTGGCATAGTCAATAGAGCAGAAGTAGATGTTTTTCTAGAACTCTCTTGTTTTTTCAATGACACAATGGATGTTGGCAATTTGACCTCTGGTTCCTCTGCCTTTTCTAAATCCAGCTTGATGATCTGAAAGTTCTCTGTTCATGTACTGTTGAAGCCTGGCTTGGACAGTTTTGAGCATTACTTTGCTAGCATGTGAGATGAGTGCAATTGTGCAATAGTTTGAACATTCTTTGGCATTGGAATGAAAACTGACCTTTTCAAGTGCTGTGGCCACTGCTGAGTTTTCCAAGTTTGCTGGCATATTGAGTGAAGCACTTTCACAGCATCATCTGTCAGGATTTGGAATAGCTCAACTGGAATTCCATCACCTCCACTAGATTTGTTTGTAATGATGCTTCCTGAGGCCCACTTGACTTCACATTCCAGGATGTCTGGCTCTAGGTGAGTGATCATACCCTCATGATTATCTGGGTCATGAAGATCTTTTTTGAATAGTTCTTCTGTGTATTCTTGCCACATCTTCTTAATATCTTCTGCTTCTGTTAGGTCCATACCATTCTGTCCCTTATTGTGCCCATCTTTACAAGAAATATTCCCTTGACATGGCTAATTTTCCTGAAGAGATCTCTAGTCTTTCCCATTCTGTTGTTTTCCTCAATAGAAAACAATAGAATGGAATGGGGAGTTAGTGTTTAATTGGGACACAGTTTCAGTTTCAGTTTCAGTTCAGTTCAGTTCAGTCGCGCAGTCGTGTCCGACTCTTTGTGACCGCATGAATCGCAGCACGCCAGGCCTCCCTGTCCATCATCATCTCCCGGAGTTCACTCAAACTCATGTCCATCGAGTCGGTGATGCCATCCAGCCATCTCATCCTCTGTCGTCCCCTTCTCCCCCTGCCCCCAATCCCTCCCAGCATCTGAGTCTTTTCCAGTGAGCCAACTCTTCGCATGAGGTGGCCAAAGTACTGGAGTTTCGGTTTAGGAAGATGAAAAATTCAGAAGAGGATGATGGTGAGAGTTGCACAGCAGAAGTGTTTTTCAAATAAAAAATGTTTTGGCCTCTTCTTTGAATTCTGATTTTTTTTTTTTTTTTTTTTTTGGTGCAGTGCTTGCCAGTGATTCAAGTGTGTTCAACCTTAGGTGAAACTTCATTTTTCAAGTTGCACATGGTTGTGCCATGGAATGCTCTGGAAAGAACTTTCCCAGATCTCAAGTCCACACACATTGCGACTTGGCCCATGAGAGCTTTCTCTGTTTTATGCTTGGGCCTATAGTCTTCACTTTACATTTGCTTTCAGAAACAGGAAAGGTAGACTTTCAAAATCTGTTTCCTGCCTCAGTAGTTATCAACATTCAAAATACTTCAAGTGGAATGCCTTGGTGGAACAGAACTCTTCCCACACTGATTATTAATAACCCTCTGATCATAAAGTTTTGGTATTACTTTCGGTTAAGATGGAATAGTATTCTGGCAAGGAGAAAGAAAGGGACTTCCTAGATGGCTCAATGGTAAAGAATCAGCCTGCCAATGCAGGAGATGCAGGAGATGCAGGTTCTTTGGGACCATCCCTTGAAGGAGGAAATTGCAACCCAGTATTTTTACCTGGAAAATTCCTTGGACAGAGAGCCTGGTGGTCTACAGTCCATGGGGGTCACAAAGAGTCAGACACAACTGAGCACACGTGTGCAAGGACAAAGAATGTATCATCTAAAATATTGGAGTGGGAGACTGGGATTGACACATTCACACTAGTGATACTGTGTATGAAATAGATAACTAATGACAGCCTATTGTATTGCACAGGAAACTACTCAGTGCTCCGTGGTGACCTAAATGGGAAGGAAATCCAAAAAAGAGAGCATATATGTATGTATAGAGCTGGTTCACTTTGCTGTACCTTAGAAATTAATACAGCATCTTAAAGCAACTATGCGTGCATGCATGGCGTGTGTGGTGTGTGTGCCTGGTGCGCATGCTAAGTCACTTCAGTCGAACCCAACTCTTTGCGACTCTTATGGACTGTAGCCAGTCAGGCTCCTCTGTCCATGGCATTCTCCAGGCAAGAATACTGGAGTGGGTTGCTATGCCCTCCCCCAGGGGATCTTCCCAATCCAGGAATCGAGCCTGCGTCTCTTATGTCTCCTGCATTGGCAAGTGGATTCTTTACCACTAGCGCCATATTCCAATAAAAATCAATAATAAAAAATAGTGGAGTGGGGCAAAATCTACATTTCTTTAAAAATGGTGAATGATAGAATGAGTATTTTAGGTCTTTGCCTCCTGCCCCCACCCAGGATGTGGAGGGAACCCTCAAGAAAAACAACTCCATGCTTGACGTTTCACAGCAAACAATACCTGTCCGGCCGTCTCCTGGTGACTTTTGTCTTCCTAAATCTAATCCTGAGATAAATCTTGTTTCCTACACTTGACGGGTCCCTCTTTCACTCATCCTGGATCCATCAGGCACATTGTGGTTGGCTCATTGTGAAGAAACAAAACTGACAGCTTCCTTCCTCCAAGTAAACAGCACTGCTACTTAGACACAGTTCAAGGAGTTTATCACCCCGATGTGGCTCTTCTTGTAGGCAGGCAAAGGAGAGTCAGCTCTAAGTTCCAGCTCCGCTGCTTCATCCCCTGCCAATATTTCCAATTTTCACCAACAGAAAAATGTTGCAATTACTCAATCAGTGGTCTGTTTACACAGCCCTCACCTCCCTTTTTCTCCTGTTCACTAAGGTAACCATGAACCCCTCATCTTTGCTCCACTTGGTTGCCATTTATGGTCATGACACAAGTAAGGAACGGGGGACCCTATTGACGCCATGTCAGCATTGGATTTCTCTCTGCTTTAACCCTGGACAACTGAGGTGGAGTAGAGTCAGCATGGGATCTCTTTACCTGGCCCTCCCCCCAGTCTCGCAGTTTCCATCCTGTCGGTTCACTGGAGGAGAGGTCAAGAAATTCAGGGGCTTCCCCAGCAGGACACCAGGACAGAGGGGCTGTGATGTCACGCCGGGTGCTTGCAGGGACCTGGTCAGGGAAACCACGTCCTGCCATCCAGCAGTATTCCCCGTTCTCATGCTCTCCAGAAGACAAATCATTCCCACTTCCCATTGTTTCTCCAGGCACTAGCTTCCTCTTGTTTGTCCCACTTCATAAACCAATGAGTCATGTCACGTGCTTGAGCGACTTCCCTCCTGAGGGTCATTCCAGGACCAGCCCCATCAGAGATCTGAACAGCAGCTGGGGCAGGAGTTCTGTTTGGGGTTTTGATCTATAGGTTGGGTTTTGTTTGTATCATTTCTTACAGAGGAGTGTCTGAAGGAAAGAGCTTCATGGGTCTTTTTTTTTTTTTTTTTTTGGCTTTTTTGCTGGCAAAGAGCTCAGAAGTGCCGATCTGAATCCCCATGTTGTTCAGGACTCCAAGCAAGATGTCTGGGGATACTTAGTTTGCACTGCGGGAGAGGGGGGCAGTCCTCGCAAAACATCCATGGTGAACAGCAGCTTTTCAGCCCCCTTAGGCGAGTGCTGTGGCCACCAAGGAGGGCGGTGGCATCCTCAGAGGGTGCTCTGGGGCCCTGGTGTCGCGGCTGCCTGCACACCTCCATTCCTGACAGGCAGCAGCTTTGAACAAAGGCCCTGCTGACAGAATGGTTGAGGAGCTCCCCGAGATGGCATTGCTAGTGCCACACGAAGGTGGGTTGGCCCAGGGCAGCTGGCATGGGGGTGACCAGAGCCTGCTGCTTGGCTGGATGCTCTGCAAGGGAGGTGCTTCTATAGGAAGTGGAGGTGGAAGGGAATGCGAAAATGGACATTTTAAAGGCATTGTGATATGTGTAAAGAGGAGACATGTCACTTTCAGAAAGGCATTTCCTTTGTTTGTTCTTAAGGGTGCAAGGGATTTACCAGTTTACATCTCATCCACCCAGGGTAACACAGGATTTCTAATGACCTTGTCTCCTTATGGGACTGGGCTTTGAGTTTGGCAGAGGGTGGAACCTGCTAGTTCTGTCTTGGGTCCTTCCATTTCAGTCCCTCCGCCCTTGTTTTTCCACATTTTATCCTCCCATCCCCATTCTACCAACACCAAGACCTCGTTAGGGCACAGATGTTTTGTCAAGGCCTCCCTGTTCTGTCACCAGGAAGCCTGGGTTTTGGACCTGGCTCAGGCACTATCTCTGGGAATCCATTTACCCTCCCTCTGTGCAGGGCAACACTTCCACTCCTGAAGCAGGAGAAAGATCTCTAGGGGGGACCTCAGAGGGTTCTTGGGAGGTGGAGGTGTGCTGTTTCAGCCAGCCCTGAAGGATGGCTGAGCGTTGGCCCTGGGAAGTGGGGAGAGAAGGGGAATGGGCAAGGAGTGGGTGTTCCAGGAAGAAGGGCATGTATGCAATGGCTCTGAAGAGAAGAGCTGTAATGGGAAAAAGGAGAGGTCTTCATACCTAGACCTTGGGTGGGAACCTGTGGAGGGGCTAGAGAGCAGTAAGGCTGAAGCAGACAATGGAGACAGAAACCAGATCAAAGGTTGCTTGTATGAGTATTTTCAGGATTTTCATATTAGTGTTAGTCAGTTAGTCATGTTAGACTCTTTGTGACCCCATGGACTATAGATTGCCAGGCTCCTCTGTCCATGGGATTCTCCAGGCAAGAATACTGGAGTTGACAGCCATTTCCTTCTCCAGGGGATCTTCCTGACCTGGGGATGGAACCCGAGTCTCCTGCATTGCAAGAGGGTTCTTTACTGATATTAACCCAACAACAATGAGAAGCTGATTCTTCAGCAGAAAATCTGGCTAAACAATAGTGAGGTAAGACCCCCTCCTCAAATTACTGACATCAGAAGGGAGTGGAGGCATAGACTGCGGACTTCAAGTACCTAATCCAAAATAGTGGGGATAAGTACAATATTGTCATTTAAAAGATTTTGCCCAAAAAGGACATTAACAAAAACAACAACAAAATAGTCTGTCATATCACCATTATCACCTCCCCCACAGCCACCATCATCCTTTAATTTTAAAAAAGGAGACACTTTAGCAAAAAAGAAAAAAAAAAAAGGATAACCTTAGAATAAGGGAAATTACTTAGATTTAATCATTTTGTCTTTATGAAGAAAATCTACATTGCTGTGACTATTATTATCACTATTATTATTTTGACCTGGACCCATGAAAACTTTTTCATAGTCTGGCACTCACCAATGTAGTGGCATTTGGAAATCATTGGTGAAGGTCAGCAGTTCTTGGGATGGTGAAGAAGACACAAGGCTGATGTCAATGAGTTTATGGGAGATGAAATATCAGGCTGGATTGGAGGTCAGTTCAGGATACAGGGGAGGGTGATGGGTATAAAAGCCTCTAAGATCTTTTCTCCAAGGTGGTGGAGTAGAAGGATGTGCGCTCATCTTCTCCTGTGAGACCTCCAAAATTACAACTCGCTGCTGAACAACTGTTGACAGGAGAATGTAGAATCCCACCAAAAAAGTATATCTGATGTCCAAGAGCAAAGGAGAAGCCCCAGCAAGATGGTAGGAGGGACAAAATCATGTTTAGAATCAAACCCCATACCCGACAGAGACACTCAGAGGGCTCAAACAAACCTTGTGTGCACCAGGACCCAGAGACCCCACAGAGACTGAGACAGAGCTGTGTTTGAGTGATTCCTGCAGAGGTACGGGTCAGCAGTGGACTGCTGAAGGGGCAGGGGCTCTGGGTACAGCAGACCTGGGTATGGCATAAGCCCTCTTGGAGGAGGTCACCATTAACCCCACCATAGAGCCAGCAGAACTTACACAGGACTGGAGAAACAGACTCTTGGAGGGCAGGAACAAAACCTTGTGTGCACCAGGACCTGGGAGAAAGCAGCAATGACCCCACAAGAGACTGAGCCAGACTTGCCCATGAGTGTCCAGGAGTCTCCAGTGGAGGCGTGGGATGGAGGTGGCCTGCTGCAGGGTGGGGGGCACTGAGTGCAGCAGGGCCTGTTGAAGGAGGTCTCCATTATCTTCATTACCTTCACTATAGTTTGGCCTCAGGTCAAACAACAGAGAGAGAACACAGCTCCACCCATCAACAGAAAATTGGATTAAAGATTTACTGAGCATGGCCCCGCCCATCAGAACAAGACCCAGTTTCCCCCTCAGTCAATCTCTCCCATCAGGAAGCTTCCAAAAGCCTCTTATCCTTCTCCATCAGAGGGCAGAGAGACTGAAAACCACAACCACAGAAAACTAACCAATCTGATCACATGGACCACAGCCTTGTCTAACTCAATGAAACTATGAGCCATGCCATATAGGGCCACCCAAGATGGACGGGTCATGGTGGAGAGTTCTGACAAAATGTGGTCCACTGGGGAAGGGAATGACAAACCACTTCAGTATTCTTGCCTTGAGAACCCCATGAACAGTATGAAAAGACAAAAAGATAGGACACTGAAAGATGAACTCCCCAGGTCGGTAGGTGCCCACTATGCTACTGGAGATCAGTAGAGAAATAACTCCAGAAAGAATGAAGAGATGGAGCCAAAGCAAAAACAATACCCAGTTGTGGATGTGACTGGTGATGGACGTAAAGTCCAATGCTGTAAAGAGCAATATTGCATAGGAACCTGGAATGTTAGGTCCATGAATCAAGGTCAACAGGAGATGACAAGAGTGAACATTGACATTTTAGGAATCAGTGAACTAAGATGGACTGGAATGGGTGAATTTAACTCAGATGACCATTATATCTACTACTGTGGGCAGGAATCCCTTAGAAGAAATGGAGTAGCCATCATAGTTAAGGAAATAGTCCAAAATGCAGTACTCGGATACAATCTCAAAAACGACAGAATAATCTCTGTTCATTTCCAAGGCTAACCATTCAATATCACAGTATTCCAAGTCTATGCCACAATCAGTAAGGCTGAAGAAGCTGAAGTTGAACAGTTCTATGAAGATCTCCAAGGCCTTCTAGAACTAACACCCAAAAAAGATGTCCTTTTCATTATAGGGGACTGGAATGCAAAAGCGGGAAGTCAAGAGATACCTGGAGTAACAAGCAAATTTGGCCTTGAAGTAAAAAATGAAGCAGGGCAAAGGCTAACAGAGTTTGGCCAAGAGAACGCACTTGTCATAGCAAACACCCTCTTCCAACAACACAAGAGAAGAATCTACACATGGACATCACCAGATGGTCAATACTGAAATCAGATTAATTATATTCTTTGCAGCCAAAGAAGGAGAAGCTCTATACAGTCAGCAAAAACAAGACCGGGGGCTGACTGTGGCTTGGATCATGAACTCCTTATTTGCAAATTCAGACTTAAACTGAAGAAAGTAGGGAAAACCACTAGACCCTTCAGGTATGACCTAAATCAAATGCCTTATGATTATACAGTGGAAGTGACAAATAGATTCAAGGGATTAGATCTGATAGACAGAGTGCCTGAGGAACTATGGATGGAGGTTCATGACATCATACAGGAGGCAGTGATCAAGACCATCTCAAAGAGAAAAAGAAATGCAAAAGGCAAAATGGTTGTCTGAGGAGGCTTTAAAAATAGCTGAGAAAAGAAAAGATGTGAAAGGCAAAGGAGAAAAGGAGAGATACACCTATTTGAATGAAGAGTTTCAAAGAATAGCAAGGAAAGATAAGAAAGCCTTCCTCAGTGATCAATGCAAAGAAATAGAGGAAAACAATAAAATGGGAAAGAGTAGAGATCTCTTCAAGAAAATTAGATACCAAGGGAATATTTCATGCAAAGATAGGCACAATAAAGGACAGAAATGGTATGGACCTAACAGAAGCAGAATATATTAAGAAGAGGTGGCAAGAATACACAGAAGAACTATACAAAAAAGATCTTCATGACCCAGATAATCATGATGGTGTGATCACCCACCTAGAGCCAGACATCGTGGAATGCGAAGTCAAGTGGAAGCATCACTACAAACAAACCTAGTGGAGGTGATGGACTTCCAGTTGAGTTATTTCAAGTCCTAAAAGATGATGCTGTTAAAGTGCTGCACTCAATGCCACAAAATTTGGAAAACTCAGCTGTGGCCACAGCACTTGAAAAGGTCAGTTTTCATTCCAATCCCAAAGAAAGGCAATGCCAAAGAATGTTCAAACTATTTATTGCACAATTCCACTCATCTCACATGCTAGCAAAGCGGTGCTCAAAATTGTCCAAGCCAGGCTTCAACAGTACGTGGACAGAGAACTTTCAGATGTTCAAGCTGGATTTAGAAAAGGCAGAGGAACCAGAGATCAAATTGCCAACATCCAGTGGATCATCGAAAAAGCAAGAGAGTTCCAGAAAAACAGCTACTTCTGCTCTATTGACTATGCCAAAGCCTTTGACTATGTGCATCACAACAAACTGTGGAAAATTATTCAATGGATGGGAATACCAGACCACCTTACATGCCTCCTGAGAAATTTGTATGCAAGTCAAGAAGCAACAGTTAGAACCAGACATGGAACAACAGACTGGTTCCAAATTGGGAAAGGAGTATGTCAAGGCTGTATATTGTCACTCTGCTTATTTAACTTGCATGCAGAGTACATCATGAGAAATTCTGGGGCTGGATGAAGCACAAGCTGGAATAAAGATTGCCAGGAGAAATATCAATAACCTCAGATATGCAGATGACACCATCCTTATGGCAGAAAGTGAAGAACTAAAGAGCCTGTTGGTGAAAGTGAAAGAGGAGAGTGAAAAAGTTGGCTTAAAACTCAACATTCAGAAAACTAAGATCATGGCACCTGGTCCCATCACTTCATGGGAAATAGATGGGGAAACAGTGGAAACAGTGGCTGACTTTATTTTTCTGGGCTCCAAAATCACTGCAGATGGTGACTGCAGCCATGAAATTAAGAGACGCTTGCTCTTTGGAAGAAAAGTTATGAGCACTCTAGACAGCATATTCAAAAGCAGAGACATTACTTTGCCAACAAAGGTCCATGTAGTCAAAGCTATGGTTTTTCCAGTAGTCATGTATGGATGTGAGAGTTGGACTGTAAAGAAAGCTGAGCACTGAAGAATGGATGCTTTTGAACTGTAGAGAAGACTCTTGAGAGTCCCTTGGACTGCAAGGAGATCCAACCAGTCCATCCTAAAGGAAATCAGTCCTGAAATTCATTGGAAGGACTGATGCTTATGCTGAAACTCCAATGCTTTTGTCACCTGTTATGAATAAGTGACTCATTTGAAAAGACCCTGATGCTGGGAAAGATTGAAGGCAGAAGCAGAAGGGGATGACAGAGGATGAGATGGTTGAATGGCATCACCGATTCTATGGACATGAGTTTGGGTAAACTCTGGGAGTTGGTGATGGACAGGGAGGCCTGGCGTGCTGCAGTCCATGGGGTTGCAAAGAGTCAGATGTGACTGAGTGACTAAACTGAACTGAGCTGAACTGAAGCTGCTCGCAACACACTAGATACTCAACAAATGTCAGTTGAGACTGAAGTCAAATTGGTAATAATAATAATAGGTACTGTATATAATGAACAATTTGATTTTGTTGTCTAAGTCGTGTCCAGCTCTTTGTGACCCTATGGACTACAGCACTCCAGGCTCCTCTGCCCTCCACTATCTTCCAAAGTTTCCTCAGATTCATGGCCATTGAGTCTGGGAGACTATCTAACCATCTTGTCCTCAGCCACATCCTTCTGTTGCCTTCGATCTTTCCCAGCGTTAGGGGCTTTTCTAATGACAGAGCTAAGAGAGATGTTACTATTCCCAAATCAGAAAATTTTAAACTGCATCTAAGTTTCACATTGTGTTTCCACTGGACAGCGATATTCTATTGGAGCTGGACATGCTTCTTTCCTGGGATTAGGAGTGGCTTTTAGAATGTGGTTATGTACAAGCCAGCAAAACTATGTAACCACAGATCATATTAGCCACATCTTCAAATACTTTGAATGCATGCGAGATGGTCAATCTGGTCCAACACTCTGTGTCAAGAAAACTGAAAGAAGATGATTGTGCCTTCATTATGTACAGAATCTCTCGTGCCAACATTTGCTGAAACAACTCAGAGGAAAAGAAATAATGAGATCACAATGTCAAAAAGCAAAATGGAAGAATTACAAGCTCACCACTGTTTTAATGATTATGGCTGGAACGGGGGATGCTGGAGAAGGTGACAAATGAGTTCTGTGTCTTTTAATGTGGGAAAGTTGGTTGATTTTTTTTTTCTAATTAATTCTGTACCAGATACTGACTAGAATTGAGTACATTTATTTTGTGACCTTTATATTTGATATATAACAAATTACTTTATCCATGAAAAAAAAAATGAAGCGGGCACATACCTTAGTTTATCTAATTTATCACTATGTTGGCAATAAGTAAACCATCCATTTAATTATTTATTCATCAAGAAATCTCAAGAAATCCCATATACAAGTTTGTTCTTTTCACACAATATCTGTGTGTGTGAAATATTCTTCCCCTGTGAGCCTCTGAATCAAGTTGGGGCCTCAGGGGAACAGGTGAGATCCTCTGGCTTCGTGGAGTCCCTCCCTCGGTCAGGGCGGCTCCTCAGGGGGGCACACCCTGCTCCTTCCCTGGGGCGTGGGTCCCCTGGTGGCTGTCCAACTGGCACATGGCAGTAAGGCTGGACCAAAAGGGGGATGGGTCATGTCTGGGTGACTCTGTCCCCTACTGCCCTGTACTGGCTTCACCGCTCCACAGCCATCTCCTAGTCCTCCGGGTGCTTCAGAGGGTCATGCTGCCGATACCCAGGTAGGTGGCAGCTTGGTGTCCTGAGCCTTCTCAGCCTCTGAGCCTTCTCAGACCCCCGCTGCTTTGTCTTCATAATGGAGGCTTCCCCGCTCTCCACGATGTAAAGGCAGCTGGTGCGCTGGTCCAGGCTGCCACCTGGTGCGGACTGGGCTCCTTCCTCCCCAGCATCAAGGGTTGGGGGACGGGTGCGGGGGAGGGGGTTGGGGGTGGTCCAGCACATAGCAGATCCCTTCCTTGCTGCTGGTACTGACCACGGGGAGCAAGAACCGGCGGCTCCTACAGCTCGATGCAGCGTCTGTCTCTTTCAGAAGTTGTTCCTCTTGGCAGCCTCAAGCAGTTTATCATTTTCAGGATTGCGGCGCCCGCCTCTGGCCGTGCAAGGGGCATAGGAGGGCAAGGTGAGGTGGGGAGAGGGGAAGTATGAGGTCAGGCTGGGCCGTGCCCCCCAGGGCTCTTGGTCCAGGCTACAAGCCTCCTCGGGTGCCATCTCAGTCGTGCAGCTGAGGGGTTCCTGGTTTAGGTCCATCCTGTAGAAGTGGCTGTCAGTGATTGCATCCAGGAAGTACCACCTGGGGGCCAGTTCAGGGCCTTGATCAAGGATGTGACTTCCTGACCGTTGAGCTCCTACTGGAGCTTCTGGATGTGGGCTCAGCAGAGGCTCTAGGTCACTGTCTCCCAGGACCAGCACCCCGCCCAGCTGCACAGAGGCCTCTGTAAGCTGCACCTTCTTAAACTGGGCGTCGTGGTTGTGTGTGCTGCCTGCTAATCTGGATCCACCCACAGCTGCTCAGGCACCCACTGCTGTCGCTCTCCAGGGACGGCCCCCGCCTCTGCTAGGTCTTCTGCACCCTGGTGGGCCGCTTGCACAGGAAGGCGCGAGAACCTGAGGCGGCCAGCTGGCTTGGGTCCCCATCCACCTGCACCGGGATGGCCTTGACCGTGGTGAGCACCTCTTTGTGGTCTTTTACATGCTCGCACATGAGGCGCTGCCCGGGACCCCACGGAGAAGCCAGAGACCTCGCAGGGGCCGTCATTCTGCCCCTGGGGCTCGCTCCCCAGGGTGGCCCCAGGCAGGATGCCTGCGTGATACCCACTGGTATTCAAGACACCGATGCACTAGAGTTTCAGGTCTGAAGCACTGAATTCTGAAAGACCCCACTGGGGCAAAGAAAAAGTGCACAGATCCTCACTTGGGTTTGGAAGATGTGCAAGCGGAGAAAGACAATCAAAATTCAACTATTGGCTGGAACTCTGCAACTCAAAGGCATTGTAACTAAAATGAACGTTTTTATTTCCTTGCTAAACTCTATATACTAGTGTAATAGAGCACATGACCACGATCAGAAAGAAGTTTTTCTGAAGGTTCTTTAGCCCACCCAGCATAACGCCTCCACATGCGTCTCCTGGTTACCACCGCTGACCTTCTGAGCAGTTGGTAGTTGACTTTGTATCTCTGCTGAGTCAAGACACTTTGCATTTGGGCCCAAGCAGCTCCTCATCTGCTTTTTACACCAACAGAAAACTTGTAAGTTGAAGTACTGGTGAGTCAAATGTCACAGTGAAATAGAAGGAGAATGCCGTCCGCCCACACCAAGCCTCTGAACTAACTTCCTGGAGGTCATCTGAGTTACTAAGTCCCCTGGGCATTTTCCATTACCTCCTTGACGTTTCCTCCTGCATTCGGCACTATTTACCTTTCTCATCTCTGGCTGCTCCTCCTGGGTCTCCTCTCTAGACTCTCCTTCCACTAATCATCCTTAAAGTATATTCATATTTTTTATTTGTATTTCAAGACTTTGAGCATTTCTGTTTGAAAATAAGAAGCAAAATAATATTCAGAAACCGATTCCTGAAATACTACAAGCTTTTAATGTATCCTGATAACTTTCTGACATAGTGGAAAGATTTTCTTTTTCTATACTGAATTGTGTGGGTGTCTCCAAGTGTTACCCTGGACAATAGGAATGGGCTCCTGTGTGCACACACATCCACACCCACACACACATCTATCTGTACATACTGGCTTAAGCCAAACTCTTGTCTTGCAGATGCAGAAATTGTTGCTTTGTTTCTCTGATAAAACTGGTTTTAGACAAAAAATAGGGATGATGACTCTCTTGGACCATGCTCATATTAATAGAAAAGAAGCATTCTTTTCTTTCTTCTATGTGAAACTTGAAATGAGGAAAAGCAATTCTAGCGTAAATCATGCAAACATTATAATTACTATAAATAAGAAAATTCAAGAAGATTCAATCACTGTATAGAATGGTAAAGTATGGACAGAGGAACCTGGTAGGCTATAATCCTTTTGGTTTGACATGACTTAGCAACTAAACCACTACCAACTCGTTTCTTGTATCATATTGTTAAATAAACCTTGCAACAGATGAAAAATATAAGATGAATATGATGATGATGGTGCCCAGATTCTAATCTTGGTCTTCTTGTCACTGCACACATTTCCCAGGTGAGTCTTCCCCGGGAGTAGATGCATTTCGAATCTGTTTCTAGCTCAGATTCCTCTCCTGAGCTCCAAATGAAAGATACATAATTGCCCACTGGATGGGCATCTGTGCCTCTGGGTGCTTTGGGAACCCAAATCTGGAAGGTCAAGCTGAAGTCATCCCCCTTCCACTCCTTCCCTGTCTTCCTCTCCTCTCTTCCTTCCTTGGTGAATGGCATCATGTTCTATCCGTTTCCCAAGCTGGAATCTGTAGTCTCTCTTAACATCTTCGTTATTTCAGTTAGCAATTTTGCTAATCGTCATCTGCTTAAAAATCTTCCAATTAGAAAACAGATAAAGTGCAGTTGAGAAACCCCTAAAGGCGTTGACCTGTACTATTCTCATTCAGGGAATGAAATCGTGGTGCACATGATTGGGTTTTTGAGTAAACGGTCATGACTGCATTTCAATTTTATGTTACCCTTCACCTCCCACTTCCTACCTTTAATCTCTTCACACTGTGATCTGAGTGTGTGATTCTGTCATCAGAATCAGCTGATGCTTGATTCTGTCGCTCCATTGCTTAAAGGATTCTAGTTTTCAGGAAATAATCCAGACTCCTTAAGGGTCCTTCATGAGCTGCCCTGGCCTTGCCTACCTCTTTGGTCTCATCTTTGAAATTCAGATTCTCCTGCCCTGCCCTGGGAAGCATCTTGCGCTCTCATTCTGATCCTTCTCTTGACTTTGTGCTTTCAATACATCTCCCACTTGCAGCCCCAGCTTTGGCATAAAAAGCTCTTCTTGCTCCTGCTCAGTCATGTCTGACTCTTTGTGACCCCATGGACTGTAGCCCACCAGGCCTCTCTGGCCATGGGATTCTCCAGGCAAGAATACTGGAGTGGGTTGCCATGCCCTTCTCCAGGGGATGTTTCCGAACCAGGGATGAAAATGTCCCTTCTATGTCTTCTGCGTTGGCAGGTGCATTCTTTACCACTGCCATCTGGGAAGCCACTTGGGCTTATTAAATGCCAGGCATTCTATTCTGTCCTTTATACTGTACTATCTAATCATATTGGTCACACATGTCTGACCCTCACATTTTTCAGGTTTAGAATGCTGAAATAGTTTGCTTGGTCACCCAGCTAGTGAGATGCTGGATTGAAATTCAGGTCCTTCTGAAACTCTGAACAAGCCTTCCTAATATGTCTGAGCTTTTACATGAAGCTGTTTGTAAAAATCCCTCTTGAAAATAATTACATTACAGATGCTATTTTCTTCTCCTTCTTCTTTTTCCCCTTTTACCTGGAAATAAGTAATGAAACCCATGACCAGCAGCATGTGTTGTCACAAAATAAGTCATGGGTTTCATACCAGGAAGCTGAATCCAGCTGAGACCAACTCACTCCTGTCAATAAACTCTAAGAGGACAGAGACCATAGATTTAGAATGTGGCTCTAAATCAAACCTGATGAACAAATATTGAGACTGCATAGAATTTTATGCTATCAATTCATAATGAAAATAATCTTTGGATGGGAGGGCAGTTTGGGGGATAAATGGATGCATGTATATGTATGGCTGAGCCCCTTTGCTGTCCACCTGAAATGATGGCAACAAAAGATGTTGGGATAACTGGCTAAAACAAAAGGTTAAAAAAAATAAATAAAATGAAACGATCCTACCCATCTCCTCTCTTCCCTTTTCTCCAACCCCTCTTATTTTCTGATTCTTTTTATCTTGACGAGACGGTCCAATGGAAATTTGCTTTGGAGGGAAAGGACACGGGTCAGAATACATGGCCTTGGGTCTCCTTGCTTTGCTGCTCTGAGCTTGAGGCGGGGCAGGTACAGGAAGGGCTGGGAGGGGCCGCCACGAGAGGGTGGGGCGGGGCTTGCGTGCAGAGGAGGCAGGGTGGGGTCACTTGGCTGCGGCAGCCCCTCCTTGGTCTGGGGCTGTCCTGAAGATGAATTCCAGTGCCCCAGAGGGAATGACAGGGCAGCGGAGTCCTGCCATCTCCCCCGAAAAATGTATGCCTTTTGCTCCACACTCTTGGGGGCAGTGGTCCACGTACTCTCTTTTGTGCTTTTTGGTTAGAAGTAAATAATTGTGCTTAGCTAATGTCGCCTGCGGGGGCGAGGGGAGGGGGGCGGAGGGACCTTCTAAAGACATTCTGAATGACTGAGCTGTTTGCTGGAAGTAAGAGGCAGGTGAAGAACTGCCCCTGATCCTTGCAAATTTGTTTGGGTTTCTTTTTAATTTCAAGGGACTGGAATCTCTTACTAGAAACATATTTTCTTATGCAAATGCATCATCACCTCACCCCCCCTCCCCCACCCCACCCTTCCCCGACCCCCGCCCTGCCACTGTCCTTTCCAGTCCCCTGCAGAATTCCTAAATTAGAGAGCTGGTAAATGGTAGTTAGAAAATGCTTAAAGGAATGGAGCAGTATTGCTCTTATTCAGAGGGCTAAATTTTGGTGTGTGTTAGAAATTTTGAGTTAAAAAGGAAGCATTTTCAAGCATCAGTCTTTGGGAGAGTCTTCTTTGGTTGCATATCTGAATCAACCCTTATTCACTGAGTGCTTCTTACCTGAGTCAGGAAGCTGCTGAAAAGAAAATAGAAAAAATCACAAAGACCTCTGCCTTAGGACTGTACAGACTCTGAGAAGCCAAGCTGTCTACCACAACAGACTGGGGACCGCTCAAGCCAGGGTATGTGCTTACTGAGCTTGGTGTTCCCGCACCCCCTAAGCAATTCAATATAGAGTGATTGGCAAACACAGTAGGAGAACCATCTGTGCTTGGTGCCAGGGAGAGATGCCTTCTAAAGATGCTCCAGAAAAAGGAAGTAATCCCTGTGTGGTGATTGGACAGACAAGGCTTCCCAGAATATCTGACCTAGTTCTGGCAGAAGGAAAAGGTTAAAAGGCATGTTCTCTGGGGCTGGGAAATGATGGGCAAACTGAGAACAGACCAGTCTGAGCTTGAGAGAGTTTGTGCTGGAGGGATAGGGATTACAAAATAAATAAATAAACACCCTGAATAGTAAGTACCATTTGGCTCAGGAAAATTGTAATTATTTTTTCTTTCTGTTGAAGGTCTACCGTGGGATGAGATCAACTACCATAACCATCTTGTTTACTATTTGGAGCTGGCATGATTCTAGGTTTGGTTGGAAGGCTGTTGGAGGTCATGGCTATTGCTAGAGAGACTAGAAGTTGCTGCTCCACTGAGGGTGAGAATGGCAATGTCTTTGCTTTGAAGGTTGTTGCGTTCATTCAAGTGTTTTACTAAAATTGTTGCTGTTCATTTGCTCAGTCATGTCTGACTCTTCAAGGCCCCATGGACTGCAGCACATCAGGCTTCCCTATCTTCCACTATCTCCTGAAGTTTGCTCAAATTCCTGTCTATTGAGTCTGTGATGCTTTTATACAAAAATCTTTAAGCATATTTCCTTTCGTTTGACTTCTTGCTATTTTTTTTTTTTTGCTGCTGTTGTTATTGAATGGCTGCCTCAGTTGAAGAGTTCATTTGGTCAGTGTTTGCAGTAGGATGTGGGTATTTTCCACATTCTTAACTTGTGAAACTGTCTTGGAGCAGTCTTCACCTCCCATGTCGAATGTGTGAATTTGCGACATGGACAGAGGTAATGCAAAGGGCAAACCCACCTCTCCCAGGTGCCCAAAGTCATCCTATCAGGAGCATCTCCAAAAGGTCTCAGTATTCTCCTCCATCTCCCCAGACAGAGAGACTGGTCAAAGAATATAGCAAAACAGACAAATGCAGGTAACAAACCAAAAATCAGGATCAAGGGAAAGGATCAAGGAGCTTGAAATTAATGAGGATCCAGTATACCTTGTCTGCAAAGGGGGAAAAAAGTTCACGTTTCTAATGGATTAGTATACAAATATATACAAATCAATGAGATGCAAATGAAGTCCATAATTTCTGAAGGGAGGCCAAGCAGAGGAGATAAAAATGTGTGCTTAGGGGAAAAACATCCCAAACATAAAATGACTCAAATGGATGCATTTTTGTCAGTATGTTTGGAGACCAAAAGGTTCTGACTCAGAGTGGAAAGTGAATAATTTTTTTCTGAGTGTGGATAAGTTACAGCCACATAGCCAGAGGGAGCCCTGAGCTATTGGGGGGACAGGAAGTAGGCTGTATTCTTTGCTCCGCTCGACCTCCTGTGCAGAAACACAGGATTTGCATTCAGCTTTTCTTTTCCGTTTTGTTGGTTGCTCTCAGTCATGTTCCGTGAATCAGTCATGCCAACCTTTAAACATTAGGGAGAGAAAGCTGTGAAGAAAGAATGGAGGTATTTCTAAACTCCACTGAAGCTCACTGGATTAGACGAGCTGCAATGATAACCGTATTTCTTATTTTGCTTCCTTGACATCTCTCATTGAACTCAAAGCATCTTATAGATGCCATCTCATTAATTCTTTCAACATCCTAGAGAGGGGGGTGGTGCCAAGGATAATTTATTATCACTTTATGGATTCAGAAATGGGACCAAGAGACTTCTCAGAAACTGATCATGATTATGATTTGAAAAGGTCACCAAAGGTTTTTGAGTCCATTTCTAGAGTCTTTATACTGAACCCTCTCTCATCTCTTCATGTCTCTTTGATCAGATGTCTGAAACACCAAAAAGAGAGAGAATAGATACATTTTTGACAGATATAATCTTCTTAGGGTTTCAGCATTGGGCTTACTTTATACTTGAATGTTTGCACGGAAAATTCTCTAACCTTCAGAAAATGGTTTGTAACACCCAGTATTTCTGAGCAAGACCTTTTGTGATTTCTCTGCATCCAGGTTCTATGTTTCTACTGAAGGCCTTTTCTTCTCAACACTACCATCCTCTACCTCCTTGACTGTATCATGAGCTCCTATTGCAGGCGGGTGAAAGAAATTGTGGGGTTTTTAGTTTTCTATCTCCTAGGACCTAGCACAGCATCTTTTCCAAGATAGGCCTTCAGTGACAGTTAGTTGGAGAAGGAAATGGCTACCCACTCCAATATTCTTGCCTGGAAAATTCCACGGACTGAGGAGCCTGGCAGACTATGGTCCATGGGGTTGCCAAAGAGTCAGACACGACTGAGCAGCTAAGCATCCACACACTAGGGGCATGTGGGATCTTACTTCCCCAACCAGGGATTGAACTCACACCCTTTGCCGTGGAAGTGCAAATTCTTAACTGCTGGACCACCAGGGAGGTTCCTTAGGGTGAGCTTTTCTTGGTTTTCCTGACTGTTGTTTTGCTAGTCACTCAGCTGTGTCTGACTCTTTGTGATCCCATGGACTGTAGCCCGCCCGGCTCCTCTGCCTGTGGAATTCTCTAGGCAGGAATAACTGGAGTGGGTGGCCATTCTCTTCCCAATCCAGGGATCGAAGCCGGGTCTCCTGCACTGTAGGCAGATTCTTTACCATCTGAGCCACCAGGGAAGCCTGACTGTTAATGGCTAAGAAATCTGGCCTTTCTCTGGTCTTGGTAAAGCAGGACTTGCAGGGATGAGAATCAAATGGACTTCTGACCACAAAATCAGCAGGCAGAAGATCCCTTTGAGAAACTGTGCTCGCATCACAAATGGCCCTCTGCCTGGTTAGACCCTTCGGAGCCTGGAGTGGTTGGGCCTTTCCTGGCTGCTCAGGGGGGCAGCTGGGCCATAAACCGTGGGTGGTTGGTGCAATGGAGAAGGTGGGGGTGGGGGGAGAGGTTCTGGTCTCAGGGAATCCTTGGGGCTTTTGCCCTGGGTGGTTTCTCCTTTCCTTGTCCATCCCTGACTTTTAAAGGACATTGTAACTCTATTTTCTGGGCCAGGGATTCTGAACTTCGGGTGAGCCATAGAATGAATTTAAATCAGGTGAAAAAAAAAATGTGACCAGGGAAGCACTCCCTATTTTTAAGTTTCTGAATGCTCCTGGCCTCCCCAAGAAACTCCCAAAGCTTTTGAGAAACCCTAGGGATCTTAAAATGCGGATGAAGACTTGCTCCCACTGGGCATGTGAGATTCAAATTCCTTCCCAGAGTCTGGAAAAGTTGGTTGGTTTCAGCTTGTCCCTCCAGGAAACTCAATTAAATTGTATAGGCAGTTTTTCCCCACCTCCCCATTTTTTAAATTTGTGGGCTTACTGTGGAAGAACTGGCCCTATAAGAACATGGATACTAGCAAAAACCTTGAGCTTCATTTGCAGTTAAACACTTTTTAAAGAAAATGACATTCTTTTTTAATCTGTGATGCAGGCTCCCCCTCCCCACCCCCCCCCTCCCCCCGCGCCCTGTTTAATTTTCAAATTTTTAGTTTCGTTTTGGAATCTACCTTTAGAGCTGCGTTGGTTTCCCTTGGCTGCCTGTGGTTTGTACTAGTTTTGTGGCTGGGATGTTACTCCGGTCACCTTGGCAATGTGAAATATTTGTGAAAAATAAAACAAGCCTCTTGCTTTCCTTTGCACCTTGTTGAAAAAAAGATGAATTTAGTATATACCTGTCAAAACCAGAAACCCATTCTCTTGCCCATCCTGTCAATAAGGAATGGTCTTTCCTGTCCGGGTCTCCACTCCCTCAAAACCCTCGAAATAACAGCAATGACTTATCTGATGATCACTTTATTTTAATCTAAACCAAATCATGCCCCCCTCCCCCAACTTCTTTCCTTTTCTCTCTTCCCCTCTTCCCCCAAAGCAGTTATGCTCATCCAAGTTCAGCAGGAAACAGCAAGGGAGGGAGTTATCTCCCTCATTTGAAGCAGGAGGACAGATTCACAATAAGGGGATCTGCATCAAGGGGATACATTCTGGGGTCAGAATGACATGAGTTCTGGTTCTGCAGCTTGCCAGATGTGTGAGTTTAGACTTGCTGCTTGACTTCTCTGAACTCATGTCTTCTGTAAAATGAGGATTTAATGTGACCTATGATTGAGAGTCCCTACAAAGTTACATGAGATGGGATATGATGAGCTTAGCACAATGCCTGGTACAGAGTGAGCATGCAAATGTGGTCAGCAGTGCTTATTATTATTATTAATCTGAAGAGCATTAGTCCCATGAGATAGATAGTCACTGAAAAAGAAAGTCATGGGCAGCTAAGATGGGAAGACAGTGGGTGTTGGTCTACCTCTTGGTGAATATTATAACAATATTCACATAATAAAGCCCTGAGAAGAATACTTAAGAAATCTATTTATTTTCTTTGATCCATTACTTACCCGAATTATTTGTCCATGGAAACCAACTTTCCACTTCATTAATGTTCCTTGTAGCACACTTGGGAAAATGATGAACCAATGTGATTTTTAACCCTTGTCCTCTCGTAATTTCAGAAGTTTGTACTAACCTTCAGTAGAGTTAATTACATAGCCTCTTGTTGTTTAGTCTCTCAGTCATGGCCAACTCTTTGCCACCCCATAGACTGTAGCCTGCCAGGTTCCTCTGTCCATAGGATTTCCCAGGCAAGAATACTGGAGGGGGTTGTTACTTCCTTCTCTAGGGGATCTTCCCGACCCAGGGATTGAACCTGAGTCTCCTGCATTAGCAAGCAGATTCTTTACTGCTGAGCCACCAAGGAAGTCTGATTGTATAGTTATGTAATATATAAATCCCACAATTTATACCAAAATTTTGTCAGCTTGAGAAACACAAGGGACCATGCTATAAGACCATCTGGTAATGTGATGTGTTTTCACATTTTCCCCTTCCTTCTTGTAGAATTATTGGTTTATTAGTGAAAAAGTTGGCTTAAAGCTCAACATTCAGAAAACGAAAATCATGGCATCCGGTCCCATCACTTAATGGGAAATAGATGGGGAAACAGTGGAAACAGTGTCAGACTTTATTTTTCTGGGCTCCAAAATCACTGCAGATGGTGACTGCAGCCATGAACTTAAAAGATGCTTACTCCTTGGAAGGAAAGTTATGACCAACCTAGATAGCATATTCAAAAGCAGAGACATTACTTTGCCAACAAAGTTTCGTCTAGTCAAAGCTATGGTTTTTCCTGTGGTCATGTATGGATGTGAGAGTTGGACTGTGAAGAAGGCTGAGCGCCGAAGAATTGATGCTTTTGAACTGTGGTGTTGGAGAAGACTCTTGCGAGTCCCTTGAACTGCAAGGAGATCCAACCAGTCCATTCTGAAGGAGATCAGCCCTGGGATTTCTTTGCAAGGAATGATGCTAAAGCTGAAACTCCAGTACTTTGGCCACCTCATGTGAAGAGTTGACTCATTGGAAAAGACTCTGATGCTGGGAGGGATTGGGGGCAAGAGGAGAAGGGGACGACAGAGGATGAGATGGCTGGATGGCATCACTGACTCGATGGACGTGAGTCTGAGTGAACTCCGGGAGTTGGTGATGGACAGGTCGGCCTGGGGTGCGGAGATTCATGGGGTCACAAAGAGTCGGACACGACTGAGCGACTGATCTGATCTGAACATACCTAAAGTAAGTATCTAATTCTTACCCAATTTTTGCACATCAGTCTAACTTATTTACCCAGCCTAGAGAAGTAAAAATTAAACTATAAAAATGAGGTGCCCTTCATGGAAGAGGCAGAGGTCTTTAGATGGCCAGTGAAGCTAACTAAATACATAGACCTCTTTCAGGGGAAAATGTTACCAAGCATCATAGTTATTGTAATAAAGGAATCATTGTTTCTTACGGGTCAAGGGTTCTGATGGTGACAAATGTGTTCACATGCAGAAGCACAGCGGTGACTTCCTGCTGGTTATTTTAGGCGATGGGCTCAAGAACAAAACCAGCACAAAAATAAGCAAAGAACTTTTGTCATTCCAACCTAGGAGACTTCTTGATTCAGAAGGGTTAAGACAAGGGTTTTGTGGCAAAAGCAAGCTCTGAACCAAAATTAGATTTGGGAAAAGTGTGAAGCTGAGGGGCTAGACTAGGATCAGGGGGTGCTTCCAAAAGAGGGACTAAGTGTGGAACACAACTGTGTGTGTCCCAGAGGAAAAGCTTCTGGAAGGGCACTGTGTCCCGGGCTTGGTTCGAAGTTTTCACAGCGAAGTGTAAGGTCAAGTTTTGGTGATGCAGGATTTCTGGGACCATCCCAATCCTAAATATTGTGTTCCGTCAGCTCTATGCAGAACTCTTGACTATGTCAGAATCACATCTTGATCTTAAATTAAGGCCACGGTCACTTACAGCCCCCAAGGAACAGTCAGAAAAATCTATCCTATCATTTCCAAGCTATGTTTTATTTCTGTGGCATTTTACTTCTCTGGGTTATATTTTGCTTCTTTATAACATGAAACTTACATCATTTTGAGGTTCTAGAACAAAGCTTTTGGTGCTGAATGACTTGAGACAAAGCATTTGATTGCTACTCTATCATTAGAAACTGTTGGTATTACTCTCTGAGAAGTGCTCACTATTTTCTCGGTGGTGATTTTTAATTTCCAGAACGGCATGTGTTCCTCTGGATTTCAAAGCCCCACCCCTAACTCTGAGAACTGCCACCAAGCTGGGTGATTTTTTGACAATGTATGCTCCAAGTAGCTGGAGTAATTACTTCTTGTTTAGTCAATAGCACAGTTAGTTTTGAAAATGTCAACAACTTAACAACCCACCAGGTCCCTTTTCTAAGCTGCCCTGGAGGCAGACAAGCCAAATGCTATCAGTTTTGATCTTTCATCTAAACCCAAGATCTCAGCCCAGTCCTGGTGTTAGAACAAAGCTTGTAGAAACAAGGACACCATCCTTTGTCAAAATGGGGCCAAATCTTGGGAGATACTATTGGGAACTTTATTTACTTTTTTTTCCCCCTCTTTTGCTGTGTGATGTTTTGTTTGTCCTGCAGTAGCATAAATAAGGGCTTCCCAGGCCCAGGCTCCTGTAAATGAAGACTGTGTTCCTTCAAGGGAGGCTGCATTTACAAACAGAAGCCTTCAGATTGAGTGAGCCATTATGGATGGCTGTGGGTAAATTCCATCTGAAGATCACTTTGGCCCCAGAGGTGAGCGCTGACAGGTATTCATCTCCTAATGCCAGAAGGGAGATTTCTCATCTTCGGCTTTCACAGCAATAATTGAGTTAAATATTCTGCTTCTCTGGGTGGAGAACCTGGGTCCAACAGGTCTCCTCTGAGAGATGGTTCTAAACGGGATGAGAATCTAAGCTGAGCCAGAGGCGAATGAACATTTGCTTGAGGATTTACCCAACCGTAAGAGAAAAATGGAAAGTAAACCTTTCTACTCTTAGCCATCTGGAGAGCTCCAAGCGATCCTTCCGAGCTAGCTCATTACAACCACTGTGATATCTTCTCTAATTACAGAATATTTAGACTTATTGCTGCACCCCTTCCAACTCCGCCTGTCATTTTTAAAATTTTGAAAATTCACTTTCTTGATTTTTTTTAAATTGGTGTTGCTTTTGTCACCTGAATTATATTTACCGTTTAGAGAGCCTTGTTTAGAAATTGTTACAGTGAAAAACCACTGCTCATTTTTTTTTCCTATAAATTAATCTTTATCTCTATAAACATTTGTAATATTGGTAAATTTTGTTCATAGGCGCTTTCTTATATGCCTGATTATTCTGAGGGGAAATTGTTGTGCTGTGCACATTATTGTTTTAAACATTATTATAAAGGTCTTAAACATTGTTTCAAAGGTCTACTATACATATGTGTGTGTGTGTTATATTACATATGTGCGCGTTAAGTTGTTTCCAACTGTTTGCACCCCCCTGGACTATAGCCCTCTAGGCTCTGCTGTCCATGAAATTTTCCAAGCAAGAATATTGGAGTGGGTTGCCATTTCCTCCTTCAGGGGATCTTCCAAACCCAGGGATCAAACCCGAGTTTCCAACGCCTCTTGCATTGGCAGGCAGATTCTTTACCACTGTGCCTGCTAACGTATATATATATATATATACACATATATATATATACACACATGCATATATATATATTTTTGTGTGTGTGGGGAGGGGGGGTAGGGGGGAACAGTGCTCCCTTATTCTTTCTCCAGAATTTGTTTGAAAAAATTTCATGGACTAAGGTAAGAAATAGGATCTTGGGTAGCAGCAAAGAAGGGACCTAGGAAATTACCGTTTATAATTATAGGTCTTTCTAGACTTTCTGCTGTTACTGTAAATATCTTTCAATGCTTGTCTCAAGTTCCATATTCTTTACAAAGTCTTCTAGTTCGATGGCTGATATTCCACCAAAATCTGTTAAGTCATGGAACTAAGTTCTGGCCGGTGGAATATAACTCCTAGTGATGTGTACCACCTCCGGCTTAAGCCAGAAAACATGCTTTTCATGCTGTTTTCCTTTGAGCTGGAGCACTGATAAGCTGATCACCAGCTTTGATCCTAGAGATGACGCCAATCTCTTCTAAGATTACAAAGACATCTTCTAGAAGAAAGTTGAGTCCATGAATGACCAGGTACAGTAGACCTGTTCTCCCTGCTGCTCTGGGTTATAACATAAGAGAGACATCAACCTCTCTGTTACTTAAACCCCTGCATTATTGATTTTTTTTTCTCCCACTGTAACAAAGGCTTTTATTTTAGTTATGTAAAATTGGTTCTTGAATACAAATGTCATTGAATTTGATGGAGATATAGCAGACACTATAGTCTGCTTTGATATGACACAATAGATCTTTACACAAATGAATCCATGTTCTCCCCTCAATTTTGATCCATGTTGGTCGCTGCTGAAATTCTATAGCACTTTTTGTTTGAACCTTACTTAGTTCTTTATTTAATTAGCACATTGAAGGAGTTCTTCATATTCTGTAATACTAATCCATTACATTTGAGGAACTTCTCTGATGGCCCAATGGTTTAGACTTAGACTTTCAATGCAGGGGATGTGGGTTCAGTCCTTGGTCAGGGAGCTAAGATGCCACACGCCTCTGGGCCAAAAAATCAAAACATAGAACAGAAGCAGTATTGTAACAAATTCAATAAAGATTTTAAAAAAATGGTGACATCAAAAAAACCTTTAAAAAAATAATCCATTACATTTGCATACTGCTTTATAATTTTTCAAAGTGCTTTTACATTTCTTAGAGTGTTGAACCTTCACGAAAATAATGAGAGATGGTGGGTTTCACTTAATCTATTAATAATTAACATTCACAGGCCATGAAATGGGCTGGGTTTGCTGTCGACTTATCAGATTGATGCTTTTATCTTGGAAGTGGTTTCACTTAAGACCGAATTAGAAAGATAGGTAGGTAGGAGTCTCAGGTGAAAATATTGTTATCCTGAGTTTTTTGTTTCTTTCTTTCTTTCTTTTTTTTTTGCATATACTACCTAAGACCCAGGGCTTCCCTGGTGGCTCAGTGGTGAAGAATCTGCCTGCCAATGTAGGAGACGCAGAAGACTCAGGTTCTATCCCTGGGTGGGGAAAATCCCTTGAAGGAAGAAATGGCAACCCATTCCAGTATTCTTGCCTAGAAAATCCCAGGGACAGGGGATCCTGGTGGGCTACAGTCCATGCGGTCACAAAGAGTCGAACATGATTGAGTGACTGAGCACAAGCCTAAGACCCAGGACATTAAACAATGAGCCCGAAGTTGCAGAGCTAGTTAATGCTTTATCATGGAACCAGTACTACTTAACTCTTAACAGTAAAGTACCTAAAATTTCTACAGTGTGTTTAAGCTTTATAAAGTGTGTTTATGAAATAATTAATAATAATTTTGGTTACATGTTCTCATCCATTTATTATAACAGTGAAGTGAAGAACAAATTGTATTGTTCACTCCGAGGCTGTAATTCAGTCTGCCAACATTGAGCTTATTAAATTCTTAGAGTATAGGGCATGAGTGCTTTTGGTGGTAGAGTGTTGTAAACCAGTAAAAACTTGCGACAGACTGGAAATAGCCCCTGAGCGATGGTTGGATTATATTGTTTCTCAGAGTAGCTCATATAGCACCTTTTATCATGTTATGACTCAAAGACTGATGGATGATTTGATTTCTTCACGGGTCACCTTGCGGAGGTAGAGAAGCTTGAGCCTGACAGCAACTGGTGGGGGTGATAACAAAATAAAATATATGACAGAGGAGGAGGAATCGCCAGTGAAAAAGGCGGTGGGTGTGCAGGAGGAAGAAAAGAGCATGTTGCGGGCTTGATCTGGGGGAAGAGGATCCTTAAAAAGACTCAGGGCTTGTGAAAAAACAGAAAACAGAAAGCGAGAACTAGTAAGATTAGGGTTAACCAAAATTAAATGGACGGAAAGTAAATGAGAATAGAGCGAGAGATTCTTTTGGATCTAGGGGCATCCTGAACTGTAACTTGAAAATACAGGGACTTCCCTGGTGGACCAGAAGCTAAGACTTCACCTTCCAATGCAGTGGGTATGGGTTTGATCCCTGGTCAGGGAGCTTAAGATCCTACATGCCTCACAGTCAAAAATCCAAAACGTAAAACAGAAACAGCATTCTAACAAATTCAATAAAAACTTTAAAAATGGTCCACATCAAAAGAAAATCTGTAAAAAAAATAAAAAGAGGTGGAGAAGAAAATACAAAGACTCTAGATCCTGAGATTTAAAAGACAGGGAGTTTGATCCCCAAGGAGCTACTGAGTTCCTACTCTGTGCAAAGCCCTGAAAGTTTGCATGTTGAAGAAAAGAAAGGTAAGGTAATTGCTATCTTGGAGCTCAGAGGTGAGGTGATCTATGCAGAGTAACATCCTGTGTTCTCGCGTTCTCCTCTTGGCTTGAGTCGATGGCAGCTCTGAGGAAGTGGGCTTTCTCCCACCTTAGGGGTTGGCATAGACTGAGCACTAAAGGATTACAGGCTGTACAGCATAGGGTTTTCTAGGTTTTGTTTGCAGTCTCTGTCACTTTGAATTGCCTGCTAAAACAGTCACCAGGGTGACCCCCATCACTGGGTCTGAGCTGGAGAAAATGAAGGGACATGTCTGCCTCCCTGTATCAGCGCAGGACAGAAGAGCCCTTGAGCCTGAAGGTTTTGGCTTGACTTCTGTCTAGAAAGTGGCCCCCAGAGCCTCACTATGGTTTCAATTGGTTTTGAAGTGTCGCTGAAAGAATTCTTTTGTTTGTACTTCAGGCTGCCGGGTTTGCACTGTAACGATATCTGCTTTTCTACATCTCTGTTTGACACTGAGGTGACCTCTGCTTACCTCATACTTGCCAAAAAGAAACATATCTAATACCATCCACCTCTGTGATAAGGGCGAGAGAAAACAAACAGTGGAAAGACCCTTTAGGAGCAGATGACCTGCCGTTGGCTGGAGGAGCCACGCCACGGGAGAGGGGTCTGTGGATGACCCCGAGGGCTTCTGACCATTCGGGAGGAGACAGCGTGTGACTCAGGCAGGGGTTAGAACTTTGGAGCAAAATTCTAGGCTTCCTCTGGGCACATGTAGGTTGTGCGAGATATAGTTAATGGATAAATAAAGTGAGTTAACAAGTCCACCTTCCCCCTTGGAATCACTCACCTTCACCTCCTCTTCCATCTTCTTTTGTTTTCCTTTTTAAAATTTTTTTTTATTGAAATATAATTGATTTACAATGTGATGTTAACTTCTGCTATACAGCAAAGTGATTCAGTTATACATATATACATTCTTTTTCATATTCTTTTCAATTATAGGCTGTTGAGTTTAGTTCCTTGTACCATATGGTAAGACCTTGTTGTTTATCCATCCTATGTATTGATACAGTAGTCTGCATCTGCTAATCTCAAACTCCCAATCCAACCCTCCCCCTCCTCGCCTCCCCCTGGGTAACCACAGTTGTGTTCTCTATGTCTGGGAGTCTATTTCTGTTTTGTAGAAACAAACTATCAGAGGTCACCAAAACACTGCTTGGCTGTTCTAGGAATAGGATTCGGGGCCACGTCTGTGATGTGAGGTTAAAATGCAAAGATAAATATCATATAATATCACTTATTCGTGAAAACTCAAAATATGATACAAATGAACTTATTTGCAAAATAATCTTACGGTTACCAAAGGTGAAGGGAGAGGAGGGCTAAATTCGGAGTTTGGGATTAACAGTACATACTATTATATATAAAATAGATTAACAGCAAAGTCCTACTCTAGAGCATGGGGAACTCTATTCAATACCATGTAATAATCTATAATAAAAAAGAATCTGAAAAAAGAATATATATAATTGAATCACTTAGCTGTACACTTGAAATTTACAACATTGTAAATCAACTATACTTCAATTAAAAAAGATAGCCTATGTGTGCCCGTGAATCATCAAGCACCCAGAATAATTTTAAAAGGGTAAACTGGTGGTGATTTTCCTTGTCTCTCACTGGCACAATTACCATTGTCTTCAGTCAGAAAGAAAAGGAGATAAAAAATAATTTTGAGTTTAGCCAATAAATCCTCTTTCAGTTTACATAATTATTTTCATGTATATGTCACAATGAAGTTACGGACAAATTGTGTGAGTTTAAAGACTTTTGAGAATGGTTTTAGGTCTAGAAAGCCAAGGCTGCGGATTAGTGAATGTACTGGAGGACATAATCGTCAAGGGAGGGAATTAAAAATGACTGCAAATATATAGAAAGAGGCCAGAGAAATGTAGATTTCTGGAAGTAGGTGGAACCCAAAGGTGTCAGCGAGTGGGAAGCCTTCTCTGTGAGGGGGTCTCCCAGACTGGTGTTTATGTTTTCTACCTTCGCTGCTGGGTATCGGCATTTCTCTTCACCACATGTAGTTTGCTCAGGTGAACTCACCTGGGCTCACGGCTTCTTTATGCTGAGGACTCATGACTTTTTGCCTCCAGTTTGGTCTCTTCCCTGTACTCCATGCTTCTTGAACTATTCTCTTATATTTCCACTTGGATATCTAATAAACATCTTGTTGTTGTTTCAATCACTCAGTCGTATCCAACCCTTTGCAACCCCATGGACTGCAGCGTGTCAGACCTCCTATCCCTCACCATCTCCTGAAGTTTGCCCAAGTTCATGTTCTTTGCCTCAGGAATGCCGTCCAGCCATCTCATCCTCTGACGCCCTCTTCTCCTTCTGCCCTTGATCGTTCCCAGCATCAGGGACTTTTCCAATGAGTTGCCTGTGCGCATCAGATGATCAAAATACTGGGGCTTCAGTTTCACTCATTTCAGTGAATATTCAAATAAACATGTTAACATTTACAAAAATACATCTTTTTGTTCCATCTTCATTGAAAACTTGTTTAACCCAGTCTCCCACAAACCTACGATTTCCTACCACATCAGCCTTCCTCCCTTTGAGGCAATTTCTACCTATAATTCACCAGCAATTCTGTTCGCTCAACTTTTTAAATATCCATCTTTTAAAAAATCCAAGCATGGGCTTCCCAGGTGGCGCTAGTGGTAAAGAACCGGCCTGCCAGTGCAGGAATGTAAGACATGCAGGTTTGATCCCTGAATCAGGAAGATTCCCTGGAAGGGGGCCCGGCAACCCACTCCAATATTCTTGCCCGGAGAATCCCTTTGAACAGAGGAGCTTGGCAAGCTACTGTCCATAGAGCAGAGTCGGACACGACCGAAGCAAGTTGGCACACAATCCAAGTATATCACATATTACCTGGACTAAGATACTAATCTACTCAAAATCTGCTTTTCTCTCTTACTCAGTCCATTAACAGGCAAATGACCCTGAGACTAAGTACTTCCTTAAATTTTGTACCCTACATGCAGAACTGGCCGTATCCTCCTCCCAGTCCTTTGTAATAATCTGGGTTACAGGTAAAGCAGTTGTTTCCACTGGGTAGCAGCCCTGGAGGTGGTGAGAACAGATCTGGACTGATCACAGGAGGTGAGTGGGAGAAAGAGGCATCAAAGATGACTTTCAGGGCTTTGACCTGAGAAAGCATGGGGTTGCTGAGATCTGGGTGAGAGATGACTGCAGAGGAAAAGATGTCAGGGTCCGGTGTGGAGGGGAGGAGTTCAGGTTTTGACACATGACATTTGAAATACCTTAGGGACTTCCCTGGTGGTCCAGTGGTTAAGACTCTGCCTTGGAGTTCAGGGGATGTGGGTTTGATCCCTATTTAGGGAATTAAAATCCCACATGCCGTGGAGTTAACTAAACCCGTTTGCTGCAACTAGAGAGTCTGTGTGCCACAAGGAAAGATTCCTTAGGCTGCAACAAGTATCCTGTGTGCTGTAACTAAGATTTCACACAGCCAAATAAATAACTAAATAAAATGAATTAAAAAAAATCTAGGGTCCTAAGATGGCGGAGGAATAGGATGGGGAGACCACTTTCTCCCCCACAAATTCATCAAAAGAACATTTAAACGCTGAGTAAAATCCACAAAACAACTTCTGAATGCTGGCAGAGGACATCAGGCACCCAGAAAAAAAAATCTAATGAGTTAAAAAAATATATCTTATACATCTAGTGGAGAGGCTGAGGAGCAACTGGATAGAGCAGGTTGGATTAGTGACGTCAATGCTCATCCTAGAAGATGAGCATCTTATTGATGCTTTGGACCTTTTGCCCTTCTTGTTCCCTCTGAGCCAAATATTTTCTCCCATATCTTCAAAGTCACCTGTTTCATGAATGTAATAGTTCAAACGTCAGCTTTTGAAGTAAGAGGTCTTTCCCAATCACCTTATCTAAGGTTGGTCCTTCTTTCTCCTGTTTTCTTTTTCCTTTCTTTCTTTTCTTCTTTTCTTCCTTCTCTCTTTTTTTTTAATTGAAGTATAGTTGACTTACAATGTTGTTTCTCCTGTTTTGTTTTCTTAATCAAAACCATTTTTTATTTACCTACTTACTTGTTTGCTGTCCACTCACCTTAGAATCATATAAGGTTCACAAGAGCATGGATCTATATGTCTTGACCCTTGGCATCTCCTTTAGTTGCCTTTTTAATTTTATTGGTTAGTGAAAAGTCTATCAACTGTGGGCAATGTGTTTTTAGCTTTTGTCAGTAAAAGTTGAACCCAAATTATTACAGGATCCTGAAGTTCATCAAAGATAAAAACAAACAAACAAACAAAAAAAACACTTCACACAAGTAGAGTATTTCAACCAAGGTTCTGATATGACTTCACAGTCAGTCAACGGTAACCTAAAGTTGGTTAAGATCATTGTCCAGAGTCAGTCTAAGAACATGAGAATCCAGTCAACGTAGCAGAAAATGTCGTGGAAAGCGATCTGGGCTTTGACTTAGAAAATCTGACTCTGAATTCCGGCTGTAACACTTCCAAATTGTGTGATCTTCAGCAAATTATTTGGCCTCTCTGTTTCTTCTTATCTGTAAAAAGAAACGATGCCTATATGACATGGAATTATAAGAATTAAAAAATACAATGTCTGTTAATATGCTTGTTAGATTAACACCTACCTTACAGCATGCATATATTGCCTGTGTGATATTCAAATTATTTTAAAAGATTCCAGGTGCTTTCAGTTGTGTGATAGTGTCTCCTAAAATTATGAATCCCTGTAGTATTTAATTTACTTCAATTATATTAAAAAAATGATGCCTTTTGAGTTGGTTAAACTGTTTAGCTTTAAGTGGGAGAATGCTCAATTAAATGGATTTAAACAAGCCCTTAGGGTCACAAAGAGTCGGACACGACTGAAGCAATTTAGCATACACACACACACGCAGACAAAGAGGAAAGGTTATCTTATATATAAAAAAAAAATGCAATGTAGGGTGGTTGCCGCTTTGGTTTCATTAATTCCTCAGGGACGAGTGTCTTTCCATCTTTCCACTCCACTGTGCTATCTTGGTCTTTTGGTTTTGCATCTTGTGGTCCCACAATAGTTGCTATGGTTGTAAAGATCACATCTACACAGAGTCTGAGGCACGCAGGGAGGACAGCCTCTCTTGGGATGCTCCAATCAGGCTTTCTGTTGTGTCCTTTTGACCAGAGCTGCATGGGCATAGTTGGTACCAAGCTTGCTGCTGGCAAGGAGGTCATTGAACTCTTAGAGCCCACATTTTCTCCCTGGACTTGGGAAGGGGCCCACTTTCCATGTGACCCCCTGATACTTGGACAAAAATAGTGTTCTTTTGGCAAGGAAGAAAGTGGGGAGAGGGAGGAAATGATTGTGGTGTAGGTCACCAACAGTGTTTTCACACCATCCTCATCTTTTTGAAGGGAGGAGGGAATTAGTGGTTATTGCAAAACTCAGAATGAAAGCGTGTCATGATGGCTAAAATGTTGGAAATTAGTCATGTGGGCTTTGCTCTCAGTCCCTGACCATGTTTCATTTTTAAATGGCATTGGTCATCTGCCCAAAATACATGACAGACACCCCAAAAAGGCCAATATTTAAAAAAAAAATGGCCAAATCACTCTAATATTTTTGTTTTTATTTATTTATTAAAAAAAAATAAACCCATTAGTTATGTAAATTTGATTGAATGGATGTAGAAACTAGATCTTGACCTAAGGAAAGAGACATTTTAATATAAAGAACAGGAACTAAGAGGAAGGTGGTACTTAAGAAATAAACACATTAGAAGACATGGTGAAGAGAATTTAAAAGATTTTTTTCCCCCTGAGTAAGTAGAGTGGAAAAACATAAAGTAAAGATCATTCTGTGATATTTCCCATGACCTGGTGTCCTTTTTCTGCACTTCTAGGATTACCCTCTTATTCTCTTAACATTACTTCATTTTATATCTGAAGAAGAGCTTGTGTTTTATTCACTTGTGTTTTTAATAGCGTTTTAATCATTGTAAATGATCATGCAATGCCTGAAGCACGTTGGCTGGAAAATGGTTTATAAATAAAATTATTGTTATTATTGTTATCTTGATCTCTTGTAACAATACTCATTATATTCAGATTATATCTAGGCTAGAAAGAGTTCAACATATGTGATTATATGTAATCAGTCTCTTTTTTTTTTCTTGCTCTTTTAAAAATGCTGTGGCTCATCACTCAACTTTGTTCTTATCGCTAAACAAACTATGGCTTATAAGTTGTTAGGGACTCTGGGTTTGCTTTGAAGAGTCATTCTTTGCAGGTCTCAACAAGAGTTTGCTCCAGGTAGGATTGAGCGACTAACACTTTCACTTTTTTCAGGACTGGGATCCAAACATATTCCTTGTTCCCAGTGGCCACGTCTTGATAACAGGCGTGGCATCCTGCGGAGATGGAATTGCGAGAACTTTCACTGGAGCCCAGCACCTTTGAGGATATCCAGAGGCTAAAACTATGACTAATAGGAAGAACTATTAGGAAAACCTATTTTAGCTTAGCTTGATGGTAGAAATAACTGAGTAAATACTAGCCATGTCCACGTACGTGCCAGTTTAAGTCTTTCAAGTCCTCATCACCTGCAGGTACTCCAGCAGATTCTCAGGTCAATACTTTGGGATGTTGTCATGAGAATTCACATATTCCATGGAGGGTGATATTCACCAGCCTTGTAAAGGGCTTCCTTTCTAAGGTTCAATGCTTCTAAGCAGAAGGAAGCGTGTTAGTTTGTCTATGTGGTCATCACAGAATTGACGGTAGGACCATTAGGCATCCTTCAAAGGCAAAAATGCAGCGTGCTGTCTAGTCAACACATTTCCACGTGCTCCAAGGAATATGAGGGTATGCATCTGTCTTAACGAAGGGGTAACAGTTGTCTGAAGTTTCTAGCTGGTTGGTTTTGAGGGTGAGAGGTTCAAGTTTAGGAGATCAAGGCTTGTATATCTGATTCTCTATGTGGGTCAGAGCATTTTTTTTTTTTTTCTCTGTGCCGATGAACTGATCTGAAAGATGTAAAATTTTGGTAAGTGGAACATTAAGTAGTTAAAAGTATTTTTATTAAGGCCATGACTTGTGCCCCTTGCAACCGATGAAAGATTTTGTGGAAGCAGGCAGCGGTGGGTATCAAAATTGACCAGACAGGAGTATAAACAGTGCAGCTACTCAAAGCGTTGGTTGTCACGCCAGGTCATGGCATTCTAGATTTCAGGAAAAGTATAAGCGTGCAAACAAGAAGGAACGTTGCTCCAGACAGCAGTGAGATGCTGACATTCGCCTGTGAGATGCCGATTTGGTGGAGATGCAGTATAAGGACCCTCCCAACTTGAACCAACAGTAGACAATTTAAGAAGCAAAAGAAGGGGTGCTAACTTCAGACTCAGGACTTACTCTTCCCAGAGTTGTCAAGTTTTTAATCCTCTTCTGCCTGATGGATGGGGAACCATGGATGATGGACCCCCAAAATCCCTTTCGTTCTTCCAACATGGCTGTGTAGCTCCTAGAACTTGGATGTGATGTATCTCTTTCACTCAACTGCTGAGTGTTGGGACAAATGGGGAGTCACAAACCAGCTCCCCGATCCTGTCCTTCAGCATCACATCTGAAGTGGAGCCTCTGTGGGGCAGCTGGGCTTGTCTTTGCTGGCTCAGAGGTTTTCCCAAGGGAGGGAGCAGCTCCATGCCACCTGACTGCAGGCTCTATCTGCTGTAAAGTTCTTACTTCTGATCGCATAGTCCTTATGTGCTTGTGTGTACTCAGTCATTTCAGTTGTGTCTGACTTTTTGCGACACTATGGATTGTAGTCCTTGGGATTCTCCAGGCAAGAATACTGGAGTGGGTTGCCATGCCCTCCTCCAGGGAGTCTTCCCAGCCCAGGGATCAAACCAGATCTCCCGTGTGGCAGGCTGATTCTTTACCTGCTGCACCACCTTGGAAGCCGAGTCACTGTAGGTCTAGATTTAATAACACCAGAAGGAAAAGAGTCAGTTGTAAATTGCTAAGTGCTGTTCTAGCTGAGTGTTTAGTGTGTTCAGTGAGTTTGTTAGGCCGTGGGAAATTCCTTTTCACTCAAATGGATTTTCTCCTCTTATTTTTATTTTTGACTTCTCTCACTATTTTAAATTCAGGTGATCCAAAGTTTCCTTTTTCATTTTTTGAGCAAAATGAAGCTAAAAAGAGGGCTTTGTGTGTTTACTTTGAAAGACTTCCCTTTTTGTCACCTCACTCTATACTTCTTTCTTGTGTAATTACCAATCTTTGATTTCATGAAGAATGACGTATGCCAATTTAGCCTGAGCTCGGTCAGTTCTTTTTCCGAGTATTGCCGTGGAATAAGCACTTTGTTTTTAAGCAATGCTGGGCCAATTCAATCTCCTAGTGGCTTTCTAGTGGTGTTGAAAAAAGAATCTCATTTATAGAATTTGAAAGTTAAAAATAATAGTGATAGGCATTCACTGGCTTAATAATCCTCCCCCAAAGCAAATTAGTCAGCAGGTATTAAACTTGTTACATGTCATTAAAGTTTTAATTTCCTTAACATAGTTACATAGAACATCAATATTAACTTCTAATTTTAATACTTAGCTAGATGTATGCTTTATTAGGTTTTCTTATTAATGCTTTCTATATTGTAGTTTAATCTTCCACAAGTGTGTTCCTCTCTCTATTTTGATTCTAATTGCTTCTGACACCTCTTTACCTGTCATACCTATGGAAAGAGCTTCCCAGGTGGCTCAGTGGTAAAGAATCTGTCTGCTGATGAGGGAGACGTGGGTTCAGTCCCTGAGTCAGGAAGATCCCTTGGAGAAAGAAATGGCAACCCATTCCAGTATTCTTGCCTGGGAAATCCCATGAACAGAGGAGCCTGGCAGGCCACAGTCCATGGGGTTACAGAGTCAGACATGACTGAGTGTATATGCGTGCCTGTTGTAACCAGCAATGGCCTCAATGTGATAGGCATCCAATATGTTTTCTGGGTCCACTGATAAGCATATGCAGAGAAACAAGTTGTGCTGTATATTCAGAATATCTTTTTCTGCAAACCAGAGATTGTTTCCTAGTCATTTTGTTTGAGCAGCTTGTGAAAATCTTGGTGTATATGGTAGGAGAACAGAAATAGGAAAAGTGTAAACCCTGGGACGCTCTCTTGTGGAGTTTTAAAAACTTACCAAAAACATTCTTTTATGGGGAAAAAAAAAAAAATGGTAGAAACTAATTTTCATTCCATCCTCTAGGGCAGAGTTTCTCAACCTCGGAAAAATTGCCGTTCGGTCCAGATCATTCCTGGTTGTGGAGGGTGGTCTGTGCCCCATAGGAATTTATCCGTGAGATGGCAGCGGCAGATGTGACAACCAGAAATGTTTGTTGGCACTGGCACATGTCCTCTGGGGTGGGGGGTGCGGGGGAGTCACCTCACTGGAGAACCACTGTTCAAGAGTGATGTCCACACTGGGATTGTCTTTGATACAAAGAGTCAGTTGAAAACACAGAGATTCTTGGTGCCACACTGTGTTGCTGATATTTGAGGAAAGCACTCCCAGTTTTCATGAATCCCAGTCAAGGGGCAGAATGAACCCCCAGAGTGTAGCTGTGTCTATGCTGCCCTCCTTCTTCCTTTCATCTCAAGGGGGCGCTATCGAGGGCTCCAGACCAAACCCACATGTTCTGGGTGTTGTTGAAGCTGCTTTCCCAGGCTCCCCTGACTGCAGAACCTCTGGCTTGTTCCAGAACAGGCTGCTTTTTCCATACCTATGTTGGGTGTCTGGACTGGGGCTCATCTCTAGGAAAATATCCTGAAATTTTATTTTCTTTTGTCACGGAGGCATGGAAGAAGAGCCATCAAACATAGCAACAAAGCTATTAAGAGTGCTTATGACATTCTGGAGTTCCTTTCTCTCTGCTTGTCAAATGTGACTTTTTTTCTCTCTGGTCCCCAAGTTCTATACTGGCGAGATGAGGGTTTAACCATTGGGCAGGGTTGACACCCTCATCCACAGGACACTTGAACAGACCACTTCTCAGTGATCAAGTCTGCCGAGCCTCTGGACTGGGGGTGGAGGAGGAAGTGTCAAGTCTGCAGCTGAAAGTCTGAAGAGCTGCCAATCAAGAGAACATTTGCAGAGGTTCCCCACTGACCCAGATACTCTGCTATCTTGAAAGCTTTATCTTCTAAGAGAATGTTGGCTAACAGCTTTCCTTTTATTCTTGTTTCTGTTTTGAAAGAATAACAAATATGCTTAATTCTTCACCAAATCTTCAGCAAATGCCTTTTAATCCAACACAATGGTAGTTATTTTAAGAAAGCTGGCAAAGAAGGATGGAGGCAGTTTTCTATTTTTCAGTCTGGGCTTTTCCCCTTGTACAGAAGCACTTGATCACATTTAATCTTGGCGTGCACTAACCACGTTAACTTTGTTTGCATAGAACTGATATCACTGCCTTTCCCTCTTTTAGTCTTTTTTTTTTTTCATCTCCCCAGAAAGCCTTACAATTTAAATAGCAGGTTAAAATACATGCACATACACTCAGGAGATTAATAAATATTGTGTATCTTTGCTCACTGGAACTTCTGGGACTTGATTCCACACCCAAGCTGTGTTTGTTGAAGGAAGAAATGCTTTGTCAAAGCACCATGTACACATGAAAAAGCTCAGGAAAATATCTGAATAAAATGATACCTTGCAGATGCTGGAGACTGGCTGCTACGTGCAAAATGACTGTGGTCTTCTCTGCCCAGCGAAGGTGTTGAGGATTCTGTTCTCTGGAGATCAGAACAATCTAGAGATGGGTGATCTATGTTACCAAAAGGATGGGTTCTCCACACATCTCAGGTGGGGCTTCCTCTGGTTTTTATCAGCCATTTAAGACCAGAATTTATGAACAAGCTCCTTGATACATCTGCAGCTCCGAGTTTAGTCTTCTCGTCTCCCCGATTCACCCCATTCCTTTTCAATACATTATTATTGTGAAAACGGTTTAGGTTTAGGGAAAAGGTGAGCAGATAATGCAGGGTTCTGGTCTAACCTTCACCGACTTTCCTCTGGTATCAGCATATTACATGACTTTGGAACTTTTACCCCGTTTTCAGAGTTCATTTCCCTTTCTACTCCAAAGGGAACCACAGGTTTGCTTTCTGATCACAGTAATGTTGAGAATAAGTAAGATACTTAGTATTTCATCAATTGCTTAATCATTTCCAATTGGAGTTTTCTCTGCATCATTTTAAGAAGTAAAATTCTGTATTCAAGTTTATTCTCATACGGCCAAACTGGTGTATAACAAGGAGATGATTTTCTTAAAGGAGAGCAGGTAGGAATTAGACCAAACCTTATCTGCCTCTCTGCTTTTATTGTTGTTCAGTCACTCAGTTGAGTCTGACTCTTTTGTGACCCCAGGACTGTAGCCTGCCAGGCTCCTCTGTCCATGGGGTTTCCCAGGCAAGAATACTGAAGTGGGTTGCCATTTCCTTCTCCAGAGGATCTTCCCGACCCAGGGATTGAACCCATATCTCTTGGGTCTCCTGCATTGGCAGGCAGATACTTTACCACTGAGCCACTGGGAAGGCCTCTCCTGCTTTTAGATCTAGAGTAACACTGATGGATTAAGTCACTTCTACTTTCTGAAAAATCTTCAATGATTTTCTTCAGTGTGTGTGTGTGTTAGTCAGTTAGTCGTGTCCGACTCTTTGTGACCCCATAGACTACAGACTGCCAGGCTCTTCTGTCCATGGGATTCTCCAGGCAAGAATACTGGAGGGGGTTGCCATGCCCTCTTCCAGGGGATCTTCCCAACCCAGGGATCGAACCCACTTCTCTTAACATTTCCTTCATTGGCAGGCGGGTGCTTTACCACTAATGCCACCTGGGAAGCCTAGTACACAGTAATTATAAATAATATTGGTTTATCATGATCTATTTCTTGATGTGGAAGTATAAGTCATGAAGCCTCTAGAAAACCCTGGGTGGCAGATTTATTCGGCTAATAAAGTGATTACAAGGAATTCGAAAGGACTGAACTGGGAAAGTCGTCTCTGCTGTGATTAGACTCTAAGAAAGTCATGGGTGTCTCTCGGTTGTCATCTTCTTTTTGGCCCTGATACATGTGGGATCTTAGTTCCAACCTTGGATTGGACCTGGGCACACTGCTATGGAAGTGCGGAGTCTTATATACTGGACCACCAGGGAAGTCCCTCTTGGTCATCTTGAAGCTGCTGAAATAAGGGCACAGGCGAGAGATGGGCGTTGTCAAAGAATTGTCTCTTTCACCACGTGATACTGCTTTTTAAGACCAGGAGAGAAAAGTTTTCAGGAAGCAGGTGGGTCATGAGCATGCTCCATTTCACCATGAGGGCCTTCTCTGTTTCAGACCCAGGTCCTGTGTGTCAGAGACCCGGGGGTGGGATTTGCCAGCTTGTTCACACTTTGTGCCCCTTTCTCTCCTCTTCTTCTGCCTTTCCGCTCCTCAGTGCTTCCCTCTGAAAGATCTTGTTTGTATGTCTAAGTGAAAAACTCTGGGTGAAGTAAGAGAACGCCACTAGGGAGGAAAGATGGAATCATGGATATCCAGTGGGCTCAGATTTTCTCCATAACTGCTTGAAAATAGTGAAAGGGAAGTTGCTCAGTCGTGTCCGACTCTTTGTGACCCCGTGGACTGTAGCCTACCAGGCTCCTCTGTCCATGGAATTTTCCAGGCAAGAGTACTGGAGTGGGTTGCCATTGTCTTCTTTGGGGGATCTTTTCCTGACCCAAGGATCAAACCTGGGTCTCCTGCATTGCAGGCAGATGCTTTACCATCTGAGCCACCAGGAAAGCCCCCATAACTGCTTGACTGTAGTTAATAAAATGATTGTCTCTTCTAATCCTGGGGAGGAGGCTTAAATCAATAGGAATAGAGTATGGAAATCAATCTTGTGGTCCCTCATCACAAACTGTGTCTCATCCAGGAGAAGAGCAGAACCAGTGTACTGTAGACTTGCATGCTTTTCAAAGGAAAACAAAACAGAAACCTCAACTTACCATTCCTTTCAAGGAGCTTTCATTGAATACATTTTGACAGAGCATTCTCATTTCACACTGTGTCATGAAATTATCACACCCGTCTCATATCCTATAGAAATCCATACAAAAACAGAAGTTGGTACGGTAGCAAACTTTTGCTCAACTCAAAATGAGATAGCATCACTGACTCGATGGACATGAGTTTGAGCAAACTCTGAGAGATAGTGAAAGATGGGGAAGCCTGGCATGCTGCAGTCTAGGGGGTTGCAAAGAGTCGGACATGGCTTGATGACTGAACAACAACAAAATGAGACAGAGGATTGGGTATGAACTTGTGAATTAAGGCTGTTAACTGAGAAGGACAGTTTGATTTCTAAAGTGGGCTTTTACCCTAATAGAGATCCTGTCCATAAAAATCAGTAAAGTTTTGGCTACTATGTGGTATACGGTAGTCATAAATAAATTACCCTAAAGGATCCAATTGATCTTGACCTGGGTGACAAGTACTGTTTCGCTGCCAGCTCTCTAGTTTAGTGTCTGCTATATAAGTTCAGGGCCACGAGCAAAATGTTAATTCTCTAGTTTAGGTTTTCATGGGGTTTCCCCAGTGCCTCTCCTCTTCAAAACCTCTGTGATTTCCAGTGTCTAGCCCAACCCTGGCCACCACGGTCATCTCATTCAGTTCACGGTGATTGTCATCACACCACAGTTTGAATAGTGGTGTGACTGGCTGGCCTGGGATAACATGCAAGTGCCGTAACACTCATCGAGGCTCAGGTCTCGGCTTGCTCGGTGGTGGGTAGTGGGGTTGCTTCACTTCAGTTCAAAGCAAAGGCAGGAGGGAGTGGAGATTGTAGATCATAGATCACAGAGCAGATGCTCACCCAGAAATGCCAGCGCTCCTCCGTCTCAGAGCAGACTTGCAGGCACACGAATTACCCATGCAACTCACCAACATGTGTGCGGGGAAAGTGAAGCCAGCCGAACGACTGCAGGAACCCATCCAACTAATAAGAAGCTTATAACTCTTTGGCAATTTGTTTGGCTCAGGAGTTACTGCAAAGTCAGAAAGGTATTGGGCCCCGGGATATTGGCAAGGTGACTGGGAGTCTCCCACTGTGAAAAGAAAGCTTTGCCAATGCGCTTTTTTTTTTTTTCTTCAGGTGTTCAGCATTGAGTTTTTCAGGCCAAAGACTTCTGGAAAAAGTCACATTAATCACATCGGCAGCTAAGGTTAATGGGACTGGTAGCTGCACAAACTCCCCCATTCAAAAATGTGCTACGAAGATCTCTCAGTTTAGATCATCTGATTCATTCCTTCATCTACTCATTCAACAAAGGCTTATGGAAGTCTTACCATGAGTCAGGAGCTGCTGCGAGTATCAGAAGACAGAACCCTCTTCTTAGATCACTGACCTCACATCCTGCATTACTCCCTTCCTATGTCCTCAGGTTCCTTATTGCTTTTTTTTCTGTGTTTTTTTTTTTTGTTTGTTTTTTAATGTGAACCATTTTTAAGGTCTTTATTGAATTTGTTATAATATTGATTCTGTTTCACATTTTTCTCTTTTTTTGTCCTAAACGCACGTGGAAGCTTAGCTTGCCGACCAGGGATTGAACCTGCACCCTTCCCGGCATAGGAAAGAGAAAGTGAAAGTCGCTCAGTTGTGTCCAACTCTTTGCGACCCCATGGACTATACAGTTCATGGAATTCTCCAGGCCAGAATACTGGAGCGGGTAGCCCTTCCCTTCTCCAGCAGATCTTCCCGACCCAGGAGTTGAACTGGGATCTCCTGAATTGCAGGCGGATTCTTTACAAACTGAGCTATCAGGGAAGCCTCCTATATAGGAAGGTGAAGTCTTAGACCCCTGGACTATGAGGGGTCCTTTTATTGCTTTTCTTAACTGTTGATTCTGGAGTTCTGATGTAAAAGAAGAGTATAGGGAAAATCCTCACAAGGAGAAAGAAGTTGAAACTCCTTCTGGTTTATTTACTTATTTATTTAAAACATGGGCTTCCCTGGTGGCTCAGATGGTAAAGAGTCTGCCTGCCATGTGGGAGACCCAGCCAGGTTCGATTCCTGGGTCGGGAAGAACCCCTGGAGAAAGGAATGGCTACCCACTATTCCTGCCTGGAGAATTCCATGAACAGAGGAGCCTGGTGGGCTACAGTCCTTGGGGTTGCAAAAAGTCAGACACAACTGAGCAACTAACACTTTCACTTTTTAAAACATAAGCACCTGTTATATGCAGTGTTCTCCAGAAAGAGGTGATCGGGACAGACTTTCTATAAAGGAAAATTTTGCCTATCCACATTTCAGGTAATAAACCTTCTTTCGCAAAATGTCTGGGACTTTACAGAAATAGTAATTGACTGTTGCCTGTATACCAAGAAAACTCACCTTCCCTTTCTTGTGGATCTGAGAAGCTGGATGAACTCTGACCTAGGAGTGGTCCCCAGGGATCAAACACTCTCCAATCTCCTTATTCTGCCTTCTCTTTATCATCTCTTTCTAACTACTAGCTGGGTCCTGGCGATTCTATCTTCATCATGTGTTTCTTATGTATCTTTCTCTTTTTTCTTTTTCAACCTGCTATTGCGTCACTCCAGGACACTTTGTGACTCTTGCATAAACGTCATTCCAATGGCATTCAGGTCAAAGATCTCCTTTTTTTCCAGTCTCTCCCTGCTCCTGATCACTTTCCACATGGCAGTCACACTTACCTGCTGTTTTCTATTTGTCCTTTCCTTAAAAGTGACACCATTTCTCTTGCCTCTTAGATGAAGCATCTGTTTCCAAACAAGGTGTCAAATGTCACATCCCAAACAAGCAGAGTTGTTAAGGATGTGGACTGAGGAATCTGAAATGACCAGTGTTAAAAATCCCAGCTTGGCCAGTTAAGCCTCAGTTTTCTCATCTGTAAAATGGGGATGATTCTCATACCTCTGCTGGCAGTAAAGGGTAGATTAGGACAGGGGTCCCCAAACTCTGGGATCTAATGCCTAATAGTCTGAGGTAGAGCTGGTGTGATAATAGAAATAAAATGCACAATAAATGTGCTGAATCATCCCCAAAACATCACCCCTACACTGGGTCCACGGAAAAATTGTCTTCCACAAAACTGGTCCCTGGTGCCAAAAGGGTTGGGGACTGCTGTACCAGGACATTTGAATTCTTGGCACACTAGACACTCAGCAAGTAATATTTATAATAATATAATAACAAGTATTATTAAATTTCATTGCTCCAGTCTGATTCAGCTTATCATTTTCTGAAATGCCTTTTTCCCACATTTTCTCATGTAGTATGTTCTGTGTAGAATGCCCTTTCTCTCTCTGCCCTTTGATAGTCTTTTATGTTGGAAGTTTGTATGTCATGAAGTCTTTTTCTGATTCTTCTGAAAACAAACATTTTCCTCCCTTTCATTAATGCCTTGTCTGCCCCTCTCGCTGCCCCCTATTTTGTGTCTGGGATTGTGGTCAGAGCTTCTCAGTCTTTCTCTTGGCCCTTTCTCCTCCGTCAGGCTATGGGCTCCTCGGTTGCAGAGAGAATTTGCCCTGCTTTCTCCTCCTGCACATAGTCTGCAGGGAGGTCTCTGTACCCTGGTCAGAGGTGGATGTGGACTCCTGTCTTTGGGGAGAGCCAGGGTTTGAGGGGGACAGCTCCCCATCTTGGGGCTCTGCTATGCAGCTCGGCTCTCAGCGAGCATTGGCTTGTGAGCTCCCCAATCCCATGAACTCCCAGTCCCCTCACAAGCCTCCTGCTCATGGATGTTCCAGGCTTTCAGGATTTCTTGGATTTATCCATGAAATTACTGAATTTCAGAGCTGCAAGTCTGGGAGAGACGTGGAAAGCTTCTTCATTCCTGACCTGAGGTTCTGCTGAGGTGTCCTGTTCCTTGAGAAATGATCCCTAAACTCATCCTGGATGGATGAGTCATTCCATCTAGTATTTGCTAATGCACCATCCGTCCCTCTGCTGAGGTATGGCTCACCCTGGATTGCAATGTACATAACCATCTCCTGCCTGGAACTTAGGTCTCTGGAGGCAAGGCAGTAGCTTATTTGTCCTTCCATCTCTAGCGCTCAACTTAGTGCCCAGTGCATGCAAAAGAGTCAATCTGCATCAACCAAACTCATAAATATTGACCAAGCTGAATGGAACTTAAAGAGGTGAAGCGATTGGCTTCTTATGCTGCATCTCCTGCTTTCCAGGCCCATCCACCATCTTTTCAGGGTACCAGGCTTGTTTACCTCATCAAATTTTTGCACTTCTCATCCTTTGGAGGTCTAAAAAAAAAAAAAGGCTGGTTGGTAACTTAATGGTTAAAAGATTGAATATAGACTCTTGAAATTTTAAGAAATAGCTCTGAGCAGAGAGAAATCACTTACTTCTGGCAGAAAAAAAAAAATCAAGAGAAAAAGTGATTACTTTGATTACATTGGTAGGTAGCAAAAGCCACATGAGACACCTACAGGTGTCCTAACAGTTTTTCCTCCCTAAATATCAGCCCTGTGGTACTTGAGAGGCGAGGGAAACCGGGTCCCTTGCTGTATCCTGAGGGTGGTGGTTAGACTCACTTGTGGGGTTAATAAAGGCTGAACTCCAGCTTCCGTTGGTGGTTAACCTCCTGCCCTTCTCCTGGTTCCTGTGAGACACCTGGCTGATACCTTGGGTTGCAAATGTGCTCAAGTTCACTAATACAGTGCTTGGTGCACAGTCTCTGGGATAAGCCAGTAAGTTGAGAAAAGAACAAAACCCCCGGTGGGATGGTTTTGCATCCGCATATAAATTTAGAATTCATCTCCACATACGAATTGGCTTGCCCCTGAGTATGAGATGCTGAGGATGGACCAAACGAAAGAATTCATACCACTTGGAGCAGGAAACAAGGAGGAGAAAATGGACTTTTAGCTACAGCATGGCCTGAATGTGGGTAAGCCATCATTCGAAAGGCAGTTTTTTCTAGGTCGTGGCATTTGTGATTAAGATCCTGCATGCCAAGGCTTCTTTCTGAACCCCACGGGCCAAGCCACCTTAGAAACAGGGCCACATAATCGCCAGTGTCATGGAATTGTAGAAAGGAATTCTGTCGGCCCCTCTGGTCAGATGTTGCCAAATGACATTCCTACAAAACTTCAGATGCTTCAGAGGAGATGAAATGGCTTCTAAAAGCCTCAGTCAGGCTTAGGACTCAGTGGATCTGGAGGTAAAGATGGCCTAGATTTGATTAAGTGTCCATTCCTTTCTAGATGAAAGTCCTTGGGGGAAGTTATAGAGGTAAGTAGTCCCCGGGGCGTCCCTGGGGACGCCAAAGTTGCTGAAGCTTTCTTATCTGTCAGATGGAGTCCAAGATGCCTTTCTTAATGGTCAGTTGGGTACCGGATTAGTCAGGATTCTCCAGAGACACAGAGCTGATAGGTGGCACATGTGAATTGAAATGTGAAAGTGTCAGTTGCTCAGTGGTGCTGTTTGCTCTGTGCGACCCCATAGACTCCAGACTGCCAGGCTCCTCTGTCCATGGGATTCTCCAGGCAAGAATACTGGGGTGGGTATCCATTCCCTTCTCCAGGGGATCTTCCTTACTCAGGGATCAAACTGGGGTCTCCTGCATCACAGGCAGATTCTTTACCATCTGAGCCACAGGGAGTCCCACGTGTAGAGACATTTATTTTAAGGCATTAGCTCATGTGAAGATGGAGGCTGGCAAGTCTGAAGCTGGTAGGACTGGAAGCTGGAATGGAATCTTGGACAGGGTTTCCAGGTTGCCAGCAGGAGGCAGGATTCCTTCTCCCCAGGGCCATCTCCGTCTTTGCTGTTAAGACTTTTTACTAACTTGCTCACCTACATTTGGGAGGATAATCTACTTTACTCAAACTCTATGATTTATTAATGTGTTAATTACATCTAAAAGGAAAGAGAGAGAGAAGATGAAGAGCCAGAGGGAGTGAGAGTTCTGTGCAGTCCCTGCTCTGTTTGAGGCATCTTCACACACAGCACATTTGATGGTTAATTTTATGTATCAACTTGTATAGACTCTGGGCTTTCCTGGTGCCTCAGATGGTAAAGAATCTGCCTGTAATGCAGGAGACCTGGGTTTGATCCCTGGGTTGGGAAGATCCCTTGAAGAAGGGAATGGCTACCCACTCCAGTATTCCTGTCTGGAGAGTTTCATGGACAGAGGAGCCTGGTGGACTATAGTCTGTGGGGTGGCAAAGCATTGGACCCAACTGAGCAACTAACACTTTCACTGTCTGACTGTTGTTTCCCAAACACCAGCCTGGACTGTATCTCTTTGTCTCTAACTTTTTGTTTTAAACAATGCTTGCTTTCTTTCTTCCTTTTTTAAGGCCACAATATGTGGCATGTGGGATCTTAGTTCCCCAACCAGGGATTGAACTGGTAGCTCTCTGCAGTGGGAGTGCAGAGTCTTAACCACTGGACCCCCAGGGAAGTCCCTCTTTCTCTGTCTGTCTCCCTTTCCCTCCTCTCTGCCTCTCTGTCTCTCTCTTTCTCCATCATGTTCATCCTTCTTTTTACGATAGACTGTATCTGTCTCTTTCTCTTGTTTTTCTTTCCCTGCCCACTTCCTCTCCTCTCTCTCCCCATCAGCTCCACTTTTCCTTTTCTATTTTAGTTTCACTTTCCCGATCAGGGTCAAGTCTTTAATCTCTTAATTTTCTGCCTCATTATCACTTTCTGACTTTGCCTTTTCTGATAGCCTCCTTCCCATGCACTCCTCACCACACTCAAATCTTCTTTGCCTCCTTCTAAAAATACTCTTGTAATCCTTCTTTTCCTCACTGCAAAGCCCCTGACTCTCTCTCTCTCCAGCCTCCAGCGCGCCTCCTCCTGGAGCTTGGTGGTGTGACAACTCCAGGGCTTGGGTGCAGCCTCCTGCTGGGGAAAGTCACCCCTTCCTGGGCTGGTTAACTCCCCAGCCCCAGAGGGAATCCCAGTCTCAAGTCAGACTTTCGCCTACTGTTCTGCTCGGCTGGCTGCGGTACGGTTGGACTTAGGTGCACGGGGGGCAGCCGACTTGGTTAAGGTTGCTGCACCTTTCAGGGTCATGGGCAGTGCAGGGAGCCACCCAGGGTGCTTGTGGATCACATGTGGAGAAGGACCTGGAGTGCTAAAGGGGAAAAAGTTCTCAGAAACGCAGCAGCCAGCAGACACTCTTTTTAGATTTAAAAGGGATATTCCTTGGAGCGATCTGGGGGCTCCCAAGTAAATTTTAGGTTTCCTAGGTGGCTCAGTGGTAAAGAATCTGCCTGCCAATGCAGGAGACGTGGGTTTGATCCCTGGGTCGGGAAGATCCCCTGGAGAAGGGAATGACAACCCACTCCAGTATTCTTGCCTGGAGAATCCCACGGACAGAGGAGCCTGGCAGGCTGTAGTCCATGGGGTCACCAAAGAGTCAGACACGACTCAGCCACTAAACGACAACAATCAAGTACATTTTATGTTTGAGGAAAACTAAAGCTAAAAGAATAGGAAAAGACATCTTGAATTCATGTCATGGAAGGCTTCAGATACAATTGAATAGTCTTTGAGCCCAGTGAGGACATTTTCAGATGAAGAATTCAGAAAGACTAGCCCAGAGTCACATAGCTGGTTTTGTTCCGTCACAAACAAGAACTAGGTCTCCTGACTTTTTTTTCCCCATAACCTCAGTCTGTTTCTCAATGAGAAACAGAAGACTGGTATGTCTGGCAGCCAGAGAATAAGTTCCCCGGTTAAGTCCCTGTGGCTCATGTCCCTTCCCAGAAATAGAAATACTGCAAGCCATCTTTCAATAGAGGGATCACAAGGCCTGGTGTCTCAAGACCAGGGTTGCTTATGAAGGACTGTCTTTTCTAGTCCTGGACACACCTCTGTTCACCAGAATATTATCTTCTTAGTGCCAGATTTAGGGGGCAAGGAGGTCTAGTCATCTTATTAAAGAGAAATTATCTCCCACAATTTTTTGGTGTAGAATTATTGGCAATCAGTTAGAAATGAGCTTTTAATAAGTTCCATTATCAGGCTCCTGTTTTCCCAGAATTACTTTTTACCCTTTCTCCCCAGACATTTATCCACCGAGGATGGTTAGGACCACAATCATTTGCTCTGAAGACTGGCTTCTCCTTTTCTACCCTTTTCCTCTGCTCTCAGACAACTGTGTGCAGCTATCATGACCCACTTGGGCTGCTAAGAATATTCCATCAGCAATCAATACTGTCTCTCAATTTCCCCACTAACCAGCATTTCCAGGAAATCTTTAAAAATGAAAAGAACAAAATCTCCTTATTTTTGCTCAAGCTCCTTCAGATATTTTGCTTGATTTTACCTGAAAAAAGTGAAAGTTAAAGTGTTAGTCCTTCAGCCATGTCTTTGTGACCCCATGGCCTTTAGTCCGCCAGGCTCTTCCTTCCGTCCATGGGATTCTCCAGGCAAGAATACTGGAGTGGGTAGCCATTCCCTTCTCCAGGGGATCTTCCTTACTCAGGGATCAAACCTGGGTCTCCTGCATTGCAGGCAGATTCTTTACTGTCTGAGCCACCAAGGAAGTACTGATTTTAGCTAGGTTTGAGTCAATAATAGGGTGACAAGATTATTTTATCAAATCTGTAAAATTTCTCAAGTAAGTTTTCCCAGAAACCCCAGAAAGCTAATTTCATTTTGAAGGACTACCTATTATTATCTAGGACAGTTTCTTCAGAGCATCACTTTTTTTGCATAAGCACTTAATGATTACTCTGCCTGCCCTTCCTACTGAAATTATGAGTTCAATGTGTGGGGATTATGTTCGATTTCATTTTTCGTAACACTCATTATTGGGAATGAATGAATGTATCAGAATTACACAAACTGGTTACAGTGAAAACATTGACAAGGATGCTTGTTGGAGCTCTAGGTGGTGGCAGGTTTTTACATCTATTATTCACACTCATTTTTACACACACTGAGAGGGAAGCAGGATTCCCATCTATAGGTGAAAAGACTGAGACTGAAAGATTTACACAGTCGCCCAAGACCATCCATCTGGAAAGAGAGCCCTCCGTGGAGTCCAGGTTCATTGGCCCCTGTATCTCTCTGCTGAGCTCAAGAGCTCACTGGGTAGTCATCCTCAGCTTTGGCAGTTGTGCCTGGTGACATGTACCACCTCTTCCTAAGGTCTGCTGAAACAGGACACCATGTACAAGTGGTCGGGAAAGGGGGAAGCCACAGGTGGTGAAGGAGCTGGATTAGGGATTTGATCTCATCACTTTCCAAAGCAAATTTCTCCCTTGGAGTCTCTGCCTGATTGAGCTCTGTTATCATCACACATCGAGGTAACTCTAGGGAAAGAAAATGGGCTATCCACAGATGGAAGACAGGGTCTCCCTGCCCTCTTGAAGGACACAGTGTCCCAGTTACCTGTCTCTGGGTAACAGACCGGCTCCAAACCTAATGGCGTAAAATAACTACGTTAGGATTATCTCTGATGATTCTGGGCTCCGCTAGGTGGCTCTCCCCTGGGAGAATCTCATGGGAAAGCTCTGTCACTTCTGTGTTTGACTCTGAGCTGGGGCAACACAGACAACCGCTGGAGAGCAGAGATTCTCAGATGTCTTTCTTTGGTCTCTCCAGCATGTTGGCTTTGGGAAAACCAAAATTATTATGTGGTAGTTCAGACCTCCAAAGGTGTTTGGAGAGATGGAGATAGAGATAGATAGATCAGTTCAGTTCAGTCGCTCAGTCGTGTCCGACTCTTTGCAACCCCATAGATTGCAACACACCAGGCTTCCCTGTCCATCACCAGCTCCCAGAGCTTGCACAAACTCATGTCCATTGAGTTGGTGATGCCATTCAACCATCTCATCCTCTGTTGTCCCCTTCTTCTCCTGCTAGATAGATAGATAGATGTAGTGGATAGACAAACAGATGTTAGAGAGATTGATAGATGTGATGGCTGGATAAATAGACATATTAGACAGATAATAGGTAGATAAGATAGATATGTGAGAGTAGATGGATAGATAGATGGATAGAGACACACACACACACACACACAGAAATGTACAGAAGCATTTGAGCATTCTCCACCTCAAAGCCATCACTAGGAGACAGGAAATATGTCCCACTCCTTAAGGGAGATGTGACTAGGTCCTGAATGACCAGCTGGGGTCAGAAATGCTCTGCTGACATTTTTGGAAAACTCAGTCTGCCACACCCAGTAGCTCCTCATCACGTCCCTCCTCACCTAGACTCGGTTTCCTACTCCGTGAAAAGACCAAGCTCTAAGAGGCTCCGAAGATCATACCCTTGGTGGCCTTGTAGCTAAGCCAGTCTCCAGGTCAGAGTCCACGACCCAAGACCTCGGTCCTTGACAGATCTGGAAAGCACATCCTTTGCCATGGTTGCCACACCATCCTGGCCCCTTTTCTACATGTTTGATCTGACGGCTGTCCTTTCTGTGGCTATTCCCTGGAGGCCCCCTAGATGAACAGAGCTATGGGCCAGGAAGTTCAAGTCAGCGCCTTTAATGGTGGGAGGACACAATCGTATTAACCTAGCCCGGCTCTGCCATTTTGCAGATAAGAAGACAAAATTTCGTAATCGAGTGTATGTGCTGAGATGCTTAACAAGGGAGAGTATTTAGAAAGAAGCAATTAAGATGGGGAATAATTTTAAAAATCTTGTCCTGTGGGGAGTGGTTAAAAAAATTTTAGCCTGAAGAAATAAGACATACTCATTTTATCTTTAAATATTTGAATGTGTCTCATATGGAAAAAAGGAAAAGAGATTACATTTGTTTGGAGATTTAAAGGATGATTTAAAAGCATGTCTGAAATTTGATCTGCAGATAGAATCCGGCTTTTATTTCCAACGATCCTGTATATGTTAGTTTTGCCTATAGTATATACTTCAGTTTTCAGGAAGTGAGTTATGTATTCTTTGACTATAGAATGTGTAGGGATATGTCTACATTCATCTTTCACCCCTTTCCAGCACCAAATAATATTCTGGGCACAGAATAGACTCTTAATAAGTATCGATCAGTTGATACTAATTGATTCTTGGAGTATTTTTTTAAAAATATTTATTTATTTGGCCTCTCCAGCTCTTAGTTGCAGCATGCATGCATGCTAAGTTGCTTTAGTCATGTCTGATTCTTTGCTACCCTTTGGACTGTTGCCCACCAGGCTTCTCTGTCCATGGGATTCTCTAGGCCAGAACACTGAAGTGGTTTCCCACGCCTCCTCCAGGGGATCTTCCCAATCCAGGGATCAAACCTGCTTCTCTTATGTCTCCTGCATTGGCAGGCAAGTTCTTTACCACTTGTGCCACCTGGGAAGCCATTTGCAGCATGTGGGATCTTAGCTGTGGCATGCAGGTTCCAGTTTCCTGACTCAGGGGTGGAATCCCAGCTGTTAGCCTCAGGAGCACCGGGTATTAGCCACTGGACCACCAGGGAAGTCCATATCTGAGTACTAATGGATACTTAGCGTTCACACCCTACTGTTGGTTAGACTGTGGTATTAGCACAGCCTGATGAGTTTTCTAGCCTTCCACAGCTCCCATTTGAATGAGTGCATTTTCGCAGATTAAGAGAATTCTTACCCTTGTTGCCTTTAGCACCAGGAAGCTCCTTCTAGAGCCATGCTCTGCTTTCAGGCATGTTGGGTGATAAAGGGCATTGTCAGTGCTGATTTCAGGAGAGATGCTCAGCCCTCTCTAGGAGTGAATGTGCTCAAGGAGAACTTGGTTTCTTCCCAATCAAGCCTTGTTTATTCCACTCCACGCACCATGAGGGGCTTGAGAAACGGGGGGAGGCGATGCTAGGGGTGTGGGGCTGCAAATATGTGGGGCCTTAGTCCCAGACACAGGACTTTGAGAGCAACCTCCTCGTGCAACCAACTTCTTGGTGTGGTCACACCTGCATTTTCGTAGCAGGGAAAATGCAGCAGGCCTGCAGGTGGTTAATTTGATGCAACCAGGACATTTCCTGGTTCAAAACCAAGAGTGACCCCAGAAACACGATTTTATTTGATCTGTTCATCAGCCTCGATCTTCCTGGGGCTGCAGGCCTTTCCAATACTGGGAGCCCGTCCTCTGCGCGGCAGTCCTTGTGCTGAATGGCGGTGATCTTTCATTCTCTGTCAGCACACAGTTCAGCTTGGTCAGCAGAGGCAGGCAGCTGTTTCTCACTATGCTTGTGGGTGGTGCAGCTGCTGCCCCCTGCCCCCAAGACACAGAGAAGGAGGTGACGCTGCCAGGTCCCAGGGCTACTCTTCTGATGCTGCGTAGAGATTGTGGACCACAGTGCCCAGTTAAGACTTTCCTCTGTCTTTAGATCTGGGCTTTATGATAATACACTTGCCAGTCATGAAAAAACTAAAAAGCCCAGCTATCAATCAGTTATCAGTGAAGTCAGAAGATGAAGGACTGGTAGCATTTACAATGCTTGTCATAATCATTTTTAGCATCCGTAAGTGGTAACATAATGGCAACAGTGTTAAGAAGGGAATGACGAGCATAGAAGCTGCATTTAAGCAGCTCTGCTTTGTTATAATTAGTCAGACTCTCCAAAGGGACAATTTAGGAAACATGTGGCCCCAGGAGGTCCTGTCTACCTCTGAACCCAAATCGTCATTCTAGTACGTTAGTTTACAAAACAGTCATTTGACAAAATTGTAAACAAAGTCGTTAAAATATAAAAGCATGTCTGGGAATTCCTGGCGGTCCAGTCATTAAGACTCTATACTTCCAATGCAGGGGGCACAGGTTTGATCCCTGGTTGGGGAATTAGATCCCATATGCTGAAATCTGTTCTATGGGTAGAGTCTAGTTTTTATTTCCAATGATTCTACGTTAGTTTTGCCTACAGTATAGACTTGAAAGTTTTTGTTCAGTGACTTAGGCACTAAATGTTGAATAAATGTTGGACTTGGCTCCTTGGATGGTTGATGTGAGGTTGATGTCATGCAAAGCACAAGCTGGGTCTTCTTCACGTGGTGAAAATTGCAGTGATTTAGCTATTATGTTACTTCCAATTTGCCAGCTGTGTTTTACAGGGATACAGTGAAATATGCTCTGTTGGTTGTATGTTACAAGCATATTTTACTAATTAGAGGACTATCATAAATAAATCACTCATTTTTATGGCATAGGAGTCCACTTGATTCAGAAAGTTTGGTATCTGGTTCTGATTATGTCTCAAGATATTTCCATGGAAATTCCCCCCACCCTCTCTTTCTTCACCTGTTTGAGGAGAACAAGGATGGAAACTTAACTTCTGCAGAAAAAAGGTAAGGGGGATTTCCATCATTGTAAACAGGGTCATTTGGGATGAATAGCGCAAGCTGGACAAATATCCATGGCATCAGGACCCTAGGGAGGATTTCTGGGGCTTGTAAGATTTTACTATTTGTTTGTTTTTTTGTTCTATCTGTGGAAACTGTCAAACGATAAACTTTGTCAAATTGTTTGTGTAATGAGGCAGAGTAAATAAGTAAATATAGTCTGTGTATAGCAAAGTTGGGGGAAAGTATTATTCCTCTCTAGGGAGGTCTAAATATAGCAATGAATTATATTTTATATACAGACCTTCCTAAATTAAAAAAAAAGTATTTTTTTAATTGGAGTATAATTGCTTTATAATGTTGTATTAGTTTCTGCTGTACAACGAAGTGTATCAGTTATATGTGTGTATATATATCCCCTCCTTTTGAGCCTCCCTCTTCCCTCACCTCTCCATTCCACCCCTCTAGGTCTTCACAAGTCACTGAACTGAGCTCCCTGTGCTGTATATGCTGATCTTCTTTGTTCTTGGTTCAAATGTAAATTGATGGTCAGCATATCATTGATTATATCTGAAGAGCTTCAAAGAGGATCTCAGATTGGTGACCTCTGGGTTTGTATGACCTCTATGAGCCTCAGGTTGTCTTTCTGCAAATTGGGCTGGAAGATGATCAGAGGCTGTGGGAAGTGGTTCTTTGTTTGAAGCTGGTCTTGATGCTCTTCCTGATCTCAAAATGCAAAAAGAAAAAACAAAATTGTTATTATGAGAAATAAGAACTGGCTATTTTCCCGATGAGGCTGAGGAACTTGTCTCCTAGTAGATGAGAATCCGTAAGAGATACTAAAAAGCTTCCTTCACTCACATGTTTATGAACAAAGTATCTGTTTAGCATGATTAGGTACGAGTCTCTGGGCTCAGTATGCCAAGAAGTACGATGCCGTGCAACGTTGCTGCTGTAAGGTGGAGACGCTCCTCAGCCTGATTTATGGAGCCTCCAGATGGGAGCATGGACCACTGAGCTAGTTACGGGGTTTGGAAGGAGAGTGCGTCCCCTCCCCACCGACATGTTTCAGGAGGTGGGATAATGCTGTTCCTGGCTTTGGTGAATCCTTGGGCTGATTCATTATGGTACTTTGTATATTCTTGTGAGGTTTCTGTTTATCGTCCTGCTCCATATTTCTAAATTATAACTGATCCAGTAAATTAATTATTCAGGCAATATCCTGTCAATATATTTAACTTCCATAGCAGGTTCCCGCAGAACCAATGCAGCCACTTGTCTTGATGCTGATTGCCTTTGTAGAACCAATCTGTGGTGATCTATACAGGTATCTGAAATGGCTCAAAGTGCTGGTCCAGCTGAGACATGGTCCTGGTCCTTTAAAAAATTCAGGTATCGTTGCAAACCTCTGGATTTATATACATATGTATGCAATAAAATATAGAATGTTCTGTGTCAGTCGTGTCCGACTCTTTGTGACCCCATGGACTGTACTGGAGTAGGTTGTCCTGTCTTCCTCCAGGGGATCTTCCTGACCCAGAGAATGAACTCGCGTCTCTTACATTTTCCTGCTTTGGTAGGCAGGTTTGTTACCACTAGCGCCACCTGGGAACCCCCAGATTAAACATACACGCAGCCAGTTCAGCATCATTATATTGTTCCAGTTTTCTTTGGAGTCATGCATCAGTGTCTTACTTGAACCTGGCCTTATTTCACCTTCCCCAACCCTAGTTTTGTTTTTTTTTTTTAAATCAGAAATTGTTTTGCTTTTGTTTTTCCTCTTTTTCTCTCACTTCTGAGTTTGGCCTTTTTCTCTACTGGCAAAAGGAAAGTTTCTTCAGAGGTTAAACTCTTTGTTACTTTGGTGGATGGCTCTGTTTTTAGGACTATTGCCTACTTCTCTCCTTGGATTAACTTGGCTTCTTTATTTTCATTTTAGCTTTGCTTAGCAAAACTGGCATTTCCACACCACATTGGGTTGTTTCTGTTCTCGTTCAGTTTTTTTCCTTTTATTCAGTCAAAATATCTTATTCATAGAGGAAATATTGAAAGCAAGATGATGTTTCTTCCCATTTCTTCCTTTCCTTGTGCTCTTCTATCTTTCTTCTATATGCTTGAAATAGCGGAAACAAAATGCAATTCTGAAACTGCGATGTGCCTTTCAATGCAGCTTAGAAAGGGAAAACCTACCTGATTGTTTCCTGCTGAGCCGGGAGCAGGGTTGCAGGAGAGGCGTCAGCTCTCAGGAAAAATATTTCTCTTGAAAATATTCCATAAATAGGCAGGCAGTACTCAAGCCCCAGCTAGCTAATGCAGCGAAGTGGCCAAGAACAGGACTCAGAAGCCAAGATGCTGGGGTTTTGAAGCCTGGCCCTGGTGCTGCTGCTGCTGCTGCCGCTGCGTCTCTTTGGTCGTTTCTGACTCTGTGTGACCCCATAGATGGCAGCCCACCAGGCTCCGCCGTCCCTGGGATTCATCAGGCAAGAACACTGGAGTGGGTTGCCATTTCCTTCTCCAATGCATGAAAGTGAAAAGTGAAAGTGAAGTCTCTCAGTCGTGTCCAACTCTTTGTGACCCCATGGACTGCAGCCTACCAGGCTCCTCCATCCATGGGATTTTCCAGGCAAGAGTACTGGAGTGGGGTGCCATTGCCTTCTCCCAGCCCTGGTGCTAACCTAGGGCATATCACCTAGTAATCCCTCTGAACCTCAGGTTTTCCAACCTGCAAAATGGTAATAATAGTAGCTACTCAATAACTTATTGCAAAGGGTCTGTGAGCTAATGCACAGGATTCACTTATGCCTGATACATGTTGCAAGAAAATTGTGCTTTTATTGTAATTCTTTAAATAGTACAGGTAGCTGTGAAGCTAATGGCTTTTGCTGCTTGCTCCCAATTCCAATTAATGCCCCAATTGGCGCCTCCAAGTATGTCTTTTCCTTGCTGATGTTCTCCATCTGCATGTCCTTTCCTCCACTTCCTGTTATTCTTTTCTCCCTGCCCTCCCTCTTAATATGCCACCCCTCTCCCTACTTCTAGATCCCCAAGAATGACAGTCTGAATTCCCATCTGTGGTTAATTCTAGCTCTCGCCATACATCATGTTGTGCGTGTTGGATCAGACTTTCTTCCAGCACCTGATTTTGGTCCTGCTTCCCCAGTGGCTGCTCCACCCCAGGTGGTGTGTCTAATTCTTGGTCCTGGCTGCTTCTGGTGCTAGAAAAATTGCCACCGTTCTTGGAGAGAACCTGTTAGTTCAAATATGAAAGTTTCCATTCAGTTACTCTTTAGAGCCACTGCTGCTGAGGCTGCTGCTAAGCCACTTAAGTTGTGTCCGGCTCTGTGCGACCCCATAGACGGAAGCCCACCAGGCTCCCCCGTCCCTGGGATTCTCCAGGCAAGAGTACTGGAGTAGGTTGCCATTGAGCCACACCATCACAGAAAAATGAACTCTTTCAGTTGGGTTTCTCTGTATGTCAGCAGTCCTCATGTGTTTTGTGCCCATAGTTCATCTTGGACTCACAAACATGCATTTGTGCTTTTCACTGTGGTGTGTGTGTGTGGGGGGGGGGGTGGAGTGGCGGTGGGGGGAATGCTCCTCGAATAAATAGAATAAATGGTGTTAAGTTAGAAATTAAATATGCCTAAATTTTTCTTGTGTAAAAGTATGTTATTGATGCACATCAGAACAATGATAGAGGCACATTTTACAAATGTGAATCATGTGAAAGAGAAAACTAAGGACCATTGGAGGGCCGGCAAGGGCATCCAATGAGAGAGCTGTGACTTGCATGGATCAAATTACTTGGGTAACAGAACTATGAAAGTGGTCTTTACTATCCAGAGCATGGGAGCCTAAGATGATTCTACCAACAAGTATTCCTTACCTGACATAGAACTTTATAAAAAGACTTAATAGGTTTTTACCAGGTCTTTAAAAGTTCTCAATGACATTTTTGAGTCTCAAATATGCAATCTGAATTTCTCTCTTTTTAATTGACTATCTCAGATAAGGTTTCTTCCTGCAAAGTACCAGCCAGATATAAATGTGATCACATCCAGATACCACAAAGAATATCACAACCTACTCCAAGGCTGTATAGAGAAACTCAATGATTTTTCCAAGTGGATAAGTGAACACTTTAGGGGTGTATTCTAAGTAGATCTTCCTTATGAAGTTGGTAATTTTATTGTTGGTGAATTTTGATGTCTAACACATCAAGTATGAGGATTGGTTCTTATAAAAATAACAGCTTTAAAATCTAGTAAGTAATGGGGGAAAAAAGCATAGTCAATGAAGAAGAATAATCCAATTTCTATTAGATAAGCTAGATAGTCTGAAGTTAGTTCATTTTCTTATCAAGATCACATTTTGACAAAAAATGGCAAATATTTAAAAAGCATAAAGAATAAAGCAAAAATCACACACCATTTCTCTCTCCAGAGATGACAGTAGTTAATTTGGTTTATTACATTTTAATTCTTTACTTCCCTTTATTGTTCTGAAATTTTACATTTTGCATAAAAATAATATGAGTACTTAAGGAAACCACTTCATTATCAGATTAATCAGATTTATGCTCCGTCAAACCTCTTACTTTCAAACATCCAAAGACATCTTTGGGAAGACCTGAGACTCCTATGCATGTCGGTCTTCAAGGGCCACAGATGACAAGATTTTCTTCTTCATCAATAGTCTCGTCATGGATCTATCAAATAGTATCTCATGGTCTCCTGTAGAATATGAGTTGCAACAGCATTAAATAGGAAGAGTGTTACAATGAGAACCAGTATCGGGACTTCCCAGGTAGTCCAGTGGTTGAGACTTCACCTTCCAATGCAGGGCGCGCAGGTTCAATCCCTGTTAGGGGTGCTGAGATCCCAGATGCTTCACAGCCAACATAAACAACAGAAGCAATATTGTAATATAATTTAATGAAGACTTTAAAATGGTCCCCAAAAAATCTTAAAAAAAGAACCAATATCTATTGACTGCTTGCTATGTGTCATCTTGTGGAATCCTTACCCAAATCTCACAAATGAGATAAAACTACACATATCATTTGAATTAACTGGGTACAGAAATGTTAAGAAAGTCACAAAGTCCCACAGCTAGTAAGACACAGATCTGGCACAGAATGTAAGTTGTCTGACTCCAGAGTTTGTAACCCTCAGAAATGATGCAAAGCTAATTCTAGATACTTCCAAACCTGTATTCTGAAGAGGGCATTCCAAGGTAGCTCTTGCAAAGAACATCTCTCCATTTGACTGTGTCCAGCCATACCTATTTTCAAATGCCACCATAGTATTCATTTCTGGTGCCAAAAAGTTCATTGGATTTAGTCTATTTTATTTCATCTCAGTTAAACACCAAATTTGCCCATAGACAAACTTTAACATGCACATTATATTCCAATAAGAATCACAATCCTTCCACTTTTCTTTTCAATTGTTTTCACTAGTTCACTCCTTATAATAATTGCCTCCCATGGTTGGAGACACTCAGGTCTTTTTTTACAGTTGTCCCCAAAGTGCCTCCAGAGAAAGGTCACTAAGCATGCATCAAGATCCATCAGCCTCAGGTCTGAGCCTGTCCCACAGGCTGTCAGTTTTTCTTTTCTTTTTTTACATAGACTACTTTGAAAGTTTTTATTTATTTTTGGCTGTGCTGGGTCTTTGTGGCCACATGTGGGCTTTCTCTAGCTGCAGTAGGTTGGGGCTACGCTGTAGTTGCTGAGCTTGGGCTCCTCATTGTGGTGGCTTCTCTTGTGAGCACGGGCTCTGGGGTGCATGCGCTTCAGCAATTCTGGTGCACGGGCTTCGTTGCTGAGGCATGTGGAATCTTCCCTGACCAGGGATCAAACCCATGTCCCCTCTATTGGCAGGTGGATGCTTAACCACTAGACCACCAGAGAAGTCCTCGTATCAATTTTTCTTGCATGGATCCTTCCGAGCTTCTGAGATGTTAATTCTCTAAATTTCCTATAACTATTTCCAGGGTCTTCTTTCCATTTTACCATAGTTCCGTATTTTCTTTAGTCCTTATGTAAACATGTCTTCCAATTTCTTTATGTGTTAAAAGCACATAATTCCATCTCTGGTTCATTCCACAGATTTATGGAGCACTGTCCTAGGCAATGAAGACACAGAGACGAGTAACACAGTGCGGATCTTAAAGGAGACGCACATCTGATGGGAGAGAGGCCAACCTGGATGGACATGGCAACACGGCATAACAGAAGCTATGACTGGGCTGGGGAAGGTGGCAAAGCAGCTGAGAGGGTGGGCTCTAAAATGTGGCAGGTGACAGGAAAGCTGCTTTCTGGAGGTAAAAAAAAAAAAAAAATCACTGTATATATTTGTTCATAGTATGACTCTCACTTCTGTTCTTGAAATTAGGTTTTTTTCTCCCCAGCTCTGTAACCTCAATGACAATAGTGTGCACACGAGAAAAACACAGGGGGGATGGAAAACCATGCTCCAGAAAAGCAATTCAATATTCCTTTTGAAAATAATGAAAAGAAATATATCCCCAAACTCAGCAGAATACATTTTATTAATAGAAACAGCCACATACAACCCTGGATGATTTGATATCAAAAGGGAACAAACATTCTACAAAGATCTGACATGACAAGGAGTTCATCGTTTGCCTGCGCTGCATACCCTGACAGGCCCCAGACTGAAATGAAAATACAGTCAGTCAACCCTGGGGAGCGATCCATGCCCCTTTCCTAAGGCGCTGGACTGCGGTGTAATTTCATGTTGCTAGGCATCACATACCATGCCATCCCTACCGGAGGAATTTTCTTTCTGCAGAAACTCAGTGAGAACTGCCATTCTGGAAACTTCTTCCACCTGGGAGGAGCAGTCCAGAGGGAATCTGTGGGATGGTAGTGATCTGTAAAATGAATTCCCAACAGCTCATCACTTCTGTTTTCCTGAGAAATGTTCAGAGCACAAAGTGCTCAAGTGGTGAGCTTCATGATATTATTAGTACACATTTCATGGATCTTGGCTGTCTTTCCCTGAGATAAGGGGCCACTCAGGCAAGGGAGGTGCACTTTAGTTAAATTTTTTTTTTTTTGGTTAAAAAAAATTAGAAAAATTTTCATCATTTTTTAAAAAACCGTGTTTTCAGTATTCATCGCCTTCCCTGGGCTCAGTTCTCCCAGAGCATCATTCTCCCCTGTTTCCTGCTCCTTGTATGTCCTGGGCATGAGCAGCCTTTGAAGTTAACAAGTCACCACAGCTGGGTCAGCAAAATCGGGTGTGCAAAGGTGGTTCCAGGGAAAATGGGTGTTAACTTTCCTTCACCTCCATGGGTATTCTTCATTCTGTCTCAAGCATGAAAACACAGCATATAATTTCCTTGACAGGATGAGTCATCTAAACACTAACTTCAGCCTGTTTTAAATCCCATACTGAACTTTAAGACAAGGGCTCTTGGTGACAGTGGCCTTATATCTACTTTATTGGGCATTTAAGGGGAAGTAGAGGGGTGTAGTGGAGCAATTTAAGACATCAATGAAGAAATAAAAGGAGAAATGCTGATGGGAGTAGTTGGGAATTTAAGATTTGAAAAGGAGTGTGAAGCCAATGGACGCTGTGTCTTGAAAAGAAGAAGGTTTAGTTTAGGAGTGGGAGAAAATAGAGAGTCATGGGAGGTTTATGAATAAGAAAGTAACAAGATAAAAGGTACTCAAGTAAGCGCCTGTGTTGGTGACATAAAAGAGGGGAAGTGAGGGGGGAAGGATGAACATATTCAGTAATTTTTGTTTGGAAGAGAATGAAGGTCTAGTGTAGATGGGGAAGAAAGGATGACTGTAGACTTGTGAGGGGGAGAGGAGAATCCACATTGTGTGATTTCTCACTTGATCCAGGAAAGGAGAGCAACCTAGAGGGACCTCGAGCTTTGAGTTTGGGCAGAGAAAAAAACTGCTGAGTCTTGCCTGGAGATGGTGACGTTAGAAGGTTGAAGGGATTTAGTGTGGGCAGAGGACAATCCAAACCCCCATCAATGATGTCAAAAATTTAAAAAAGACATGGCTTGCACATGTGCAATGAGATGATTTTTAATGGGCTTCCCTTGTAGCTCAGTTGGTAAAGAATCTGCCTGCAATGCAGAAGACCTGGGTTTGATCCCTGGGTTGGAAAAATACCCAGGAGAAGGAAATGGCAATTCCCTCCAGGATTCTTGCCTAGAGAATCCCATGGACAGAGGAGCCTGGCAGGACATAATCCATGGAGTTGCAAGAGTCAGACATGATTTAGCAATTAATCACCACCACCAGAGGACAATTCAGCTTTGGACAGGCTGAAGGTGAGCAATTGATAGACCCTCAGAATGTCAGCATCACCAGGTTATTCAATAATCTGAAGTCATCCACAGAGAGAAGAGGAAGTGATGCATATAAGAAGGATCAAAATTCCTGTTCTCTCTCTAGCCTGAGATTCCAAGGAAGACATGGTATTTCTGAACCTATAAGTTCCAAGTAATGAACAACTGACCCTTATCAAATTCTCTCCATGAATATCGGATTTCTGCTCACTCTTAATTATTGTAGCAAAATTTGCCTAAGTGGTCTAAGACACATTTGACATAGAGAGCCAGGGGCAAACTCCTCTTCTCCTTGGCAACCTTGGGAGCAGTTTTAGCCCTTTGGGTTTGGAGCTTTGTCTTACAGCAGGACCTGCCTATAACTTATCAATCAATATTTTCCTGATAAAGAGCTGCATGGACACAGTGACAGAGGTGAGATCAGTACCAACAATAGTTCTCAACCCCGAGTACTTACTAGAAAACCCTGGGGGAGTTCTTAAGCATCCATGATGGCTGACCCATGGAATCAATGTCTCCAAGGGTGGTGTTTGGATGTCATTGTTTTCTGAAAGTTCCCCAGGTAATTCTAATGTGTAAGCAGGGCTGAAACTGACCAGACAAGTGGAAGCAGTGATTCTGAACCTTAACTGCACCTCGGCATCACCTTGGGAACTTTCAACAATTCATGGATGTTTTGCATTGTACTCCCAGAGGCCCTGAGCATCAGAAGTTTTCAAAGGTTTCCAGGTGATCCCACGTGATGTGGCACAGCCAGAACTCAGAAGCGCTGTCCTTTTCCGGCTTCACTCTCTCAAACAAGCTTTCATACCTGTCCAGGAGGGCAGAACTGGTGCAGCAGTGGGAGAATGCACTGAATATTTTTGCTGTAGGCATAACGAACTCAATTGTCAGCTAACTTTTGATTGCAGTCTTTCTTGCTGCTAGTAATGATGTAAGAGGCAGAAAAACTCCACTCGCATTTTCAGATCCCAGGTTGACTTTGCACTGTTGGCAGCTGGCAAATGCATGTTGTAACTTGAATTGATTTTGAACTGAAATCACAGAGACAATAAATGTCACTTACAGGTGCTTCTCTGGGGGGAAAAAAGAAAACTTCTTTCTAGAACTCTGTGACACAATGAAGTGCACACATCTGCAAATCATAGTCAAGGACTCCAGCTTACCACAGAAAAACGTGGGGTTTACCAGATTCTCCTCCAATATTATAGGAAGAGGGCTGCGTGTGGTAGCATCTCACTCATTTTTTTTTTTTAAGCTTACACAGATACATTATTTCTACCTCCCTGGATGTATACCTGTTCTAGATTTATTCTGAATATCTTTAAAAAGTAACACAGATATGTTTTTCAAGTTGTTTTTTTCTTAAATCTACCTTTGAGAGTATAAAAGGGGGAGTCAGTCAGTCGTGTCCAATTCTTTGAGACCCGATGGACTGTGGCTCGCCAGGCTCCTCTGTTCATGGGATTCTCCAGGCAAGAATACGGGAGTCGGTAGCCGTTCCCTTCTCCAAGGGATCTTCCTGACCCAGGATTCCAACCTGAGTTTCCAGCACTGCAGGCAAATTGTTTACCATCTGAGCCACCAAGGAAGCCCCTAAATCTAGCATTACCTGGAGCTTATTTAATATGTTATCAATCTTTGAATTGCTGTGTCGCCGAAAGGGATTTCTCCCCCCTGCCTGGAATGCCTCTTTGTTAAGTAAAATGCTGCATCCCCTTGGTTTGGTCAAATCACAGCTCTTCTGTCATCTTAGCTCAGGCTGCTGGAACAGAATACCAGGCACTAGGCAGCTTAATGACAGATGTTTATTTATTTCTCTCCATTCTGGAGACTGGTGAGTCCATGATCAAGGTGCTTGCTGATTCGGTTCCTGGTGGCTTGCAGGTTGTCACCTTCTCACTATGTCTTCACATGGTGGATAGATGGGGAGAGAGTGCAAGCCCTCTGGTTTCCTCTTAAAAAAAAAAATATATATATATATATACATATATATATATGTATATATAATTTATTTATGACTGTGCCGGGTCTTCATTGCTGCGTGGGTTTTTTTCCAGTTGCAGACAGTGGAGGCTACTCTCTGGTTGTGGTTTTTCATTGTGGTGGCTTCTCTTGTTGGGCAGCACAGGCTTTGGGGCACACAGGCTTTAGTAGCTGTAGTGAGAGGTCTCAGTAGTTGTAGCCCATGGGCTTAGTTGTTCCATGGCATGAGGGATCCTCCTGCACTAGGGATCAAACCCATGTCCCCCACATTGGCAGGTGGACTGTTTATCACTGAGTCACCAGGGAAGCCCTGGTCTCTTATAAGGGCACTAATTCCATCCTAAGAACCCCAGCTTTATGACTTTATCTAAACCTGATTACCTCCCAAAGTTCCCACCTCCTCATTCTATCACACAGGAGCTTAGAATGCCAACACACGAATTTGGAGGTGGGGACATATTCATTTGATGCATAACATCTGTGAAACCTTCCTGCTCCTGTTTTACAGTGACTCCTTCCTCATCCTTCTGACTTTTCTTGAAGTTCTTTGCAAGCGAGGTGAGGTATGGTCAACGTATACATCCTCAGCTAGAGAAATGCCTACCACATAGGAGATGCTCAGTTTCTAAGTGTTTGTGGGTGATGGATTACCTGGTTTTGCCCTGTGATTTGGAGCAGGTTGCCTAACCTTTCTAAGGTTAGTTTCCTAATCTGTAACATGGAGGTGATGAAACAGATCTCGGAGAGCTGTGGTGGGGATTTAGAGATGTAATATACACAAATTGCTTAGTAACTTGGGTACTTTGAGTGTTGTATGAGTGATTATTAACTGTTAAACAAACTGATAGCAACTGAGGGAGTTAGGTTTTTCTGTCTCCACAGGGCAGGGAAGATGGGGCAAGAGGTGCTGGCCAGGGATGGGAAAGTGGAGTCTGGACCTTGAAATGAGCAGTCAGGGCTGGGTTTAATGGTACTTTCATCTGAGAAGGGAATGAGAAGGAAGTGATGGTATAAGCTGTTCAGAGATCTGGGAACAGCCATCTGGATTAAGGGGCAGCAAGTGCAAAGGTCCTGAGGTAGGAATGCACTTAGCCCAATAAACAAAAGGTTTGAGGTCAATAAGAGAATGTCAGACTATTGCCTGCTCTTAGAGAGAGGAGGAACCATCTGCCGTGGGTGGTGCGTAAAACATCCTGGTTCTGTAAGCTAAACTGTAAGTTTTGAGAACAGGGACATTTCCCCCCAAAGTATTGTTGTTTCCCCCAAAGTATTGTTGTGTGTGCATGATACTTTGATGCTTTTCAAAGTGATAGTGATAGTGATGGGAGGAAGGAGAGCAAGCTGACTTCAGTGCTAGTGGCCAGAATGTATCTGGCATTATGATTTATTTTACCTGCCACTTGCAGAGTCAGCCCAGTTCTAGCCATTTCACTGCCTTCTCTCTCGAAACCAGGTGTAACCCTCCAGAAACCATGACCTAGCTTGAGAATGACAGCCTCGTCAAGTTCAAAAAAGATGAATCTGAATCAAGACTGTTTGAACAGATTTTTCTTTTCTGTGTTAATTTCCAAATAAACTTTCCTAATCCCAATAACGGACTTCCCTAGCTCAGATGGTAAAAGCATCTGCCTACAATGCGGGAGATCCAGCTTTGATCCCTGGGTTGGGAAGATCCCCTGGAGAAGAAAATGGCAACCCATTCCAGTACTCTTGCCTGGAAAATCCCGTGGGGTCACAAAGAGTTGAGCACGACTGAGTGACTTCACTTTCGCTTTCAGTAATCCCAATAAGGGTTGCAACGAATGCCAAAGAATGCTCAAACTACTGCACAATTGCACTCATCTCACACGCTAGTAAAGTCATGCTCAAAATTCTCCAAGCCAGGCTTCAGCAATACATGAACTGTGAACTTCCAGATGTTCAAGCTGGTTTTAGAAAAGACAGAGGAACCAGAGATCAAATTGCCAACATCCACTGGATCATCCAAAAAGCAAGAGTTCCAGAAAAACATCTATTTCTGCTTTATTGACTATGCCAAAGCCTTTGACTGTGTGGATCACAATAAACTGTGGAAAATTCTGAAAGACATGGGAATACCAGACCACCTGACTTGCCTCTTGAGAAACCCATATGCAGGTCAGGAAGCAACAGTTAGAACTGGACCTGGAACAACAGACTGGTTCCAAATAGGAAAAGGAGTATGTCAAGGCTGTACATTGTCACCCTGCTTATTTAACTTATATGCAGAGTACATCATGAGAAACGCTGGGCTGGAGGAAGCACAGGCTGGAATCAAGATTGCCGGGAGAAATATCAATAACCACAGATGCATGCAGATGACACCACCCTTATGGCAGAAAGTGAAGAGGAACTAAAGAGCCTCTTGATGAAAGTGAAAGAGGAGAGTGAAAAAGTTGGCTTAAAGCTCAACACTCAGAAAACGAAGATCATGGCATCTGGTCCCATCACTTCATGGGAAATAGATGGGGAAACAGTGGAAACAGTGTCAGACTTTATTTTTTGGGGCTCCAAAATCACTGCAGATGGTGACTGCAGCCATGAAATTAAAAGATGCTTACTCCTTGAAAGGAAAGTTGTGAGCACCCTAGACAGCATATTAAAAAGCAGAGACATTACTTTGCCAACAAAGGTCTGTCTAGTCAAGGCTATGGTTTTTCCTGTGGTCATGTATGGATGTGAGAGTTGGACTGTGAAGAAAGCTGAGCACCAAAGAATTGATGCTTTTGAACTGTGGTGTTGGAGAAGACTCTTGAGAGTCCCTTGGACTGCAAGGAGATCCAACCAGTCCATCCTAAAGGAGATCAGTCCTGGGTGTTCATTGGAAATCCTGATGCTAAAGCTGAAGCTCCAATCCTTTGGCCACCTCATGCGAAGAACTGACTCATTGGAAAAGACCCTGATGCTGGGAGGGATTGGGGACAGGAGGAGAAGGGGATAATGAGGATGAGAAGGCTGGATGTCATCACCGACTTGATGGATGTGAGTTTGAGTGAACTCTGGGAATTGGTAATGGACAGGGAGGCCTAGTGTGCTGTGATTCATGGGGTCGCAAAGAGTTGGACACAACTGAGCAACTGAATTGAACTGAATCCCAATAACTTAAGCAGAGCTTCTATTATTTATTTTTTTTTAAAGATTTTTTGATGTGGATCTTTTTTAAAGTCTTTATTGAATTTGTTACAATACTGCTTCTGTTTTATGTTTTGGCTTTTTGGCTGCAAGGCTTGTGGGATCTTAGCTTCCCGACCAGGGATTGAACCTGCACCCCCTGTATTGGAAGGTGAAGTCGTAACCACTGGACCACCAGGGAAGTCCCCTAGAGCTTCCACTCTATAGACAAGACAAAAAAATATTATCAGCACCACTCTATAGATGAGATGACTGAGATTCCATGATGCTTTTCCCAAGTCAATCCATATAACTGATTGTATTATATAAGTGATTTAGAGACAAGTGATTTTTGTATATGATAAATATATATATGAAACCATGTAAATTTTGTCATGAAATTCTGTCATTTCAATGCAAAAAAACCACCTTTCAAGAGTTACTTTGATTGTTAAAAGATTATCTCTATGCAATCTATTTAGGATGCTTTATCAAATTGATATGAGAAGATGGCCATTGGTCAATTTGACCTAAGTTTGAGAAAATTTAGTTATAAGACTGTAGTGTTATAGCAGCTAGATCATTCAGGAAAACAACGTTGAAAGATATATAACATTAGGGACTTCCCCGGTGGTCCATTGGCTAAGACTCTGCTCCCAATGCAGGGGGTCTGGGTTCAATCACTGGTCATGAAACTAGATCTTGCAAAGTGCAATGAAAACCTGGCACAGACAAATAAATAAATGTTTTTTTTTTTTTTTAAAGAGAAGTAAAAGGTATACAACATTATGATTTATTTTGCCCGTGACATTTGTAAGAGTTAATTGTTACAGTTCATTTACTATGCACTTTCAAAAATAATGTTGGGCCTATAGGTGTAAAAGATGAGGAAGAAGCCCAGACACATTTTTTTTTTCCTTCCCACAAGGAGCTTATCCAGAGACCATGACATCAGTCACAGGTATGGTAAGAATTGTGGAGGGGGATTATAGCCACCAATGAGATCTTTCCTGAGATGTTGGGCTTGCAAAATCAACCCCCGCAGACTCAGCAGCCACTCTGAACATCTCTGATTTTTCCTGAATCACCCATTACAGCCCTGTGATCTGTAACTGGACCTTAGGGTAAAAGTGAAGGTGTTAGTCCCACATTGTGTCTGACTCTTTGTGACCCCCTGAACTGTAGCCACCTGCCTCCTCTGGCCATGGGATTTCCCAGGTAAGAATACTGGAGTGGGTAGCCATTCCCTTCTCCAGGGGATCTTCCCGACCCAAGGATCCAACCCAGGTCTCCTGCATTGCAGGCAGATTTTTTACCGTCTGAGACACCAGGGAAGCCCAAGGACCTTAGGGTTTCTGGGGTTATTTTATGAAAAGCAACTTGTTTTGCTTATCTATATAATTTGTATTTTTTATGCATTTCAGTTATACTTTTCTTATCTTTTACACCGATGGCTTAAAGCCCTATTTATTTCTCAAATAAAAGCAAGTCCCTTTCCAGTTGGGGTGAATAAGGAAGTACGTAGCAGAATATTGGGGCCATGTAGCCAGCCAGCAAAAAGCAAAGAGAAGAGGAAAGGTACGGGGCTTGAGGCTCGCCTCCAGGCTGCTGAACAAGCTTGACTTCAGGCACCTGACTCTTCAGTTATAGAAAACGAGTGTTCCAGTCCTTGTCCCTGAAATGACAGCAGCAGAATCCAGAGCCACATCAACAAACGCTCCCTCTTTTCTTTAAAATAGGGGCTACTCTTCTGGTTTACTTCCAGTTGTCTATATTGAGATTTTACAAATTCTAGAAGTTTTTTTTTCTTTTCCTGATGTATGTTTTATGAAATCTAGCACTCTTATGAATTTTTGTTTTTCTTTTATAAAACACTTTTAGCGACTTCCCTGGTGGTCCAGGGATTAAGACTCTGTACTTCCGATGCTGGGGCTCAGGTTCAATCCTTGATCGGGAAACTAAGATCTCACATGCCATATGGCATGGCCAAAAAAGGAAAAAATAAACAGACCCCTCCACCAAAAAAAAAAAAAAAAAAAAAGAAAAAACTTTACTTAAAAAAAATTGAGGTATAGTTAATTTATAATGTTGTATTCAGTTCAGTCGCTCAGTCGTGTCCGACTCTTTGTGACCCCATGAATTGCAGCACGCCAGGCCTCCCTGTCTATCACCAACTCCCAGAGTTCACCCACTCTCATGTCCATTGAGTCAGTGATGCCATCCAGCCATCTCATCCTCTGTCGTCCCCTTCTCCTCCTGCCTCCAATCCCTCCCAGCATCAGAGTCTTTTCCAATGAGTCAACTCTTCACATGAGGTGGCCAAAGTACTGGAGTTTCAGCTTTAGCATCATTCCTTGCAAAGAAATCCCAGGGCTGATCTCCTTCAGAATGGACTGGTTGGATCTCCTTGCAGTCCAAGGGACTCTCAAGAGTCTTCTCCAACACCACAGTTCAAAAGCATCAATTCTTTGGCGCTCAGCCTTCTTCACAGTCCAACTCTCACATCCATACATGACCACAGGAAAAACCATAGCCTTGACTAGACAGACCTTTGTTGGCAAAGTAATGTCTCTGCTTTTGAATATGCTATCTAGGGTGGTCATAACTTTCCTTCCAAGGAGTAAGCATCTTTTAATTTCATGGCTGCAATCACCATCTGTAGTGATTTTGGAGCCCCCCAAAATAAAGTCAACCACTGTTTCCACTGTTTCCCCATCTATTTCCCATGAAGTGATGGGACCAGATGCCATGATCTTCGTTTTCTGAGTGTTGAGCTTTAAGCCAACTTTTTCACTCTCCTCTTTCACTTTCATCAAGAGGCTCTTTAGTTCCTCTTCACTTTCTGCCATAAGGGTGGTGTCATTGGCATATGTGAGGTTATTGATATTTCTCCCGGCAATCTTGATTCCAGCTTGTGTTTCTTCCAGTCCAGCGTTTCTCATGATGTACTCTGCATATAAGTTAAATAAGCAGGGTGACAGTTTCATGTATACAGCAGTGATTTAGTTGTACATATATATCTATATTTTTTTGGATTCTTTTCCCTTATAAGTTATTATAAGACATGAGTATAATTCCCTGTGCTATACAGTAGGTCCTATACAGTTGTACCTATTTTATATATCGTAGTGTGTATATGTCAATCCCAGATCCTAAGCTCCTAATATATCTCTTCCCTATCATTCTATCCCCTTTGGTAACCATAAGTTTGTTTTCTATATGGAGTTTTTTTTTTTTTTTTCTTTTTGCCTTCAGCCTAGCTAATTAGAAAACAATTTGGTTCCAATAATTTTTAATGACAGGTCAGACCCATATATTTTGGATTTTATCTTTTTTTAGTTACTGATCATATTCTACATTGGAAAAAACCCCTAAGTCTAAATCAATATTTGTGTTCTAGCCTTTCTAAAAGAGATAACAAAATAATTCATATGTATGCGTATATACACACACATGATAGTCTTGGTATGTTAATGGGATCATTAGTGATGTCAAGGATTAAAATCCTTGTGGTGATAGTACAATGGAGGTGTTCAGCATTCTGAAGTTATCTTTGCTCATTTTCCTCTGTTCCTTTGCCAGTAAGTTCCAACACCTAAACAACGTCCTGAGGTCAAATTTAACACCTGGAGAGGAAAAGTGCAAAAGTTTCATATTGTCAGTATCTTCAGAAAACTCCATCCAGAGGTTCTAAAGCTAATAATTCATCCCTCACTGATCCTCCCACCCCAAATGTTCACACACAGACACTCCCTGAATTAATAAGGAAAGATAATAGTATCATTCAGAAGTTTAGCAATAGCATAAGAGAGACTTTTGTGGGTAAATAAACAAAAAGTTTATTACACAAACAATGTTGACTGGAATTTTTTTTTTTCTTTTTAAAGAAAGTAATTCTGGGCTTCCTTGGTGGCTAGAGGTAAAGAATCCACCTGCCAATGCAGGAGATGTGGGTTTGATCCCTGGTCTAGGAAGATCCCACGTGCTGTGGAGCAACCAAGCCCATGCACCACAATGATTGATCCTGTGCTGTAGAGTCTGGGAACCACAACTAAGCCCAAGAACCTAGAGCCTGTGGTCCACAACAAGAGAAGCCACCTCAATGAGAATCCCTTGCACATAGCTAGAGAATAGTCCCACTTGCCGTAACTAGAGAAAGCCTGTGCACAGGAATGAAGACTCAGCACAGTCAAAATAAAATAAATTTAAACAACTAATAAAAAGAAAGAAATTCCAAAATAACACCATTATAATAAATTTCTGCCTACATGCAATAAAAAAATTTCCAGGTTTTTTTCATTGAAGTAATGTGAGTATTATTTCCACATGCAGAATAAAATTATCATAAGCATTTTCTGCTGCTGCTGCTGCATCGCTTTAGTCGTGTCCGACTCTGCAACCCCATAGACGGCAGCCCACCAGGCTTCCCGTCCCTGGGATTCTCCAGGCAAGAACACTGGAGTGGGTCGCCATTTCCTCCTCCAATGCATGAAAGTGAAAATTGAAAGTGAAGTCGCTCAGTTGTGTCCGACTCTAGCGACCCCATGGATTGCAGCCTACCAGGCTCCTCCATCCATGGAATTTTCCAGACAAGAGTACTAGAGTGGGGTGCCATTGCCTTCTCCAAGCATTTTCTAATGGTGACCAAATATGTGAAGGTAGTTGGGACAGAGGAAGGCTTAGCAGTCCAGAGGCAGGAGTTTGGATTCAGACTACCTGGGTTCATATATATGGCTCCATAGTTTATATACTTTGTGACCTTGGGCAAATTACTTAATGTCTCTGTTCCTTGGTTTCTCACAGGTAAGAAAAAAGTCCTTCAGTTAGAGATGTGCCTAAGCCAAAACAATTCATTGCAGATACAAAGACCCTTTATCTAGTATCTTAATGCAAGAAATTAGGATAAATTGATCAGCAAATTTAATGAAGAGGAGTGAGAAGTTGAAGGAGGTGCAACTTTAATTGTTTCAACAGATCTTTTCAGATGATTGTGGTGAAGTGAAAAGTGCAATACAGAAATTATGGGATCTGGTAGCACAGGGTTTGATTTCTGGGTTGGGTAGATCCCCTGGAGGAGGGCATGGCAACCCACTTCAGTATTCTTGCCTGGAGAATCCCCATAGATACAGGAGCCTTATGGGCTGCAGTCCATGGGGTTGCAAAGAGTCAGACATGACTGAGCAGCTAAGCACAGCATGGCACAGCACAGCACAGTACAAATTTGAATCTCTACTGGTTCAAAGTAGGTAAAAGGATAGTTGAAATTAACCTACCTGATGATACAGAATAGAAAAAAGTACTAAATGAGTTAATTTTCTATCAGTTAAAGAAAAGGGAATTGTTGAATAGATCTCATGAAATAATGGGAGAAGGCAATGGCACCCCACTCCAGTACTCTTGCCTGGAAAATCCCAGGAACGGTGGAGCCTGTTGGGCTGCTGTCTATGGGGTCTCATAGAGTCGGACACTGCTGCAGTGATTTAGCAGCAGCAGCAGCAGCATGAAATAATATAATGCAATTAAATAGTACCTAACTAAATGCTCCGGAGAAGGCAATGGCACCCCACTCCAGTACTCTTGCCTGGAAAATCCCATGGATGGAGGAGCCTGGTGGGCCACAGTCCATGGGGTTGCTAAGAGTCGGACACAACTGAGCAACTTCACTTTCACTTTTCACTCTCATGCATTGGAGAAGGAAATGGCGACCCACTCCAGTGTTCTTGCCTGGAGAATCTCAGGGACGGGGGATCCTGATGGGCTGCCATCTATGGGGTCACACAGAGTCAGACATGACTGAAGTGACTTAGCAGCAGCAACAGCAACTAAATTCTCTGTGAATGTTGGCTGTTATTATATTTGTTGTATTTATGCTGTTGTTTAGCTGCTAAGTTGTGTCAGACTCTTGTGATCCCATGGACTGTACCCTGCCAGGCTCCTCTGTTCATAGGATTTCCCAGGCAAGAATACTAGAGTGTGTTGCCATTTCCTTCTCTAGGGGATCTTCCCTACCCAGGGATCAAACCCACATCTCCTGCATTGTACGTGGATTTTTTGCCACCGAGTCACCTGGGAAGCCCATACTTATATTCATATGTTTATATAAATATATATGTATATATATGTTTATAAAAATATTTTTATTTATATTTTAATTCTGTGTAATAATATGTATTTATTTTATATATTGCTTTTGTGTATATATTAATATCATATTTGTATTAAAAATATGCTAGAAAACATATATCAATGACATTATTTAGGGAACTAGTGTCAAAGCCTGTATGGATGAAAAGATGATAACTTGAGTATTATCATCAAATATAGCTATCTCCTCCTTAACTCTTCCTTGTGCCTGAAGAAAGTTCTAGTGGACAGTGTTGTTTTAACCATTGAGAGTAAAGATGTCAGAGATGTTCCGTAGAACATAGCTGGGATTCCTGATAGATACAGAGGGAATTACGCCACCTACTGAAGTTCTTCAAAATTTATCTGTTCATCATGAGAACTTAATGATCATAATAAACTTAATAAGATGTAACACTTCATAATCATTAATTAGTTAATCTGCAAAACATCTTTGTGAAGTAGAAAAGGGTCATTACCCTATTAGGATTACTCACAGGATTGACCAAGAATGCAGGGGAGACTCAAGTCATGAATCCCTAACATCAACGGTTCCACTTTCCTTGAGTGACTCAGGAGAAAGTTTGCCTGGCCGTAAAGATTGGAATACAGTGTTTTTGAGGAAGTCCTCAAGCACCTTATTCCATCTACACTCTCTGCTTCTGTCGGCCTTAGGGCCACTGATCTAAGTTCACACCTGGTCAATTCTTATCAAGAGAAACAGAACACCCTAGGAGGGAAGGCTTTCCTTTATGTTGCTTGCATGGATGATCCTACACATTATGGGAGTCTTCAGTGGATTTTGCATATGTTCTCCTAGCTTTATGGAGGAAATAGACATCCTACTTCTCTCTTTTGAAGGTAAAAGGAATTGGCTCACTCTCCAAATTGCTCAATATTTTGCCCAAATTCATGGTCATAAGACAAGTTTACTCCAGATTGCTTTATGTTGTGTTTTAGATATATTCTCCCCTAATAAGTCTCATTTAGAGATCTTAAAATCCTCATCCTCGTTCCTTCTGTCTTTATTTTTGTTCTTATGCGTGCCTGCCTGCGTGCTCAGTTGCTTCAGTCATGTCTGACTCTTTGCAACTCTATGGACTGCAGCCCGCCAGGCTCCTCTGTGCATGGGATTCTCCAGGCAAGAATACTAGAGTGGGTTGCCATGCCCTTCTCCAGGGGATCTTCCCGACCCAGAGATGGAAACCTGCATCTCCTCAATCTCCTACATTGGCAGGAGGATTCTTACCAACTAGCACCACTTGGGAAGCCCTTATGTCTTTATATGTTGTATTAAGCATAAGGGGAAAAACTTGATCCACAGCCTTAGTGCATGGAGGTTGATCTCACTGGGTAAAATTTACTTTATAACAGCTGCCCAGACACAAACTCTGTTTTCTCTGAATTGCTGTTAAGTCCAACCTGTAAAGTAGTTTTTCAACATGTACCAAAATCAAAGCAGAGACATTCAGGCACAGAGTGTATTCAGTAAAGTTTAGAATACCCACCTTTTTCTTTATTTAGCTTTTTGTCAATTATTTATTTACTTGATAAACATACATTGAAAGACTTCATACCAGGATATGTACCCAATATGAAAAAAATCATATAATGCCTTCAGTTTATAAACAGTTTCATGTGGGTAATCCATTGGCTTTCCAGGCAGCTCAGTGGTAAAAAATCTACCTGCCAATGCAGGAGATGCAGGTTTGATCCCTGGGTCAGGAAGATCCCCTGGAGGAGGAAACGGCAACCCACTCCAGTATTCTTGCCTGGAACATTCCATGGACAGGGGATCCTGGCGTGCTTTAGTTCATGGGGTCACAAAGAGCTGGACATAACTGAGTGACTGAGCATGCACAGCTCAGTCCATCGCTTAAGATGGCTAGAGCAGACTATCGGTTAAGAAAAGTGATTGAAGGTTCACTGTAGTCTAAATTCAAATCTCCACGTTGCTACATATCAGATCTGTGGAATTGGAGAAATTTGTTTTGTTTCCCTGTGCTTGAGTCATCTGTTAAATGGAAAATAAAATCTCTCTGCCATGTTGTTATTAGGAGGATCAAATAAAATAATAGCTGTAAAGCAGTCAGGGCTTCCCTGATAGCTCAGTGGAAAAGAAGCTCCCTGCCAATGCAGGAGACCTGGGTTCAATCCCGGGGTCAGGAAGATCCCCTGGAGAAGGAAATGACAACCTCCTCCAGTATTCCTGCCTGGGAAATCCCACTGACAGAGGAACCTGGCAGGTTACCATCCATGGGGTCATAAAGAGTCGAACATGACTTAGCAACTAAACAACAAGAAAAGCAGTTAATGTATTATTAACATTTGAAACGCTGTAGATTAATAAAGGCTAGCTAGTTTTATTTTTAAAATTTAGGGATTCCTTTTAGACTAGAATTTACTTAGAAACAAATCTTTTAACCTGACTTGGTACATCTTTGAGCCAGGAATTTCAAGCTCCCTTTATATCTGTGATGCATTGAACAAAATTGCCTGAAAGTGTCTCTGGGTGTTTGTTCTAAATTAACTAGATAGTTACCTAAGACCAGGAGATGTCCCCACTCCTCATGGCAGAGACTGCTCCCAAACTCAGCTTCCTACCAGACCTGAGGTATCTCCCAAAGTACACATACCCCAAATCCCGTTTGCCATCTGGACTTCAGGTGCCGGGCAGCTAGCAACACCAAAGGAGTCCAGTGAATGGCTGGTACTTCATTTCAAGTCGCCTGTGTATTTCCACGGACAGGCTGCCTTCTCACTTTTGCCCTATGAAAGGCTTAAGTGACAGGAAGCAATAGCCCTCTAGTGGAACACAAACCCACATGCCAGGAGCAGAAGCTCTCTGGACCAGACATTCCTCTCTGTGGGATAATGGCAGTTGACCCACACCTTCTCTTTTCTTGCAGATCCAGTCTCACAGGTTTTCTTTGCCCAGTAAAGCCCATGTTGTATAGATCGTCTTGAACCCAGCACCCCACAGGTGGTGGCCCAGAAGAAACTCACTGGACACAATACCTCCATGCTTCGTTTCTTAAAGGATTCCTTTTCAGTTTGCTAAGATTCCCAGTGGGAATGCTAACACAATTGGCAGCAATCCTGGGTCCTCTGCATTCTGGAATTTACCGTTAGAACATTTCCTTCCGTCCTTCCTGGTATTAAAAAGAAAAAAAGCAAACCGGTTACTATTTTCATCCAATCAACTTCAGTGAAATAAAAAGGATTTTTCTTTACAAAAAGTTTATGGATTCATAGATGGCAGACATCCTTGATTAAAAGAATGCAAATAATTTAGAAGATTTAAAAACACAGTCTTTTTAGTTCTGTTACTCCTGTATTAGTGCGATAATTTGCTTTTGCTTTCTACTCTCATGGGTAAAATAAACAATGTGATTCTAATCATGTTCACTATTTAGTTTAGAGATATAAATAATCAAAGCTATGGTAACATATTTTTCTTGTGTTATAAAATTTTTTTTAAATCCCTGTAGCTTGATGAAATATGTGTATCATGTGTCTACTACATGCATACATGTATGTAGTATTTATTAGGTTGATAAGAGAAATATGGCACAATGTAAAAAATAATTTTCATTTCTTTGACACAGGTTGGACTGAAGTTTTTCTTTTTTGCTTTCATTGGTAGTTTTTATGTAATCTTTTGTGAATTTCTTCTTACTATTATTGAAATAGCAGGTATTATCTGAACATATTTTTCAATTTGAAAATTCTTTTTATATTGACAGTTTAAATCAATATCTTCAGATATTTTATCATCTGGTCATTTCTCCACTTGTTTTGTTTATATTTTAAAATTCAAGCACATAAGAATTTTACGTTTTTGTGTGAAAGAGTGTCAGACTCTTTGCGACCCCATAGACTGTGGTCCACCAGGTTCCTCTGTCCATGGGGTTTTCCAGACAAGAATACTGGAGTGGCTAGCCATTCCCTGGATTTTTGTATAATTCAGCCTTTTTTGTTTTTTTTAAAGAGTTTCTGTTTTGTTTAGATTTTTTGTTCATCCTTCCCTAATCCAAGATTACATAAATATTTATCTATATTTCTTAGTTTTTAAACAAATTGTCTACTTTACATTTAACTAATTTATGCTATCTGGAATAAACTTTGCTTTAAAATGTAATATAAAGATCTATTTTCTCCCCACTTATTCAGGCATTCTTCCCATAGTAATTTGTTGAATAATCTTTTTGTAAATGTTTTATGTTTGTGTAACCCCCTCCCAACTTCATTCTGCTCAGAAGTCTCCTTTCCAGGGAAGTCTCCTGAATTCCCCTCATTATGATTTTCATCCTTTAGGTCTGCTTTCTTCTATGTCACACTTTTCATTACTCAATATTATACTTGACTTTTTGGTACGTTAATCTGAGTTATTGTCTCACTCATGAGAATGTAAGTTCCATGAAGGCAGGAACTTTTATGTCCATTCATGATTGTATCTCAATGCTTTGAAAATGTCCTTCTTATAAAAAAAAAAAAACACTTCCTATATTGTTATCAAATAAAGGGATACTTGGATACAATGCAGATTTTCTGCCTTTCATGTTATCTGACTTTGTAAATACTTTCTCCTTGTACTTTAGCTTTCTTTACACAATGGATCTTTTAAGATGGAATGCTGCTGCTGCTGCTGCCGCTGCTAAGTCTCTTCAGTCATGTCCAACTCTGTGCGACCCCATAGATGGCAGCCCACCAGGCTCCCCCGTCCCTGGGATTCTCTAGGCAAGAACACTGGAGTGGGTTACCATTTCCTTCTCCAATGCATGAAAGTGAAAAGTGAAAGGGAAGTCGCTCAGCTGTGTCCGACTCTTGGCGACCCCATGGACTGTAGCCCACCAGGCTCCTCCATCCATGGGATTTTCCAGGCAAGAGTACTGGAGTGGGGTGCCATTGCCTTCTCCATTTAAGATGGGATAAATGAAAATGTTCTGTTTGTGCCTCTTCAGAGTAACTGAGTTCAATTGTTTGCTCTGAATGTCTCAATTTTTTTACGTGATAGAAGCTCTGAAAAGGTTATACATCTCATTAAATTGACTCGGTGTTCTTTTTCTAGAGATTGGTAAAGGAAATGTTATTAACTTTATGATTTCTGACGCTCTTAAGAAAACAAAAACAGAAAACATGATTTTTCTGTAAAGGGAAGTTTAGCTTATTCCATCTGAATTTTTTTTAACTCCACATAATGTAGTTTTATCCTGAGATATTTAGTTTTAATTTTACTTTCCATGGAAGCTATCTGCCCTTAGAAACAGTTTGGCAGCTCATGGCATTTATTTCCCCCCTGCCAGTTCTCAGTCCTGTAAAATCATGATAGAGGAAGAGAAGGAAATTGGTTGATGGTCTCTGCGATGTTAACTGATTGCTGAGCACAGACTGTAATCTCTCCTGAGTTTCCTATATGCTTTCAGGGAGTGTTCGCTGAGCTGTAAGGAGTTTGCAGTTGGAATTCCGCTGCACTGGTGTCTCCAGCTAATTGGCTTTATATTATCACAACTGGAGGCCACTCAGGAAAGGGTGGAGCACACCAAGAACTGTGTGTAATTTATTAGCGTAAGGTCTGAGTGCCAAATACACAGGCCTCTCAATTCTCTCCCAGATTAGTTGACGATTGAAGCTCTAATTCATCCTACTAATTAATGGATTTAGCTTAATTGTCACAAGTTTAAATTTTGTGCAGGAGCCCAGAGACCTGAGAGTACTGTATGTGCCATAAATCAGTGGTGCACATAAGTCAACGCAGTTTTTGAGCTGCTTGTCTTCCCATGATGGCAAACCACCTGGCCGTTGTCTCAAAAAAAAAAAAAAAAAAAAAAAAAAGCAGACGGTGTCATCTTTATTCCCTCCCAGAAAAGATCCTTTTATTCCTTACCAGGAAAGAGAAGGTGATTGAATCACAGGGCGCATCTGTGCACACCCCAGATCATTTCTTCTGCTTTTCATCTGTTTCAAAAAACGTTTTAACTGTGCTGTGCCAAGTATTGGGCAACGTTCATAAATTTCATCCTACTTCCTCGTTGGCACACAGCCAAGAAAATGGAAACAGGGCTTTCTTGTGGAAAACCGTCCAGCTTGGGGTTTGGGAGCAATAAAGTTTCTTTTCATGTGTGAGGTCTGGGAGTCCTTCAGTGCTTCCTGTTCTGGGGACGCCAATGTTCATCTCCAGTGAGATGTGGCAGATGGAATCTGGCAAAACTATACAGGGAGCCGGGAGTAATCAGGTCTCTGCAAGGTGGGCCGGACCAAGTCCCTGGCTTACGGGGACCATGGCAGGTGGTTCAGAGCTGATGCTCGCTCCTTTGTCCCCTCAGAGAAAACCTATCCCAGCTTCCTTCCGAGGCAAGCTTTGAGGAGGGAGCAGGAAGATATTTGGGAAGTTACTTCTCCTCTTTTGGGCCCCTCCTCCTGTGTCCACGTCATTCTTTTACTTCCAGTAATGTAATATATACGGGTTTCCCAGGTGATGCAGTGGTAAAGAATCCACCTGCCCATGTGGGAGACACAGTGTTCCATCTCTGGGTCAGGAAGATCCCCCAGAGAAGGAAATGGTAACCCACTCCAGGATTCTTGCCTGGAGAATCCCACGGACAGAGGAGCCTGGCGGGCTACAGTTCATTGGGCTGAATAGAGTCAGACGTGACTCACCAATCACAGAACGTAATACATACACAGTAGAGGTGGGACACTTTCCCCATCACTCCTAAGTACGATGAAAATCCCCAAGCTGGACAATGTTTTTACTTGAATCCATTGGGTTTACAGGTCACTGGAGGATATGTTCTGTTGCCATTTGAGGTCATCTGAAAAAGAAAGGGGAAAAAGCATGAAGTAGATGCTTAGTCTAACTTACAGACTGAAGGACAGTGCTTCTCTTCGCTTGCTGGGGGCATGAGAATATGCCTTGCAGTTAGAGAAGGTACCGTCTCAAGACAAAGTAGGAAAAATGATTCCTTTAACCAGACGATTTAATCAAGCAAATATCCTCTTAGCACTGCTGCTGCTGCTAAGTCACTTCAGTCGTGTCCGACTCTGTGCGACCCCATAGACGGTAGCCCACCAGGCTCCCCCGTCCCTGGGATTCTCCAGGCAAGAACACTGGAGTGGATTGCCATTTCCTTCTCCAATGCAGGAAGGTGAAAAGTGAAAGTGAAGGCGCTCAGTCGTGTCCGACTCTTAGTGACCCCATGGACTGCAGCCCACCAGGCTCCTCCATCCATGGGATTTTACAGGCAAGACTACTGGAGTGGGGTACCATTGCCTTCTCCGTCTCTTAGCACTAGTGCTAAGTAAATGTTTTGGTGTACAGTTCCATGAGTTTTCACACACACACAGATTATTGTAACTACCATCACAAACAGGATACAGAAGGATTCCAACTTGTCCCAAATCTTCCATCATGCGGACCCTTTGTGGGTAGATTTTTCCCCCCACCCCCCATTGCATCTCTGAATTTGGCAGAGTTCTTTGATACATCTGACACCAGGAACACTAACAACAAAGAAAAAAATTAATACATTAACTTCATCTAAGTTAAAAAGTTTGTTCCTTGAAGATCACAGTGAGGAGTGAAAAACCAAGCCACAGACTGGAAGAAAACACTTGAAAATCACCCATCTGACAAATGTTCAAGGTACTTTGAGCAAGAGGAAATTGAATAAGGCATGATCTTTTTCTATAAGAAACTGTAGTCAAGTGGAGATAGAGATCAGAAGGTAGTAGACTATACATGAAGAAGGATGCAATTCATGCTAAGATATGGGAAGGGAAATTGCTCCAGCTTGGGAAATTAAGGATGGCTCCATTGGGCATGGAAGCTAATGGGAAAGGCTATTCTAGAGGAGGGATACATGGAAGAAAAGCCATAGAAGTGAGAAAATGCAGGGCATAAGTAGGAAAAATCAAGTAGTCCACTCCAGTGTCATTTCTGTGTCAATGATGGCTTGATGAGAATGAATACAGGCCTTCTCAGCTTCTAATATTTTCCAATGAACATCCTTCAACATTTTCCCTTCCTAGGCTATAAGGGTAAAATGTAGCTGTCTTATAAGTAGAAGTTGCTCCCTGAGAGTAGATTCCCTAGTTGTGCTGAAACATAGAAAACTGTGAAGGGTCATTTAAAACCAACTGAACTGTCAGGATGGTCAATTAGAAATACAAATATTACCTGCGCTGTGATAAGCATAATAAACAAAACAATGAAACCAATTAGAAGGTACTTTTGAGAACTTCAGGTTTCGATCGTTATAAAGGTGGAAAAAAAGACTTCAACTGTTTGATCTTTTTTGTCAATAATCTGAATAGTTTTGAAAGGTCCTATATGTCATGGGTCACTTAGACCCTGGTCATTGTTCCTTTGTTGTTAGACAAGCTGCAATGAGACCAGTCTCCCCAAGTCATTTTTCCTGTGTACCATCAGACTTAGAAACGAAACATAGGCTTCTGTAATCTTTTCTACTGGGCCAGTGTGCAAGCTAAGTCATTTCAGTTGTGTCCAGTCTTTGTGACACTCCTCTATCCATGGCACTTTCTAAGCAAGAACAGTGCAGTGGGTTGCCATGCCCTCCTCCAGGGGATCTTCCCGATTCGGTGATTGAACCCGAATCTCCTGTGTCTCCTGATTGGCAGGCAGATTCTTTACCAGTAGTGCCACCTGGGAAGCCCTTCCACTGGGCAACATTCCTGAAAGAAGGAATCTTTTGCTGTTGGTCAACTGTTGAAATGAGCATAGAATTAGCATTTAAATTATGTTAAACAGTGAAGGAGTATCAGAATATAAACTTATACCACATTCACGCTTACAGGCTTAAAGGCTGCTTTTTAAAATTCTGTTTTGTAGCTTCTTTAATACAAATAAGATAGGATGCATTGGAAAGATCGGATTCTTGTCATTTGTATTCATTTTCCTTCAGATATATTCAATATGAAAGAGATTTTTAAAAAATTTGTGTTCACTTTTTTTGTGTGTATGTTTCTGTGAATTTTAACATGCACATAGTTTCTTGTAATAAACACTGCAAACAAGATACAGAATAGCCTCAAAACCCTCAAAGAATTCCCTCTTTCTGACCCTTTATAGATAAACCCTCCCATGAGTTTGGCAAATAATATCCATAAAGATAAAATTGATAAATAGAAGCTCATCAAAATTTCTAAAATTTGCTCTTCAAAGAACATAATTAAGAGGTTGAAAAGACAAGCGACAGACTGAGAGAAAACATTTGCAAATCACATATCAACAAAGATCTTATATTCAGAAAAAAGAAATCTTGAAACTCAACAGGAAGTGAATAAACAACACAATTAAATAATGAGCAAAACCTTTGAATGAGACTTCACCAAGAAGACAAAGGGTAGGAAGAGAGGCAAATAAAAAGATCAGTAGTCATTAAAGTCCCATAAATTAAAACCATACTGTGAAATCATTATGCACCTATTAGAACAAATAAATAAAAATTATTGATGATACCAAGTGATGAAAAATGTGGAGGAACTAGAATGCAGAATGGTGCAGTTGCTCTGGAAAATAGGCTGACAGTTTCTTTAAAAAGTCAACATATACATCACATGTGACTCTGCAATCACATTACTTTATTACATTACTTTATCACTTACTGGTGGCTCAGAAGATAAAGAATATGCCTGCAACGCAGGAGACCAGGATTCGATCCCTGTATCAGAAAGATCTGCTGGGGAAGGGAATGGCTGCACCGCAACATGCTTGCCTGGATAATCCCATGGACAGAGGAGCCTGGCAATTATGTTAGTTTAATAATCTAAAAATGTATTTTAAAAAAATCAAAAATGAAAAAAACTGTCCCAAATTGAACATGTCATTTCCTACCTTCAGCTATACCCTCACCCCCATTTATTCTTTTTTTGACTCTCAGTTAAAGCCATTATCCTCCTCTTAGAGGTCCAGGCTAGACACTTCATACTCATCATTCTGTCCCTTTTATTTATTTATGTTTAACAATCTTTATGTACAATTAAAAGCAGAAAGTAAAGAACTAAAGAGCCTCTTGATAGAAGTGAAAGAGGAGAGTGAAAAAGTTGGCTTAAAGCTCAACATTCAGAAAACGAAGATCATGGCATCCGGTCCCATCACTTCAAGGGAAATAGATGGAGAGACAGTGGGAACAGTGGCTGACTTTATTTTTGGGGGGCTCCCAAATCACTGCAGATGGTGACTGCAGCCATGAAATTAAAAGACACTTACTCCTTGGAAGGAAAGTTATGACCAACCTAGGCAGCATATTACTTTGCCAACAAAGGTCCATCTAGTCAAGACTATGGTTTTTCCAGTAGTCATGTATGGATGTGAGAGTTGGACTATAAAGAAAGCTGAGCACTGAAGAATTGATGCTTTTGAACTGTGGTGTTGGAGAAGACTCTTGAGAGTCACTTGAACTGCAAGGAGATCCAGCCAGTCCATCCTAAAGGAAATCAGTTCTGAATATTCATTGAAAGGACTGATGTTGAAGCTGAAACTCCAATACTTTGGCCACCTGATGTGAAGAGCTGACTCATTTGAAAAGACCCTGATGCTGGGAAAGATTGAGGGCAGGAGGAGAAGGGGACGACAGAGGATGAGGTGATTGGATGGCATCACCGACTCAATAGACATGGGTTTGGGTAAACTCGGAGTTGGTGATGGGCAGGGAGGCCTGGCGTGCTGCAGTCCATGGGGTTGCAAAGAGTCAGACACGACTGAGCGACTAAACTGAACTGAACTGAACCTTTGAATAGCTTGAATTCTAATTCTCCATTATCTTTGCAATGAGTAATTATTGAAGAGTTAGTAGAATAGATAAACAATTACTTTTAGAATTGTATAGAACTATAGCAGTGACAGATTTTATTTTCTTGGACTCCAAAATTACTGTGGATGGTGACTGCAGCCATTAAATTAAAAGATGTTTGCTCCTTGGAAGAAAAGGTATGGCAAACCTAGCGAGTGTATTAAAAAATCAGAGACATCATTTTGCCGATAAAGTGTCCTATAGGCAAAGCTGTGGTTTTTCCAGTAGTCATGTGTGGATGCGAGAGTTTGACCATAAAGAAGGCTGAGTGCCAAAAAACTGATACTTTCGAACTGTGGTGCTAGAAAAGACTCTTGAGAGGCCCTTGGACTGCAAGGAGATCAAACCTGATTTCCTGGAAATCAGTCCTGAATATTCATTGGAAATACTGATGCTGAAACTGAAGCTCCAATACTTTGCCCATCTGATGTAAAGAGCTGACTCTTTGGAAAAGACCCTGCTGCTGGGAAAGATTGAGGGCAGGAGGAGACAGGGATGACAGAAGATGAGATAGATGGTTGGATGGCATCACTGACTTGATGGGCGTGAATTTGGGCAAACTCTGGGAGATAGTAGAGGACAGAGGAGCCTGGCATGCTGTAGTCCATGGGGTCACAAGAGTTAGGCATGACTGATCAAGCATACACACACACACACACACACGAATATCTACTGGGTTCCAATCCCTGCTTCACTGCTTACTCTGTGGGTGAACCTGGGCAGATTTCTTAATCGTCTTGAACATCAGTTTCCTTATCTGGAATTTGAGAGTAGCATCATTGTCTTGTACCTAATTTTGCAAGAGTTAAATCATCCTATATCATTAATGTCTATTACAGAGTCTGGATTCAACCAGGCACTTTCATTTGTAAGCACTTGTACTCACATGATTTCCTAGCACATCAATAAGTAAAGCATACACACAAAACCACACACTCATTAAAAGTAGGATTCCAAATTGAAATAGTTGTATCTTCGTATTATTCACTCGCTCTCCAATATGACGACAAACCAATCAACCAGCCTCAGGTGGCTGTAAAATAAGTTTACCATCAGAAATAAGATGCAGAGAAAAATCAATAGCCTTGTGGTCAATATTAATCTCCCATCAATAAAAGCCCATATCTTGCACTGTTTATGGTAATTGTCCCAGTGATCTACGTAAAGTGCTTACAATAGTTAGAGGGTTATAAGATAGCATCTTATCCAGGCTCTGAGCAGCAGTGTCAAGGAACACCCAAGGCTGGGGCTGGTTCTCCTGCTGGTTAATTTGACAAGGGGTCCTTGGTTGTCACAGATACCAGACTGTGTTTACTGGTGGGTCTGACTTCCCTCCCTCCTCTCTAGGTAAGGATGGCTGTCCTTTTGAGGCGTTCAGGGTTCACTGAAAAAAAAAATAGGCCTGGGCTCAGCTCACCACTGAAGCCAGTGATGTTAGGAATCTCACTGTATGTACTCTAGGAGGCCTTTGACATTAAATCACTCTGCTGCGGCAAAGGAGACCTGTCTTCTCCATGGAAGTCTATTAATACGCACACATAGAGCTTATTGGCATTGAGGGCCATTGTCCAAATAGCTTAGTTTCACTTCCCAGTAAAAGTCTACTCTTCCCATAGAAATCTTGCTTCCAGCAAGTGACTTGCATTGTTCCCCAAATTAACATCAAGTTTAAGAATTTATAGATTTACTGGCAGTGTGTTAATTTTGGTTCAAGATGCTTTTTTGGAGAATAAAGACATGGCCTATGAAGGGTGATATGCCTGTTCCTAGCTAAACGTTGGCTTCTTTTCTTTTTCTGGAGCCCGCCCTCACGCCCACCTCAAATACCATTATTAGCACCTTGGAGGTCATGGAGGCAAAAATGCTTCCTGAGCTTGGTGCTTCCAGTAATTGTGAAAAAACACACTTACCTCTGAAGCTGAGAACCCATAATTGAACAGTGTTGCCCCAAGTATGGGCTTCCCTGGTGGCTCAGATGGTAAAGAATCTGCCTGCAATGCAGGAGACCTGGGTTTGATCCTTGGATAGGGAAGATCCTCTGGAGGAGGGCATGGCAACCCACTCCAGTACTCTTGCCTAGAGAATTTCATGGACAGAGAAGCCTGGCAAGCTGCAGCCCATAGGGTAGTGCAGAGTCGGACACAACTGAAGTGACTAAGCAGTAGCAGCATCTCCAAGTATAACAAACACACACACACACACGTAGTTGTGCAAAACTTTGTCTAATGCAGTTGATAATTTTCAACATTGCCTTTTAGACTGAGCAGAGTGATTCAGAAATTTACAGGATATCTTACTTTATACACTCCTACAGTCTATTTTAGTCAACCGCATCCTTTTTTTAAATATATATTTTAGCCAAACCTTTCCAAGTCGCACATGCTGTTTGAAATCATAATGACAGACATTACTTTGATGTTACTTTTTATCCTTAACTTAGCCATCATTCACAGCTGCTTCTGCTTCGATTGAACAAGGCACTTAAAAAAGGGAAGATATTATATAAATTAAATTTTCATTGCTCTGTAACTTATCAAAAGATTGCACCATTTCTGATTTACAGTTAGGACTGCAAATTAACTTCAAAAGGCAAGAAATAGAAAAGTGGAGGCATAGTCTTTCATGGTCTATTACTGAGAAGGGAGAAGTGATATAATGATAACAAAAAGGTTTCTTCTCTTGAACAATAGAAGAAATAGAAGAAATATACATTCCTCTTGTATCTGTGTGTTTATATCCATGTATAAACTTTGTCTTTGACAAAGCTCTTAACTCTTTGAACTCTTAACTACAATGCAAACAACTCCCGAAGAGCAATCATTATAGAACTGTGGCCTAAAAGAAATTAGAGGCTGGAGATACACCAAGAAATCAAAAAAAGGCCAGCCTACTGCTTTCAGGCCGATGTAGTATTAACAGAACCATTTCTAGATGTGACACATACCAGGGAGTTTATCTGCCCAACTTACACCTGATAAGTGGTAAAGCATACCTGGAACCAAGTCATCTCATTCATCTGAGTTCAGTGTTTGTCCCATCCTATACAGGACTTAATTCTGTAATATCAGTGCAAGAGAGGCTCACTGGGCAATAGTTGAGTTGGTACCCCCGGATTCTGATACCTTCTGGATTCCCGGTTTATCTGATGTTTATTTCTGTGCTACAGAGGAACTTTTTTTTTTCTAACTGAACCTCATCACCCTGCTTTGCAAACTTCCATCTTCATATCTAGATTTGTCATTCAGGCTCTCTTTCAAGAGTTCACATTTGATAAAAACCCATCCTCAAACACCCGCTCTTTACTGGACATCTCTTCTACTCTTCTGTATCTACTCACTTTCTTTTTGCTTTTTAATCTTGTCCCCCTTCAATTCTTCTCCCTTGAGTAGAATCCAAAAATCTATACCACTGGCCACTCAATAAAATTCTAGACTCCTTTTTTTCTTTTTTAATACTATCTTTATCCTCTGATGACCTCCACCTTTGACTTAGTCATTTGCTTCGCTGAGAGCACAAATCACAAATGTCAATGGCCCCAGGTGCTTTTGCCAGTGTGGGCCCCTTTCTTTGTTAAAAACATTAAAACATATTTTATGACTGCTTTGGTATAAAGATGAACATAATCTTCCACACTGAAAGTTCATTTTTCCTCTCTCTGATCTTAAAAGAAATTGAAACATTTTCTTGGAACCCCTAAAAGTATGAGAAGCAGTTGGCTCAGTATCTGCTCTACCTGATGGATAAATTGGCCTGGGATTAAACCATGGAAAAGTACAGATGTGATTCTGTTTAGAATTCACTTGGACTGTAGGCTTTGAGAGCAGCCAGGTAGTCAGTTGATGTTTATGCCCTAATATTTATCAGGATAAACATTTTCTTTGTGCCTACTATTTCCACTTTCTTTTAGAGTCATAGTTAAACTGGTTTATCCCATTTGTTTCCATGCTGTCTTCACCATATCTTTTCTTGGAAATCAATTTATTGATTTTTAAGATGCATAATGCATGTTTACTCTAAAAATCAGAATATATTGGACATATTATAAAAAGAACACAGATTGCCTGTCATCTCATAATCAGATTCTCTCTTGAACCATTGCAACTGTGGCTTTCATCACTTATCTCATCACTGACTTTCCAAGTCAACAAGGACTCTTTTCAAAGAGTAGACACAGGCTTCCATTCTGTACAAGTCTGTCTGTCTTGGTTTTGACTGTGTATCTTGTTAGGAAACATGGACTAGAGATAGCCTGGAAAAGACAAAAAGGGTTGAATGGCCATGTTCTCTGTTTCACTCATCCATTTAACTGAATCACTTGTGTACCGTAACCTCTTCTTCTCTGTCTCCTTTTCCCCTCCACAACTCCCCTGGTCCCCAAGATGTTCTTTTTTTTTTTTTTAACTAATTTTTATTGAAGTATAGTTGCTTTACAATGTTGTGTTAGTTTCTATTGTATGGCATAATGAACCAGCCATCCATATATATGTGTGTGTGTGTGTATATATATATATATATATATATCCCCTCCTCTCTGGGCTTCTTCCCATTCAGGTCAGCACAAAGCATTAAGTAGAGTTCCATGAGCTCTACAGTACATTCTCATTCAGTTCAGTTCAGTTGCTCAGTTATGTCCGACTCTTTGCGACCCCATGAATCGCAGCACGCCAGGCCTCCCTGTCCATCACCAACTCCCAGAATCTACTCAAACTCATGACCATCGAGTCGGTGATGACATCCAGCCATCTCACCCTCTGTTATTCCCTTCTCCTCCTGCCCCCAATCCCTCCCAGCATCAGGGCCTTTTCCAATGAGTCAACTCTTCGCATGAGGTGCCCAAAGTACTGGAGTTTCAGCTTCAACATCAGTCCTTCCAATGAACACCCAGGACTGATCTCCTTTAGGATGGACTGGTTGGATCTCCTTGCAGTCCAAGGGACTCTCAAGAGTTTTCTCCAACAACACAGTTCAAAAGCATCAATTCTTTGGTGCTCAGCCTTCTTCACAGTCCAACTCTCACATCCATACATGACCACAGGAAAAACCATAGCCTTGACTAGACAGACCTCTGTTGGCAAAGTAATGTCTCTGCTTTTTAATATGCTATCTAGGTTGGTCATAACTTTCCTTCCAAGGAGTAAGCGTCTTTTAATTTCATGGCTGCAGTCACCATCTGCAGTGATTTTGGAGCCCCCCAAAATAAAGTCTGACACTGTTTGCACTGTTTCCCCATCTATTTGCCATGAAGTGATGGGACCAGAAGCCATGATCTTCATTTTCTGAATGCTGAGCTTTAAGCCAACTTTTTCACTCTCCTCTTTCACTTTCATCAAGAGGCTATTTAGTTCCTCTTCACTTTCTGCCATAAGGGTGGTATCATCTGCAAACCTGAGGTTATTGATATTTCTCCTGACAATCTTGATTCCAGCTTGTGCCTCTTCCAGCCCAGCGTTTCTCATGATGTACTCTGCATATGAGTTAAATAAGCAGGGTGACAATATACAGCCTTGACATACTCCTTTTCCTATTTGGAACCTGTTGTTGGAACCTGTTTTCTGTTGTTCTATTTCCAGTTCTAACTGTTGCTTCCTGACCTCCATATAGGTTTCTCAAGAGGCAGGTCAGGTGGTCTGGTATTCCCATCTCTTTCAGAATTTTCCACAGTTTATTGTGATCCACACAGTCAAAGGCTTTGGCATAGGCATTAAAGCAGAAATAGATGTTTTTCTGGAACTCTCTTGCTTTTTCGATGATCCAGTGGATTAGTTATCTATTTTATACATAATATCAATAGTGTATATATGTTAATCCCAATCTCCCAGTTCCTCCCTTGTTAGCCATACAAGATCCTTTTTTTTTTTTTTTTTTTATTTGCTGGTTGCAGAAGTCCCATCCTGATTATTGGCTTCAGTTCCCACCAGTGACTGAATAATTCTCAATCTGTGTCCCAATTCATGCTCTTGAGAAAGATAATCTGGTCGAAAACACTCACCCTTTTCTTTGCTTCTTCTTTTAGCGAAGTGATAAGGGGAGAACCTAGTCAGAATGAGAGCCCTTAGTTTCCTATTGACTTTTTAATTCCCCCCTTACCCTGTTTTGGGCTTCCTTGGTGGCTCAGAAGGTAAAGAATCTGCCTGTAATGTGGGAGACGTAGGTTCAATTCCTGAGTCAGGAAGATCCCCTGGAGAAGGGAAATGCTACCCACTCCAGTATTCTGGCCTGGAGAATTCCATGAACTGTATAGTCCATGGGGTCGCAAAGAGTTGGACACAACTGAGTGACTTTCACTTTCACTTTCTGTTACCCTGTTTATGGGATTGCTTGAGAGTCAATCTTTGGGATTCTCTTATTCTTTTTTCTTCTCTTTTCCTGCAAAATTCTTTATATTTGACCTCTCATGTCACACTTCCAGTTCCTCAAGTCATTTTCTGGATATTGAGGTTGAATCATTCTGAAGTTAACCGAAATATGAAACTTGGAGGTCGTCTTTGCCATTTCCCCTTTATTCTAGTTTCTGATACTCTCTTTTTCCTTATCAGTATCTCTGGTATTTCTCACTCACACACACCTATAAAGACATATCCATGTTTTATTGAATGACACAACTTGGATAAGGAAACAAGGGGAAAGTGTATTTTTATTTTCTGTTTTTGGCAGGTGAGTGCATCAAATTCCTCATAGTTTAATAGGAAGAACATTTGGTTTGGAGCTAGGAAAGCTTCATTTCAGTCCCAGCTCTCTTATTAATTAATTGAGTAACCTTAGGGAAGTCATGTCTTTTCTGGATCTCAGTTCTATTATCTATCAACGAAGCCCAACAATACTTTATTTGCTTAAAGGGAAGATGTTAAGCAGTGTGATCTTTTGAAAGCCTGTCCCATCCAACGTCTGATGCAGCAACTGCAGTGAGTAGTGAATATATTTAATGACAAGGACTACTTATTAATTGCTAAGTTATCACTTGAAAAATACATCATTTCTACATAATGTCATCTGTGGGGCTTACTATAATTACAGTTCCAATGCGGATGTTTGTGGATACATATATACACATATGTATCACATATCAAAAATGACAGAATGATCTCTGTTCATTTCCAAGGCAAACCATTCAATATCACGGTAATCCAAGCCTATGCCCCATCCAGTAACGCTGAAGAAGCTAAAATTGAATGGTTCTATGAAGACCTACAAGACCTTTTAGAACTAACACCCAAAAAAGATGTCCTTTTCATTATAGGGGACTGGAATGTAAAAGTAGGATGTCAAGAAACACCTGGAGTAACAGGAAAATTTGGCCTTGGAGTATGGAATGAAGCAGGGCAAAGACTAATAGAGTTTTGCCAAGAGAACACACTGGTCATAGCAAACACCCTCTTCCAACAACACAAGAGAAGACTCTACACATGGACATTGCCAGATGGTCAACATTGAAATCAGATTAATTATATTCTTTGCAGCCAAAGATGGAAAAGCTCTATACAGTCAGCAAAAACAAGAACGGGAGCTGACTGTGGCTCAGATCATGAACTCCTTATTGCCAAATTTAGACTTAAATTGAAAGTAGGGAAATCCACTAGATCATTCAGGTATGACTTAAATCAAATTCCTTATGATTATACAGTGGAAGTGAGAAATAGATTTAAGGGACTAGATCTGATAGACAGAGTGCCTGATGAACTATGGATGGAGGTTCGTGACATTGTACAGGAGAAAGGGATCAAGACCATCCCCATGGAAAAGAAATGCAAAAAAGCAAAATGGCTATCTGGGGAGGCCTTAAAATAGCTGTGAAAAGAAGAGAAGCGAAAAGCAAAGGAGAAAAGGAAAGATATAAGCATCTGAATGCAGAGTTCCAAAGAATAGCAAGGAGAGATAAGAAAGCCTTCTTCAGCGATCAATGCAAAGAAATAGAGGAAAACAACAGAATGGGAAAGACTAGAGATCTCTTCAAGAAAATTAGAGATACCAAGGGAACATTTCATGCAAAGATGGACTCGATAATGGACAGAAATGGTATGGACCTAACAGAAGCAGAAGCAAGAATACACAGAACTGTACAAAAGAGATCTTCACGACCAAGATAATCATGATGGTGTGATCACTCACCTAGAGCCAGACATCCTGGAATGTGAAGTCAAGTGGGCCTTAGAAAGCATCGCTATGAAGAAAGCTAGTGGGGATGATGGAATTCCAGGGGAGTTATTTCAAATCCTGAAAGATGATGCTGTGAAAGTGCTGCACTCAATATGTCAGCAAATTTGGAAAACAGCAGGGGCCACAGGACTGGAAAAGGTCAGTTTTCATTCCAGTCCCAAAGAAAAGCAATGCCAAAGAATGCTCAAACTACTGCACAATTGCACTCATCTCACACACTAGTAAAGTAAAGCTCAAAATTCTCCAAGCCAGGCTTCAGCAATACGTGAATTGTGAACTTCCAGATGTTCAAGCTGATTTTAGAAAAGGCAGAGGAACCAGAGATCAAATTGCCAATATCCGCTGGATCATGGAAAAAGCAAGAGAGTTCCAGAAAAACATCTATTTCTGCTTTATTGACTATGCCTTTGACTATGTGGATCACAATAAACTGGAAAATTCTGAAAGAGATGAGAATACCAGACCACCTGACCTTCCTCTTGAGAAACCTATATGCAGGCCAGGAAGCAACAGTTAGAACTGGACAGGGAACAACAGACTGGTTCCAAATAGGAAAAGGAGTACGTCAAGGCTGTATATTGTCACCCTGCTTATTTAACTTATATGCAGAGTACATCATGAGAAACGCTGGGTTGGAAGAAGAAGCACAAGCTGGAATCAAGATTGTCAGGAGAAAATCAATAACCTCAGAAATGCAGATGACACCCCCGTTATGGCAGAAAGTGAAGAGGAACTAAAGAGCCTCTTGATGAAAGTGAAAGAGGAGACTCAAAAAGTTGGCTTAAAGCTCAACATTCAGAAAACAAAGATCATGGCATCTGGTCCCATCACTTCATGGCAAATAGATGGGGAAACAGTGGAAACTGTCAGACTTAATTTTTTTGGGCTCCAAAATCACTGTAGATGGTGACTGCAGCCATGAAATTAAAAGACGCTTACTCCTTGGAAGGAAAGTTATGACCAACCTAGATAGCATGTTGAAAAGCAGAAACATTACTTTGCCAACAAAAGTCCATCTAGTCAAGGCTATGGTTTTTCCAGTGGTCATATATGAGTGTGAGAGTTGGACTGTGAAGAAATGTGAACACCGAAGAATTGATGCTTTTGAACTGTGTTGTTGGAGAAAACTCTTGAGAGTCCCTTGGACTGCAAGGAGATCCAACCAGTCCATCCTAAAGGAGATCAGTGCTGGGTGTTCATTGGAAGGACTAATGTTGAAGCTGAAACTCCAATCCTTTGGCCACCTCATGCGAAGAATTGACTCATTGGAAAAGACCCTGATGCTGGGAGGGATTGGGGGCAGGAGGAGAAGGGGACGACAGAGGATGAGATGGCTGGATGTCATCAGCGACTCGATGGTCATGAGTTTGAGTAGATTCTGGGAGTTGGTGATGGACAGGGAGGCCTGGTGTGCTGTGATTCATGGGGTTGCAAAGATTCGAACACGACTGAGCAACTGAACTGACTGATATACATATATTTTGTAACAACAATTTTTGTGGTTTGTGCTATGTTTGGGGTCACATTATGTATTTTTTTAAGTTGCCAAAATCTATTTAACATACATATTTGAAAGAGCAATTAATCATGAGTATATATTTGTTTGAAAAACCTGCTATTTGTCCTAATCTTAGTTCCCTTATAATGTATTTTGATTTCTTGATTGTAAATATCAGATTGTTTCTAAACATAAATTTTCTATAATTTGAAATTCAATTTTAGAAATGTTTAATATGTGCCTAAAGTGTGTAAATTGCCTTCTAGAGGCTAAGCATAGAAAGATGAGCAAAGCACTTTTCTAGCAGAACAATGAGATGCAAAACACTGTGAAACTAGACTAAGTGTCTATGTTGAACCTAGGAGTTTAAGAATTGAAGAACATTCATTCTTTGGTAAGTATCACTAAAGACAGGTAAACTATTTGTTATTTGTTGATTTCTGATTTAAAATGTTAACACCCATTTATTGCAAAGAATGTATATTTGAAAAAATGTCAAAAGTACTTTTTAGGGAGTTCCTTGGTGGTCCAGTGGTTGAGATTCTGTGCTCGCAATGTAGGGGACCCCGTGTTTGATCCCTGGCCAGGGAGCTAGATCCGCATACTGGAATGAAAACATCCTGCATGCTGCAACTAAGACCTAGCACAGCCAAATAAATAAATAAATATTTTTAAAAGTACTTTTTAAACTGATTATGTCATTTCATACCCCCTCACCTACATATGGAATTGCTAATTTCTCTTATTCTTTCAACATTGGCAGCTATCACACTTTTGTGATTTTCAGTGACATTTTAATTGGATAGAAGAATACTATTTGTATAATTTTGGTTTGTTTTATATCTTTATTAGTGCTGTTTGAGATTCTTCATATATGTTATTTGAAATTCTTTGTTTCTTCTTTTATAAATTGCCTGCTCACGCTCTCTGCCCATTTACCATTGGAATACTGGTCTTTTTTGGCGCAGTTTTTACAACAGAACTGAGAGGAAGGACAGAGATTTCCTGTGTAGCCTTTGCCCCCACATGTGCGTACCATTATCTCCATCACTCGACAGATTAGCTTTTTTTTTAAACCAGGAATGAAACTTCATTAAAACTTGATGATCCCTCAATATCCATAGTTAACCTTAGGGTTTCCTCACAGTGTGTACATGATAAAGAAAGTGAAAGTGTTAGTCACTCAGACATGTCCAACTCTTTGCCACCCCATGGACTGTAGCCCCCCAGCTCCGTCCATGGGATTCTCCAGGCAAGAATACTAGAGGGGGTTGCCATTCTCTTTGGGGGATCTCTCCGATCCACGGACTGAACCCAGGTCTACTGCTTTGCAGGCAGATTCTTTACCATCTAAGCCACCAGGGAAGCCTACATGGGTTTCAGAAAATGTACCATGAGATATATTCATCATTAAGATATCAAGACCATTTTCACTGCCCTAAAAATCTTCTGTGCTCTGACTATTCAGCCCCTCGTCCCCTGGCAACCACAGATCTTTTAATTATTCTTGAAATTTTGCCTTGTGATCCATATTTTTAACCACTTACGTTACTAAATGTTTCATTCTGTCTACTAGTTTTTGAGTTAATTCTGAGTAGAGAAGCATTCCTCTCTAAATAATGATTTTATCTTTTCTTCAATATGTGTATGTTTCTTTAGATTTTTTTGTCCTATTTACTTGTCTGAAACATACAGAAAAATATTAAAGAGCAATCAATTCAATGAGATTTTCTCCAATATTTCACTATTAATTATGTTCAATACATTTTCTTCTATCATATAAAATCAGAAATAGATATTAATTTTAACCAATGCCTTTCTGGCATCTATTAAGAGTAGAACATTATGTGGAAAAAAGAGCAGGTTACAAAATATTACATAAAAATGATTATCTGTGAGATATGCATTTTTTTGCTAATTTTATCAATTTTCATTTTTAAATAATTAACCAGCACTACTGTGTTAAAAGTAAAAATACACCCCAAGCATTCCTTGGGTTACTAAATACTTTTAAGTGATATTTATGCATTATGTGATCCTATCTTAAATATTTATCATAATTTATTTAATAAATTGTCCATAATGGGATACTTAGTCTTTTTCCCCCAATATAAATAAAGTTGCACTGAATATCTCTGTGTATAATGATTTATGTACATTACTGATTTTCTCCTTAGGACAAGTTCTCAGAATGATCTTACTAGGGAAAAAGTATAAATCTTTTAAGGTTGACTAGGTACATTTGCCAAATTCCCTTCCAGAAATGCTATAAATTCTAATTCCTGCAAGCAGTATATGAAGATACCTACTCTTATTCATCTTTACTAATTTAGGAGATTTAAAACATATTCCTTTAATTTTAGGGGAGTCTAATGGCTGAAATAGCTTCTAATCATTGTTTTCTTTGACTTTTCTTTCATTTTTAGTGAGGTTAATCATTCTTTCACATGTTCATTGACCACTTAAAAGCTTTTTTCTAACTTATCTATTCATATCTTCAACTTTTCCCTTTGTTTCATAATTGGTAAGTTTTCTCTCTCTACCTCCTTCAGAGAAAGCCTGTATTTCTATAGGCTTATAGAGGCCTATTAAGCCTCTATTTTATTCTCATTGTTTTATATTTTTGTCTCTTAAATTTAACTCTTTAGCTGAGGGGTAAGAATTTTGATAGGTAAATGGGGTGAAATAAAGAAAGAACTGTTCTTTGGAAGAAAGTATAAATATAAGGCAACATGTTGGAATATATAAGACATATGGGGGAAATACACATAAACTTAATTATTTACAGGTAATGGCTGATATTGAGGAAAGAGAGATAAATAGACAAGAAAGAGATACACAATTCTTTAGCACAGGGGAAGATATTTCAGGATCTTTCTAGTGAGCTTCTACTCTAAACATCCAACTATGCCTCTGCTGTATCCACTTGGAGGTCCCATGTCATACTCATATTAACACTCATATTCAGCCTTACACTCATTCTCACTCAACTTGCTGAAGACTGAGAACCCCACAGCCCTCTCCTCTGGTGTTTCCAGTGCTGTCCAGCTATTGCTGAAGACCAAAGCCCCAGTGCTGTCCTTGGTCTGACTGTTTCACAGGCCAGCCACATTAGCGTATTACAAGCTCCTGTCAATCCCAATTCCTTGATGGTGCCTCCAAGTGTCCAGTTTTCTCCATAACGACCCTACCTCTGTCCATTACCTTAACGGAGATTATTTTCCTCTCACCCAGACTAAGGCAACAGTTTCCTATGGGATCTCTCAGTTTTCTGTGTTCTTTTCCAAGTTATGCTTCTCAGGGCAGCTGTGGTGAATTTCTAAAATGAAACTTGATTGCTATTAACAATTCTCTAGTTGTTGGTACCAGTTACCCTTAAGATGGGGTTTCCCAGGTGGCACTAGTGGTAAAGAATCCACCTGCCAATGCAGGAGACACAGGAGATGCGGGTTTCCCTGTGTCGGGAAAATCCCCTGCAGAAGAGCATGGCAATCCACTCCAGTGTTCTTGCCTGAGAATATCATGGACAGAGGGGCCTAGTAGGCTCTGGTCCATAGACTCGCATGCCTGCATGCACACACTTCGGATTAAATTCCTTTAAGTCTTTCATCCTGTCTAAGATGGTACTATTAACTCAATCCCATCTCCTCAGTTAATTTTTTTCATAATATTTTCTTCACTTTACATGGTATTGTTGACTCATTGGCTTTTTAATAAATATAATCTGGGACTCTCTTGACTCAAACGTGAAGGCAATGAGAGCTGGGTCCAGCTCTCTTGTTGGATAACTCTATACCAGCATGGAAGGTGTGGAAGGGTGGCCGGCACACAGGTAAAAGTGAGTGTTAGTTGCTTAGTCGTGTCCGACTCTTCACAACCCTGTGGACTGTAGCTCGCCAGGTTCTTCCATCCATGGGATTTCCCAGGCAAGAATACTGGAGTGGGTAGCCATTCCCTTCTCCAGGGGATCTTCTCAACCTAGGGATTGAACCTGGGTCTCCTGCATCACGGGCAGTTTTTTTTTACTGTCTGAGCCACATACAGGAGATACCCATAAATGTTATGTTTTGAAAATCCTGCACGTTCCCTACCTCCAGCTACTATGGTTTATTTATATTTCTGCTTCCTCTAACTCCAGGATCTCTGCTCTCGTTTGACTCAGTTGTTACTGATCCTTTAGGACTCAGCTTTGAGGTTGTGACACCAGAAATCTTTTCCTGATTCTCTTATCAGTGTGTTTCCATAGCAACCGCTATACTGCCTTGTCAGAGCATCAATCACTCTATTTTGTAAGGTCTGTTTCATCGTGGGTTCTGTGGTAGACAGCAAGCCACCTGAAGTGAGGCTTTATGTCATGCTTATCGTCATATCCTCAGGACTCGGCAATGTGTTTGGAGCATCACAGAAGCTCAGTGCATGCTTACTGAAAAAGGAAATTATAATATGTAATTATTATAATGTTTATAATGGAGAAGATTCTTGAGAGTCTCTTAAACTGCAAGGAGATCAAACTAGTCAATCATAAAGTAAATCAGTCCTGAATATTCATTGGAAGGACGAACACTGAAGCTGGAGTTCCAATACTTTGGCCACCTGATATGAAGAACTGACTCACTGGAAAAGACCCTGATGCTGGGAAAGATTGAAGGCAGGAGGAGAAGGGGACGACAGAGGATGAGATGGTTGGATGGCATCACCAACTCGATGGACATGAGTTTGAGCACGCTCTGGAAGTTGGTGATGGACAGAAAAGCCTGGCGTGCTGCAGTCTATGAGGTCACAAAGAGTCAGAGACGACTGAGTGACTGAACAGAACTGATAATGTTTATGTATTTATATTATCATGATTTCTTACTTATAAATATAATATTTAATGAACATCACAAAATTGTTCATTATAAGCAACTAAAACAAAACTAGTTAAATTGTACATAATTTTTTAAGAAAGTGTAAAAAATACTTACAAGTAATGTTTCTCATGGAAGTTGTTAATATAAAAGGATAGAATTAAACTTTGACAGTATTAGCTAGTTAAGTTATAATTCAATAGATCATGCTATAATAAATACAATAGGTTATAATAATAAATACAATAATTTTAATATAGTAAATCTGGTGATTTTACTGTCTTTTGCAACAAATGGTATCTGCCTCATTCCTTCATTGTCTCCCAAAAAAAACAGGAACTCAAATGAGGATACCTGTGGGGCAAAATATTATAGCCAAGAAGTGCTTGGATATTGGAAAGAAACCTTACTGCTGAAACTCTGCTGAAAATTGTTCTGGATGTTTTGAGATTTAGTGTTTTTTTTTTTTTTTTTTTTTAATTTAGCGGCAACAATTTTCTGGGTCAGGATCTCTGATTTGGAAACTCATGGCCTATCTAGTTGGTGATATTTGGTGATCTTCAGCCAATGAGCTGAATCACATTTGAATATTTTGGCTTCTTTTTTTTTTTTTTTTAAATTCTGCTTTCTATGGGTCAGTTTCGACCTTCTTGATGAGACAGGCGAATCTGAATAGAATGTCCCTTTCACTGGGTGGGGTGGCTTTCATGGCATCATGGAATTATATACAGAAATCTATGTAATAATGAAATCAATGACAATGGAGATAAACATCTAACAAAAACCTTTAACACCATCCCATACAACTGTAAAACATGACATGTTAGTTTTAAAAAATACATTAACGTCCCCCTCCCCAAACATCCATATGTTCTATACCTATAACCTGTGCTCTCTTGGGAGTCTTTGGCATAGGCTGCAAAATTTAGGTTTACCTCTAGTTTTATTTGTTCAAAATAATTAATGTGCCTTCTATTTTAACAAAGGAGACTGCTCCCCCCAACCCCAAGAGATATTTATTTATTAACAATTTATGTATCAGGAAACAAAAATGCTACTTGTTTGTGATGCTCCCATTTGATTCAAGAAGAATGATCAGGGCAGAAGATAGACAAATAGATTGATAATGTCTTTTAAGATCATAATTGCCATCATCAAAGTTAGCAAATTTGACAGGTTAGTATATTAAAAGCCATTAACAAACAGCTGTTTGGCTGTAGGGAATTGCACTCTCTAGGCTGAATCCAAAGGTATGTGTTGGTATTTATTCAGTCATCAATCACAGAAAGAAAAGGCCTTGAATTTTAGTTGGAAGTTTTTATTTTTATCCTTTTCCTTACTCCTGGTCTTTAAACCTGCTCTGAGGAGAGCTATACATGCCAGGCTAGTGCTCATCAAAAGCAAGCAATCATAGCTAAATCAGCATGCAAAATGCCACTCAACCTTGGGCCTTTATTAAAATTTGCTGGGACTCAATTTGAGATAGCGATCATTCTTATTAAAAAGCAAAATGTAAGATAGTTTTTTTATATAAATCTCTGGATGGAATGGAATTGTTAATCAGCATAGGCTGATGTGATTTCTCTGTTGCAAATCCTGCCGAGGGCTCAGAAGTGGCACATTACCATAATTCGTAGGCTAGAGCTGGCAGCTTGAAAAAGACCTGCAAGAATCTTTAAAATGCTTAAGCAAAGCTGCAAGTCACAGCAAAACAACACAGGAAGAGCTGCTCCCCGGTGCTTCTCCTGTTATATAACCGAGTTTTGGCCTCTTCCTCATCACTGGCTCTTCTCGATGCTCCTCTTGTTTAGGTTGCCGGGCGCTGTTTATCAACGACCCCTCGGCGCAGGGTTTTTCGCCGTCAAATCCATCCGCTTACTATGTTCTGGGTTTTCCGTGGAGGTTGATTGAGTTTGGGCTTTTCTTTTAGGACAGAAAGTGGAGCCAATCAATTAACTACATACACTTAATGCATTGTTTGTCTTCCCTACCGTAGCTTTTCTCCCCGTTTGACATCACCGTCTGTAATTTCTGGGCTTGAGAAAAATAGAGAAGCTTCTGAAAGAAATGGAACCCGTGTTGGTTTCACAAGGGCCTGCTTATTTAATGCCTATTTTTCACCTTAAGAGACTATTGCTTGATGGGAAAACCAATCCTTAGATTGAGTAAAGTGAGAACTGTATATCATTTTTTCCCCACCAAAGGAAGGTTACACTCTCTCCTTTGTGTAAAAACCCATGGCTTACCTACTAGGATGTCAGCATAAACTGCAGTCATGTGGTTGGTTATATGATGGAAAAATTTATTCCACAAAGGTCACCAACTTTATGTGAACCGAGGACGATCTGATCTAATTGTGACTATTTACACGAATTTTGTAGGTGTCTCTGTGTGCAGACAATGCAATACACCCACCTTTCTTACGAAATGCTGGACTAGCTTGGTCAGTTGTAAGCCAAATTGCTGTCAAATATTGTGTGTGTTTAGAAGACTCTGGGTCTGAGGAAGAGAATTGCTCAATGTCTGTGGATGTCCTGCAGGTGTTGTGTACCATGGAAAAGTAGTTCTCTCCATCTTCTGAATTACATTTTGAATTTAGACTGTTGCATTGGACCTTAAACAACAAAAAAAGTGAATTTTTCAAACTGTTCATCAGGGATCAACCATAGAGTCCTACTGGCTCATCCTCAAGGAGAGGTCAAACGATAGCTTTTCTTGATGTACGGAGGACACAGTGGACTTTCTTCACTAGAGAGGTATCACTTTTCAGAGGGTATTTAAATGCACACATGTAAGTGGACAAGCACATGGGTTTTAATGAATGAATTACATCCTCTCTTTTTTCACAGCAGCTGAGTTTTGTCACCTTGATTTGACTCCTCAGGTGTACTCAGAGCTCACGAGTCTTTGATGGAGCAGGGTGATGTCTAGATGTTAGAAAAATCTGAATCTGTTCAAATTGGAATGAACATCAATTGAATGTGTTGCAAATTTATTAACTAGTGGTGGGGAAATACACTGGGCAGATTTTGACTGTAACACGAGATGCGGGTTCAGTCCCTGGGTGGGGAAGTTCCCCTGGAGGAGGGCGTTAGCAACCCACTCCAGTATTCTTGTTGGGAGAATCCCATGGACAGAGGAGCCTGTTGGGCTACAGTCCATGGGGTCACAAAGAGTCAGACACAACTGAAACGACTTAGCACGCATGAAAAACTGGGACAAAATGAAATAAGACCCAGGGAAGAGACCAGCCAGATTCAAGGAGCTGTTCAACCTGACGTCTCCTTTTGACATCTCATCTGAATCCCTCATTAGAGCCACAGAGCTGGAAATGGCTTTCTAGTTAAACACCACAATCAGATTAAACAGATTGAACGACACACGCACATTTCAAGTCCGAAAACACATTACGCGGGCATTGTTTCAGAGCACGGGCACTGGGGCAGCCTCTCTTTCCCGTTTCCTCCTCCAAAAACGACTATGATTGCTCAGCGTCACCGAGCACAGCTGGACTCCACACCCCCATTTGCAGCCGACGCTTCATCTGAAATGCTGGGTAGTATTTGTCAGCCTCGAAGTGTCTTGAGGCTGCTTCTGGGAGATACAAGGAGGAAACTGATAAGAAGAGCATCAGAAGGGCAGTTAATTGCCTCCAGTCTCTCGGTGCCGGGAATATTTAAAATCTATGGGATTAAAGGCAGATTAAAAACTGTGGAAGCAGGGGCCCAATAGCGCTGAAAGATCACAATCAGCAAGGGTAATGGCAGAGAAAAAATGAATGTGGCAAATAAAATGACAGATAGGAAATTCAGATCCGCTTCTAATGCTCCGAGTTCCATCTTGTAAGCACAATTCATCTACGTGTAAATCATTTTTTGGCTTCAAGCTTATCAGCCAATCGGTGAATTAAAAATGCTCTTTCCTTGGAGGATTAAAGAGGTTGATTGAAGTCAGTGTGAAAACTGGCTAATAAGTCTGGAAATGTCAGGAGGGGGCTTCAACGGAACTCAGTGTACTTTTTTTTTTTTCCTCTCTCTCTCTCAGGGCTATGAAACAGGAAGTTTGTAAAGCTGTGAAGTTCTGTAACTTTGAGAAATACTTTTGTATTTTCTGAGGGTGACAGAAGGTGTCAGAAGGAGTGCTTGAATTTGCAGGGTGAATGGGGGATATTTACACTTAAGACACATATGTAGGAAAATTTGAATGAAAACAATTGCTACTTACTGATGAAAACCATTTCTCCAAAGGAAAGCTTTTTAAACCTGGGCCCATAAAGTGATCAGCATGAGGTATCTATTTTAAGTTATAGCACTGTGACAAGGAGTATTCAATTTGGGGACCATCAGTTTAATTAAAAAAATGATGCCTATTTGGGTTCTTGGATTAAATAGAGTTGTTGTTGTTTAGTCACTAAGTCCTGTCCAATGCTTTGTGACCCTGTGGATTGTAGTATGCCAGGGTCCTCTAAGTCCGTGGGGATTTTCCAGGTAAGGTACTGGAGTGGGTTGCCATTTCCTTCTTCAGGGAATCTTCACAACCCAGGGATTGAACCCAGGTTTCCTGTATTGGCAGGCGGGTTCTTTACCACTGAGCCACCAGGAAAGCCTATCAAGGTGCTAGGACACACTTGAAATGACCCACCTATTGTCTGATTGGAGGAGTTTCAGCGAAGTTCCTTCAGCCCTTTCTCATCATTGATCTATAAGATGTTGTTATTAACAATTTGTTTCATGGCATTAATGTGCTCCTGTACACTCAGCACTATTTTAAAAACCCAACTGTCTTGGTAAACTAACACATTCTGTTCCGATTACTTTAATCCATACACAATTATTAGGATGAGGAAAGAGAGCCAAAAAAGAGGAAGTTTGATCTTATCCTGTCTCCCCAAAGTCAACAAGATCATCTCTGTTGAATTTCATTCATGATTCCAGCGACTTACTGTCTTTACTTGGACCAGGTCTTCCTTTCCTTACCTACTAAATGAGGTTAATCATGTTTATTTTTCTCTCATTTCACTCTTCCCCAGACATTCTCAGACTGGGAAGAGTCATTAGGTGTTTTGGTTTTGAGAGTGTGCATTAGCTTGGCTCTTGGTAGAAAATTTGGTAATGTACGGAGTTTGTCTTGGCTCTTCCACCCTCATGCTAGACAAATATTGTTGTTTAGTCGCTAAGTCATATCTGACTCTTTGTGACCCCATGAACTGCAGCACATCAGGCTCCCCTGTCCTTCACTATCTCCTGGAGATTGCTCAGATTCATGTCCATTGAGTTGGTGATACTATCTAACCATCTCATCCTCTGCTGCCCCCTTCTCTTCCTGCCTTCAATCTTTTCCACATTCAGGGTTCTTTTGTGGGGATGTTCTTTTCTGGAACTGATTTTTTGTCCAGCTTCTCAAATTCTCTTCCCAAAGTTTTCATTCTTCTAATACTTCCTTAATCCTTACATAGTCAAGGTGGGAATTGATCAGGGTCAGCTACCGGCAGAAAAAGAGTAACCAGATCAACCAGCATTTTTTTTCCCCCCTACTAACAATTCCTTGCTTAAATCTCAACTTCTCTATTTTTGTACTAGAATTTGGATAATTAATCTTGACTTACTTCTGAATCTATAAAAATAGTATAGATGAACAGTAACAATGACTGTTTTCTCCTGTTTTGAAAGCATTATGTTTGTTATTGATGGTTTGGAAACTTTATAAAACTATACAGAGGAAATTGAGTCCCTGCCATCTTGTTAGCATCTTGGGAATATATACATTTTGTAATTTATAGTCAAATAGAATTATATTTACTTTAGTTTTAATAAATGTGGAATTAATTTTTATTTCGTGTCATTACTTAATTTTCATGCACTTTGTCATCAGTATTTTCTTATGCCAATAAACATTCTTCAACATTATACTTTAAAATCGTAGGTACATAATTGTAATATATGGATGAACTGTACTTTATTGAACTAATTCCTATTTATGGACACTGTTTTCTCTTTCCAATTTTTTTATTGTGAATAAAATACAAATGGTCATTCTTTTACATAAAACATTAATTAGTCTTTTCTACATTTTTATGGTCCAAGCTAATCATGTTTATTGTAGGGAATTTAGAAAATACATAAAGGGAAACAAATTAAAAGAACCAGTCATAATTTCCATTGAGTCATTCACATTCATTGCATATTTTTCCAACCTTTTTCTGTAGATTATGGGTATGTATGTGTGTATATTAATGCATATATGTGGAATCTATAAAATGGTATAGATGAACATATTTGCAGGGCAGGTATAGAGATGCCCAATGTAGGAAATGGACATGTGGACAGGGGGGAGGTGAAGGGAAGGGTGGGATGAATTGAGACTGTAACACTGATGTATATACACTGCCATGTGTAAAATAGAGAGCTAGTGGGAAGCTGCTGTGTAGCACAGGGAGCTCAGCTTCACGCTCTGTGATTACCTAGGAGGGTGGGAAGGTGGTGGGGTGGGAGGGAGGTCTCAGAGGGAGGGAATATATGTATACATATAACTGATTCACTTTGTTGTACAGCAAAAAATAACACAACATTGTAAAGCAACTATATCCCAATTAAAAAATGGGGCCTAGTTATTGATTCTTGATGCTATTAACAGATAGCAGTATCTGTCATACCCTATGCTAAGTGCTTCACATAGGATAATTTATTTAATTAAATAGATATTAATTCAATAGTCTTATGCAGTACTTTGGCCACCTCATGCGAAGAGTTGACTCATTGGAAAAGACTCATGCAGGGAGGGATTGGGGGCAAGAGGAGAAGGGGATGACAGAGGATGAGATGGCTGGATGGCATCACTGAGTTGATGGACGTGAGTCTGAGTGAACTCCGGGAGTTGGTGATGGACAGGGAGGCCTGGTGTGCTGCGATTCATGGGGTCGCCAAGAGTTGGACACGACTGAGCAATTGATCTGATCTGATCTGATCTGATGCAGTATGTACTCTTGCTATCCCCATTTCATGGGTGAGGACACTGAGGTACAGAGCAGTTAATTTAGGAAGTGGTAGAACCAAAGTTTACCCACAGAGTGTGGCTTTGGACACTGGACTCAGGTTCCCAGATTCATAATGAGTCTTGGGCTAGCAGCTGGAAACGAGAGTCTGACCAACATGCGATTCTGTGGTGACTTGGATTTCTGGACAGATAGCTTGAGCCTAGAAGAATGCCTTTGGTCTGCCTTCCCCATTCCTGGGGAAGGAATCTTAGGGGTTCTCTAGTGGCTCAGATGGTCAAGAATCCACCTGCAATGCAGGAGACCTGGGTTCCATCCCTGGGTTGGGAAGATCCCCTGGAGAAGGGAATAGCTACCCACTCCAGTATTCTGGCCTGGGAGATCCCATGGACAGAGGAACCTGGCAGATGATAGTCCATGGGATCGCAAAGAGTCAGCCATGACTGAGTGACATGCTGATCCCCATTCCTGGGGAAAGTGGCCCTGCTACACTTACCTGTCCTGTGCTTCATTTCCTTAGGGCTATGCTCTGCTAATCTGATGAGCTATTCTGGGCTAATGTGTAGCCCCTCAAGGATGAAAACATATTTATTTGTTAAAGGGGGCTTCTAGAAGCTTCTCCATTTCATAGGTACTTGGAAAACTGGCAAGTTATTTAGGGAGAATGGATTTTTTTCCCCCTAGTCTCTGAAATGGCACAATTTAATTGAGAAGGTTCTCAAAAGTCTGGTTCTTGTATACAAAATAGAAGATTATACGAACACATCAAGCTTCCTTGAAGACCTTCAATCTTCAAATGACTTCTGCATAAAATTTCATTTTAGTAAAAAGAGTCAGGAATTCTCCTTAACATGGAAGTGGTACCTTAAGAGTAGAAGGGTTGATGCTTAGGCATCTCAATAGAAGGTTCAAAGCTGAAAAAAGATGAAGTGGACAATCTTAGGGGCATGTGTGTTTTGGGACCTCAGACTACCTCAACAAACTAAAGAAGAAACACTTTTCTTTAAGAATAGAGCCTAGGAAGTAAATACTATTGTCTCATCCTCTTTTTCAACTCTTGTGAGAGATTCATAATGGTCATTTCTGTTTGGTGATTTGTAGATAGGAGATATTCCTCACTCAGACAAATAGAGAGTATTTCTCTCCAAAGATAGATTTGGGCCATTTTACACCATAGATGAGGTAGGTAAGAAATAAGCTCAAGGGGAAATTTAAGCAGAGCTCCAGTTCCCTTTGCTCTCAGTCAACTGCGCCTTTGCAGGTCAGCTTGTGGAATGATACAGATGTTTTATAAAGTAAACAAGATTGCAGAATGTCCCAGTAAATCCTTCTCCCAACAGCAACCACCATTTTGCTTTCCATTGCCTTAAATTATAACCTTAGGTAGAAGGGCAGGAATGGTCAGGGCTAAGAATTCTTTTGCTTTTGCATCACAAAAATCTTAAGATCTCAGGAATTTTCCTTTTTTTTTTTTTTTTTTTTTGCATTCTGGTGAGGTAGCTTCTGCCACCCACACAGGGACCAAAATCATTGCTGATTTCCTTTAGTCCTGAAGGAAACAGTCTCAACACACAGTACTGTTCTCTGAGCCTGGGGAACTAGCATCCAAAGCACAAATTTGAGCAAAACTCTTTTATTGTTAATGAGGTCATAGGGACATTCTGCAATTCCAAGGGAAAATTCACTCATCTTAATGAATTGACATCTGAAAGCAGAGAAAAGGGATAGAAGAGGGCTGGCGAAGAAGAGCCTCATGAATCTGTACTCCGCCTGCAAATTCAGGCTCTTGGAAAGAAGTACCAGTTATGTTGTACAGATACCTGGTCGGTCTGCTGCAAAAGTTAAGGTAAGTCCTAGGTCGACCACTGTGTGAATTTCTCAACATCATCGTCATCAGCTACCAAAGATAGACATTTTTTTTTCTCTCCTCCAAATCAGAGTACCTATCCTCATTCCTTCTCTCACTCACTGAGACTAACTGGAGAATTTCCAAGGCTGAGATATACCCCTCCCCCGCTTCCCCATCCCCAGCCCCCACCGTACTGTCAGTTCCCAGGACAGGCTCTGATAACAGGAAGTCAGTAGCAGTAGCTGGCCACTCCATCTAAGTACACGGCAGGCTGAGCCCCACCTGTCTGTCCTTTTTTTTTTTACTTGCAAAATGAAAATCTCTCTAAACTCTATCATCTTTGACATTCTTTTTTTTTTTTTTTTTTTAAATAGTTTTAGTGATAAGATGAACCAAGCAGAATGGCAGTCTGGCATGTGTGGCAGGGCTATATTCTTGACCCCATATTTTAGAACTTCAGATGCAAAAGACATATCTAAGTAAAGTTGTGCCTTGCCTGCTGAAAGGGAAGATTAATATCCAATAAATTACATCCCCAAGTCCTTCAGCCTGAATTTCAGTTCTTAATGCACAATACTGTACTCCATCATGGAAAATCAATTCATATTCTTATTCTATTTCTCTCTCTCTTTTTTTTTTTTTGATGAATGTGTTTTTATTTTCACAAATGCTTCAAAGGTCCTTCATATTATGAAAATTTAAATATATTACTAATAGTTGATTTTTTTTTTTTTAACCAAAGTCACAGAATCTTTCTCTCTGAATATTTAAAAGTAGACGAGGGTAAGGGATTATCGTTTTAGAATTATTTTGATCCAATCCTTTCTGGAGGCAGTAGAATTAATTTGACCTTCAGAACTATGCTTCTCTAAAGCCATAATCTAAGTAAGGTAGATGGCCGAGTCTCCTCTAAAATGGGGCATAATAGACATACAGTAGGTGCTTAATTAGGAGACAAAATATTCTTAATTTTAAAAATTGTAACCAGATCAAAATGAGAGATAACGCCTTCTTTCCTTTTCATATTTCCTTCTGCTTCTAGGGTCCAGTAATGAATACATTATGGAGCTGGTCGCCAGAATATGGATTGCTTTCCAATTTGAATCTTTTCTTGTGAACCTAGGATCACAGGGAAAGATTTTACTTTTTCTGCCTCATTTCTCCATCTATTAAACGATGGAAAGTTGTTTACTTTTCACCTTTTAAAGCAGTGTAATGTGCCAGAAAGAACTCAAGTTTTGAAGTAAGGGCTTCCCAGGTGGCACAGTTGTTAACAATCTACTTGCCTATCAGGAGACACAGGTTCAATCCCTGGCTTGAGAAGGTCCCCTGGAATAGGAAATGGCAACCTGCTCCAGTATTCCTACCTGGAAAATTCCACTGACAGAGGAGCCAGACAGGCTACAGTCCAGTGTCTCCTAAAGAGTTGGACATGACTGAGCACACAAGCAATGTGCTAGAAATAACTTGAGTTTTGAAGTCAGGGATACCTGAATTTGGTGTTTATTTTTCCATCTTAATATCTTAATTCTTTAACATCTCAGAGTTTTGTTTTACTCACTGTAAAATGAAACAATTATATTTTGATCTCAGTTTTATTATGAGGGTTTAATGAGACAATGTTTGTACTTCACAGACATAAAGTAGATGCTCAGTAAATGTCAATTTCTTTTACCTACTCTTCCTTCCCTTAGATTGTTGCATCTGGGATTTCCCGGTTGGTCTTGTGGCTGGCACTCTGTGCTCCCAATGCAGGGGGCCTGGGTTCCATCCCTGGTCAGGGAACTAGATCCCACATGCCACAACTAAGAGTTTGCAAGCAGCAACTAAAGATCCTGCATGTTGCAACTAAGATCAAGCACAGCCAAGTATTTAAATTAAAAAAACTTTATTAAAAAAAAAAGATTGTCGCATCTGACAAAGGTTTATGATACTGAGCAACACAGCTAACACATCTTTGGCACTTATTAGGAGAATCCCAGGGACGGGAAGCCTGGTGGGCTGCCATCTATGGGGTCACACAGAGTTGGACACGACTGAAGCGATGCAGCAGCAGCAGCAGGGTTTAGGTAATTGGCTAAAGTGAAAAGAAAGTGAAAGTGAAGTCACTCAGTCGTGTCTGACTCTTTGTGACCCTGTGGACTGTAGCCCACCAGGCTCCTCCTTCCATGGGATTCTCCAGGCAAGAATACTGGAGTGGGTTGCCATTTCCTTCTCCAGGGGATCTTCCCAATCCAGGGATCAAACCCGGGTCTCCCACATTGCAGGCAGATGCTTTAACCTCTGAGCTATCAGGTAATTGGCTAAGCATTTGATATATTTTGTTAACTCATTCAACCCTCATAATGACCCCAAGAAACAGGAGCCCAGGTCACCTGCTTCTGAGGCCCTGAGTTCAGCCACTCTTCTGTAGGACACCAGTTACAAGCTTGCTTACCTGACATGGGCAGTCATAGTGAGAGAAGGAAGGCCTTTGAATAGGACCCTAGTAACGAGCTTGGCTTGCCTGATCTGGGTGGGCCTAATGAGAGATGGAAGGCCTTTGAAAATTCTGCTCCGGTGCTACCCAAATTATTTCAAACACACATAGGATTCTTGGGGAAATATGTTTGGGAAACACTATTAGATCCATTTATTTCTTGTAAAGCTTTTTAAGAATGTTTCAAAGAGTCATTTTGAGAGAGTTAATTCCTAGGCAGGTTGATAAGAAGTCCAGGGTCCCTGAGGAGGAGCAAGGGATCTGGGGCTCTTGAGGAGGAGATAGGGGTCTGGAGTTCTTAGGGAGGAGAAAAGGACAAACTTTTTTCCCCTTTAAACCCAGAGCTGATGATTACACAACAAAACAACTCAGCTTAAGCTCTACTAAACATTATATAACAACAATGTATCCTGCTTGAGGACATGCTTCTTCTTCTTGAGAAGCTTCTGACTAATCTTGTTATTTTAAAATGTGTATTGTGGGAGTGGGTCTGGTAAGACCTTTACAACCTTGAGACTTTCTTTTGATTTACTGTAATAAGCAATTGAGAAAGTATATAGCTCCACTGCTAAGACTAGGGGGTGGGGGCACTCTCCACCCCCCTTCTGATGTCTGTGTCAGAAGCTTTCTCTGTCTCTTTTCCACTTTAATAAAACTCTGCTACACAAAAGCTCTTGAGTAATCAAGCCTGGTCTGGGTCCCGAAGCTAAATCTTCTTCAGAGATCACGTATCCAGCATCATTCACCATAAGCTATCATTTTGATATACGAATGCATATTGCAAATCTCCAAAAATGTACTCTGTGTGTGTGTGAAATTCAGTGATATACCCAAATTATTTTACCACACGAATCTTTTCAAGAAACACTGAGTAACACTTCTGAGATGCAGTTTAATCCATGTGAATGTAATCCAACTTGTCTCCTTTTCCGGATGGGTACATAAGTATTCACAGATAGGATGAAAGTTGTTCATATTGCAAACAGAGTTGTAATAAGACTCAGGACTTTGCATTCAAATTCAGCACTCTGGCCATAATACATCATGAAATAGTGCCCTAGAATAAGGACTACAGTATTAGTAATATTTTCCAACATTCCTGACTCATTTATTTGGTATATGGACTTGAACTGACACGTAGCTTTATATCATATTATTTTGGTTTTTCTTTAAAAGCAGGCCGTGTTGCTTACATGTGTCCAAGCACTGAAGTCTATGATGGTATGTCTGTCTTCCCATTCCTGCTTCTGAAGCTCTGTGTGGAGTTCAGAAAAACCCCATGTCAGCCTGAGGGCTGGAACTTGGTTGGTTACCCTGCTCTCAAGTGCCTGGAGATCACATCTCTAAAGCACTCTTCAGAGAAGTGGGTCATATGAATGAAACAGCTTTGAAACAAGACTCTAACATCTCCGAGATAATTTTAACCTGACTAGAGATTTGAATATGACACTGGGCTAATCTACCAAACACAGGGTGCTGTTGTCTTTTTAATGAGAAAAGGGGAATTCTGAGTAGGGAGTGGATTGAAAAATGTGGCATCAGATATACAATGGTGTGAATAGAATGTTGGTAGTTCTTATCATACTGTAAAACCAAATTTCTGAATGTTAAAGAACAGTGGAACTTGATTTGAAGCAGCAGCCATTATCTGTTGTTGTTTAGTTGCTAAGTCGTATCCGACTCTTTGTAACCCCATGGACTGTAGCCTGCCAGGCGCTTCTGTCCGAGGGATTTCCCAGGCCAGAATATTGGAGTGCGTTTCCATTTTCTTTTCCAAGGGGATCTTCCTGATCCAAGGATTGAACCCACGTCTCCTGAATTGGCAGGCAGATTCTCTACCACGGAGGCATCTAAGAACCACTAGCCACCTACCACCCAGCTACCATCTGCTTGTCCTTAATTTGGGGAGAAATTGTTTCAAGGGAGAGAAGGTACATTGAAGCCAGTTTTCTGGAGGCCCTAATTCTCCAAGATGACAAAGCATTTCAGGGGAGTCACTTTAGAGTCTGTTGAGGCACCCTGCATGGTCAAATGAAGTTTTGGTGATAACGGGAAACTCAAAGATTCAGTGTTGGAGGATCCTGTGCAGTCGTTCTAATTTTAGGAGAGAAAACACTTACATTAAAAACTGAACCAATCAATCAATTAAACCCATGAAAACAGGACACATGAAAGATCTTGATTTCTGGAGGAGCGAATCTGAATAGGAGACGAGGATAATCCCCTGTCCCCCATTCTTCCACCATAATCACAGTGGGTTTACAGATGTTTCTCTGCAGCTCCAGTGGGCAACTGGTTCTATAACTGCCTGCAAGCGATGGCTGTGAGGAGTCTGTTTAAAATGATATATTTGATATGCAAATGACATGAAAAGGCATACAAAGGAGCAGGCTGATAAGACTCAAGACCAATTTCAAGTGAGGGTCACCGTGGGGGGATAAACAATGATCAAATTCATGAATCAGACTTCTGTTTACCCTGCCTTTGTCAAAACTAAATATTTATTAATTAAACTGAGCAAGGCCGGTGTGGGCCGATGAGCCAATTAGCACATCAAAACCTGGGATAAGAATTGTGAGAATCACGGGCCAAGGGGAGACACCTGGGAAAAGAAAGAGACACTGGAGTTGTCAGTTTATTTTGATATTAATCAAGTAATATCCAAGTGATTTGTTACATCTGAGGCAAAAACATCACCTAACAGATTGCATTAAATAGCTTAGAGTAAGTGTTAGTTTCTTTTCTTTTATTGGCAGGATGTTCTAAATACATAGAAAACGTTGGCAGGAAATTTGCTGTAATTGGAAATTTCAACTCACCCGCTCTTGCAAGAACGGAGCCAATGGACAATAGAATTTTACACAAAGTTGGTGAACTTGGTAAAACTACCATCTGTGGGCAGTCTCTTGCTTTTATTTCCATGGGATTTTCTTAATTGTCCTGTTGCGGGATTTCAAAGTTTGTTCTTCTGCCTGGCTTCCCCCAAACTTTAAACTTTCACTCAGAAGTTTTACAAATACATTTTCCTGAAGCCAGCTCCCTGTTTTACACAGAGCTGGGTGATAAATGATTCACGTAGGATTTATTATATTTTCATGGGGCACCAATGCAATATTGTTCTTTACAGCTTTGAATTTTACTTTCACCAACAGACACATCCATAGCTGAGCATCTTTTCCACTGTGGCCCATCCGCTTCATTCTTTGCTAAGTCATGTCTGACTCTTTTGTTACCCCATGGACTATAGCTTGCCAGCCCAATGTCTACAGGATTTTCCAGGCAAGAATACTGGAGTGGGTTGCCATTTCCTTCTCCAGGGGATCTTCCCAATCCAGGGACTGAACTTGCAGCTCCTTCATTGGCAGGCAGATTCTTTACCACTGAGCCAGCAGGGAAGTCTTTCTGAAGCTATTAATAATTGCCCTCCACTCGTTCCCAGTAGCATATCAGACACTTTCTGACCTGGGAGGAGGGGGGAAGGACTAATCTTCTGGTGTCCTCTCTTTTTGCCTTTTCATACTGTTCATGGGATTCTCAAGGCAAGAATACTAGGGTGGTTTACCATTCCCTTCTCCAGTGGACCACATTTTGCCAGAACTCTTCACTATAACCCATCCAACTTGGGTGACCCTGCACAGCATGGCCCTTCATTGAATTATGTAAGCCCCTTCACCACAGCAAGGCTGTGATCCATGTGATCAAACGAGTCAATCCTAAAGGAAATCAACCTTGAATATATTCATTGGAAGGACTGATGCTGAAGCTGGAGCTCCAATACTTTGGCTACTTGGTGTGAAGAGTCGACCCATTGAAAAATATCCTGATGCTGGGAAAGATTGAGGACAGAAGGAGAACAGAGGATGAGATGGTTAGATAGCATCATTGATTCAGTGGACATGAACTTGAGCAAACTTCGAGAGATAATGGAGGACAGAGGCGCCTGGCATGCTGCAGTCCATTGGGTTGCAGAGTCTGACACAACTTAGTGACTGAACAAGAACAATGTGGGGCACCCCACCCCCACCATCTTCTCACCATCTTTATCCCTGGTGGGGAGTGGAGTATTTGCTGGATGTTGGTCAATGTATCCACATTTTGGGAGTACCGCTTTGAGGATCAAATGAGAAAACCTGTCTAATCAAGTCTTTATTCTCAGCAAGAGTGAGACCAGTGGGAGGGATGGGGTAAAGAACCCTTTTCAATTTGATACAAACTTTCCACTTTCCCCAGAACTAGAAGAAAGAAAGGCACCGAGTTCTCAGCTGTATCCTCCTGGTAACCAAAATGTTTATCATTCATTATGCAGTATTTTTCTATACAGTACCTAGAAGTCCTCAGAGGATTTCCGGTCTAAAGGTTGAATGAATAATGATTGATTTTTTATTTTTTTAATGCAAGGCTAGCTTGGAATGGAAAGGCATTGAGGTTAGAATGTGGTAAAGAAAAAACACAGGTAGGAAAAGAAAATCTCATACAGAGAGAGTATGTGGCTACTTCCTGAGACTGGAGGAGATTTGAGGATCTACATCACTCACCTTCATGGACCAGTGTTAAAGCCCCTCCCAGAGCTAAGATGCCCCACGAGAGAGAGTCAGAGTCGTTTGGGCTGGGTTTGGCAGAATGAAAAGCCTGTAAGCTGTAGAGTTAAGTCAGGCAGACTTGCGTTGGAACCCTGAAAATCCTTTATTAGCTTTGCGATCTTAGTTTTAACCTCTAAAAGGGGACATTTAGACTTACAGAAAAATGTTAGTGTGAGGATTAGATAAAACAATCCCTGTGAAAACAGCGCTTTGAATGTCTGTCACACAGTGCAGTGTTTGTGTGTCTGTATATCTTCTCCACTCTCTACCAAGAGGTGGTCAGCAGGTTCCAGGATGCTTTATTTATTTATTTTTTAATTTAATTTAATTTTTTTAAATTTTATTTTATTTTTTAAACTTTACATAATTGTATTAGTTTTGCCAAATATCAAAATGAATCCGCCACCAGGATGCTTTAAACTCCAGACATTCTAGATGAAATAGTATATAAAGGCACAGATACCTTCATCTTGGTCTGAAATATCCTTGGATTGTTAAAATGCTTCCTTTCCTTCTGAATGGAAAGGATTGAAGGAATATGAAGACTTTAGAGGATGAATTAGGGGCAAGAGTGGGACAATGGGAAGTGGATGGCTTGCGTGTTGGAAAGCAGGACATGTTTGGGTTAAAAGGTGTAAGGAAAGGACCTCATCTTGAGACCTGGAGAAGAACTAGTTTTATATTGTTCTTTTAAGATAAAGTAGTCTTATCATGTAAAGGAGCTGTATGATGTCATTTCTAAGTGGGTTGTTGCCTCAGTTTGCTTAAAGAAGTATAGAGGAAAAATGAAATTGTGGATTTCATTAGAAAGGGTGATTTTGGTAAATAAGGAATCATTTCCATTCAACTGTTGTCAAATCAAACTTTGGACTTCCCAGGTAGCTCAGTAATAAAGAATCCACCTATCAATGCAGGAGACATGGGTTCGATCCCTGGGTCAGGAAGATCCCTGAGGTAGAAAATGGCAACCCACCCCACTCCATTATTCCTGCCTGAGAAATCCCCTGGGCAGAGGAGCCTGGTGGGCTACAGTCCACGGGATCACAAAAGAGTCAGACATGACTTAGGCTCTAAACAAAGTGAAAGTGAAGTCCCTCAGTCGTGTCTGACTCTGCAACCCCATGGACTGTAGCCCACCAGGCTCCTCCCTCCATGGGATTCTCCAGGCAAGAGTATTGGAATGGGTTGCCAAGACAACAGCAAATCAACCTTGTCTGAAAAACTAAATGATCTAATTTGAGACTAGCTTAAATCAGTGTTCAAAGTGCCTAGTAGAAGCTTAAGACCTGCATCAAGGCTGTGTCTTAGTCTGTTTGGGTTGTTATAACAAAAATACCTTAGGCTGAGTGGCTTAAACCACAAGCAGTTATTTCTCACAGTCTTGGAGGCTGAGAAGTCCAGGGTCAAGACACTGGCAGTTTCTGTGTCTGGTTAGGACCTCTTCCTGATTCACAGATGCTGTGTTCTCGCTGTGTCCTCACATGGTAGAAGGTTGGATGGGGGCTCCCTGGGGTCTCTTTTATAAGGACACTAATCTCATTCACAGAGTCTCCACCCTTATGACCTCAGTACCTCCTAATCATCACACCTACCAGCCATCACATGGGAGTTTAGGATCTCAACATATAAAGTTTGGGGCAACACAAACATTCAGTGCAATAGGGCAGATTGAATCATCTTGATCGTACCAAATTCATCCACAGTTGTGAAAGCTTAGTCTCAAATCTCTGTGGTCAATAATATTCATATATATGTTAGCTTTTCTCTTCTCATGACCATGCTATTTTTTTTTAAGTAACAAAAGAAGTAACCCCTGTTCAAGGTTTTTAGGATACAGAAATAAGATTTTTGAGCCTGATTCCTTAAATTTGAACAGAACAGATTTTCATGAACATAGCTTTATCAAAGCCTGGATCTTTTGCACAGATCATCCAGTTATCTTGAGACCAGAACACTTAGACTTTATTGCTTTTTGTGGGGTATCATCGCATAAGCATTTAATAATCAACAGAGGCTGACAGTGTAGAAGTGACTAGGAAGTGACTGTGCTGCACATTTCTGATCTGTGTGGAATGTCTACTTTTCATGTAACTGTCAATGTTCAACAATGTCAGACAATGCCACCTGCAAGGAAGCTCAGGACGCGGAAGTGTGGCCCCAGCTGGAGAAGAAAGGGTACTAAAGAAACCTGCCCAGCCCAGCACTTGGTGCTCATCCTGACTGTCTCTGTTCTATAAGGAAGGAAGAAAACATATTCATGGAAAGAACAGGAAAACTATGTTCCCACTTGACAGGCAGAGGAGGAAATGGAATCAAGGTCAAGTTCTCTAAAGACTTCGAGGTAACTCCTTTCCAAATCATCTTAGTGAGTTTATACTCAGCTTTCTTCCTCATGCCTCAAGATGCAATTTGAATAGGATATTTGATACATTGGTTTTCTGAGGCAATAAGCCATATGGATGATGGGTGATTCTTTTTTGGCCATGGGTGGTTGTCTCCTAGGTGCTACCTCTCATCATCACATTTCATTTCAGGTATTTAAACCAAGACTGACTCAGTTAAAAGTATCAATTACCTAGGGGAATTTTCCTAAAGCTCTTTTGGGTTCTTTAATTCCTGGGTTGGCCAGGAATGAATGTATTTATCTAGGAATGCTAAATATAGCGGCTCAGTATTAAGTGACAAGACATCAGAGGCAGTTTACTTTGAGATTATCAGCTGTTTATTATAGTCAGGAAAGCAGTGAGAGAAACTTCAAGAAATATCTCCAGGAAGATTTTCTTGTGGATTTTCTTTTTCTTTACATGCAGATCTAGTAAGACTGCTTTGCACAGCTCAATTCCCAAGGTTCCAAAATATCCAAAAATACTTTTTTCCAGGACAGAATTTTGGGCAAGCGTGTCCTTCTGTTGACTTAGAACCTCCAGATTTTCTTTTCAAGTCTTTATTGCATTTGTTACAATATTGCTACTGTACTGTTTTATGCTTTGGTTTTTTGGCTTGGAGGCAAGTGGGATCTCAGCTCCTCGACCAGGGATTGAACCTGTGCCTCCTGCACTGAAAGGCAAAATCTTAACCACTGGACTGCCAGGGAAGTCCCCAGATTTTATTTTCTATACTCTTTTCCTCCGCATGGGCCTAACACTGAACTCTCCCCTTTCTCTCTTTCTATCCATAGTTAAACACTGGGACATAAGTTTGGGGTAAATGATTGTCACTATTTTAAGTGTGGTTCAACCTGGAGATATTTACATTTTCACAGAGAACCAAGCTTTAAGCCAAAGCAATGGTATTTCAATGGTATAATTTCAGCCATTAACAAATGAACTGAGAGGTAGGTTTTGGCAGTTGGAGCAGCTGGCTGTCCCGAAAACCATGCCAGACTTATTTGCTAAAGCCAAACTTCAGTGAAAATAAAGTATTTACAAAATTTATGATGGCTCAAAGCATTATAGTGGTTTATAGTTTACATCTAGTGGTTCACACTTGTAGTGACTATAGAGCCATTCTCTTCCAGGTCAGATTTTACTTTCAATGCTCATTCTCATTTTTCCTCCTAAAGTCTCAAAGTTCAAAAAAATTCTAATTAAAAAATTCGTAATCAAGTTAATGAGATCGCCAAGCCTTAAAACTATGCCCAATAAACAGAAGTCCACTGTCAGATTGTTTTGCAACTAGGCATTCAGAAAATACAGACATCATGATTAACTTTTTCTAAAGATTTGCAAATTTATCTTTCCGGTGAATTGAAGCTACTAACAGGTTGTATCTTTAGAGCCCAGTGACAATTTTTTGAAGCAGTCCACAAATATTAATTTGAGACCCATGTACCTGTTAAAAGGAGATGTTGGCACTGTGTATAAAATAGCTCAGGGAACTCTCTTCAGTGCTCTCATATGGCCTAGGTGTGAAGGAAATCCAAAAAAAGAGGGATATATTTGTACATACGGCTGATTTACTTTACAGTACAACTGTTGTAAAGCAACTACACTTCAGTGAGAATCAATTGTTTTAAAAAAGGAAACATTCTTTCTAGTGGAAGTTAGATGTGTCCCAGCTCAGATTTTTCAGGGTTTGTCAGGATGCATTTGCCCAAGGAAAGAGAGACTTCTGGAAGCCTTTTATGAGTGTTAGTATCATGTTTACTTAAGTGTACTTTTTCCTTCTCCTCACTCACACTGTTTGTGGTGGAAATGTGAAAAAAAAAACAACAACCAATAATAATAATAATAATAATAATAAGATGGCAAGACTTCTCTTGTTCTTAAATTCAGCATTTGATCAGACAGCCCTGTGTGACGTAAGTGTAACTTTGGATTTTATGCAAATATCATTGACTGACTACCTACTATATATCTAGCATGCAAGACAAAATTTAGAGATAAAGATACAAACTTTAAAATGACTCTGCTCTCCAAGACAGTGAAGGAGAGAGGTAAGAAAACGAACACTCTTCCATTTGTGCTGTAGAAATGGAGTAGGGGAGAGAAGAACGGCTCCGCTGGGAGCCTGCAGAGATGTGGATGGACCTAGAGTCTGCATACAGACTCTAGGTCTGCATAGAGTGAACCACGTCAGGAAGAGAAAAATATCGCATACCACGTAGGAAAACGGGATTCCAATATAGGTTTATTTCACTCATGATGTCTCAGAGCCCTCACGGAGAATCTACACAGGTCACCATACCTTACTGTGTTTAATAAGGTTGCCAAGTATACAGATCGTCCCCTAGAAACAGCATAAACAGTATGGCAGGACTGGTGTTTCACTGCAGAAAATATCATATGATAGAATGTATCTGGAGACAGAATGTATTGGCATTTTAGGAAACATTGTTGTTGCTGTTTTAGTGGTTAACTCCTGTCTAACTGTTTTGGGACCTCATAGACTGCCCTGGCGGAGAACACAATGGCACCCCACTCTACTACTCTTGCTTGAAAAATCCCATGGATGGAGGAGCCTGTTAGGCTGCAGTCCATGGGGTTGCTAAGAGTCGGACACGACTGAGTGACTTCACTTTCACTTTTCACTTTCATGCATTGGAGAAGGAAATGGCAACCCACTCCAGTGTTCTTGCCTGGAGAATCCAGGGACAAGGGAACCTGGTGGGCTGCCGTCTATGGGGTCGCACAGAGTCGGACACGACTGAAGTGACTTAGCATAGCACAGACTGCCCTGGGCTGGAAGAAGCACAAGCTGGAATCAAGATTGCCAGGAGAAATATCAATAACCTCAGATATGCAGATGACACCACCCTTATGGCAGAAAGTGAAGAGGAACTAAAATGCCTCTTGATGAAAATGAAAGAAGAGAGTCAAAAAGTTGGCTTAAAGCTCAACATTCAGAAAACTAATATCATGGCATCTGGTCCCATCACTTCATGGCAAATAGATGGGGAAACAGTGGAAACAGTGTCAGACTTTGTTTTTTGGGGCTCCAAAATCACTGCAGATGATGATTGCAGCCATGAAATTAAAAGACGCTTACTCCTTGGAAGGAAAGTTATGACCAATAGACAGCATATTCAAAAGCAGAGACATTACTTTGCCAACAAAGGTTCGTCTAGTCAAGGCTATGGTTTTTCCTGTGGTCATATATGGATGTGAGATTTGGACTGTGAAGAAAGCTGAGCACTGAAGAATTGATGCTTTTGAACTGTGGTGTTGGAGAAGACTCTTGAGAGTCCCTTGGACTGCAAGGAGATCCAACCAGTCCATTCTAAAGGAGATCAGCCCTGGGTATTCTTTGGAAGGAATGATGCTAAAGCTGAAACTCCAGTACTTTGGCCACCTCATGCCAAGAGTTGACTCATTGGAAAAGACTCTGATGCTGGGAGGGATTGGGGGCAGGAGGAGAAGGGGACAACAGAGGATGAGATGGGTGGATGGCATCACCGACTCGGTGGATGTTAGTATGAGTGAATTTGGGAGTTAGTGATGGACAGGGAGGCCTGGTGTGCTGCGATTCATGGGGTCGCGAAGAGTCGGACACAACTGAGCGACTGAACTGAACTGACTGAGACTGCCAGGCTTCTATGTCCATGGGATTTTCCAGGCAAGAATACTGAATGGGTTGCCATTTCTTTCTCCAGGGATCTTCCGAACCCAGGGATCTAATCTGAGTCTCCTGTATTGGCAGGTGGATTCTTTACCGCTCTTTTTTTTCTACTTTTATCCTCTTTCGAAAGGTCTAGAAGCTCCTGATGGCCTCACCTCAAGCCAAGACTTGAGACAGCCCTTTTTCCTGAGACCCCTAAGTCTTGTTGACAGCCCATTGCGAAGGCATCATTTCATCGTCCTGGCTCCACTCGCAACGTCTCGGAAGAAGTCTGACTTTCCAGACATCTCCTGCCTGATTCCCCATGTGAAGGGGTTCCCAGCTCTGTAACAAAGCCCTGAATCTCTTTCTAAAGGCAACTCAGTTTGCATACTAAGGATGCTTAGGGATTTGGTGAGGGTGCTGTCCTGAGTGCGTGCTGTGGTTGCTATTCCAAATGAAAGAACTAGTTTGTTTGTGTTTTAATTATCTCTTCTAACAAGATCTACCCAGCAGTATTGCTCCACATGGCTTGAAAGAATTTAATTAAGCAAACAAACAAAAAAGCCCTGCTTTTGTTGTTGTTGTGATTTGCTGGAATGAAGTCAGACTGTGGTTGTGCCAGTGCGTGGAGATTTTTTTCTTAACCTACTGAAGAAATTGCTCTTAAGACTAAGGACACAAACACTTAAGGTCACAAAACATTTGTTTATTTATTTATTGTGGATTTTATGGAGGGTGTCCCTGTTTCCAATAGACCAGAAGATTGTAGCTTCCAAGGGATCAGCACTCTTCTAGATGGAAAGGGCCAGAACTCTTTAGGATGACTGAGATAGAATGAAAGGCTTTCTGGAGAACACGAGTGTGTTTTTAGTTCTCCAGAAAGGTCACGTAGAAATAACAGAAGACGTTTGTGGTAGCACAAAATATCAGTTTTGGAAATAACTGTGAGACCATCTGGCATGATTTTCAAAAGGTAACAGGGAAGGAACCAACCAAGAGTGGCTAAGTGGCCTAGTGGAGTTTCTTGGCTAATAATGGCATGAGACTTTATTCACAAAGGAAAACATCATTGTCTTTTAAAAAATGGAATATTTCTGTTGTGGAAAAGTGACTGAATATAGACAAGCAACACATGAGGATTCCTCAAACACTCATAGCATCGAAATCCCTAGAAGATCTTACCGTTAGACTCTTTCTCTTTTTGTCTCATCTACTTTCATCTCTCCTTGTCACCCCATCAGAGGCTTGCAGAGGAAGACAGCAGATGAAATTGAAAGCAGACACTGATGCTCCTGAGCAGTTTAAAGTGTCTGCTGCAAAGGTGAAGTTGAGAGAGTCTCGATAGAAGCAATCCAATGTAGCACATTTCTATGAAACACACGCTGTATGCAGCCCATCATTCAGAATGGTTGTGGGTATAAAAAAAAAAAAAAGAATGAATAAAGCATTGCCTACCTTCAAGGCAGTTATAATCTGGTTGACTCCATTGTTAGAGCAGTGTGCATTTTTAAAATACCAACGTCTTTGGAGGTATTTTTTCATGTTTGAGACACAGGAGATATGGAGGTGGGGCAGAAAAGTTCATCTCTCTTTCAGTTTCAAATTCTCCATTGTAAAGGTTTGGGTGGTATTTAAGAGTTTAGGGGAAAAGAAAAAAGGGCAAGAACTGATCTTAGATACTTCTCTTAGCTACTCACTTATTCTGTATGTGATTCTTTTCCTCATAACTCCATCCTAGACGTCAACATATGATAATCATTTCTTTATGGTAATAGATTTTTTCCTGCATTGAGGAGTGTGTTTGCAATGAATAAGGTTTAATTAATAAGCCTTATTAATAAGGCTTTCAGAACTAGTAAAAAGGTATTGATATGTTCAATAACTTTTTTATTCCTTCTTTCATCAGATAGTTACTGACTCTCTACAATGTTTTAGGTCATAGGTGTTTTTTAGGGAACAAAACAGCAAGCTCTGCTCTCACAGAACTTACATTTTGTGATCAATTCTCTATGGTATGGGACAATGGAAATATAAATTAAATCTTTTAATTATAAGAGAAGCATACTATTGCCTATGCATGTTAGTTGAAGAGTGCTTTTAAACTAAAAGGAATAATATTGGATCATTTGCAGAGACATGGATGGACCTAGAGTCTGTTATACAGAGTGAAGTTAGAGAAAAATATGTATAACGCATATTAACACAGACAAATGGTATAGATGAACCTATTTGCAGGGCAGGAACGGAGACGCAGACATAAAGAGAACGGACTTGTGGGCCCAGGATGGGGAAGGAGAGAGCGAGTTGAACTGAGAGACCAGCATTGACATATATACACTGCCATGTGTAAAATAGATAGCTAGTGGGAAAGTGCTGTATGGCACAGAGCTCAGCCTGGTGCTCTGTGATGACCTAGAGGCATGGGATGCGGGATCGGGGGTGAGGCGGGAAGGAGGTCCAAGAGGGAGGGGATATATGTATACATACAGCTGATTCACCTCACTGTGCAGAGGAAACCAATACAACTCTGTAAAGCAACTATACCCCCATTTGAAAAAATCCCTCTCCGCTGCCCCTGTAGAGATGCCCCAAATTCCTCCAACTTTGCTCCTTACAAGACACAGACATCTTTGAGGCAGACAACCATTTAAGACTTAGTGGCTGCCGGTAAATCAGTAGAAACTGTGTAGATTCTTTCTAACCGTATAGGTGGTTCTGAACTGATCAACTGCATAGCAGGTGAGTTTCTACCGCAGGATGGTGGCAGGTGGCAAGAAAGGTGCAAAGAGGAAGCCTTGCCATCCGTGCTTCAGGATGACAGACGCAAGGAGGGGAAGACAGAGGCTGTGGGGCACCAGGGGAGCGGCACTAGAGATAAATGCATACTATCACTGCTCTGTTTTGGGTTGACCTTGATTTCCTTGGGCCTTTCTGTCAGACCTCTCAGCCTTTGTGCATGTAGGTGACACAGAGGCTTGCTGCAGATCACCGAGAAGAAACCACACGGCCCGTCTGACCTAAAGTTATGGTTAGAAGAACAGTGTGACAGACTGCAGTGATAAAACACCTCTGCCTCGCCCTCAAAATGAATGTTACAATACAGCTTCACTTGCAGCTTTCCAGAATGATCATATTTAGATTCTCCTGTCTAATTATTTAACTTATCATCTCAGCGTCCCACTTTTGCTTTGATGGTGGACTACTACGTCTTGAAGTCTGAAGTTGCAGAGTCTCGGGATATAATTCTTTACCCTTCGAAAAGGTCAGTCCCTGGCATCTTTTCAAAATTCAAATCAACCGAACACGGATCCTTCAATGATTACCCCACTTTCCCAATTGGAAGCTGAAGGATTATTATTACTTTTTAAATGGCCTGTGTCCGCCCCTTGGAAGCACGGGTTTATAATTGAAATGTTGACACAACCTCAAAGTGTCACACGAGTGCTGTTGTTCTAATAAATCTCGTCCCTAATCCTTGGAGAGAACCTTGAGCAGAGATTCACTTTCTGTATCAGGTTTCATTTACTGAAAGGCTTCTGAAGATAAAGCTCATAAACTATGAAGGGACAGATACAACGTGGGCTAAAGGGTTAAAGGGCTGGAGAAAGCTCGGTAATTCTCAGAAATGGGAAACAGATGTTGTTTGACATTTTGAAGCAGTTTCCTTCTTCTCTGTGCACTTTTCTGCTATCACAGTTTTCAAAGCTAAGACGTATGGCTCTAAATGAGAATTGCCTTGCAATGAGCTTCCTGCCTCGAGAACAGAGGGACCTAATATTAAGACTAATTTTTATTTAATATAGTGTCTTTTCACATAACGAAATCACAAATTGCATTGGAAAAAGCAATGGCATTGGTACCGTTTATCAGGAAAGCTTGGGAATTAAGCAACACCTCATGAAAATGAGTAAATATAATTGCAAAGAAACACTGCTTGAGCCTGGAACTCTCCTACATATTAATTTTTGTTGCTTGGGGGAACTGTCCTGATTTGCACTGACTTCTGGTGACTTCTGAACAGATAAACACCTGCAGCTTCAGCTTTGCAGGTGCAAATGAGAAATCAGGACTTGGTATTGTGCTTCCAGAAAGAGGCGAGAAGAATTGTGGTAATGGTAAGTGATGAGCACAGGGGACCTGGGGAGGCAAGATCCCAAATGAAACAGCAGGCAGATAAAGCCTCAGGTGAGCTCTGAGCTCCCCCAGATGGAAACTGGGAAAGTAGGGAGAAATTTTCCCACCTGAGAGGTTTCCTGGATGGTGGGGAGGGACCACATGGAGGAGAGCCAGGGAATGAACAGAAGGAGAAGCAACAATACTGGGATTTTATAAGCTGCGGAGAGCAAACCTCTGCTCCATCTATTTAATTTATATTTCTGCCACCAGTTGTGATGTACTTTCCTGGTGGCGCAGACGGCAAAGAATCTGCCTGCAGTGTGGGAGAGACCCAGGTTTGATCCCTGGGTCAAGAAGATCCCCTGGAGAAGGGAATGGCAACCCACTCCAGTATTCTAGCCTGGAGAATCCCATGGACCGAGGAGCCTGGAGTCAGACATGACTGAATGACTAACACTTTACTTTTTCACTTTACCCACTGTGATAATTTTGGCTTCTTGAGATGTAAAGCATGAATGATTGCTAAGTTGACTCTTTTTGTGCATTGGAGACACATCTGTGGTTCCAGAGGGGCATCAGATCAGAGAGAAAGTTACCAAGATGGATTGAACTGAGTGAGGCGCTGACAGCTTGTTCTGGACGTGTTCCCATTGCTGTGCAACACTGTACTTATGCAAAAGGTGTGAATTTTCTGTGTTTATAAAGTCCAGTGTATGTAACTACATTTACTGTGCAACATTTAATATTTAGGGAACTAAGATAATAAGGCAATAATATGAGCAATAGTATATGCTTAATAATGTAGCTATTTGACTACAAGGCTTCCCAGGTAGCTCAGTGGTAATATTCTGCCTGCCAATGCAAAAGACAAAGGAGACACAGGTTTGATCCCTGGATGGGGAAGATCCCCTGGAGGAGGAAAAGGTGACCCACTCCAGTATTCTCACCTGGAGAATCCCATGGACAGAGAAGCCTGGCGGGCTACAGTCCTTGGGGTTGCAAAGATTTGGACAGGACTGATCGACTGAGCACACACGTGCATTTGACTGAAGCTACTGTGGCAGTTGAGTCAAAAGAAGACCTTTTTGGTGGGGAGGGAAGGGAGTAGGATGCTAAATTTTCACTAAGTCTACTTTTCACGGGGGATGAAAGAAAGGTATATTCAAAAACCGTATCTCGGCTTAAGCCAATTTTTGTCGTTCAGTCACTCAGTCATGTCTGACTCTTTGTGGCCCCATGGACTATAGAATGGACCCCCTGTCCTTCACCATTTCCCGGAGATTGCTTAAACTCATGTCCATTGAGTCAGTGATGCCATCCAACCATCTCATCCTCTGTTGTCCCCTTCTCCTCCTGCCCTCAATCTTTTCCAGCATCAGGGTCTTTTCCAATGAGTCAGCTCTTCGCATCAGGTGGCCGAAGTATTGAAGCTTCAGCTTCATCATCAGTCCTTCCAATGAATATTCAGGACTGATTTCCTTTAGAATTGACTGCTTTGATCTCCTTGCAGTCCAAGGGACTCTCAAGAGTCTTCTCCAACACCGCAGCTCAAAAGCAACAATTCTTTGGTGCTCAGCCTTCTTTATCCTTCCCGAGGAATTCCCAGTCGCCCCCAGGTCACCACAGCTTGTCTTTCCTGTATTATCTTCCAAAGCATCCACTTGATGATGAGGATATTGTCCAAATCAAGCGAAAAACTGAACAAAAAGAACACTTAAGTCAAACACACGGTGGAAACTCACTGCTGAGGAGAGCAAACAGCTTGTAGCAAATCTTTGGATGCGCTGCTCGTGTTCCTCAAGGCAGTTGTCTTAATTCTCAGGTCACAGTTAGGTACATGGGGCTCCAGGACCCAAAGCAGATCCAAGGAGCATGGCAATGATATTCAGTTTTTCTCTAAGGTGAAAACAACAGCTTTTGTCTTCATGGCATGCAAACATACTGATCCTACCTAAAGCCTTGCAGGATGAGGGTCTGAGCACTCTAACAAGGTGGCTTACGCTGTGACTTTCCTTCACGCCATTATTGCTGTCATCTGAGCTCTATCAGGTGCCAGGATTTTGATTTCTACAAGCTGGTAACACTGTCTCGAGCCTTCTCATGTCGTAATGAGGATGAAGCAACATGGAAGGTGGGGTGGGATGCCACCTCCGCAGGACCATTCTCAGGCAAGTTTGGTGAGGACAGAGAAGCAGCTGAGGTTGGGTCTCCACCAGGAAGAATCCAAAGGCACAAGCCTGCAATAGGGGCCAAGGAAACCTAAAAACCATGCCTATGGGCTCACTCAGCCATGTCCAACTCTTTGTGACCTCATGGACTACAGCCCGCCAGGCTCCTCTATCCATGGGATTTTTCAAGCAAGAATACTGGAGTGGGTTGCCATTTCCTCCTCCAGTGGATCTTCCTGATCCATGGATCGAATCCATGTCTCCTTCGACTCCTGCATTGGAAGGCGGATTCTTTACCACTGAGCCACCTGGAAAGTCCAAAACCCATAATAAAGAGTATTTACTGGTATTACTGTTGCTTCTTTCTTAAGGCTACAGATTACTGCCCATGCCCTTAGCTGTATGTATCAAAGATTTGATAGATTATGCCCCTCCTCTAAAGATATGGTTGAGCAGTATAGCTTTATATTCTCACCTGAGAACTGGGGATTCTTGGTGGAGATAGTTAACTACCCTGGTTATCTGCCTTGGTCAACTTAATAAGTACTTGTTGCTATTATTAGTATGGAAAGCACACCATGGTGTCGTGGAGAAACTCCTGAATTGTAAGAATCAGGAGATAGAGTTCAGATTCCACAGTGTGTCATCTGTATGGTCCTGAGTCAAGTGAATTCAACTCTCTGGGTTTAGGTCTACAAAATATGAAAGGTGGATTAGATGAACAAGATCTTGCTGACCCTAAAATTCATTTTTAAATGTTTTAAATAATAATTAAAAAACTATTATTTACTTACTGATCATACCGTAAAATCTTTTTAAAATTATCTACTTATTGGCTGCACTGCAAGGCTTGCAGACCTTAGTTCCCTGACCAAGGATCGAACCCGTGCCCCCTGCAGGGGAAGCACAGAGTCTTAACCACGGGAACACCAAGGAAGTCCCCTGCCCCAAAATTCTAGATTGCTATAATATTAACATGAGAATTTGTTTGTACTCCCCGGCTCCCCACTGGTAATTACTAGCATGGTGGCAACAGACGCGACTCACCAGAGCAAGGATTATGA